>NC_057344.1:110155777-110784777 GCF_016509475.1 Prionailurus bengalensis
ATTTTCTTTTAGTACTTAGAATATATTATTACATTGTTTTCTGGTTTCATTTTCAGCTGTTGAGAAATCTAATTTTAATCTAATTGTTCTTCCTTTGTGATTACTCTGTTCTACTTTCTGATGCTTTCAATAACTCTTTTCATTAATGTTTTCATTTCCCTGTGTGTAGGGGTGTATTTGTTTTTATTTACCTCCTTGGGATTCATTGAATTTTCTTTTTATTTTTTTAAATGTTTATTTTTGAGAGAGAGAGAGAGAGAAAGAATGCAAATAGGGGAGGGACAGAGAGAGAGGACACAGAATCCAAAGCAGGCTCCAGGCTCTGAGCTGTCAGCACAGAGCCCTATGTGGGGCTCAAACTCATGATTCGAACTGCAAGATCATGACCTGAAGCGAATTTGGAAGCTTAACACACAGGAGCCCCTGGATTCATTTTTTCTGAATTTGATACCGGTGTATTGGTGCTTTCATAAAGTCTGAAATGGCAATTATCTCTTTAAATATATCATTTTCACCATCCTTTGTACTTTATTTTTTTGAAACTATCATTAGGAGTATCTGAGAATTCTTCCCTCTGTCCTCTCTTTCATATTTTCATGTCCTTTGCTCTCCTTGCTGATCCTGGATAATTTCTTTGCATCAACCTTCCACTGAGTAATTTTTTCTTCAACTGTGTAATGTGTTATCCATCAATCAGGTTGTTTAAGGTTCATAAGGTTTTTGTTTTTTTTGGGGGGGGTAACTTTGCTTATGTCTTATTTCTTCATGTTTTTAATGACATTTCATTGGGAGATGATATTGATTGGAACTCTGAGAAATGTTTGAAAGCTGTTTTTAAAGTTCCTTTCCATATAGCACATCTGTGTTTTCTTTTGTCAGGCTCTTGGGGCCACTAAAAATCCAGAACCATTTTAAGTTAATTATTGGCTTGGGTTTTAAAGCCACACAGTAGTGTGAATTCATGCTCCAGATCCATGTATGTTAAATGTTCTTGTTAGAAACTCTTAAAAGATTTTTGTCGTTTTTATATTTGTTTTTAATTCTGTTCCATGCAAAGCTAATGTGTTTTAATGTGTACCTAGGGTTTATTTTAATCAGGTATGGTAAGATGACAGACGTGGAGATCATTGCCTTGAAGAAGGACTTCATTACTGATAATTCCCCAGAGAATGGGGCATGCTGTGCCACACAGAGCCATGTGGGGAGTCACCAGGGTTGGTGAGGAAGCAGAAAGAGCAAGGGAAAAGCATGAGCAGAGGCTTTATCCTGATTTTTACAAGAAGGAAGGAGTAAGACTGGGTAGGCAGGTTGAGCAAGCTTAAGATTACATAGTTTGAATCATTTTGGTGGGCACTGAACTATAAGGGTGGTCCCTCATTGTTGAATACCTGGTCTTGGGGTCGTTTAAGGCGGGGGGAATCTTGGTTTGGTGTGTGACAGTTACATAAAAGAGGTGGTTGAGGTTATGGACTCAGGATTAATTGACTTGCATATGAAAGGCATGCTCATGGGCAAGTCATTTGCTCTAGGAATTAGGTAGCTCTGGGATGGAAAGTCTGTGGGATCAGCAAGACTCCAAGATGATGAAGTATTATAAAATATTAAAACAAGCAAACAAACAAATATAACACCCGAGGCTAGATGGGCAAGTATTCTTGACACCTTCCTCTGTAAGAGGATTTCCTCTCGAGTTCAATCACTGAGGGTATTGTCCTCTGGGAACTAGGCTCTCAGGTTTTTGAGGTTATCTCTGACTCAGCCTTCTATGAAATTCAGGCCCATGGTTTGCCTCCAGCCTGTGTGGGTACACCGGATTTGGGGCACCTGGGTGGCTTAGTCAGTTAAGCGTCTGATTCTTGATCTCAGCTCAGGTCATGATCTCGCAGTTCCCGAGTTTGAGCCCCACGTCAGGCTCTGCGCTGATGGCGCAGGGCCCGCTTGGGATTCTGTCTCTTCTCTCTGCTGCTTCCCTACTTGTGAGCACTCGTGCGCACTCTCTCTCTCAAAATAAATAAATAAACAAACATAAAATTAAAAAAAAAAATCCAGGCTCAAGGTTACTAGCAACCAGCAGGTGCTCTCCAGGCAAACACTGAGTTCAGTGCTTGCTCACAGTTCTGGATATATGGGGTATTTTTTGCTGTTGTTGATTTTGCCCTCTGATGGTTTTTCTTAATTTACTCCCACATCAGCAATGATTTTTAAAACATTTTCACATTAATTCATTATTTCAGGCATTTGATCCTGGGATGGGTTTCTCTGCTCCAACAGTGAAATATTTTGCTGAAAGTAAAGTCTTGGATTTATCCTTGATTTACATTTTGAGCAATTGCCATGAAAGTGTAATCTACTTGAATTTTTTGACTAAATGTTTTGTAATTTTTATTTTCCCTGAGAAATTTAAATCCTTTCCTGTAGTTTCATACGTTGCCATCTGAAATCTCATTTTAAAATATGAGAACATCTGTCTTCCTTTTCAATATTGAAACTATTTTTGTAAAAGATGTCAATATTTCTTAATAAGCAGATGGAATTTTCCTGTTCACTCACCTTAGAACATAGAAGCCATTGACTCTATCTTCTGAATATTCAATATCTTCTAAATGGGCAGTAAGAAAACATTTTTAAAAGCCAACCAACGAAGATTCCATACACATTAAATAATGATATAAATGTGTAGTCCGTAAACTGTATTCAGGAAAGAAATGAAATTTGAATTACATAGGATATTTCTGTAATTTAAATATCACATTAATTTTATGTTACTTTATTTTAATTTCAAGTTCAGATAATACTAAAAAATACAAAAAGTTGATAAGACAGCTCTGTTATGAGACAACTATTCTTGAGTGTTCCACAGGGCAGTTTTGGTTTAATTTATTGTTTGATTTCTTATTTTAATTAAACTACCTGAAAGCTCCTAAGAGTAATTTCAGCACTTTTTTTTTTTTTACCAAATAATGTTGGGAATGACAAGCAACTATTGTCATTAATTAATCATTATTTCCATTTTCTTAGGAATCAAGCCAGATTTGAGAGCTAACTGGTAAGCAGGAAGCTCGGGAAAGGCCTGTTTAACAAAAGGGATATGAACAAACACGTTTTGTAGTTAGTGTCTATTCTAAAGTCATTTGCCAATTAAGTTTTCTGCCTTGTGAGAATTATAGTATTCTAGTCTATTTATATCAAGATGAGCTGACAGAAGAAAGAGTTCTCAATAAACAAGTTTTCCTTTCAGAAGAATTTGGTTCAATCTCAATGACAATCAAAGATGCACAATTTAAAACAAGATATTTTTCAACTTTCAGATTAGCAAAGTAAACAGTGTGATAATACCAGGGTTAGACAAAGTGGAAGTAAAAAAGATAGTTTTTGCACTGTTTAACTATAAATTGCTACCAGCCGCAGGAGGACAAGTTGACATTATATATCATGAAAAAAAATTTTTTTAATGTGTATATTCTTTAGTCACCTAAACTTTCAGAATTTTTTCCTTAAAAAAATGATAAAAAAGAAAACAAGTGTAGAGATATAGATACACAAATGTTTGTCCCAGTTTTGTTTATAATTGTGAAAGTTTCTACCAGAAGTGAGGTCCTTTACTAAAACAGGCTAAGGAATTTGCGTAGCTCTGCTCTTTGAGGAAAGACATACTTCCTCATGAGCTCTTTTTTTTTTAATTTTTTTTTTTTTTTTTTTTGAGAGAGAGTGCAAGTGGGGGAGGGGCAGAGAGGGAGACAGAGGGTCTGAAGAGGGCTCCTAGCTGAATGTGGGTGGGGCTCACACTTAGGAACCAGGAAATCAACCTGCTGAGCCACCCAGGAGCCCTTCCCATGAGTTGACTCTTAAGTCACCTGCAATTAAAACTTTTCCTTATGAGGCACTCTTCCTACTCCACCTATTGAATGGTTTAGTTTTCTGCCTCTACTACAAATTGATTTTTGTGGTTCATCACCTCAACACTGACCTAAAACTTACTTTGCTAATAACTTATATGATGTGTAGTCCCAATTTTTTTTCTATTTTGTTTTCATATTTTAGATTTTCTGGCTCTTATTTTCCTTTAACTTAAAATTTTATCTTTACATTTTTAATAAAAATTTAACTTTATTTTATATACTTAAAAACTTTTTTTAGTCTTAATAATCTCTCTTAACTTTTTACTTTTTAGACCTAGCTCCTTATCTTGAATCTGTTTATTTTCAAGTTTATTTAGTTTTCTCAACTGATTTTTCTAGATTTTGAAGTTAATATTTTGTCCTTGGAATAAATTCTCTTACCCTAAAATTATATTCTATTTCTGCTCTTTGGTTTTTAGACTTTGTCTACTTTAAATGTCTGTTTTTCCACTTACTATTTTATTTTAATTTTTTTTTTTCTGTTTTGTTGAACAACCTCATTTCATGGCTCCTGTTCAAGAGGAGAATCCTGGCCCAGCCCACCTGCATGAAGAGGTAGGGGGATTCTGCTCTGGCATCTACCTTGTTAGGCTCCTCTGTCACAGGAGAATGTCATTCTGCTTGCCAGCTCCACTGAAACTTAACTGGCAATTAATTTGAAATGTAACTGGCAACACATGCAACTGCAATTCAGTTCCTAACAAAGGCTCATTTGAAAGAAACATGACTGACTGAAGACTGCTTAAAAGTTGTGCAATCCTTCCATGTCTCTTGAAGTGCTTCAGTGTGAATCCCTGGATGAAATCAGATCATCAGAAAACTTGTAGCTGAATTTGTAGTGTTCTTGTACTATCTGGATTGATCATACAAAAACTATACTTTGATGTTCTCTCATTGGTCTATTTTGAGGAATTTTTATAAGAAATTGCCCCAAGGGGACCCCTGAGTGGCTCAGTTCGTTAAGCATCCGACTCTTGATTTTGGCTCAGGTCATGATCTCACGGTCGTGAGATCAAGCCCCGAGTCTGGCTGGCTCCCGACTGAGGGTGGAGTCTGTTTAGGATTCTCTCTCTCCCTGTCTTTCTCTGACTCTCTCTCTCACATGAAAGAAAGAAAGAAAGAAAGAAAGAAAGAAAGAAAGAAAGAAAGAAAGAAAGAAAGAAAGAAAGAAAGAAAGAAAGAAGGAAAGAAAAAGAAAGAAAGAAAGAAAGAAAAGAAAGAAGCAAAGAAAGAAAGAAAGGAAGGAAGGAAAAGAAAGAATGGAAGGAAAGAAAGAATGGAAGGAAGGAAGGAAGGTAAGAAAGAAAGAAAGAAAGAAAGAGAAAGAAAGAAAAGAAAAAAAAAAGAAATTACTTTATGAAACTGTTAAGAAGTTCCCAGGAGCATAGTGTCCCTAGAGCAACTCTTTTGTTTTTGGTTTCGTATGGCTATTGATATGGTCAGCTCTACCTTATTGACCCTCTGAATTGTGTAACCCATGTTGTTTTTTCTTTTTTGTTGGATGCTAGAGAACACAGAGTCAAAATCATGGTTCATATCCAACCATTGCACAGTATCTCTTGGCAAACATTTTACTACTCCCTTCTAGTTTCATTTTATTTCTCATTTCAGTATTTCCTCTGCAGTGATTTGCTTAGTTACATATTATTATTTTATCTGGATATATGCACCGTTACTTCACCTTAAAGAATTTCAAAACCTGAAATACCCTGAAAGAGAGAGAAACAAGGAAAAGTTTGGCATTATAACCCCATTTTACACATTAAAAAAAAACAGGACAATGTGATAATAATAGGAAGCCAGACAGTAGCAGACCTGAAATTGGAACATCCACCTTCGAGTGATGAAATCACTTGAAATCCAAGCATCCAAAGCCATCAGTCTCTCCTGGTATAATTGCCAGATTTCCATCAACACTGGGGATCAACCACCAGTCAGAAATAATCAAATTCCTTGTGCTGTTTTCTCTACTTTATTTTGAGTAATATTAAAGTTCCAGAAATATCAGTCTAGGCAAATCCAGTGAGTATAAGTAACTAAAAGTGTTAGCTCCCACCTCTTTGCCATATGTTCAGAAAAATCTCAGACAAGTTCAACTTGATGTTTTGTGAACCACCCATCTAGAAACATTACAGGCTTTACTGGGTGGGGTTTTGTGGCAATTTGCAAGTACACCAGTTCAGTCAAGGATAGGCAGAGGAGCATAACATAAAGATCCATGTAGCCATAAAGATTCATTTTTGCATTCAATATTAAACAAAATATTTAAATAATACCAATAAATATTTCAGGTAGTGGATTAAATGATTCTAGCAGACCCTATTTCTAAGCCACAAAACTTTGAAACTCAACCTCTGCTCCATAGAACTTTCTATTTGTTTTGGAGCTTAATACTGTATAAGTACCATCCAGAGATGTTTCTACATGACTCTTTTTGCTTTGTTTTGTTCTCTGATTATAAAACCAACTATTCTCATTGTAGAAAATTAAAGAAGTAAAACATATATAAATAAAAACAAAAACTTAATAGAAACAATTCTAGCTGACATTTTTTCAGCACTTATTTAGTATGAGCACAAATCTAAGCATCTTACATGCATTCTCTCTACCTCCCAACAACACTGCAAAATAGATACACTGCTTGGTACTGTTTTATGGCTGGAGAAAACAACGCTCAGTGAGTTGAATTAAGTAATTAAGTGAATGAACCACTAATTACAAAAGTTGTAAGTGGCATTTGATGCATTGCATTTCAATTTTTATTCATTTATTCATTCGTGATAAATAACTGATGGATGGATAGACAGAGGCATGGATAGATGGATAGGTAGGTAGATAAATAGATAATAGGTAGATGACAGATAGATAGATAGATAGATAGATGATAGAATTTTCTTATTGTTAAGACAATCATGTTTGAAACCTGATTCTGCCACATACAATTATATAATAAGTAATTTTTTTATGTCTTGAAATTTTACCAAAAATTGAAAACTGCAGAGTCAGGATGAATTACATTCAGCTGGAAGGGACAGCAAACCTAACAAATAAGCTTAGCATTCAAAACATGTAAGTGCTTATCCACCTCCAAGAATTCCAGGGATAGGCAGATGTGAGACAGGCATAGTTGCTCTTGCTGTTCCTAGTACACAGAACTTCATCCTCATGTTTGTCACCTTGACGTCATATGGTGGCTGCCACATCTGTAGCTGCCACGTGTCAGGAAAGAACAAGAAAAGGGAAAAGAAAGAGGGACATGCCCACAGGCTTTGTGTCTCAGAAGCCTCTCTCACCATTAGCTAGATCTGTTTTATACAGCATTTCAATTAACTTACTACTGCATAACAAATCATCCCAATATATAAAGGCTACAACACCAACGCAATGGCAGACAACTGCCATATGATGAGTTTCCATAGGGAGAGCTAGTCCCTGCTCTGGGTGATCTTATCTGGGACAACTCCACTGGGGCTAGAAAGATCCAAGATGGCCTCATCTAGAAATTTGTCACTCAGCTGGGGTGGCTAGAATGACTGGGGATTGACTTGGCCTCTCTTCTCTTTATAATTCCTCCAGGACCCTTCTGTCTCTCCCCGTAAACTTTTTCTAGTTAGACATTTGGAATTCTTAATTTTTTTTTTAACGTTTATTCATTTTTGAGACAGAGAGAGACAGAGCATGAATGGGGGAAGGTCAGAGAGAGAGGGAGACACAGAATCTGAAACAGGCTCCAGGCTCTGAGCTGTCAGCACAGAGCCTGACGCTGGACTTGAACTCAAGGACCACGAGATCATGACTTGAGCTGAAGTTGGACGTCCAACCGACTGAGCCACCTAGGCGCCCCAGGACATTTGGAATTCTCTACATGATGGCTAGCTTCCAAAAGAATGAAGAAACAGAAGCTGCAAAGTTTATTGAGACCTAGGTCCAGAAGTCAAACATTACTTTCACACAGTCTACTGGCCAAAGCAAATCATAGAACCAGTCCAGATTTAAGGGTAGAAGAAAATTTTGGGGCTCTTGATTGAAGGAGGGGCATACATATAGAGGGAAGGAATTGTTAGTGGCCATCATTGCAAATAATCCATGACATGTAGGTACTCCTATTTCAGTCACTATTTATTTATTTAAAAAAAAATTTTTTTTCAACGTTTATTTATTTTTGGGACAGAGAGAGACAGAGAGTGAACGGGGGAGGGGCAGAGAGAGAGGGAGACACAGAATCGGAAACAAGCTCCAGGCTCTGAGCCATCAGCCCAGAGCCTGACGCGGGGCTCGAACTCACAGACCGCGAGATCATGACCTGGCTGAAGTCGGACGCTTAACCGACTGCGCCACCCAGGCGCCCCTTCAGTCACTATTTAAAAAAAAAATTAAGTTTATTCATTTTTTTTAGAGAGACAGACAGAATGTGAGTGGGGGAAGGGCAGAGAGAGGGAGACACAGAATCTGAAGCAGGCTCCAGGCTCTGAGCTGTCAGCACAGAGCCCAACGCAGGGCTCAAACCCACAGGAGACCATGACCTAAGCCTAAGCTCAAGTAACTGAGTCACCCAGGTGCCCCCAGTTACTATTTTTAAAAAAGCTGTAGTAGGGTTGCCTGGCTGGCTTAGTCAAAAGAGCATGTGACTCTTGATCTCAGGGTTATGAGTTCAAGCCCCACGTTGGGTATAGAGATTAAATAAATAAATACATAAATAAACTTAAAATAAAACTGTAGTAGGTCAAAGGGCAGTAAGTCAACAATGTGTCTCCTAAAATCTTTTTTTTTTTCAAGGAATTCTCATTCTCTCTCTCTCTCCCCCCTCCCTTCTAGCTTTCTCATTCTCTCTAGCTGTTACTCTTGCTTTCTCTGCAACACACACACACACACAAACACACCCACACTCACACACACAATCACCTCAGGTAAAATAATTTTTAAAAAGATTGATACAAAGTTAAATATATGGTATATACAGTTTAAGTAAAGCTAGAAAAAAATTGCACACAAAGTTTTCTGTGTGTAGTTTGGCTACAGGTAATCTTTTTTTTTTGTTGTTATTTTTTTCAGTATTTTCTGATTTTCCATAATATTATTGTTACTTCTGATTCAGAAAATAATAATAAATGCTCTTTTTTAAAGGCTAATTTCTTACTAATGGTATAATGTTCCATTATATAGATGCCAAAAAGTTATATATACATTCCCTTATAATTGGATATCTAGGCTGTTTATATTTTCCCCATTAAATCATGTAAAATAAAGGTATTGAATAAATATAGAAACTGTTTGCAAGAAATGTTATTTCCATTTAGACTGTGACCAGCAGCATATAAAACAGTCTAAGCATATATTCAGCACCATTATGTATTTCAGCATTTTAAAAACTTACGACAGGGGCACCTGGATGGCTCAGTCAGATAAGTAACTGACTGTTCGTCTCAGCTCAGGTCATGATCTTATAGTTCGTGAGTTCAAGCCCCACATGGTGCTCTGTAATGATTATGTGGAACCTGTTTGGGATTCTCTCTCTCTCTCCCTCTCTCTCTGCCCTTCCTGCATGCACTTACTCCCTCTCAAAAAAAAAAAAAACAATTTAAATTTAAAAACTTATGACAACTTATTTTTACTTGAATTTTTTATTAATGAGTTTGATATTTTATAAAGTATATTTATTGGCCATTTGTATAGTTTCAGGTAGGAATTGCCCACATCCTTTCCAGTTTTTCTATTGGAACGAAAATGTTTTTCATTTATCATTAAAAGTCTTTGTATAACAAAGCATGTTAATTTCGTGATATAATTTATTATATTTTCCTAGTTTCTCATTTGCCTTTTGGATGTTTTTCTCATACAACAGCTTTACAACTTTTTACTTTGAAATTTATCAATTATTTTATTTGTATTTTCTTTTGCATAATATCCTTAGATATTCCTTCCTCATCTGGATATGTTAAATATTTAAATTTTCTTTTAAATTATACTATTTAGAATTTTTTATGCTTAACTTTTGATTCACTTGGGTTTTACTTTGTATATGATGCAATGAGAAAGTTTAAGTTAATACTTCCCCCCCAAAGAAAGGCCATTTCTCAACACCATATACTGAAGAATTTATCCATCCATATCCATATGTATATGTAAATCCTAAAATATCATATATTGTTGTATGTACATATACTCACAACACACATATGTACTATGGTCTGATTAAATTATTTATCAATTCTTAGTTTTTTATCTATTGATTCTTAAAGTAATGAATGACATTATTTCTAGTTTTGTAATACATTTTAAAAATCTAGACAATTTTTTTTTTAGTTTTCAATTTTTCCTCTCTTAAAAAGAAAAAAGAAAAAAAATTAGCTTCTCTCAGTTTTTTATCATTCCAAATAAATATTTAAATCTTTATTTCAAGGTCCTAAAATGATCTTGCTGTTATTTTCACCTAGAACAAAAGTATATAAATTAATCTGGGAAGAACTGACATCTTTAAAATATTCTTATAAGAAAAATTTTATGTCTCTACACATCAGAACAGTTTTCCAGTAAAGTTTTATAATTTAATTGATATGAATTATGATATTTCTTCTTAAGGTATGTCCCTTGATAGTATTTTGTTATTATTTGGGATGATGTATTTTTCTTTCATTATATCTTGTAAGTGATCATTATCATACTGGAAAGCTATTGTTTTGAAATCTTTCACATACCTGATCTTCTTAATTAGTTATTCTTTGCATACTAAGCATCTTCAAATTATTTTCTTGAGTATTCTTGGTATACACTATATCGCCAGCAAGTAAACATTATTGTATCCGTCACTGCAAAAAAAAAAAAAAAAAAAGTTATTACTTTTTCAACTTAATGTCTTGTATACATTGGCTAGAATTCCAGAAAAGTATCATGATATATTTATTCATTCAACTAATATTTAGTGAGTTGCCCTTTTCTGGATACTAATCTGTGCTACAGTTAGGTCGTTTTCCAACGTCAGAAGCCCATGCTTGTTTGAAGTTCTAATCCCATTGTAATTATGCCTCCCATATCACTATTCAGACTTTTCATGAGGAAAATCTCCCTGTCCACTCCCCCTGCCTTTTTTTTTTTTTTTTTGGTCTTTGTAATCCCAGCACAGAGTCTCAAAGATTAGAATCATTTCATGATTCATAATCATGAAATGTCTGATGAATGGAGAAATGAATGTGGAAATATGTAGCCCGAGACGTACCTATGGAGAATGAGCTAAGAAGAATATGTTCATTTAGATGCACGATATTTCCATCCACTGAACTTTATCAACCTCCAACCAAAGTGTTATGATTTTGTACAACAAAAATATTAGGAGTACAGCTGAACTGAAGGGACTCATTATAGGAACAATTGGGCAGTGAAAAAGTAGCAGGAAGCTTGGAGGCTTTATCAAGAACTCTTTTTTTCTACTGCTTACATGCAGGATCATCACACCTCTCTAATCACAGGAAATTCTTAAAAACAAATTCAGAACAACTTCTCTTTGTTATGTTCAGCAATGGGTTAATTATGGGAATGGGAAGAGAAATAGTGGAATAGTGACCTAAATGAAACTAAGGCTTTCAGGGCTGGATGCAAAGTTTAAGCTGATCAATGTTTGGGTTGATCAATATGGAGAATAATGGGCAGAATATATCAAATATTTTGCCTTCATTGTCAAGTAACATCTAGGGTTGTGTAAATGCATTCATCATTTGAAATCTTAATCCCAGGGGCACCTGGGTGGCTCAGTCGGTTAAACCCAACTCTTGGTCTTGGCTCAGGTCATGATATCACGGTTTAGTGAGTTTGAGCTCTGCACTGGACTCTGTGCTGGCAGCACGAGCCTGCTTGATAGTTTCTGTCTCCCTCTCTCTGTCCCTCCCCTACTGGTGCTGTCTCTGTCTTTCTCAAAATTAATAAAAATAAAAACTTAAAAAAATAACATAACATAAAATCTTAATTCCAAAATGTAATTTAGAGATTGAAGAATATAGACAGCAATTTACTGTTGTTTACATGTCTAGTTTTCAATATGTATGCAAAGTCTTTAACAACTCCAGTTGACAATTTGTATATATAATAATCTGGAGGGAGGAAAAAATGGACCTGTTCTAGACTCCTGGTGCTTGAATCAGGTGTCCATGTGTTCAGGTGGGGAGAGTGGGATTTTCAGAACTGGGCTCTGAAAATCCCATGAAAATTACTGCTCTAGATTAATTTTATAATTAATGACTTTTATTCTATGACTAATAATTCTTAGATTTGTGCTTGTTATCTTGCTCATTCTATTCAAGCGAAAACAAGGTTATATTGGAGGTCTTTTTTTGAAGAATCTTTTGCAAGGTTGGTAGAGGGGGACCAGGAATAAAACATTGTTTTCTAAAAATAGTGACATTTACTTATGAAATTGTAGAATTCTGAGCAAGTATACTCTGGTAACTTTAGGGCTCAAATCCAATAGTTTTTTTTTTAATATGCTTTATTTAAAATTAAGAAGTGCGTTAAACAGAAAAGCCAGGTCCTTCCTTTTTTGTCTAGTACTAGTGGCTAAATGTTGTATAATTTTCAAAGTGCTTTCAGCATACTCAAAAATAATGAGGTGATATAATAAAATTAATTGTACTATTTTATTGTTTACAATGGAACAAATATATCCTACGTATTCATAATGAAAGATTCTGGCATGCCCATGACACGTAAATTGTCTCATGAGCATAAAAAACTTTTTGTTATTGCCATTAATTATAGATATTTAACACATAGCTAATTGTGCTATCATTCATTTAGCTTTCAAAAATTATGGTGGGGAAATTCTACACTGTTACAGTGCTGTGTAATAAAAGGAACATGATAGAATGTATCACTTAGGTGCAGAGTTTTAGATTAGTCAGGTATAATATTACTGTGTTGGATATATAGGGCCTAGAGGAGATAAAAGGGTAAATAAATGGAAAATTTTCTTATGTAATATTATCCACCAGAGGGAGCATAGACAGTCAAAAAGAATATAAATAATAACTAAGGTTGACCATTAAACGAAATAGATTTTTCCCTAGGCTTCAGTATGTAAAAAAAGGAAAAAGACGATTTCTTAAATGACACCAGCCCTCTTTTATAGAAACAAAATGTCATAAAAAATCAGATATCATTTTTGAACAGTGGCTCTGTGGCTATATTTGTATTTTGAATCAGGCCTTTCATCACAACAAATTATAAATAAAAGATGAAGCCTTTGCTTCACACATTAGTAGCCAAATGCATGTATAATGGATGCTTAAATTGTTTTTCACTTTACACAGAGAATCCAAACCAGATGAGAAAAAAAGCACCTATTTTTAAAGTCTTTAGCCTCATTTAATCTAGGAAAATGTGAACAGGAGAGAAGTAGTTGCTAAAGGATGGCAAAGTTCACCCAAACTGATGAAATTTTAAAACATCTCTAAGTGAACAAAGCCAGACATTCCATCAGCTGATGCTGCCTTACGAGGTCACCTGCATAGCAGGTGATTCCAATGGCGATGGAACTGCCTTTTGGAAACGCTACAGTTCTGAGAAGAAATATAAACCATATTGTGGTTTACAAGGTCAGTATGAAAAGTATTTCTGAGCACATTTCAGTTTCATCTTTTTCTTATGCATTCTCAGAGCTTCTGGTTTCCATCTTTCTTTATCACTCAGTAGATGCTGCTATGGTCTTCAATGGTGATCATTCTATAACTAAAAAGCATTATTAAACATAATTATTACAGTGTTATGCCCCCTTTATCTATGTTAATGGAGCTGCCCATAATTACACAGATGGCAGAGTTGAAGCCTGTGTTTACATTTTGCAGGCTCACTAACTAATAATAATACCGGTGTGTTATTGCTCTAAGCAATCCATCATCTCGGCTTTTCCAGGTAAGAGCTGAGTCTCTCTGAAACCGGTAACTATTTTCCCTTTGTACTTCACAGGAGTCAAGAGCTCACATTCTTTACTATTTTAAATAGTTGTGAAGGAATGTATTTTGTTAAAGAAATTGGTTTGAATTTGTGAATATTCTGAAGAAAATTCTTGCAATACAGAAAGCACTAACCCATCTGATACTGCTAAATCTATGTATATAATATTATGTACATATGTATCTACAGTCTCCTATCTGATACTGCTAATATTCACTGTAGCTATTAGTAGAGTTTTATGCTGATAATCAGTATAAAACTGTGTGCTTTTGTGACTACCTAAGATTTATTTAATCAGTATTTGATAGGTGAATTAATTAATATAATGATATTGAAGTTTTGGCCTTGAAACTATTTTAATTTTGAGATAACTTACTACTGGGAAGATAACTGGTGAATTGTGTAACAATTCTAATAAGTCTAACATCAAAGGTAGTTATTTTATTTTATTTTATTTTAATACCACTAAAACACAGCTAAATTCTGACCAGGAGTATTCAACATTTCTCAGTTTATTTTATTGGCTCCAGAATATATGGCTAAATGTACTAAAGGAAGTATTTCAAAACCACATGTAGGAATAATCCAAAAAGCTACATCAAAAAAGAATTCACTACAATGAAAAAAGCAAGTTAAAAGTGTTCTTAGCATGTTAAATCTAATTATTCTGGTTTTTATCGGATTACTAACTAAAGTATGTAAGGTTCAGGGCATTGAAGTTTGAAAATGCTCTGAAACAGAGGGTATATACTAAAACCAGAAAGTAATGAAAAAATATGCAAAATAGCAGTTTAATTTATGTTTAACAGGCATTTGAATGTGGAATTTTGTTCCTTTTTATGTGAAATTGTTTCGTTTCATTATTTTATCCCCGACAGCCTGAGCTTCAGTACCAGATGACCCTTGGGCAAGAAAGACAGTATGGCACAATAATTTGTAAAGTAAAGCTAATATTTGGTGAATCATCCAAGGAATTCACTGCTTCTCAACATTTCAAATTAACCTTTCCATGTCACACATTATTAGGACTAAATCCAATTAAGTTACATAGCTTCTGTGAAGTAATTTCCCTTCAAGATGCCATTTCTACCTCTCCAGGGAAAATGACATTTCAAAACCTAAGACTAAAACTAAACTAGAGAAATTTTAATTTTAAACTTTGTGTAATGCAAATATATGTGTTGCATTTAACACTATTACTTTCTTAAATGTCTGTATTGTGAATAGCTCATCCAATCAAAAGTACTTAAGAACATGGCCTCCCACAGACCTGATTTCTTCACACAAGACGTGGATAGCCACTGAGGTAAGAAGCATCTGAAGAAATTTTACATCTTGCATCTTCTTATTTTTTTTTTAAATGTTAATTCTCTTTCCTTTTGGAACTAAGACCAAAAATTATCAAGGAAAGTAGGCAAAATAACATGTGAACAAAAGGAAGAAAAAGTAGCAACAAAAGATGATAAGTGATAAGGGGACTAACTACATTTTTAACTCAACTAACTGCATTTTTTTTTTAAGTGTTAAAACAAAGCAAAGACTTGTAAGGACACTGTTGGCCCACAGACACTTTCCCCATATTCCTTTTCTGAGGCCTGGTAAAGTATCTTGCCATGTTACAGATCTCAAATTCCATAGCTGGGATCCAGAGACACATTTATTTTGTAACATTCACTCAGTGTTATAAACATCCTCAAATTTTAGTAATTGTGTTCTTGTTTTCAAATCAATGGATATTACTGAGCACCAGCTATTGCTAGGTTCTGTGCCTTTTGTACAGAAAACATGCTCTAAATACAGTTAGACTACCTGAATTTGAACGCAGATTTGGCACCAGCTGGCCTGCTACCTAGCATACAACCTTTATTTTTTAAATTTTTTAAGTTTATTTATTTATTTTGAGAGATATAGAGAGAACAAGCAGGAGAGGGGCAGAGAGAGACAGAGAGAGAGAGAATCCCAAGCAGGCTCCGTGCTGTCAGCGTAGAGCTTCATTCAGGGCTCAATCTACGAACTGTGAGATCAAGACCTAATCCGAAATCAAGTACGACATTTAACCGACTGAGCCACATAGGCACCCCTAGGACACATCCTTTAAATGGTCTAAGTCTTACTTTCCTCATCTGTAAAATGCCACCTCTACCCTGGCAATGTTGGCTAATGAAAGTTAGATGCATACATTATCTTGTCCATTGGAAAACACTAAGCAAGTAAATTTATTATCATATCTCTAGTACCATAGAAAATGCCTTATGTATTGTTTTGAATTTGTTAAGGTCCATAGCATAATGTCAATCATACTATACAGTGCTTGACAAATAGTAGATAAATGAATACATTAGTGAATAGCTCATAGCAGTTAAAAACTACCTCACTAGAGAGAACAGTGTGAGGTAGAGTTACAGTGGGAGTCTAGTCTCCATAATGCTGCTAATCCCGGGGCCTGCTCTGGAGACTGTTCCCCAGGAGACATAGAGGCCTGGTTTGGAAATAGGCTCAGGATGGATAGAACCAGCTAGCAGCTCACAAGGAGACTTAACTCTTGCATGTAGACTTAATTTCAACACCGGTATTCTGTTTCTGGGACCTTGTTTCACTTGGGTAGATGGAATAGAGAACAAAATGCAATACCTTCCCTTCACATTCATGCATTCACATTCATCTATTGAATAAAATTTGTACTGGTACCTACACCAGCTGTTAGTAAACCTTGACATCTAAGAAGTAGCTGATTCCACTTTTTTACACAATCAGATTCCATTTAATGTTAACAATTTAAATTCTATAGACATTAATGAACATATTAAATATTTTCATTTCCTTTCATAAATCTGCCTTTTTACCTCCTACTGCATGATTACTTTAACACAATAATAGCAGGAAAAGAACATTTTTTTCTACTATTGCTATTTGCTTCAATATCTTCATGATCAAATTTACAAATCCTCTACTTAAGAGCTGTAAAATAGAATTAAGAGATATCCTGTGGCCATTTTTTATCTGAGACTTTAAACAATAGCACACCAATATGCCTGGAGAGATGAGCAAATATTAACCAGGTTAGCTCAAATCAATACATATTTGAGTTCTTACTATGTGTCAGGCTCTGTGCCAGGCATTTGGGGTAAAAATAGGAGTAATAAATGTTTTGTGTTTATGAAGAACTTAATAGATAAATGTGTATTATTATTCAGTTAACTATACATATAAGATGGAAAGGAGTGAACAGGACAGAATGAACATCAATAAAACCCAGAAGCCAGAAAACTCAAAGATCTAGGGTAAAAAAGAAAAGGATTCAACTCCAGATAGGGTAGAAGTGTGAGGTTAGTAAGAGCTGGAATATGTCATCACATCTTTGGGACTCAGTATCCTCATTTATGAAAGTAAGAAAATGGCTCAGAAAGCTTTGATAAAACTATGATTTTAGGAGTTTTAAAATATGTCCACAGGTTCTTAGATATCCCTCCCTTCAAAGAATAGAGCCTAATTCTCCTCCATTTGACTGTGGACTGGTCTTTATGATCCACTAAGAACAGACTACAGTGGAATTAACTAGGAACAAGTAATAAAATATGGCATTGCTGCTTGCTCCTTGCTCTCTTTTTAAAAATTATTAGTACTAGATGGTTTCTTTTATTTAAGAGGATAAAGTATTGACTGCTTTCATATTGACAGAAAGTAAATTCTTCTTGCTTTTTTTTGGATTGCTAATTCTGGGAGAAGTTAGATACCATGTAAGCAACCCTATGGAGGGGTCTACATGGCAAGGAACTGAGGCCGCTTGCCAAAAGTCATTTGACTGAGCCATCTTGGAAGAAGATCCTCTGGCCCAATCAAACCTACAGATGACCCCCAGCCCTGGCTAAAATTTTTACTGTAATCTCATAAAAAATCCTGAGTCACAACGACCTAGCTAAATCACTTCTGGTCTCCAAACTTTTAGAAATTTTTTGAGATAATACATATTTGTTGTTTTAAGCTGTTAGTGTTGGGGATAGCTTGTTACAAAGCAGTGGATAACTAATACAATGACACTGATATATAAATTAATAATGTTACATAATGAAAAAATACTATAAATAAAAAATAAATAATAACTTTATATTTTGACATAGATAATCTAGGAAATTAGTAGCAGCTTTTGCTTATAAAATGATAGAAGACTAAAACTGAAAAGATGCAATTCTGTCAGAAATGCTTAAAGGTACAAATGTACCATAAAACTTGATCATAGTCTTGGCTTTGACCCTACACACTGCAATAATACAGCCCACTGGAGTATTTCATTATCACACAGCTTTCTATGAGTCTGACTGGCACTCAGTACATATTTGTTGAAAGAGGGAACAATGGAAAATGACAAGGAAATGTGGAAGTCTGGATAGTATGAACACTAATATTAAAGAATATTTATTTTTGTGCCAGACACCATGATAAAGACTTCACATGAATAAACAAAGAAGACATTATTCAAGACAATTGATATGCATGTATTCACTGCCTAAAACCAATTTGGAAAGAGAAAATGTAGAAGAAGAACCTGATGGAAATAAATGCTCTTGGGCAGAGAGCCTGAGAACAGTGATTATATGAACCCCAGATAATCCTAGGAAGTGTGCCACATCAGTTTCTCAAATAGATTTTTACCCCCAGGCTATGTGATTTTCCACAAAGGAAAAAAAAAGTTAGTAAACAAGTTTGAATTCATGAAATGCAGTTTTAATGAGTGTTTATTTAAAACTACTTGATGCCCAAAACAATTACATGAATAAGGCCTGTTTGCTTACCGTCATCTTTAATGTTGCCAACATAATCATATATTATTTTTCAAAGGTTTGTCCTTTATCTCAGCATATTGAGCTAAAGCTACAAATAAAGATACAACAATGGTGATGATAAATTAAAATTTAAAGATGTTGCAATATTTATTGGTGATATACAAAAATGTTTTGCTTAAGCCATGTACCAGTACTTTAAAAATTTATAACTGTACATTCCATTAAATGTCACCTCGATTAGGGTCTAAATACATTCTTAGAGTTCTGAAAGAAGAGATTTGAGCTTAAAAAAGGATCCCATTATCTATTCTCATACCCTTTCTCTTTCACCTTTAATTGGAGTAAGGGGCATCACTCCTGCTTCTTATTAGGGCTAAATGTTCATGTACCGAATGACTTGACATAGAAGAGATTTTTTTTTTTTTTGCAACTCAGATTCCTTCAGATACTATACACCCTTATCTAACTTGAATTATGCCTTTTTTACCTAGACAATATGGCATAAAAACAAATAAATTGAAGGGTGCCTTGGTATATCAGTTGATGGAGCATGCTGCCCTTAATCTTGGGGTTACGAGTTCAAGCCCCATATTGGGTGTACAGATTATTTAAAAATAAAAATCTTAAAAAAATGCATTGAACCATAATCTCTATAAAAATACTGAGCACACATGTGTGATATAGCTGGTCCAGCTCAATTACAGGCTATACCTAAAAGGCATACATGGCCCATACACTGCATTTACAGAATAACTTTTAGAACTGCCCCCTAATACTTTGCTCTTAGTATTCTGTGCTGAACCTTCACCTGCTTCCTGGTTCCCTTGTGTTCATCCTGACACACTGATTGGCTGCCATTCCACTTCCAGACTTTTGGCTTCCTCCCCTATACTCCAAATCACGTTCTTCCAAACATCATCTCAAGTTACACACTGATAGGGAGCTCTTTTTGGGAAATGACTCCAACCCTTCTACCGCACATATGCTCCTCCTCATGGCTGAAATTTGGCCAGGCTGGCTCACAGAGGAGGTACAAGGTACTACAGGTTTGGCAAACATTCGTGAAGGACTATCTGCCCATGGTGTGAGTGCTGTCATCGGACCTTCCCAGTAAAACTGGGCCTTCCTCCATCTGCAGTCCTCCCTATGTACCTCTTTTTAAAGAGATTCTATTTCTAAAAGTGCTTTCTTCAACACTGCTCTCAAGTGCTAGATTATTTACCTGGGTCAAACCCCTAGAGCTGGAGAATAAGAACAATTGTACACTCAAATATACACACGCCATATTCATGACAGGAAACTTCCACACTTCGAAAACAATTAAAAACAAAAAAGCAGAAGTTGGAAACTTGGCACCCAATATTAAGAGTTTGCCCATCCCTGATATACACAAACACACAAACAATCCAAAGTGCATTGACTCAAGCAGTGATTGATAGGAGCTCTTAACAAACTCCTTGGGTCTTCTTCAAGTTCAAAAACCTGACACAAAGTGCTTAGAAGGGAAAATACAAGACAAAAATGACTCTGAGCTCAATATTTTCCTTCTGTGGAAGGAGCCTGTAAAAATCTCTAGAGTTAAAAAACAGAAACAAACAAACAAAAAACCCTTTGCCCTTGGCCTGTGAGTGTTTTGTGTCTTTACAAGGCCACATGCCAGTATATTGCCAGGGCTTGGAAGGTTGTGTGGAGCAATAGGGAATGAGTGGGACCTGGAACTTACCGCAAGTCAGTTTATTCATTCATTCAACAATTATATTTTGAACTGCTCTGTGTTGAGAACATCAATTAATCTGCCTTCACAGAGCTTACTTTCTCAGGGAAGAGACCGAAAAAAACCCAAATAAATAAAGAAGTTTAGAATACAGGACAGGTAGTGCTAGTGCTGTTAAAAAAAAATGACGGGCAGCCTGGGTGGCTCAGTCAGTTAAGCATCCCACTTTGGCTCAGGTTCATGTGTTTTGAGTCCCACCTCCGGCTCTGCGCTGACAGTTTAGAGCCTGAAGCTTGCTTTGGATTCTGTCTCCCTCAATCTCTGCCCCTTCCCCACTCATGGTCTGTCTCTGTCTCTCTCAAAAATAAATAAATAAACATCTTTTTTATTTTGAGAGAGAGCGTGTGCATGAGAGAAGGAGAGAGAGAGGGCAAGGGGCAGAGAGAGAGAGAGAGAGAGAGAGAGAGAGAGTCCTAAGCAGGCTCCGTGTCAGCACAGAGCCCTACCTGGGGCTCAAACTCATAAACCGTGAGATCATGACCTGAGCCAAAATCAGGAGTCAGATGCTTAACTGACTGAGCCACCTAGGCACCCCTAAAATTTTCTAAATAAAAAACAGTGGGGGTGCCTGGGTGGCTCAGTCAGTTGAGCATCTGGCTCTTGATTTTGCTCCATTTTGTCTCAGGTCATGATCCCAGGGTCGTGGGATTGAGCTCCACATTGGGCTCCATGCTGAGCATGGAGCCTGCTTAAGTAAGATTCTCTCTCTCTCCCTCTGCCCCTCTCTCTTGCTTGCTGTCTCTCTCTCTCTATCTAAAAAAAATAAAATTAAATAAATAGATAAAGCAAGCAAGCAGGTTAAAAAGAAGGAATGTGACACGTGCTGCTGGGTTAAACACATGGCCTGGGAAGCCTCTTCTTAGGAAGTGACATCTCAACAGAGGCCAGAATGAGATGAAGAAGAGTTAAGCAGTGCAGAAGTGTGGGGAGAATTTCAGGCAGTAGGAATAATGAATTGAAAAGTCCACAGACAAGAACATGCTTGGAGGGTTCAATGAACAGAAAAAGGACCAGAGTATCTGCAACAGAGAGAAAGGAAAAAAGTGGTAGAAAATTACTTCTGAAAGGCAGTCAGAGGCCAGATTGCATGGGCCCTTGTGAACTGTGGTAAGGTCTATAGTACTGTTTTCTTCCCCCCAAGTTCCCTCAGAAGCCATTTTGGGGAGCCTCGATTATTGGTCCCAGTTTTTTCACTCGCTTGTAATAGGATTATACACTTACACATACACCCTTGGCCATGGTCCTTTGCAGTACCCTCCCATGTGTGTGGAGTATATCTGGTCACACAGATGACTTGCTTTGGTCAATGGAATATTAGCTAATGTGACATAAACGGAGGCCTTACATGGGCTCTCATGGGTTGTTTTCTGGAGCTCCCTTGATTACCATTTGAAGAGTAGGTTCTAGGTAGTCACTGCCTATTCAAGCCTTGGCCCCAGAATAAGATTCATGGACCACAGCAGAATCCATCCTGAAGCTCGCAGCAGAGTCACCCCAGCTGACCTGTGGGCAAGAAAAATGAGTGCTTAATGTTGGAAACTACTGAGAGAGTGGCTTGTTTAGCAGCCCTATTGAAGCAACAGCTGACTAATACACCCTTGGAGGGTTTAGATCAAAGGAAGACAGTAATTTGACATATTTTAAAAAGACAGCTCTGACAGCTGTTTAGAGAGTAGAAGGAGGAAATGTACCGAGAGGAAACAGAGTAATTGAGAGGCCACTGCAAGAATTGCAGTGAGGGATGGCAGTGGCTACATCAGGGTGGGCGTGGTAGAGCTGACAGGATTTGGTGACGACTGGGAGGCGAAGGGTGAGATAAAGAAAGGAGTGTTACAGCATTGTCTTACAGCAATGTTACCAGCCAGCTTGTTATTTTATCCATCCCACCAGCCCAGCCTACATTTCTAAGCATAAAAATCAGCATACAAAGAGTGTTTTTTTGTCAACTGCCATATATTCAGGGACTACAGTTGCTATAGCAGCCGAGCAATTCTCTTTGGGCAGCCAGGTGGAAACCAAATTGTCTTGAAGAATCCTAGAGCTGAATAGGGAGATTTTCTCCAGGACCACATGACAAACTTCATAATTTCCTTTTTATTTTTGCTAACAAGAATATCTAAATCGGGATGCTATGACCTGGTACATAATTATCTTTTTCTGGAACCAACTCTGTTTTTCCATTTTGCAGTTTGTAGTTTGTGCTGAGAATCTTACGGATATTGCTGTTTCATGAGGTTATTCTATCAAATGCTAGGGCATCTCTTTCCTCAAAAAATCTGAATGAATACCATCCTTGGATTTCAGAAATGATTCAGACCAGTGTCCACTCCTCACTCATAGCAAGGGCTTTTGCCTCAAATATGTATCTTCTCTCCTACTTAGGAAACTAAGTCAGACATTTCTGGAGCCACCTGGCCTCTCTCTTGTCACACACTTCCTTCAAGCTTGGAGCCAAACTAAACCTGGAAGTCTATCCTGCCTCTCTTCCCAGATGGCTCACCCTGGCATTCCTCTCACAAAACCAAGATTTCCTACTTGCATAAAATACATCCAGCTCAGGAACTCTTGTACCTTGTTGGTGGGAATGTAAATTGGTATAGCCATTATGAAAACAGTATGGAGGTTCCTCAAAAAATTAAAAATAGAACTGCCATATGATCTAGCAATCTCATTTCTGGGAATATAGCCAAAGGAAATAAAATCAGAATCTTGAAGAGATATTTGCACTCTCATGTTCATTGTAGCACTATTCACATTAGCCCATATAGAGAATCAACCTGAGTCTCCATGAATCAATAGATGGATACAGAAAATAGAATATATCTATACATATCTATATATCTATATAAATATATATGTAATAGAATATAATTAAGTCTTAAAAGAGAAGGAAATTTTGTCATTTGCAACAACATGGATGAAGGGATGAAATTTGAGGGCATTATGCTAAACGAAATAAGCCAAGCACAGAAATACAAATACTTCATGATCTCACTTATGTGAGAAATCCAAAAGAGTAAAATTCATAGAAGTAGAAAATAGAATGGTGATTGCCAGGAGCTGAACAGTAGGAGAAATGGGGAAATGTTGGTCAAAGAATACAAAGTTTTAGTTATGCAGGATAAACATGTTCTGGAAATTTGAAGTACAACATAGTGACAATAATTAGCAATATTGTATACTTAAAATTTGCGAGGACAATATATCTTAAATGTTTTCAGCACAAAAAAAATGACAACTATGTGAGGTGATAATTTGTTAATTAATTTGATGATGGCAATCATTTCACAATGTATACATAAATCAAAACATCACCTTCTGTGCCTTAAATATACACAATTTTTGTTTGTTAATTATACCTCAAGAGAGCTGGGGTGGGGAGGGGAGTACACTCAATCCCCACCAGTAGTATGAAAAATGGAGAAAGCCTCCGGGGCTCCTACATTTATAATCCCTTCACTCCTCCATGTAGGCTTTAGTCTGCAACTCCCAGAGTTGTGAGTGACACAACATCTTTATAGTGCACCCCACCCACCTGCTGAATGGATATATAACTGTCTTTGGTTCTTCTTTGTCTATCTTGTCCACAATGGTCCTTGATAGGCATTTGTGCTCCTCCTTACTGATGAGATCAGAATGAGGGAGGACAAGCAGGTGCTAATACTTTGATGAACTTATTTCTATTTCTGGATATCTACCATACAGCATAGTAAATTAAGTACGTTTTACTGTTGCACCACCTGACATTCAGAATCAAACAATTTAAAAATGCCTAATGTCCACCTGCCAGCCAGGAAGGGAGCTGGTCTGGTAGACCATAACAGACAACGAGCCTGTAAAGCTCGTGGCTATCCATAATTGACAGCACTGATGTAAAAATGACAGCCAAACAATCATTAAACTCATTAAAGTCCTAAGAAACTCAAGAGTACTCCAAATAAATTGCATTTTGGCACAAAGAGTTTAAGGAGAAATCTCCTAGGAAGGAGTTTAGAATTGCTTGCAGTCTGTAGGAGGGCTACATTTCCTGCATTTTAAGAAGAAATCTCATAAATGTTCAAGAGAGATTTATTGTCTGTGGTTTCTATGCAGCCAGCAAGCACTAGGTAAATAAGATGCCTTACTGGTGAGAAAGCTGTTACTTGTTCTTCAATCCTTGGTGAATATGAACATGCTATCACAGTACCATTAAATCCATATTTAGAGACACTAACCAGGCACAAAACCTGCACGATGCAATCACACTCCTCAGGGAAAGGATTGCTTCATGCTATCTCCCTCATGGATTCTCTTTCCCTTCCTGTTCAGGGACACATGTACCACTTAGCCTCTTCCATGGCATTAGAGGTCACAGAGGACAGGTGGCCTTAAATGTCTTTTCTAGAATCACAAGAACCCAGATAAACTAAAAGACTAATGTTGTAGGTTTTCAAGAGCCTAATGCTCTCTGGAAACAATATAATTATGACAGCCCTTCAGGAAATAATGGAAACTTTTCCTTGGGGATTTTAATAGAAGGTCTTTCATATCCTAAAGTATGATGGGGAGAACATCCATCAAAATGTTTCTTGGAGCTACAGCTCACAATATTTGGAGTCAAAATTTCCCTATTTCCCAAAATTATGTTTCATTAATGTGGTTTCGATGTTTTGCATTATTGTGTGTATGTTGTAGCTTCAACAAAATACATTCAGTTGCTGCACTACTTTTGCCTAATGGATTTGGATAATGAGCAAGGAAAAACAGAAGAAAAATAAAAATAGAACTCAATCTTTGTTTATAATCCTATGCCATTCTCTAAAATGGCCTTGGTCTTGTCTATAGCTTGGTTTCTTTATCAGTCTCTTTTTCCATATTGTGATAACCCTTTCTCTGCAGAGTTGGTTTACAGCTGGGATTTTAAAAATATTTTATTAAATATTTTGAATCTAAAAAAAAATACAGCTCTTCAAGGATCCATTATTGTTCGATCTTGGGTGGGAGAGAAGAGAGATTCTTCAACATCTTTTGAGAAAGTCAAACAATATCTGTCTAATGCTCTCTTGAGATAAACATTTACATTTAAGGAGTCAGGAACTGTAGTTAAGTTCCACTCTCACTTCCCATAGGACCTTGAGCAGGTTCCATTTGTGACCCCTGTGTATCCTCTATCCACTGCTTCCATGGTGATAACATGGTGTGTGTTTGTGTTTCTCCTCACTGCAGAGGTCAGAACGAAGGAGAGGCGAGGCGAGCCAACACTTAGTCAACTTAATTCTTCTATTCATGATTCTCAGCATACAGTACAGCGATAGATGCCTAGATAGTATAGAATGAGATAAAACCTTCAATTTAGAAAACAAAAGATAAGAAATGTTCTATAAATTCATTTAAACTTTTTAAAAATCAGCATATATATTTGGAAGAATGTTTTAAAACATACAAAATATATATATGACCTCTATATACAACTGTCTATTAGACATTTCTACTGGTATGTCCCTGAGCACCTCTATCTCAACACATTCAAAACCAAACCAAGTATTTTTCCCCCCATGAATAAAGTCTTCCAAGTTCCCTAACTCAACATTTATTTCATCTGGTCAGCCAAGCCCCAAACCAAAGCATTGTCCTGTGCTCCTCTCTCCCTGATTTCCATTGTCTAATCATCCAATAAGTCATAGAAATCCTGCCTATCATTATCTCAAATCTATTCATTCTTTCACATTGCCACAGCCACTGCTAGACCTTTATCATCTCTCATTTTGATTATAAAGAAACCTCCTAAATAGATTCTCTGCCACCTGTCTCTCATTTCCCTCCAACCCTTCTAGCACAGCTGCCAGAATGATTTTACTGAAACACTTATCTGATAATGTCATTCATTGGCTTAAAACTCACTTTGGTGACCCCTGTTGCCTGTAAGATAAACTCAAAGTCATTAAAACAATAATTTATTTTATTTTATTTTATTTTTTTAGCATCTATTACTGCAAGCCATACACAGCCTACTAAGTATGATGAATATGAACATAAAAAGGCAGGGACTCTTAAGGAGCCCATAGTGTACTTCTAGTAGAATCAGATGTATTAAGACCTATTTAAAATACAATGCAATACGTGCAACCACAAGGGTGTGCACAAGGCACAGGGCAGCATAGAATAGGGAGTGACAACTTATACTAGGGGCTTCAGAATGGAGAGATGTCTGAGTTTGGGAAAGGTATGCCAAGTAAGGGGAATGGCACATGCAAAGTGCATAAGAATAAGAAAGCACACTGGGACCTATTTATTGCAATGATTTTTATTGCTAGGAATGTTGATATCAAGAACTGAGACTGGAAACACTGGAATATGAATCGTTCTTGGGTACGGTGTAAGGGATGGTAGTAGGGGTGAGGTAGGTGAGCAGGGAATGGTCAAAGCACAAGAACAACAGGTGAGGAAGGTGATATTTAAGTTGAAATATCCAAGTTCACATATCAGTTCAGGGGAGTTGGGGACCAGAGAAAAAGATGTCATTAAAAACATGAAAATAGGCTAACTCTTATAGGGAGAGGACCCAGTGTCAGAAGATATGTAGAGGACACAGAATATAACCTACTGAAGAAAATTAAGATGAGATCTTCAAAAGTAAGATAAAATCAAGAGAAGTGTGATGTCACAGAAGTCAAATGAGCAAAATGATTCAAAAAGAGTAGTGATTAATACTGCTCCTCTGACCCCAGCCTACATTTTCAGCCTCACTCCTGACACTTCTCCACTTTTCCAATCCTCTCTAGCTCTAGCAGTAATAACAACAGAGATGTTAAATGATTTGCATTTGCAATGTGAAAGACACAACATGATGTCCTTTGGTATTTTAGTTAATTTAATCCTCACATTCTGTGAAATAGGTACAATCATCAGCCCCATTTCACAGAAAAAGAAACTCAGGCTTAGAAGGATTTGTCTAAGATTATATGGGTACACAGCTAGCATTTAAACTCAGGCGTATTTTATCTATACTAGGCTGTTTGCCAATCTCAAACATGGCCAAGTGTTTTCATGCTTTCCTGATTTTGTGCTTGCCTGAAATAACCTCTATATACCCACTCTATCTTGTAAAATCACATTCATCCTTAGAAACACAATTCAAACCTCATTGAGGAAGTCTTTCTCTGCACTGCCTTTTCCATCAGAATTACCATCTCTTTGTTCTGTGTTCCTCTTAACACTTTGTTCATATTGTCATTATAATAACAATATATAGAATAGGCAGAATGAACCCCCAAAAGATGTCCACGCCCTCATCCCTGGAACTTCTGAATATGTTACACTGCATGACAAAAGGGGACTTTGCCCATGGAATTATAGACTTTAAGAGGGTATCCTGGGTTATGCAGGGAGGCCCAATCTAAGCACACAGACCTTAAAAGCAGATAACTTTTTCTGGCTAGAGTGAAAAAGATGCAAGAGAAAAAAAAAAGAAGGCAGAGATTGAAAGCTTGAGAGGGACTTACCCCATATTGCTGGAGGGAATTGTATGGAAAACATGAAAAAGAATGCAGGCAGCTAAAGGAAGCAAAAACTGGCCTTTGGATGAGGGCCAGCAAAGAAACAGACCTCAGTCCTACAACCGCAGTGAAGTGGATTCATCCAACGACTTGAATGAGCTTGGAAGCAAATTCTTCCCCAGAGCTTCTAGTAAGGAATGCAGCCCCAGGTGAAACCTTGATTTCTTGCCTTCTGAAGCCCTCAGCAAAGAACCCAGCTGAGCTCACATGGACTCTGACCTGCAGAAATTGTGAGAAAACAAATTGTGTCACCATCTAACTTGTGGTAGTTCGTTATGACAATAGAAAACTAATGCAACATGCCAGATCATGTTCAAGTTAGTTGTGTTTACACACTGATTATACTCATTAGAAGTTTAGTTCATTGAATTTAGGAACCACCTGTTATTCATCTGTGAGGTTTTTGTCTTAGGATTATGACTAAACCAGAGAACACGTGCAATCAAGATTCAACTGGATTTACTGGAAGATCTTTAGGTCCCTCAAATTTGTCTCATAACGAACCTTCATATTCTGACTTGTATGTTCTTAGTTTCTTCCTTTTTTTAAAAAAATTAATATTTATTTGGGGGGATGAGGGCAGAAAAAGAGGGAGGCAGAGAATCTGAAGCAGGCTTCATGCTGTCAGTGCAGACTGACGTGTCCAACATGCTCAACTTGGGGCTTGATGTGGAGTTTAAACTCACCAACTGTGAGATCATGACCTGAGCAGAAGTCAGACGGTCAACCGACAGAGCCACCCAGGTGCTCCTGTTCTTAGTTTCATCTGAACATAAGCATTTCTTCCTTTGTACTTAGAAGAGCATCTCCTTAGTACCAGAGTCACAAAATGATACTGAGTTTCCTTTAAGAATCCAGACATTTTAAGTGAGGGTTACTCCAGCAAATTGAGGTCTTTTGTTATCAAAGATTTCTGTAATCTAGCCCTAATTACATGCCCTATAACCTGCCCATTTCTGTGTCTGCCTGCTAGCTAGTTCCCCTGCTGTCTTCTAATTTATAAGCTGGGTTCTTGAACATGGTCTCTTTTATCTTGGTCAGGGCCCAGGGCTTCTCTCCTGCAAAAAGTTACAACTCAAGCAATCTACTTTACAGTCTTCAGCTAAGGGTTATTCTCCCTATCCCACCGCAGGAATGACCTTCCAGGTTAACCTGGCCAGGGTGGAAAAAATTCTGCTAAATCAGAACCTCTTCTTTCTGCCAGTGGCATCCCCCTGTACCCTTCCTTGGAGACGCAATTCTCTAATGGCTGCAAGGGAATATGATTTGCAGGTTGCAGAAATAAAAACATGTTGATATAATACTAAAATCTTTTCTTTTTTTAAAGTCCCTGAAATTTTTGGAATCTAATCTTTCACTATCCATTAAAAAATTCTAACTGCTTCCATTTCCTAGATTCCTGTGTGCCCCTGATTTCTCATGTGAAAAATGAGGACAATAATAATAAGCATGCTGGGGGGGAGGACTGAGTGAGTTAACAGATGAAAAGTGTTTCAAACCAGAAATTCCACTTTGGGGACTATGTTAAATAGCTCTAAAGGCACCAGCCAATAAGAATATATGTGTAAGGATGTTCAGTGCAACATTGTGGTGGCAAAAAATAAAAGTGGAAACAACACAAATATCTATCCAACTGTGTATAGTTAAAGAAATGTGGTACATACACATTACAGAACATTATGCAGTTGTTTTAGACATCTGTCGGGTATCATCTCACATCCTCTCAGTCCACATTTTACTCCAGCTGTTGCTGTAGCAACCAGCTGCTTATAGATATATAATTGACAGCACCCTCCTTCAGCTGTATCACTTATTTCTTGATTTGTGCCCAGAGTCTCCGTCATCAACACTTGGAACATTTACAGAATCACAGCCACTTCAACACAGGTGCAAACCTGCAATTGAGGAGAACATAGGGCATATCCTGACTACCAGAGAGTGGGAACTAGTATATAAATGGGTTCTCGTCTGTCCCTTGAGCAGACAATTCTGTGTGCATGCTACACTGCCCCACAGAAGTCCTAGTTTCCACAGTTCTGACCAGCTTGGTAGTGAACCACTGGATAACTTTCCCTTTTACCCTGTTTATTCTTTCTAATCCTCCATTACTGGTCCTCAGGATAGCTTTCCAGAATAAACTGTCTGCAGGCAAGCCCTTGTCTCTGGATTTTTGGGGAAACCCAGGTTAAAGCAGGAGCTATTTTAAAAATGAAAAATATATCTGTTGACCTGGAAGGTTGTCCATGGTATATTGTTAAATAAGGAAAAACAAAGGGCAGGTTGATGTGTCTGGTGCCATATGTAAAAACAACACTAAACTATGTGTGTTTCTATAACCTTGGAGAGAGGTCAAAGAATGCACATTAAGTTGTTGGCATTGCTCTCCTCAGGGAGGTGGAAGGAAATTGTTGGCTTTTCTTTAGTAATTTTTTCATTGTTTTACTACAGTCAGCATGCATTAATTTCACATTTTAAAATACTTTGAAAAGAAAAGTGGTCTTTAAAATTAGTATCAAGCCAACATGTGAGGAAAAAGAACTTCCAGCCAGGTGATAAGGAAGCCCATACTGTACTATCGGATATAAGCTGAAATACCAACTCTATCATAAGCCTTTTTATTAACCTTGGACAAGAAAATCATTTCTTACCTGAGAATTTTATTGTAAAACAAATACCAAAAACTGTACTCATAAAACTAGCATGCTGGCTGTAACTGAGATACACTCCAAAGACCCCTGAATGAAGAATGAGCCACTCAATAAGGACTCAGAGTGATTAATAGATAAACAGATGGATGTACGCTCCTGCAGCATTTCCAAAAGGTGTATATAGCAAGGGCTCAGCCCCAGAATAAGAACAGCTATTCTCGAGAAAGAGCCTGGTTGAAAAAATGAAGGATCCCACAATAGGTATTTTAGAACAGCAGCAGCACTAGCATCACAGGCAGTATAAACCTCAGTTTGAAGCTCTTCAAACTTTACAGAAGGAAGCACACAGTAAGAGTTCACACAAGATTTTATAAAACTTAAAAATGACGTCACATTTAAATGGGTGGACTTTGAGTAAAGTAGATAGTCTTTCATGATGTGGGTGGGTTTCATCCAATCAGTTAAAGTACTGACAAGAACAAAAGACTGGCCTCTTCCCACAAGGAAGAACTGGACTTCAACTGCCATATTGGCTCTTGTTGGGTCTCCAGCCTGACAGCCTTACTTATCAGACTTTGGACTTACTAAGCCTTCACAATCACATGAGCCAAGTCCTTAAAAGAAACAGCTTTACATATACACATCCTACGGTTCTGTTTCTCTGGAGAAACCTGACTAATGTGACCATAACGTATTCAAATGCTCTGGAAAGTGAATTGCCTCATTAATATAATGAATGATAATTATAACAGCAAATACACATTGAGTGCTTACCTATGTTCCAGATGTTGGTCTAAATGCTCTACATTTCAGCTCACTGATTCTGTACAATAAGGCTCTAAAGCTCTCATCCCCATTTTACCGTTGAAGAGACTATAGCACAGAGGGAGCACACTACTCAGGGTTAAACTGCTTAGTGAGTGGCAGAGACAATTATAAATTCATGGCTGGTGTTTTATTGCCCAAACTCCTAACCATTACAATAACAATTTTTAGAAAAGAAACAAAGACAGGATCTTAAAATTAAATTTCATATCCTGTTTCTCTTGAATTCAACCCCCCCCCCCCGATTCTCTGCTTGGAATGATCCTTCTTTCATTGTACACCTGTAATTCCCTGTTCCCAGACATTCAATACCTCCCCTCCAAAATTTCTGAGAAGGAATTCTCACTGTGATCTTTATCCTCACTCCACCTTCTCTCGCAGAGCCATAACTACAAACTTCTCACTCATCGTAAGTAGCAGTGGGGCCAGGTTGAATCTGTGGGGTATCCGGATCACCAGCCCAAGCTTACTCTTGATTCTGAGTTTACTAGTTCTGGGAGCCCTGACAAGTAACTTAAACTCTCTTAGTTATCTCATTGGTAAATGGAGATATTAATATTACCTACCTCAGTGGGTTTCTGTGAGGTTTCTAGGAACTAATGCCAGGAGAATGTCTAGGATAATGTCATGCACATGAAAAACACACAATAAGTGTTTGCTCTTTTCCAGCCCCCAAATTCACCAGCCTCAAGTCACGTTTTCTCTGGACTCTGTTCATATTAATCAGAGAGCTTTAGCCTCAAAAAGGAAGATCTTCTCTTCAAGGAACATTTTCATTTCAGGGATTTTCTGGAAACAAAATGCCTTATCCTATGAAAAGATCCTACACATTGGTGTGTAATAGACCTTCTTTTGCCTGTGCTCTACTTACCGCTCCAAAAGTCTTACCTCACAGGAGGACCCACCATTCTAGGAGAGTTTAAATTCCTTAAAAAAATTTTTTTTGGGGCGCCTGGGTGGCGCAGTCGGTTAAGCGTCCGATTTCAGCCAGGTCACGATCTCGCGGTCTGTGAGTTCGAGCCCCGCGTCGGGCTCTGGGCTGATGGCTCGGAGCCTGGAGCCTGTTTCCGATTCTGTGTCTCCCTCTCTCTCTGCCCCTCCCCCGTTCATGCTCTGTCTCTCTCTGTCCCAAAAATAAATAAATGTTGGAAAAAAAAATTTTTTTAAAAATAAAAAAATAAAAAAATTTTTTTTAATATGAAATTTATTGTCAAATTGGTTTCCATACAACATTCAGTGCTCATCCCAACAGGTGCCCTCCTCAATGCCCATCACTCACTTTCCCCTCCCTCCCACCCCCCATCAATCCTCAGTTTATTCTCAGTTTTTAAGAGTCTCTTATGGTTTGGCTCCCTCCCTCTCTAACTTTTTTTTCCCTTCCCCTCCCCCACGGTCTTCTGTTAAGCTTCTCAGGATCCGCATAAGAGTGAAAACATATGGTATCTGTCTTTCTCTGTATGACTTATTTCACTTAGCATAACACTTAGGAGAGTTTAAATTCCTAAAGAAAGCATATTAGTGGGGTGCCTGGGTGGCCCAGTTGGTTAAACATCCAACTTCAGTTCAGGTCATGATCTCACAATTCCTGGGTCAGGCCCCACATCAGGCTCTGTGCTGACAGCTCAGAGCCTGGAGCCTGCTTCAGATTCTGTGTCTCCCTCTCTCTCTCTGCCCCTCCCCTGCTCATCTTCTGTCTCTCTCTGTGTCTCGAAAATAAATAAATGTTAAAAATTTTTTTAAAAAAGAAAGAAAGCATATTAGTAAACAGCAGCAACATGCAGTCCCCACTGTTGGAAGGAAATAAAAGGAATGCAGTTGGACATTTCCATTTAAATGGTACCTCAGACTCAGTTTGTATAAAACTGATTTACATAATCTTAAAAAAATCTGTCAATATACCACTGCTCACCCAATGATGCAAGTTAGAAACTCAGATTAATCATGGATCTTCCTTCTCCCTTACAATTTCATGATTGATAATGAAAGTACATCCAGGCAATTTGTTTCCTTGTCTACCTTGTATTTCTTCTTCCTTATTCCCATACTATTCACATTATAAACTACTAACCACCCTTGTAAAAACCTCTAGCCTGGGCTCCAGACTGGGTGGCCCAGTCGGTTAAGCATCTGACTTTGGCTTAGGTCATGATCTCATGACTCATGAGTTTGAGTCCCAAAATGTCAGGCTGTCTGCTATCGCCACAGAGCCTGCTTCAATCCTCTTTCTCCCTCTCTCTCTGCCCCACCCTGACTTGCACATGCTCTTTCTGTCAAAAATAAATAAATATTTAAAAAAAACAACAAAAAAAACAAGCTTTAGTCTTCTTTTCAATCCAATCTGCACAACACTATATAATCTTCTGGGTTTTCTGGTTCTTACAACTTTAAATGTTGGAAAGAGCTAATAAAAATGCAAACTAGGGGTGCCTGAGTGGCTCAGTTGGTTAACCATACAACTCCTGATTTCTGATTGTCTTAGGTCATGATCCCAGGGTCTTGGGATCAAGCCCCACATCAGCCTCTGTGCTGAGCATGGAGCCTGCTTAAGATTCTCTCTCTCTCTTTCTCTCTCTCCCTGTATCCCTCTCTCCACTCACACTTTTTCTCTCTAGAATAAAAAAAAAATAATAATAATAAGGTAAGTAAATAAATAAATAGATAAATAAATAAAATATTAAACATGCAAAATAAGTCTTGCCTACAGACATGTCAATAAATTCTGTGCAGGGGAGAGGTAGTCCCTCTGCTTACAAAAAACCAGTTTTGCCTCTATTTGCACATGGATTTCAGTATTCCTGATCAATAAATGTGTCTATTCTTTGAATCCTCTTTTGAACATCTGCCTCATTCACTTATTGTAAGTTCAATAAAATCTTTAATACATGTTTATCTTGTATCTTGTTGAAAAATCGTGATTTTTACCTATCTTTAAAAAATATCCTTAAACGACATCATGTCATTTGTCCATTTTCAAATTCTCAGTGCTTCTTTGTTGACAAAGATCCAAGACTCTTTAATTAGCATTCACATTTCTTTACTACCAGAATACAAACTACTCTTCTCATTTTTCCTCTAACTTTGCCCTTATACACACTTTCCCTTTGAGCCTGGAGGACTTAGTCACTGAGCATCTCTTGATGTCATGGTTCTGCCTCTGGCTTTAGTTAAGTGTATCCCTTCCTGCATCTAGTTCTTGTTCTTTCTTCATGGGCAAGATCAACTGTCACCTGTTCTGTTAAATGTTGCGTGATGATCCCATATAAATTCCTCTGTCTTTAAAGCATTTAGTATTGTCAGTATTCTTTTGAGACATTATGAGTTGCCCTTTTTTTCTCTGAAATGTGTATCCTGTTGTCCCAGAGACCATATATTCTTTTATTTCCCTGTATCCACCACAATACCTAGCCTAATGCCTTGTACCATGCCTCCATTACTGGTTTAATAATTGACTGGGCACATCAGGGAGAGAAAAGCTTCTATCGCCACATGCTCTCTCCCAATCTTCCACCCTACACAAAGCAAAAGTACACATTTCTCTTTTAAAGTCTAACACTTTTTATACTTTGGAAAATTACTTTTAAAAAATAAGGAGGTAAAGATACACACATGCAATAATAGCTTGATTACACTCAACAGGGAATGCATCTTAAATTCTTAGTTATGAATATTTTAATGAACAGTATCAATAAAAGCCTCTTACCCTTTGGCCTATTTGTGATGCTAAGGTTTCAGCTAGTGATAATAGCTCTTTGAGGACAGAAGGAACTCAAAATAATTTATTTTTCAAGAGTGTAAAAGGCAAAGATCCTCCAGGGAAGTTTTATAAGCCATTTCTAAATAGAAATAATTACCAAACTTTCTAAAAGCATGGATGAATTGTTAGTTTTGATAAAAATAGATTTAAGCTCCATCTGAGAAAAATAGAGTGAATAGACTTATAGAAAGCAAAATATTTGGCACAGAAAAAGAATCCCCAAGTTCTACAAACATCTATCATGCTCAAATAAAATATACTTGAAAATCTTGCAGTTGCTCTGTTAGTGAAGGTCACACATCTAAATTCAGAAGCTTTTGCCATCCTCATTGTCAACCTTTCCCTCATGCTCATCTAGAAAGCTGAGCGATTAAAAGTGTGAACTTGGTAGTTGAGGTCCTCACTATACCACTTGTGTGACCTGGAGCAAGATTCAACTTTCCAAAGCCTTAATTTGCCCTTTCGTAAAATGGAAGTGAAGATAGCACCGCCTTGTGAGGCTCCTATGAAAATTAAATGAGATCATGCATATAATACACAGAGCACAGAGCTGGGAGCATACTATGTGCCCAGGAGATGTCAGTTATTGTTATCATGACATAATACATCAGAGGAGAAAAATAAAGTAAATGCTTTTAAAGAAGTAATAACAGTTATTGAGACATCATATTTACAAAGCCAAGAAAGAATATGTCAGAATTTGCCTGACACAGAACTAAGAACAGCTATGAGACTTAAACATTAAGTTGAAGTGAGAAGTTTTTAATAGGAATCATTGGTAGAAGTTTCAAGGTAACTTCCTTTACAGACAATTCCACTGTCTAAGAGACAATGGTAAGACAGAACATATTGAAAAATAGATCTCCCTCAGGCTTTACTTCAATATAAATTGCTTTATTTAATGCACACATGCTATAAACTAAAATCTCTACAGAATAGAGTCCACTATATCACAGAATTTAGTTTTAACAACCTTGGACCTAATCCAAAGGTTTTTAGTTACAACAAGTTCCATAAGGACTTTATTAAAATAGGGTTACAACAATCATATGTCCTAGTCTCTGAAGGCGGTATTCCAGAAAAAGGCAAATATGGTGTGTGATCATAGAATCATATAGTTTATGAATTGCAAGATTCTTGCAGAATTTCTCATTCATCTCCTCCATTTTATAGCTAAGGAAATGAGGACATTGAGAAACTATCTAGTAATCTTCTCTAGTGTAAATCCGAAAAATGCATTTAAAGTGATGGTCCCTGTGAGGACTTATTTTGACACATCTTCAGGAGCTTCTTAGCAGAGCAGAACAAGCCAGGACTGAGGCAATGATTCTGAGAAAGATATAACAAAATTCTAAGCAGACGCATATGGTTTTCTTCTTAAAACTTATAAAACTGACCACACAATCTTCTATTTCCTCACTCCTCCCCCACCTTACTAAGCTTTGGCTTATAGACCTTCCATTTAGTAGCAACTCTCACTACTCAAATGTGGAGTCATTCCTGATGATGGCAAATGACACATGAACACATAGACTCCAACGATATCTCTGGGATGAGGCTCGTGGTTTTAAAACCTAGAGCGAACCCTGGTGTCACAGGTGATTGCTAATCACAACTTCCTCCTCCTATTCACCATCATGTTTTGCTGTCTACATGACTGGCCTTATTAACAAGAATAATAGCAACAATAAGAAAATCCTTAGTACGTTGATATAATGTAGGTAGTGATAAATAACTTTATTGATCACTCTCACATACCAGGCACTGTTCTAACAACAAACCCTAAGAGATAGGCACATTAGCATCCCATTCATAGGGATGAGAAAACAGAGGCAAAGAGTGTTAAGTAAATTGCCTTCAGTCACTGGCTAGCATCCAAATTCAAGGAGTCTAGCTCCAGCACCTTTATGTGTAATCTTTATATTCTTAATCCCTGTATTCTTAACCACTAGATTCCACTACACATCATTTAATCCTCAACAAAATCTTTTGCAGTATTATTAGTTCCTCTTTACCAGTGATAAAATTGAGATTTATAGAGGTTAAGCTTAAAGAGGTTACAAAACATGATGAATATGTGGGAGAGCCAGGATTATAATCCAGGTCTAACTGATTCCAAAGCACACACACAATATTAAAAACTGCTTTTCTGGCTTTCACAGCAATATCTCCTGCTGAGTCTAGAAACTGGGGGCCCTGGCTCAGTTTCTGGGAGCTACATCTTGCTCTCTTTAATCCTGGCTTAGAGAGAGACCATCTGGAACCATGATATGGCCATCTACCCTATACTGACTATTGTTACTTCTTACAAACCCTTCCTGCCTTGCTCCGTCATGCGGGGCCGTCAAGCTGTGTTCATCACCCTTTGGACACCATACATTGGATGCTAGCCACTGCTCTGTTGGGAACCCAGACATAAAGCCAGGTTCATTTCCTCAGCCCTGGCCCCAGCTTTCTTTCCCATCCCATTATTCCATAGCACTGAGGGCCAGTATCCCTTCTGGTCCAAATTATCCAAGTCTCTATAGCCATAGGATAGTTTTAATTTAAAATAGTTTAATGTGATGCTATTTATCAGCATCTTATTTTAAATTATACATGTGCATACATACATTCAGATATATAAATTATGTTTTTATTTTATGTATTTCGATAAATAAAGAAACCTAAAAAATTTAACCAGAATGCATGCAGTGATGTAAAAACATGTCTGCAACATATTTCGTCTTAAAAAACTACTTGTTCATCTCTATCAGGGCATCTTAATGCTTTCCTTCGAAGTATATATGCATATGGTTGCTCTTAAATGACTCTATTCCTAAGTCATATGGGTGCCCAACTGCACTGCTTAACAGGATAGGATGTTTCATCCTTAAGTCATTAAATTGTGTGTTGAAACAGCTATGTGAAATTCAGCAAGGTAATCCGGTTGTGTCCATTTTAGTTAGGGCTGACTTGGAAATGCTTTAAATTGCCATTATCAGCTCCATTTCCAATGAGCAGATTGCCCTTGAAAACAGCAGATACGTTTTGTTGTTCCTGGGACAATTATAAGAGCAATCTATCAAGAATATGACCCGAGAGATCAAAAATGCCTTTAGAAGTATTTACCGTATAATTTTCATGCACATTTTAAAAAAAGGATGGGTGAATGACATATTAAAGAGATCTACCTACAATTAGGTGCTTCCAAGAGTAGAAGAGAGAGGCTATAGACCCTAAGGTGATTTGTTTGTTTATTGCTGTGTATTTAATTTTAATCTATATTATCTCCTTAATGCAAGACTTTGTTTAAACACATCATTCTGGGGTGCCTGGGTGGCTCAGTTGATTAAGCTTTCCATTCTTGATTTTGGCTCAGGTTGTGATCTCATGGTTATAATATAGAGCTCCACATCAGGCTGGGCATGGAGCCTGCTTAAGATTCTCTTTCTCTCTTGTGGGGGTGCCTGGGTGGCTCAGTTGGTTAAGCATCCAACTTCCACTCAGGTCATGATCTCACGGTTCATGAGTTTGAGCCGCTCATTGGGCTCTGTGCTGACAGCTCAGAGTCTGGAGACTGCTTCAGATTCTGTGTCTCCCTCTCTCTCTGCCCCTCCCCTGCTCACTCTTATCTCTCTCTCAAAAATAAATAAAAGTTAAAAAAAATATTCTCTCTCTCTTTCTCTCTTTCTGCCCCTTCCCCACTCAGGTTCTCTCTTTCTCTCTCTCAAAAAATTAATTAAATAAATAGAATTTTTAAATAAAAAAATATAAAATAATTGCTTTGAGCATTTGATAGATATTCTCTTTTGTGTGGACAGTTTGAAAAACATTTAAAGCAATGCCAATTCTAAAAGTGCTAACTGTTGAAAATACCTTTCCAACTAGACATTATTGATGTCTGCAGTGCTAAGGAAACTGTTTCTTTTAGATCCTGAGAGTCCCTGAAAGTTATGCATTTTGCCAAAGTCATAACTCTTAAGATTGAGCAATAGTTGCCTATTCATTCTTGCAGATGAATTTTGGCATAATTATGTACTCATAAGCTGAAATGCTCTCCTATGAACCAAAGTGACCTTTCAGAGGTAGAATTCATAACATTTATTACCATTGAAAATATTTTTATTAAACATCATTTCCAGTCATACATTAGCAAAAGACTTTGGATTTAGCCAGACAGAAAAGTTCTAAGACTATTGATAGGTACTAGTTGCACATTCTTCCTTAGATATTAAAGGGAACAATTGTTATATTTAGCAACATCATTTGTAAACTCTTGTGGCTCTCCTGGTAAATGTATACATTTTTTAAAAGTGTGGTGTTTACGTTGCAACTAAAGATCAAAAGAGGCTAATGTCCAGAGCAAAAACAATCAGTGAGTAAATACAGGAATTCTGCTTCTACCCACTAGGATAATTACTGTGGGTAATGCCTCACACACTGAACAGGCTCAAGAGGAGGGCATGAGCTGTTTCCTAATCCTTGAAGCAGCAGCAGCAGCAGCAGCAGCAAATAATGGAAACAGCCTGACTTTTAGAGCCAAACAATCCAATATCTGGGTCCTGGTCTTCCTCTTACTACATATGTGGGTGATATTGGTCAAGTTACCTGTGTTCCTAAGCCTTGGGTCATTCTCTAATAACAGAATTCCCCGTGAAACATGTACTATATTTCATAAAAGCCCAATTCCATTACATCTGTCCTGATTTTGCCAATCAAAGCACTAGAATCTTATCTGGAATAGCCAGATATGGGTCACTGCATTTAGGAATCTAGATCGAACAATAGCTGTAAGAGTTATTTCATTTTGAATTTTATGAAAATAGCAAAAATATTTAATTAACCGAACCCACACTCTGTAATGACAGATATGCCAAATTTATAGTGCAACCTTATATATACTGTACATACAGGTATATGAGTATAGTACATTCTTCTAAAGGATTTGATCATTAAAAAAAAAAAAAACTCTTGTTGTTATGTTGGATTCTGTTTATATATGTCCCCTGTGGTTCCTTCTCCTACTAAATTGGGTCCGGAGTATCTGTTTCTTTCAGGCTCTTTAAAGGGTTTAATTATGCTATGTGCTCGCCTAACATACAGTCTTCCAATATTGGTCTTTCTTTCTCCTAACAAGATATTTATTTAGTGGCTATAATGTGCCAGGTACTGTGCCTGTTGATTTCCTCAGAATCAATTGATTTCTACAGAAGGCTTTGCACTCATCGGGTGTGCTCTGACAGGCTGGCCATGTGATGTGATGCCTTGTTCAGGGGCCAAGATCAGTTTTCTCTGTTTTAACTGTTCCATTCTCTCTGTAGGACTACTATTCTTCTCCATGCTGTGGGAACTTCACAAGGGTTAAAATGCCTGTAGGCGAGAAAGTGATTTCCTGTTTGGAGCATAAAATGAAATCAGATCCATGTGTTTCATGCCATTATACTCTCAACGTAATATATTAAACACTCTTAGCAACAGTAGTTCAAAGTCATTTCCATTTAATCATTTCATGCTCAGTATCTCTTGATAGTCATGAAAAGTTGCATAGCAAAATCCTGGGGAGATAATATTCTTCTGTAAGTGCAAAGCATTTAATCCCTATTGTTATAACCAGAAGGGCATTTAATGGTGGGTGACAGGAAATAGACAAATAGGTGATGGATTTTGAGTAATTTTGGGGAAGAGAAGAGAGCAGAAGCTAGGGCTGGGGCAAGAAAGAGTAGCCTAGAAAATAAGTGCTAAGAACTGAATTGAAAAAGATCCTTTTTTAAACCAGCCTAGAAGGAAGATGTTTTATTTTTTCAATGTTATTTTAGAGGTAGATCATAGAAAGGGTGATTCTATAAAATCAGCTAATAATTCTCTACCTGTTCTTGTAACAATTATTTCTTATTCTAGTATTTTTTTTGGAAAATTTTAAGAGCACCTAAATTATTATTAATTTCTGGTCTAGTCCATATGAGGTGGTAAATGACTAATAAAGACTCTGCCAGGGGGATAAGCAGTTTATAACCAAAGAGTAGCACTCAGTGAAAGGGAAGTCATCGACAGAGAAATGATTTTAAAGAATCTTATGAGAACATGGAGAAATTAGTGATTATGAGTCAAACTCCAGGGATGGAAAGTGATCTATACATAAGAAATATTTAATATATGCCATTGCATAGCTCTCAAAATAAAGACATTATAGGCCAGCTTGAGACAATTTGAGGTGAACTAATTAACTAATTACAGTGTTAGGTTTCCTCTCTTTGTTTTTTGCTTTCTATTCCAGCCACACTTTCTTCTGGAATAAATTCTGAATGTGTATGGTCAGTCATGTTTTGTGCCTTTGCTCATGCTGAACATACTTGGCAACCCCCTTTCACCAACCCAAATATTTCTCATTCTTTAGGTTTTAGCTTAAATACTACTTTCTCATAGTCTGAACAACGTGCATTTTCCTCTATACATCCTTGTCTCTGGTTTCTTATTGTTAGCCCTTTTGTTTTATTTTCTGTGTACAAGTTTGTCTTCTCAACTAGCTTACAAAGGTAGTTTGTCTGTCCTTGTATATTCACAGCACCTAAGACAGTGTTTCACAACTAATAAGCATTCAATATTATATTTAATTCAGAATAAGTTATAGGGTGCAGCTTGAAATATTAGAAGATAGATTGAAATATCTACCCATTAGGTGGTATAGTATTTAGTTAGTTCAGGTTTCTCTCAAAATTTCTTTTACTCTTTTGTATTCTAGAGATAAACATAACAATCTTGCATTCTGACATAGGATTTGGGGGAGGATCCCATGAGGCAAGGTATATGAAAGTGTATTAAGTTGCAGAACACTATACAGAGATAGGATCTTATGTTTATGAAATAAATCCTGATTTGACCCCATTGCACATAAGTTTCCTTCCATGATTATGCAAGCTTTTATTTATTTTTATTTATTTATTTTTAACCCTCCCATGATGGCTTTACAAATGGCTGCAAATTCTTAGATATCCCTGTTATGGAGAAGTAAAGTCCAATTCCACGCTTCCCCCCTCACTCCACCACTCACCACTGGATTCTTGGCTGTTTTTATGAGTAATAACTAACAGAATGCACAGATCTGACACTGTGTGTAATAAAAGACCACGAAGCTTCCACAACAACCTTCTGGAATGCTCATTCGCAGGACACTTCCTCTCAAATTCTGGCTGCCATGCTGTGAAAAGCCCAAACTACATGGAGAGATCACAGATAGGAGCTTCTGTGCACAGGCCCACTCTGGCCTGTCCTTCAGCCATCCTAACCCAAGCACCAAGCAATGAGTGAAACAGCCAGCAGACGATTCTAACTGGGGAGCCATCCTGGTCATCTCAGTCATTGTGGAGCAGAAAGCAGCCGGCCCCACTTTGTCTTTCTGAATTCCTGGCCCACAGAATCCATAAGCATAATAAAACACTTGTTATTTTATGCCACTAAGTCAGGATGGTTTATCACACAGCAATAAATAACTGGAAAATTTCTCACATATGGCCTGCCAATTTTACCTCACCATTCACGAACTGGAATAGCCAAGACAAGCCAGGTAACACTGAGGTAGAAAACAACCCAATAATCTCAGTGGTTTTAAATAACAGATGCTCATTCCTTACACTGCATGTCCATTGTGGGTCAACAGGGAAGCTCACCTCATCCTAGTTACTCAGGGACTCAAGCTAATAAACATTGCCAGTCATCAGGCTAGAGGCAAATAGAGCTCTGAAGGGTCTTGTACCAGCAGTTAGATGTTAAGCCTGGATATGGCACATTACTCTCGTGAAAGGCTCCTTTGCCAGAACTAGTCATACAGCTCTTCCTACCCACAAAGGTGCCAGAAGTATTAGTCCTGTCATGTACTTTGTGGAGGAAGAGAGGGAGAATATTCCAGAAGCTGTACTAATGATTACCATACAAGCTCTTTTCGTAGATGTTGCCTGCCTGGGCTTCCCAGCCAAACCCTCTACCTCAACCTCTAGTTCTGACTTTCTGCCCTGACCTGTGTTAGCTCTCCTCACCTCCTGAGGCCAGTAGGTTTTTGGTTTTTTGTTTTTTTTTTTAAATCACTACCAGTTCACCATTTGGGAGCCTTATCTATGTCTAATCTTCCTGCCTACCCTCCCAGCACATTATCTGCATATAAAGCAGTGGCTGTGGTGGTCTCCATGACAACCAAGACTAGCTAGTGCTTTTGCTAAACTCCCAATCATAGGTTGTTTTTTTGGTTGTTGTTTCTTTCTCTTTCTGTCAGAGCCAAAATCAGGTTTGTATAGACATTTCTTCATTCCTCTTTCGCTTGCAATAAAAAATATAGTGTGGACTTATACTCTGGCCTGAAATGATTACTTACATGAGGTATCAATTAAAGATATTTATAAAGAATAAAAGGAGAGATGGAAATTAAAAGAAATGATGTAAGAAAGAAGAATGGATTTTGTTAAATGAGAATACAGAGGAAGATTCCAAAGAAGGAGAGAGAAAGTAAATACAGAAGGGAATGAACCAGAGTGTATTTTGGTACAAATTCTTGACTAGGTATTAAATTTAAGGCCCAACTCTTTTTACTTACTCACTTTTTAACATTTTGAAAGTTTAGATCCCTTGCATATAAAATGGGGGAATATAATACTTCCCCCACCTAAGTAATAAAGTAGTTGTAAGGATAAAATTAGTCTAAGTAAAACCATATTAAAAGTGGAAAGTACCATTCACCTGCAAAGTATTATTATTACATTGATTTCAAATAAACATAGGAATGATAGTTAAAGAGTCTCATGGCTTTGGAGGAATTGTAGAAGGCTTTAGAAATTCTCAACCTCTAATGGCTCAACTCAGATGTTTCAGACTTCTAGGTACAAGGTGGTGAATGACAGGCAAAATTAATGCTATGGAATGTGAGGCCACCAACTAAATGCGATGTGTAGGAATTCATGCCAAAGGCTAACCTCCAGTAACATAATCCTCTGATAAAGGTCTTTGAATGGTGCGGATGGCCTAAATAATTCAATAGCCTTCGATCCTTCTTAAGATTTTTGCAAAATTTGACCTGCTTAGCAGTTCTTTTTTGAAATGTGCATGTTTGGAATTCCATGATTTTAAGAGCTTTCCCTCTATTATCTCTAGTTACTTTTTTTCTAATACTTTTGATAAACCCTTTCCGTTCCCATGTCCTAAATGTGTACACTTCCCCCAAGTTTTGATAATCTATTTTCATTCAATAAAATAAATAGGTCCAACCAGCCAAGCTTCAAGAATCACATGAGCAACTCTATTTTTATTCCTGGCTTCTCTCATTTCTAGGCCCATATACCCTCCTTTCTACCAACAAGATTATGAGCAAAAATAGCTAGGTACTATTAAGTCACATTGTATCATTCACCATGAGAAGAATTTTACATAAACGATTTCATTTAATCCACATATAAACCCACGATATGGTGCAAAAGTTATACCCATTTTACAGATGAGGAAACTGAAGCTCAGGGGAACAGAATAATTTGCCTAAATGTGTGGTAGGGGAAGCATTCATTCCTAGGTGTGTCTTATTTCAGAGACTGATCTCCTTATTCCTATGCCTCAAAATTTTTCTTATGGACACACAGTATCTCAAAATCAAGACATCTAAATTCAAAAATCAAAAACTATCATTTTGTCCTCTCTACAGTAAGTTTATTAATTTATTAATGTTTTGTTAATCATTCAAACTGAAGACCTTGGAATGATTATAAAGTACCCCATCTTCCTTCCACTACCCACTTCATAAACTAAATTCTGGAGATTAATTATTCCCAATATCTTTCCTACCCAGAGCTTGCATTCCATTCCTGCTGCCATTATCCTCATGCTTATTCTCCTAAGTGGCTTCCCCATAGTGCTCTCTTTCTCACTTCTTTCACCTCCAAACACTTCTCAGACCAGTCCTCCTAAAGCACTATTTCCATCATTTCATTCTTTTCAACTCAAGTCCAAACCCTTTAGCTTGATGCTGCAAGCCTATGCTTGATCTACTGCAGACATATTTTCCACCACTACCCTGTAAAAAACCCAACTGAGCTAAGCTAATGACTATTCCTTGAACATTCCTCTCTTCTGCCTTTTTTTCATGTCATTCCATAAAAATCTAACAACCCATTGCCTCTCCTTACAAAATCCTACTGATCATTTAGAATTCCAGTCAAATGCTACTGCCTCTATGAAACCCATCTGGGTGTCCTCAAAAAAAAGAGGTATGTCTGTCTGATCTTCTGAATACTTGATTTATACTACTATTAATGTGCTTATTCAATATTCCTTAAGTTCTGGTTCTGTGTGGTTAGTTGTCTTATTTTCTCTTCCAATAGTGGTTAGGAAAATGCCTTCTTTTCTTCATCTTTGTATTTCTCAGAGTATCTATAAAGCAATGCTTTGCACATAGTAGGAGATCAACAAATATTACTTGAATGAATGTGAAAGAGATACTCAGACATGGAGCATATCCTCAGAAAAATAACACAAATCATAGAAATGAACAGTTTGCAAAGCTTAAATTGACATTTTATGATATGCCTGTTTATATACTGATATATATTAGTCATCAGTGACTATGTTCAATTATTTATCTTCCAGAACCTACAATGCAAGCAGAAAAGAATTTTGTTTTGGAGAGCCTATCTTAATTAAAGAGTACTTGCTAGATCTCTAACAGTCAACATTGGAGAAAAAGGGAAGCAATCACTTCAAAAATTTTCTATATTACCTACTATAACAATGCTTTGTGCCAAAAAAAAAAAAAACCCTCATGATTCTACTTTGTGTGAAATGGTAGATTGAGTTTATAGCTTATAATGGAGTTGATAACTAAACTGCAAATTTCAACAAAGCCAAACATCTGAAACATCAAATCCTAAAAATAAATTATTCTCTCTCTCTCTCTTTTTTTTTTCTCCAGTCCCCACCTCTGTTCCTAAGGCATACCAGCAAGTTCAGTGTGAGGCCAGAAAAATCCATTGTAGCAACTTGCAATGAAATCAAATCAAAATGAAAATATCACATGCAATTTTCAGTTGTATTATTATTTTTTAAGTGTTTTATAGTTGTACTCCTAAAACTTTTTCTTTCACACAAAAATATTTTAAAAACACTGTGCTCCTAAGGAGATTTTTGTGCTGGACATATTCACTGTAGAAGTTGTGGGGGAAGCAGGAAGCTTAGAGTTCACGTCAAACCTCTGGTTGATGCATGGATTTCTGTTCGTCCCTGACAAAAGGCCATGCTGCTTCGCAACATTGGCACATGAGGTGCCCCATGAGGTAACCTACGCCTGTTTCAAAGAGTTTCCACTGTCATAAAATTCTTTATTAGACAAGATTCTACCCCTGTTTTCTGGAGTCCTGAACAATAGGCCTGATGTGTCTTAACACTATAATCCTTTAATTATTTGAAGATAACTATCATGTCTTCTGTCTTCTAGAAAAAGTGTTGTGAGATAAGGGCTTACTTTTAGCCCAGTGTTAAAGGATATAATTCTTTCAAAAGCCTTACACAAGATCTGAGATTATATGATTTTGAAAAATCTTTGCTAAAACTTTCGGCTGAATGCCCTCCTTCTCCCACCCCTGCTATGTACCTCCATCTACCTGCTCTGCATGCTCTATCCAGGCAACTCTGCTGTGATTTGCTTCTGGCAGAGGAAATTACTAGAATGCCCAGAGGGCATATTAGAACTTCGTGTATTTATCAAATTTCATTAATATACACCGTTACGAATCCATCTTGCTACTGTCTGATCTTGTCACTCCTAACTGGCTCATCTCTGACTAGTTGCTTTGAATTTCACTCTGTAGTTTTGCCTAACCACTGCTCACTATGTATTCTATACCGTATATTACCTATCTGATTTACTCATAGGGCAGCACTATACCTAAAAGTATTAATTTGTTTATTTTCTGAGTGTTGCTCTCCCTCTTCTTTCTCACTAGTACTTTGAGGACATTTCCCGTCACCTATAGCCAAAGATCCAAAGAATAAAACCATTAGGTGCTGTTTGAGACAAAAAGATTTTCAAGCTGACTTGAAGGCTGAATTTTTCCACTCCTGGAAACAAGGTGATTTAGAAGGCATGGAAGGGGAGGGCCCTCATTGAGAAAGACTAGATAGTAAGTGGTGGAGAAATCCAAGTCTTCAAAGCATGAGTGGAGTCTGCAAAGGTGGTGAGGGATAAAATGGATTAGGAATGGACTCAGGCAGAACCATTCATTAAAGAGATTGAAAATTTACTCCTTATCTGTAGTCATAAGAGGACCCACACTCACCAACAGCCACCCATATTCAGTGCCCTTAAAAGTCTATTCCTATACCTTTCCTTTACAATTTTTGAAGGATTGTGATTTTTACATTTGTTTTTAACCATTTTATTAGTGTATCCCTCTTTCCACCTGAGCATACAGTTCCAGGGGACTGACTAGACCATGTCCGTTTACACTTATCACTGTGTCTAGGCACCTAGAACAGTGTCAGACACATTACTATGTAGACTTTTTTTTCAATGAATGAAGCATGAAAAATAAATGATGCTAATGTGGATAGATTACAAGTTTGTCAAGAATAGGTAATTAGCAGGGGCACCTGGCTGGCTTAGTTGGAAGAACGTGTGACTCTTGATCATGGAGTCATGAATTTGAGCCCCACGTGGAGTGTCGAGATTACTTAATAAATAAAACTTATGAAAAATGATAATTATCTGTGTATGTTTAAGTTAACCATTAGGTACACTGATAAGTAGTTTATCATTATGTTCAAGTTTTCCTCAAATTCTGTGGTATTCCCTAATCCTTCGTTAAATAACCTATTTAGGCATTGTAAAACAAACACATTTGAACTGGATAGAAACATTCAACCACCTGGAGGCCACCATTGTGGAGCCCAATAAGAGACAGCTACAACATTGACATCTTGGCAGGAAGAACCACACACATGGTGTCTAAACACAGAGTATTCCAGGTTTCGATAAGCCAAGTGTTATATAATAAGCTAGCGTCAGCCAGTGTGGGTTATTCCCGACCATCATTCCTAGGTTATGCTCCAAAGCTCATTTTTAGACTATCTCAAGGGTTATTTATTTATTTTTACAGCCGGTTTGAATATTCAAAGTAGTAGAACACTGAAAATATCAAAGAAGTTGATTCCATTCCAATTTTTGTTATTTGAAGCATCTCATCAAGTGATTATTTGTGAGTTGTTTCTGCAAATAAGAGTAATTTTTAAAGAACTTCTTTAAAAAATGTTTTTAATGTTTATTTTATTCTTGAGAGAGAGAGAGAGAGAGACAGAGTGAAAGCAGGGGAGGAGCAGAGAGAGAGGGAGACACAGAATCTGAAACAGACTTCAGGTTCTGAGCTGTCAGCACAGAGCCCAGACATGGGGATTGAACTCATGAACCATGAGATCATGACCTGTGCTGAAGTCTGAAGCTTAACCGACTGAACCACCCAGGCGCCTCTTTAAAGAACATCTTTGGCATATGAACTTTTATATGAAAGCCAGGCATACCTTCTTTGACCTTGAAACCTAGATAACCAGACCATTTTTTCCCCTTCTCTGTTTGATAAAGGGCTCAAAGCTAGGCTAGATCTCTTAGAATCTTAGAACCGGTATACATATTTGGAAGGGAGAGGAAAGGATTTAAAAAAGATTCTTTTGTTCTTATAAAGCAGCAGTTAGTATCATCATTCACATTAGCCATGGTATGGGCATCTTTCCACAATCTCCTTGTTTTGTTTTGTTTTGTTTTGTTTGTTTTGTCTTGTTTTGTTTTGTTGCTGAAGTTTGAGATGGAGGAAGAAATGAACTGGAATATTGCACTTTACTCCTCTTCCACCACAATCGTCCTGGCCACTTTTGACTCAAACTTTTTCCAAAACTATTTTGCACTTTAAAGAAGAGAGACAGAGGCAAAGAGACAGACAGACAGACACACACACACACACACACACAGAGAGAGAGAGAGAGAGAGAGAGAGAGAGAGACCAACAGAGAGAACAGGGAAAGAGAAAACAGGAAGTCTTATTGGGAGAGGTCTGAGATCTCCTGAAAGTTTGCCCAGGCTTAGCAGGGAGGAGACAGAATGTAAGCCATCAGGGTTCCTCACTCATTTTTTCACTGTTTCCATTAAATATCACTACGTTTTGAGAATGGTTGTTCTTCGAAATTCAGTCACTGATCTCTGTGTAATTCAAAAGTCTTGCTCTATGTAATGATTTGAAACCATGGGTTTACTTTCCATTTGCTTCTTTTTAATTGATTTGATTTTTAAATGATGAGTGAAAGCACTTTCTGTCAAATTCATATTGTAAAATATAATTGACATTTAGAATTTGTTATTATCCATGTTCAAAAACCTGGAGAAAATTAAGGTAAGAAAACAATTCCAGAATGCGACTAAATTATGCTTAGTATGCCTACTTGAAGCACTGTTAACCCACTGCTAAATTTAAGTGTTCAGATTCACATGTCATTTACTTAGGTACATAAAGACATAACTGACCTCATTTTAGAAATTGATGCTTTCTTGGTATTTGCTAAGGCCTGAAGACATAAAATTTTCATCTAAATACATAATTATTCCTACTCTTTTTAAACTTCTAAACTCTTATCCAAGAGTATGAAATACTGATGGATGCACACCATTGTTCATTAACATTTACTTTTCTCGTTTTAAAAGTAATGCATGCCAATCAGGGAAAATTATGTGTGTGCGTGTGTGTGTGTGTGTGTGTGTGTATAATTGTATATAATGTAGAAATATTAAGGTACAATGAATATAATATAGTATATAATATATTATAAATACAAATGAATCATAATTATAACAGTGTAGACATTGGTTATTTTATATATAATAATGTAGATAATTGAATGTAACATATAAATGAGATAGTATTGATATATATACACATTATGTAGTACGTATACACACACTCACACACACACAGACATAAATGTCCCATAAACATTAGTTGGTTGGCATAATGGTATAAACACTGGGTTGATGGCCTCAGCAATTCCAGTTTTATTTTGGGGTCCATTGCCCATCCCCCTTCTTGGTTTTCTGTGTAATGTGGGTAGGTTTCCTTCTCCATTCAGCCCATGAATGGAGAAAATGACTCATGCAAAAACCAATCAGAGCAACACAATCCCATGGATATAGGGATTAGATCAGGGGTAGACACATGCACTATACCAGTCCAATAAAAGAGACTTTTAGGACATTTGCTGGGAATATTAGGTCAAAATTATTCTCTCTTTTCAAATGGAGAAATTCTATAACCATTGTACCACCACATGGAGATAAAGGATGAATTCAAAACAATGCTTAGCAGAGTAGAAGGGTGGGAGGAACTGCTACCTGAAGACATTTGGTGAATCTTAAACCCAATTGTTCCTGAGTCCAGGTTTACTTTTAGACTTCATGTGGATTATAAGAGCCAATATATTCACCATATTTAATTGAGTTTGCTGTGACTTACAAGAATCTTAACTGTAACACTGATTATCCAGAGATCACTGTGGAAATTTCACACACTTTTCCCCATCTTTTCTTTCAAATCATTATATAATTATATGTAGGTGACATTTTTCATAATGAAAGGGACCCTATCAAATATAATTCTATAAATATAATTTATGGAGGGAAAGGTAAGCTACATGCTTTACTAATATCCTTGACTTACAAATAAATTTTATCCCTATTAATCTAACTGGTTTGTAAGTAAACTTAAAAATCCTCCTCAAATAAAAGTTGATACACTAAAAACTATTGGGGGAAAATGCAGAATGGTATAAACATGTTGGAAATCAGTTCAGACATTTCAATTCCACTGTTAGGTATTTACCCAAAAGAAACATTCACACAAAAACCTGTATGTGAACATGAATAATGGCTTTGTGCACAAGCTCTAAAAGTTGGAAACAACTCAAAGTTTCTTCAGTTGGTGAATATATAAACAAACGGTGGTAATTCATACAATGGAATACTATTCAGCAATAAAAGGAAGAAGGTAGGATGTGGCAGATAGAGATAAGGAATGGAACAAAGACTACTATATCAAACAAACAAAAGATACACAAAAAATAGAAAGCATTATAAAAAGAAGGTATAAAACAAAGTAGGAATAAATCACAGTCTAACAGTAAATAAAAAGTAGTAAATGGATTAAATTCCTATATTGAGTAACAGAGACTCAGATTGCCGTAAAACAACAACAAACAAAAACCAAAAAATCAAATAAAATCCAGATACGTGCAGGTTTATTAGAGACACATTTACAACAAGCAACAGAAAAAGATTGAAAATAAAGTGACAGAGGCAAATGCCGAAGAACTGAAAGTAAATGTAAAAGTAACACAAGTCGACTCATCTCCCTACCGCTCTCCTTTATCTCACGTTTCACTTAATTTTTTCCAACTTATTCCAAGGTAAACAACATTTTTCATTTATCAACCTATTCACCTGAGGGAAAAATAATCTTTCCACTCCTTAGTTTTAGCCAAAGTCAAACCTGAAACCTCTATGGTGGAAACTGTCAATTCTCCCAAGGCTCCTGTGCCTGCTCTAAGCTTTTCTCCCGTGGTTAGTGCAGCCTCCTGTTTTACTCTTCTGGCCAAATATAAAAATCTCTGTGCCTCTAAGATTCAGACTACACAACTGTCTCAACTTCTGTCCCTCTTGCTCTCTGTTCTTCCTTGTTATTCTCCTGCATTGATTAGATTTTGGCACCTGGTTCATTCTATCATGGGAAACTTTAAAGTTATAATGGCCTCAGAGGTTTGTTTTTTCCCCTAAATAAGGAAGAATTCGAAGGAGGTCCTCATGATTCCCCCCCTCTTTGTATAAGCCCCTACCATTTAGGGCTGTGACTTACTCCCATCCAATATAACGTGGTATAAATGATGGGATGTTACTCTAGCAGCGCTCTTTGCTGGTTTGATGAAGTAAGGGGCTGGCTGGAAAAGCTCACATGGTGAAGGATTGCAGGTAGAAATGAGAGTAGCCTCTAGTCTCTGTCTTCAACTAGCCAACAAAAATCCCCTCAATCCTACAGCCACAAAGAAATTCAGCTAACAGTCTGAATAAATTTGGAAGTAAGTTCTTCAACAGTCAAACCTCCAGATAACAATACAGCTCAGCCAACACTTTGATTGCAGCACTGGAAGAACCTAGGCAGAGGACCAGGTTAAGACGAGCTCAAACTCACGACCCACAGAAACTGAGCTATGAAATGTTGGTTCAAGCCTCTACATTTGTAGTATTTTGTTACACAGCAATAGATAACTGCTAAAACAACTTCCCATTGTGTTTCTTCCCAAACAGTTACCTACTCTCATAAGTCTACCCTTCAACTTGTTTCTCTGGAAATTTAAACCAAACTCTCTTACTCTATAAGCATATTTCCTATCAATTCTGTCACTTTTAAATATTAAAAGTTGGAGACTTCTAATCACTTGATCTTTCAGTTGCGTATCCATCTTCTCTACCAAGTCTTACAAGTGTCTCTCTTCATTTCCTGTGCATCCCGGACCTGGCCCATGATCTGAATTTTTATCTGACTTGCACCATTGATCCTCTTGTACAACTATACTCAAGTAAATCACAGAAATGATAAACCCCAGGGTTTCATTACCATCCCCTACCCCTGCATGAATGATTGCTACTGAAAGAAATTACTTGGATATTCAGATCGGCACCTTTGAAACATTAGGGTCCCCATGAAGAGATTGCTTCTCAATCCCAAACTCATTCAGAGAATTTAACTCCAGACACTTAAGACATTCTTATTGCTTTTACTATAATCCCTCATCTTGCTCTTTGTAAACTAAATGCTTTTTTTTCTAAGAAATATATATATTATTTTGATTGTTCCAGGTAATATTTTTGAGAGGCTTTGTAAAATATTTAACTATGTTATTTTGTGTTACCCCATTTGGACTTTGCCTTAACTCCTAATCCTGTTTATATTTGAGATACAAATGAACCTTCATTCTCTCTATAATATCTCACTCCTAACATATTTAAACTACCTGGAGTCCTTGTTTCTATACTGTTGCTTAAATCTAGTTCTGGGGGTGCCTTGGTGGCTCAGTTGGTTGAGTGTCCAACTCTTGATTTCGACTCAGGTCATGATCCCCGGGTTGTGGGATTGAGCCACATGTCAGGCTCCGTGCTGAGTGTGGAGCCTGCTTGAGATTCTCTCTCTCTCTCCCTCTGCCCCTCTTCTGTTTGCACTCTCTCTCTCTAACATAAAACAAACAAACGAACAAAACAGACAAACGAACAAAACAAACAAACAAACAACCCAGGGTTCTGCATAAGCTATTGTTATCCTAAAGAAAATGTTGAACTTCAGGCAAGGAGTTTGAAGTAAAGGAACGATGACCTATTAGAAGAAAAGATCACATTTCAAAGTTCCTATATATTGTCCCATCAGGTTGGTATTTTTCCAAAGTGTATTTTTAGATCAATGTGGTAAAAGATGGACGTTAAAGGCTGCTGTGATTACTGAGAAGCACTAATATCAGTTGTTCAGAGTTAGGGATAATATGTGGGAAAACAGAAAATTTTCTGTAACTGAATTAAATACTTTCAAGAATATTGTGTTCATAAAGGCACTTTGAAAGAAGAAATAATTACTGTGCTTCTTTAATAGACAGCAAATGTGACCACTGGGTGAGAGAACTAAATTCTCAATCTAAGAGTCAGCTTTTGGATAGGTGGCCTATCCTTGCTTAATTGCACCTTATCCACCAGAAATGATCATGATATATACCCCCAGGGTATTTTTATAAATGCTTAATATAGTAAAAGGAAAGAGTCTAAGCAAAGAGAGCAATTCTATTATAAATATGGACTGTAATATAATAACCAGAGAAGTTAGCTGTTTTCTATTCCTGAGAATAGCTCTATCTAGAAGTTCATCATCTACAACGGAAAAAGGATAAATCTTTTTAAGATGTGTATTTTGGGGGGCACCTGGGTAGTTCAGTTGGTTAAGTGTCTGACTTCAGCTCAGATCATGATCAGGGTTTGAGCCTGAGTCAGGCTCTGAGCTGGTGGTGTGGAGCCTGCTTGGGATTCTTGCTCTCTCCTCTCTTTCTGACCCCCCACCCCTGCCAGTGCTTTCTTTCTATGTCTCAAAATAAATAAATAAACTTAAACAAAGAAGATGCTTATATTTGACATCATTAACATCAACCAACACCAGAGGATTGTATCCCATTGAAATTACAGCATTGCTATAGTACATGTTGCCCATGCTAACAGACAACTCATTGGCTAATTAATGGAAGAAATAGAGAAGGAAGGTTTCATTTTATTAAAGCCCAACTTCCGGCTGAATAAAATGAACAGTGATATGATTCTCATTACTCCAAGCAGTTCAGTTCTAATGCACAAACATTTTGACCTCCTACTCAATTCTTGTCCCTCCACTATGTCCAAGAACATTTTAGCAACATGTCAGCAGGCAGCATCTCTTTTCTCTTTATACTTGCAAGATGGCAACTCTAATTCATTGTTTCTCCTCCTACTTTCATATGCTCTCTGTACAGTAATATTTTACTTGCAATTACCCCAGCCCTCCTACTGATTCCATTAGAGAGTGAGCCAGAAGCAGATTCTCTCTGACTCAAGCTTTTGGTTCCTCCTTTGTTTTTCCTGGCAGATACTGTTCCTTCATTATACGTTAACACCTACGGTAATTGCTGCTGCTTCAAAAAATCTTTTCTGAATGTTATTAAGACATGCAGGAGGAAAATGCATTCACGAAATAGAGATATTACTTTTATTTACATTCCAGCATTCTCTGCGGGGGGGAAAAAATAGAAAGCTTTTTTACCCTGGTGTCTCATTAATTCTGACAACACCCCTAGAGGCAGGGAAGTGACAAGACCATTATTCTTGTTACAGTGGAGAAAACACTGAAAAACCCAGAGAGGTTAGATATCTTGTTGAAGGTGACACACAGTTATTGGGAGCCTGGAGGAAAGAAAACATACACACAAACTTCAAGTTTCTGACTCCCAGGTAGTCCAGTCATTTCTCCATTCTGTTTATAGGTATTGTAAAGTCCACCTTGCTTTTAAGTGCTGCAGGCTGTTAATGATGTGATAAAAATGTGGGGTAACTCAAACCACAAAAGATCTGAGACTAACCTGCTTGTGCAGACTTCTCAGTATGAAGTATCACATTTCCAAGTGAACATTCAAGCATGAAGTACAAACCTATTGTGATATGATGGCATGGAGAATACTAAGGTCTGGGTTGTTCAGAAGGTATCTCCTTCTGCTGGTATGTCATCATGTATAGGCTAGAAACCCGAAAGCTACATTTCCGCAGAGTCCTTTGCAGTTAGGGTTCTGAGTGCAAATTAGGGGCTGAAATAAGATGGACTTATGCAAAATGTGGAAGGCAGAAGTGAGGAAGAAGTTATTCCTAGGCTCATTAATCTGCTATGGCTTGCAAACATGGCTATGGAGATATTTAGGGGTTTTTGCAGCACAATTTAGCATCCCAAATGTGGAGAGGTAGCTAAGCTGGCTTTGCCCATGCTTCCTGTCTTAGCAGCAGCAGTGGCTTTCTGGCCCATGGACCACAGCTACGTGTTTCTGTTTCTTACTTGTGGGACACGAATGATGTAAATGGCCCTAAACCTACTCCAAGCCTATAAAAGGACTAGAAGTTGCAGAATTTCCATACACAATAACATTTCATCTTCCAAAAATTTTTAGAAGGGTCATAGCATTCAAAATCTGTGGGAATGCCTGACAACCAGTGGAAAAGTTTCTTTCCAAAGGAACTATGGATATTGTTGTATATCACACAGGTAATTTGCTTTTGCTATGTCCATTTTCTACAATACTCTTCCATTTCTGCTCAGACCTATCTCCTTGTGAAGACAGATCTTTCTTACAATTCCCAGTTGGAAATAACTTCTCCCTTCTCTGGCTTCCTTCAGCACTTTATTGGATTTCCCATGGGTACATCTTCCTTACTGTGTGAAATATAGGGAATCTAAGGAGGTAGACTAGCCAGGAAGGCATCATCATGTCCACATAGAATTCATAGATATTTAGCAAATGTTTTTAGCAAATACTTTCCATTTAATTATTTTCTATACCCTTATTTTATGTATAATTGCAAAGAGGAAAAAAGAAGAGAGTTGTCCGATATAATAATCCTAGGCTTCAGTGGTCTGGACCAAAGTATTTCCCGCATTGGGGACACTGCTAAGCAAAATTCCCCTGGGCAATCTGTGGCATCTTTTCATGTGCATATTTTACCTCCACTACTAGACAGCCTGTTCCTTGTGGATTGCATTTACAAACATGCAGCCCAGGTTCAAATCAATTTTCAGTGTGCATGAACTTGGACAAGTCACTTAATCTCTCTATACATCAGTTTCCTTATGTATAAATGAAGATATCATTGAACTACTATGAAAATTAAATTTCTACCTCTTTAACCCTTCAGCAGCTTTTGCTCACAGAACACATTCAGTAAATATTACCATGTGCTGGTAGTTGTTGTTAATAAACTATTGAGAGTTGATTGAATATCCTTTAGTGGGAACACAGGGTAATTCCTCCCTGATGTGTTCTTTCTTAGCCTACAATATTGTTGCACTAGGCAAGTATTCGAGAATAGGAAAGGAAGAGCAAGAGAAATTGGGCATTTGATTTTATCCATATATTGGGATTTAGAATAAAAATATTGTTTTTCATCATCTATTGTCATATTGTACACAAGGACAGGTGGATCAGTTCTTATCAAAAAAGTTGTTTTGATTGAATTTTTTTACTGTTTTTTAAAGTTTTTTTTGAGGAGGGGGAGGGGCAGAGAGAAGAGAGAGAGAATCTCATGCATGCTCCGTGCTGACAGGGGGCTGGAACTCACAAACCATGAGATCATGACCTGAGCCGAAATCAAGAGTCAGATGCTTAATGAACTGAGCCACCCAGGCGCCCCTTGATTGAAGTTTTAATGACCACTACCATACCTATACTTTAGGTAGGATATAACTTCTTCATTTCAATCATCTGCACAATGAGGAGCTAATAAAATATTTAGAATATTTATTCTTTAATATTTAAATTTAATTAGCTTTGCAGATAGACAAAGTCATCCAAAGAATAAACATTTAATAAGCCAAGGCCTACATTTGTCATGCATTCTCATTCAGACAACTGCAGCCTCTTTCACTTGACCCTGATTTTAAAAAGCATGCATGTTTTTTGCAGCCAAATGGGTTAAAATGCAATGCACATACTCTCATATAAAGAATACGATGAATATGGTGAATAAACTCTTTTTTTTTCTTTAGAATTTGACACAGAATTAATTTAAAGTAGGTATGAAAAAATGTCTAAGATGATAACAAAGTAGAAATAGAGAATGTCTGTGGGGTAGATAGGTGAAAACGCCAATCCAAAGAAAGGTAGTTGTAAAAAAAAGGAGACAACAGGCCCCAAATGGAGTCACCTATGCCATGCCTATGTCACCAAACTAAGACTTAATACCTACCCTGATTGCAGTTTCCTCCTTTCCCAGGAATGTAATCATATCTAGTCAGTCTGGAATTTTCTGGTCAGCAGTAGTGAGGTAATCCTGCTGGTAGACCCCTGTTGTCCCCCATTAGCATTTTGGTAGAATAACTTCCTTGTCCCATCTCCTTGTACTTATAAAAATCTTCCTTTTTGAATAGCTCGTCAGAGCTCCTTTTTGTTTCTTAGGTGGAGTGCTGCCTGATTCATGAATTGTGGAATAAAGCCAATAAGATCTTCAAAGTCGAACTTTGTTTTTTACCATAGTCAAATTTTCAAACTAGCACAAAGTCACATTTTTATTTATAATTTAAGCATCCATTGTAGTAAAAACTTGGGTTACACATTGTAGAAGATCGGAGAGTGAATAAAACAGGTATCTCTTTACAGAGAATCCTCTAATGTATCATTAATTAGCATAGTAAAGCAATAAATCAAGATTAAGTGGGGACTGGGGCCTTCACATTCATATGAAGGTATCTTTTTCCCCCATGATCTTTATCATCATCATCATCACAGCTAGTACACCTACTATGTACATAACTAACTTTATAGGCCTTATTTCATTTAATGAAATGAAGTAGATTCTATGATAATTTTTATTTCTCTTTTACAGATAAAGAAACCTGGGTCAAGAGTTGAAGTTACCTGCATAAGGCTCACATGGCAGTAAGTAATCATTATAATGTCTTTCCAAAGTGTCCTTGGTTGGTTGGTTAGAAGATTGCTTTCCTTTAGCAAGTGCTTTGAGCATTAGGAATGTGTAATTTGAATGATACTTCAACTTTCCTGGTGTTGACAAGAACAAATGACTGGGGAGGCCTCATTTTTCTTCATATATGAAATGAGAGACATGGAAGGTCATATTGTCGTTTCATCCCTCTTTTCAAATGCTTCAGTATTTTAGAAAATTTTATGAATATTAAATTGCAGCAACATATTAAGCACTATAAAAGGCTGCATGTGGACTTCTGTGGATCAAGAGCACCAATTTTCTCTGAAATTATCCTTATACTTATGCACTGAATATCAGAATCTTCTGAAATATCCCAACAATAAAAATGAACATAATACTGCTGCCTATGAATCCCAATCCCTAATTTAAATGTACTATACAAAAGAAACCTATTTAATATTGTATTCATTATGGATCAAAATATTGAGTTAAGAAACCTTGTCAAGCTCACCAGTTTGGGGTTGGATAGCTTTTCTGTTGTGGCTGTTTATGTTTACTCAAGTGTTCCCAGAAAAACACAAAGAAAATGATAGAGGACTAGAAAATAATAAGGAAAACCAATATTTCAAAGCATATCTTGCCATAAGTCTTATAACTAATCAATGCATGAAGAGTTCCTTGCGCTTTGTGTCTGGCTTCTTTGTGAGAATATTAATTTTCTGTCTGGTTTCCACTCAATTTTCCCATGCCTACTTGCATACTTGAGTATATCCAGTCTTTAATTAACAAAGGAATATTTAAGTGTTAACAAGAAATGAGAAAAGCCAGACATGGACTGAAACGTGCTCATCCCTTGGAGAAGCCAAATGTAATTCCTGAGAACTGATGTTTCAATTGCAGCTCAGACTTCATCTATTTTCAACAAGAGGCAGAAAATCAATGATCAGATGTTGTAACTTTCCACTTCAGAGAGCGCAACTTGTGCTTTTATTAGAAGTATGCCAAAAGTCTTAATTCTTAAATGATGACAAATCGTCTGCATCAATAGAACCATAATTCAATTTAATTTATAAGTATATATAATAGATAGTCCCTAAAGTGCTAAATCTGCTTTGCAAGTGGGGATGTTAAACATCCAAGCATATACAAAGGTTTATCCTTGTGGAGTCCCCTCTGGCATTAGAACTTCTTCCTTTCATTGTAATCTCTTCCTTGTTTAAATAGAACACTTAACAGTTTGTTTTGCTAATTGTTCCTGAATTAGCACCAGCATTAGTTCATATTTCTTGCAACACTGGGACAAAAGAAAACAGTCTATCACAAGCTGGCTTCATTGCAATCTGCCTAGACAAGGTCTTCCTCCAGAAGCCACTTGGTTCGTTAGAAAGGAAACCTCTCAAGAAGACTTACTATTTAGATTTCCTAAGAATTTTGTTCTTGTTAGGTTTTCTCCAAAAAATGTCACAAGAAACTAGAAACCAGAAGGTGTAAAAGGGGAGCTCAGAGAATTCTGCTGTCATAAATACAGACTACTCTGCCATGGAGTGATTTCCTAAATCAGTTTGACTTCTAAGTATGGCAGAATACTATCTAATTTTCACTAATACCACCTAAACAGCTGTGTCAGAGATGGTCCCTAACAGGCATTACGGAGAATTGACATTCTTGTCATCTTATATCCAAAGAAAGTACAAGGGGAAATATAATTCACTGGTTCTGCAAAGAGACATTTAAAATTTTATATGCTAGGATTGGCAGAATAAAAATGCATTTAAGGGGAAGCTTTGATCACATAATGCTAAGGGCTTTGTCAGGTATCTCCCTAAAATGCATCTTTCTCTCACATTTTTCCAAAACATTTTTCATACAATAAGTATTCATTTCAACCAATGTAGGGATGACTCCAGGATTCATGTATGATGCAATCATTCTGGGGTCCCCTTTGAAGTACTAATTTGATTTATAGAAACGCTTTATTTTAAGCAACTTTCAAAGAAGAAAGTTTTGATTTTTGGCTTTTGCTTCTAGCAAGCAACATGTTAAAAATATATTAGAAATGCAACAACCATATATTCTCACTTTCTAGTTGTTTTTCTTCCCATGAATTTCTTTTAATTCAGGTCATGAGTCATAACATCATAAAAAAATATATTAAGATATTGGCCAAAGCAAAAGAACTATCTTTTATGAGTAGAGGATAAAAAATTAAATAATATGTCTTCCTAGTTAACAAATGGTATGTTTTCATTTTTATCTCTCAACTTAAAAAGGTATCCAGTTGAATGTCTTGATTATTTAAATTAAGAAAAATGATTCCCCCAAAAAAGGAAAAATGTTTCTAGTATGCAAAACGTTGGATCACATTTTTCATCAAATTATTCCTAGAAGGAATAAGAGAATGGAGGGAGCAAGAGAAACTTGAATTACAAAAGTGAGGTTTTTTTTTGAAAAAAGATCAATAGAAAATAGAAGGAAAAGAAATTCTGCCTCTCAGTATCTGATAACTTAAATTTTCAGACATAGGAAAACTCTTCAATAATACCATGAAAGTTACCATTTGTAAGGTACAAAATCACTTACTACCATAGTACAGTACTTTTCCTAAGACTAGTATCCAATTCAATATGTAACTTGACTTGGCACATAATAATACAACATAAGAAAATAAATGATGAGCACACACACACACACACACACACACACATTTCTATTTACAACACATCAAAATGGTTCCAGAAGTAAAAGAGCGTTGAAGTTCCTTAAGATAAGTTTCTCCTGATCGTCAATAAATTTTGCATCGTTTAGGATCTCATAAATCTCCATGGGACTCATCCCTTAAATTCTAAGGTAAGTAAAAAATATATAGCTACATTTTGTAACACATTGTTGCAAATCATACTAAACATCTGCAAAAGGGATCTGTGGGATGGGAACTTCTATTAATATCTAAATAATCATTACTAATGAAGTGGTTATCCCTGTGCTGGTATAATGGAACTACTGTAATTTGAACTTTAGGCAATATCATGAAAAGGTTTGGTTACATATTATTCTAAGGGCAAAAGAAGTCTTTTTCCCCCCCTAAAAAAGCCAGGCATGAAGAATTCTGTCAAAATTCAACAACAAAAAAGAGAAATAAATTAGGATTTATTTTAGAGATTGTCTATAACAATAATAGCTAATAGGAATTCAGCACTATGAGTTTGGGTTTATATAAAAATTTATTTTAATGAACTTACAACGTTTTTCTGAAGTCCTCCAATTTAAGTCTTTTGTTTTTGTTTAAGGGACATGAGTAAAGAGAAATTCCCTGGAACATCATGCTTGTTGGTGGCATTTAGAATTATTCTCTGGGCGCCTGGGTGGCTCAGTTGGTTAAGCATCTGACTTTGGCTCCAGTCATGATCTCAGGGTTCATGGGTTCTGCTGGGAGAGAGGCTCGGAACAGGAGGCGGCGGCCTCGGGCGGGGGCCAGAGCGAAGGTGACCGATTGCCAGCATCTACGGATGAGGAGGCAGCAGCCGCCGCGGAGCGGGAAGTGACCCCGGCAGGCCCAGAACGTGCGGAGAGGCCTTTCCCTGCGGCCCCTCCGTCTTGTGCTGAGGCTGTGAGCGGGGGACCAAGGCCGCAGAGCCCTGCTCCTAAGACCGTGTCCCGATGGCAGCGGCTCCTGACCTGCTGTGTCGGCACAGGGTCGGGCCCCTTGCTCGGTGGCCGTGCCCCAGGCCCCAGAAAGTGCTGGCGCCGTGCTGACCTTGGTCAGGAACCCCCGAGACGTGAAACTGCCCTGCAGACCCTCTCCCTGGGCCAGTGACCCGCCACACCCCGGGGGGGCATCCATGAGTAAAATGCTGTGGAGTTCTTTCCAGAAAAATAAAATAAAATAAAATAAAATAAAAGAGCCTGGGTGGGAGGCCTGTATTGGGCTCTGTGCTGACAGCTCAGAGCCTGGAGCCTGTTTCACATTCTATGTGTGTGTGTGTATCTCTCTCTGCCCCTCCCCTGTCTGTGTGCGCGCTCTCTCTCTCTCTTTCTCTCTCAAAAATAAATAAATAAATATTTTAAAAAACATTTAGAATTACTATTCTCTTTTAAAGGGCAATACAGTGGGGGGGGGGGGCATGTGAGGAGGGGATTGAAGCTGCAAATTTGGTGTGGGAAACCAGTCCCCTCCATGCTCAAGAAATGCCTCACTTAGAGCCAACTCTGGGACTGGCCAAGGCTTTAAAGTGGTGACAAGCACAGCCCACTTTCCTGGTGATGTGACATTCCACCATAAGCCCTTCCCTAGAGCGTGACCAAGGGTGGGAAAGACTCGGGTTGTCCAAGCTTACAACAGCAGCAGCACCACCCCCAGCCCCACCCCCCACCCCTCCAACCCTGCTTCTTTTAGCATCCTTTCTCCTTTGCTCTAAACTCTGTTCTGCTTCCCTTTAAAAAGGGGCAATCAGGGGAAATCCTACAATAATTGGCAGCTGGTAGTTTGAGAAAATAGTTTTTTAGCCTTTTGATTTGACTTGTTTAGGTCAGTTCTACATTCATATAAAGGAAGCCAACATTTTGATGATACCATACATAGTTTATTGTTATGCAGCTATCCTAAGAAAACAGTTTCCTTCATTTTATTTTTTCGGATTTCAAAATCCAACCAGTGCTAAAAAGCATGAAAATTGGTAAAATTATCAAAATAAGTAATATTTTCCACTTAGAGTATTATCTTAAATTAGACTTTGGTTTAAGAATGATTGAGATGTATTTAATCCCCTTGAGTTTTAGCTCTGCTTTTTTAAAGTCTGAGTAGTTGTGACTTTTCAAAATTATAAGCCCTGTGGGGGGAAAAAAAACCAGAAGATTTTAGACTCAGATAAACCTTAACTTAGAAATATATTTATATGTGTTCAATGTCTTACATGATGAACTGAATTAGATGAGAAAAATATAAACAGTAATAGCACATTGTATGGCATAGCAGAGAATGACTACAGCAGGCAATAATTTGCAGTCTAAACCCTAAAAACACAAGCAATCTTAGAGTTAAAATTTGCAATCTGCAGGTCACCGATAATTGTACAGTTAGCAATTCTTAGTATTTTTGTTTTTCGGCTTTGGGAGAACACCATAAACAACTTTTATCTTTGGGCTCCGCTGGATGACTGTGGGCACATTAAGGCATATTAATGAACCCTTTCCTGAGAACACCCCATTCATGGCCCCTTTTGCTGGACACCATCCCATCCATTGTTCTTAGGCATCTCAGATGGCTTTGTTTCTGATATTTACTCTACCACTTATACCACAGCTGTTTTTCCAGTGTTGGACTCTGACTGGAGTGCATCCAGTCTGTTGGCTGAGTGACAACAATCAGATTATCTCACAAGAATTTAAATAAGAGACAGAAACTGTGATTGTCTGCAGGCTGAGTGACCGGTATCTCAAACCAAGCAGCACTTCCAAAAACCCCCCTTGCTACAGTCCTGGCTTCTAGCACATTTACCATAGGTTTCTGCTAGTTAATTGGTTTATGCTTTCAGTTAGAGTCTCTTTTATATTTAAAATGTGCGCTGAATATATCACAAACCATACACAAATTACATGGAAGAACAGTCCTGAGGCTGTTTCCAGGAGAAACGTGGATAACCCAAAATGTTGCTCATCACTGAATGGGCTATCACAAGGCAAGAGGGAGTTAGGTACCAGATATATTCACCAAATATGGAAACTGAAGATGTAGCAATTCAACTCAAAAGAAGGAAGACTCTGGTTCTTCTCCATGAAGGTAAGTTAAGATGCCAAAGAGTGCAAACCTAGTGAGGATTATGCAAATTCCTCAAAAACACTTTGGGGAATAATAGCAGGATAATAAGTCAGTGTTCTCACTTGTAAGTATGTTATATCAAGCTACAAATTTTGGGGAGCCTGCTCTATGATATGAATAGTGAATCTTCCTAGAAGTGGAAATTTTAAAGAGACTAAAATTAAAGTTTTAAAAAGTGTAGTGACAGGGCGCCTGGGTGGCTCAGTCTGTTAAGTGACCGACTCCTGATTTCAGCTCAGGTCATTATCTCACGGTTCATTAGTTCAAGCCCCACACTGGGTTTTGCACTGACAGTGAGGAGCCTACTTGGGATTCTCTGCCTCCCTCTCTCTTTCCCTACCCTGCATACTCTCACTCACTCTCTTTCTTTCCCTCTCTGTCTCTCAAAAATAAATAAACATTTAAAACAAAACAAATCAAAAAGGATGGTGACTTTCCCCATGTTCAAAAGCTAGTAACAACAGAGCTGGTACTCACTCTGTCGCCTGACTCTGGGCCAATGCTTTAATGTTCTCTCCATTTTCTTACAGGAGTCTAGCGAGCTGTGGGCCTCCACGTAATTTTTGCCCTTTTAGTTATAAAGACTGTTCACCACACACCTGCCACATCATTTTAAAAAGCAAGATAAAAACTTTTAACTGTGTAAATGAGCCCAGCACTCTTATTTAACGTATGAGAAAAATAAGGCTCAGGGACGTTAACTGATTTGCTCTGTGGACATAGCTAGATGATGGTCAGGATTGGAGACCAGGTGTCAGACTCTCAGTCCATTCCACACATTCACCTCATAAATGCAATGCTAGTTATATTGACATGAACTTTAAAGACAATGTGGCTCTAGATGTCTTACATGTGACAGACAGCTTATTCCAAGGTACTATGTATACTTATAATAAATAAGACAAATCAAAGAGATGAGCTCTCCTCTAGAGTGAGTCAGTGATTTCATGAAAAGGAATTGATATTTGGAAATGAAATGCAGAAGAATTAAGAGGCTCCTCTCTTCTATGTTTAGCCAGACTTAAGATGACTGTAACAGAGAAAGTTTTCCCTGCTGTCATCTCTGACTCTACGTCAGGAATGAAGTAATGTATGCCCTCACTTTTAGGATGCTCTGCAGTATCCTAAATAATGATTATGTACACAATCACGTCAACCTCATTCAGATAAAATGCCATATGCAAATAGGAATTTTTAATTGCTAGCTATTAAATGTGTTTTTTTTCTTTTGCTAAGCCACAGTATAAGTTTTCACATAGAAAGAGAGAGTTGCAGAGGTGTTATAGAATCAGACTACTGAATGACAATTATCTAATGCTCTAATTAAAGAAATGTATTTTCAGAAATATTTAAAACATGGGAGAACATTGCCAGCATCCAGTTTTCTGTTTAGAAATGATTTAAAATTTCCATATTAAAGAGCCATCCCATAATAACCCATTACATATGTACAAAAGGTAATGTTGTATGCTATAGTCATTGTAACCCTTTCTATGCCTTGTCTAGATACTTGTGTTGGTGAAATTTACTAAAAACTTTGCTCTGAAGTCTTAGGACTGTACAATTGTCCTTAAAAGCTAGTGTGGCCTAAATTTTTAGATTTACTTCATTTAATTTGCTCTGTAAACATTTTAGATAATTTTTAAAAATCTCCAGGTGTATTCATCAGACTAGTCTTTGTGGATAAAAAATTCACCACTACAAAGGAGAGAGATCAAGACAGTTTAAAATACTACTGTTTCAAGTGACAAAACTCAGAATGCATTAAGTGCTTAAATGAAAAGGAAATGTTTTAATGTTTATTATTTTTTTTAAATTTTTTTTCAACTTTTATTTATTTTTGGGACAGAGAGAGACAGAGCATGAATGGGGGAGGGGCAGAGAGAGAGGGAGACACAGAATCAGAAACAGGCTCCAGGCTCTGAGCCATCAGCCCAGAGCCTGACGCGGGGCTGGAACTCACAGACCGCGAGATCGTGACCTGGCTGAAGTCGGACGCTTAACCGACTGCGCCACCCAGGCGCCCCTGTTTATTTTTTTATCAAATTAATTTTCTTCCATTCATTAATTTGGTCTGTTGTTTTCTTTAACAGTACTTTTTCTAGTGGACCTAATTTTTCTTCTACTTCTACTTCTTTTCTTCTACTTCTATGCTTAGAAACCTGTCCTCTCAAATATCTTACTAGATATCCATTAACTAAGTCATCTTTTTCTCCAATGCCAGCACCCCTTACTGAACTTTATATAGATAGAATCACATAGAGCATATTCTTTTATATCATATTGATGTTTGTAGAGTCATCGTGTTGTTTTGAACAGTAGTAGTTTGTATTTTCTCATTGTTGTATCATTGCCTATTCTACAGCTTATGGACATTTGGGTTTTCCATTTTGGGTCTATTAAAATTAGACTAATAGGCAGATTCTTGTATATTTATTTTGTTCCATTTGGGTTTGGAATAAACCCAGAATTTCTAGGTCATAGGGTAATATATGCCTACGGTTAGTAGATAATGCTGAAGGGTTTTCAAGACATTGCACTAAGTTATGTTCCCACCAGCTTCACATCCTTGCAAAGACTTGTGATTAAAAGTTTAATTCTGCTGAACTTTAATCATCCTATAGGTATATAGTTATATCTCATTGTAGTTTTAATTTACTTTTTCTTATTGCTGTGAAAGTTAATTCTTCTTTTTGATCTATTTACTGGCCATTGGGGTATCATATTCTGCTTGCTCAATCCTCTTACTCACTTTTTTTTAAGTCAGGCTCTCTTTTGCACTCACATTTATTTGTAAGGAATTCATCATATATCCTGGATACAAATATGTTGTCAGTGATAAATGTTTTAAATCTCTTCTTCACTTTGTGGTTTGTCTTTTCACTTTCTGGTGGTGTCTTTGGATTCATAGAAGTTTTTAATTCTATTGTAGTCTAGATACAACAATTTATTTTTATGATTAGTGCTTTTGGTGTCCTTTAAAGAAATCTTTGCCTTTCCCAATTCATGAAGACAGTTTCCTATACTTCCCTCTAAAAGATTAGTGTTTTACTGAACACATTTTTCCTTACAAATTAATATTTGTGTGTGGCGTAATTCACTCTGCTTCATATGGGTATCTAATTAACTCAGTACCATTTGTTGAAAAGTCACTGCTTAGTCTATTGCTCTGAAGTGCCAACATTATTAGAAACCAAGTGACTATATATGTGTGGGTCTATTTGGGGGCTTTTTCCTTTGATTTACTTGCCTAACCTTGGACCAATGCCCCATGTAATTTTATGAGTTTCATATCAAGCATAAATCCTCCACCTTATTCTCTTTCTTATTGTTTCATTACCACAGGCTTGCAATGTAAACACTCTGGGCTTTGAAATTAATCACACCTCAATTTTATTCCAGCTCCTAAATTTGCTATCTATTTTGCTTGAAAATGTCATTAAAACTCTCTATTTCCCCATCTACAAATGGTGAAACAAACTCTCAGATGGCTCCCAATGAGCCCCCCACCTTGGTATTCATGCCTTTGTATAATATGCCCTCCTCTTGAGTGTGGGCTGGACCTAGTGATTCACTTTCCTAATGAATAGCATATGGCAAAAATAATGGTATAGTGCTTTCAAGAGACTGTGGTCTCTGATGTGATGCCCTCTCTTACCTCACCTATTCACTTGATCTGATGGAGGGAGCTACTAAGTTGTGAACTGCCCTGCGGAGAGACTCATATGTCACCAGCCAATAATAGCCAGTAAAGGAACTGGGACCTTAGCCCAAAAGTCTATGAGGCACTGAATCCTGACAATGACCACATAAACAAACTTGAAATTGTATCCTCCTCCAGTCAGGCTTTTAGAAGAGATCATAGCCATGGCTTTCATTTTTATTATGGTCTTGTTAGACTTTGTGGCAAAAGCACACAGCTAAGTCATGCATAGATGCATGACCCACAGAAACTAGGAGATAATGTTTGTTATCTTATGCAATGAAATTTGGGGATTATTTGTTACCCAGCAATAGATAACTAATACAGTGTATAACCCACCATACAGTTTATGACCCTTGGCAGGCATTCAATATTGCTAGCTAATTAATAAACAAGTTTTATTGATTTTGCACAGCAGTTAGAATTCAATTTAATAAAAATGATTCAGGCCACTGAGCAAGTAATATAATCTCTGATCTCCAGAAGTGTTGATGTGACCCTCCCTAACATCTATACTTTTAAATGCTAGAGGAATGAGAAATTCCTGAGATAAAAGGAATCACTAATTTTAAAAGAGTGAAGGTGCCTGGGTGGCTCAGTCACTAAGTATCTGACATCGGCTCAGGTCATGATCTCATGGTTCCCTGAGTTCCAGTCCACATCTGGTGAGCTTGAGCCCCACTGTGGGTGAACTCAAGCTCTGCTTCAGGTGAGCCTCACTTCTCTCTCTGTCTCTCTGCCCCTCATGGGATTCTCTCTCTCTCTCCCTTTCTCTCTCTGCCTCTCACTCACATGCACCCTCTCTCTCTCAAAAAAAAATTTTTTTTTAAGATTGAACTGCTATATCAGCTCTGGGTGACCATCCCAATCTTGCCACTAGGCCCATTTGGTTGTGATTTTTAACCCAAGAAGTTTTTCCTCAGGATTAAGCTGTAAATGGATTGTTCTTTGACTCTCATAGTAAATTCTCCATATTACAAAGCAATTATAAAACCCAAATCTGTAATAACTTTTGTATAAAATGTGATTAATAGTCATTATAAAAATAGAAACTCAGTTCCTTCATGCTATGGTTCTCTTTATAAATCCTAGTGCCATAGTTATTTTTTCCATTAAACCATTGACCGTTAGATTTAAATTTAACTCCATTTATTTATGACATACTAATTGGAGTTTGTTTCTGTCACATCTACCCAAAAGCAGTTTGGTCCCCTCACATCTTTATTTAGTCAGGTTGTTTTTTCTTCCCTAAGCAATATATTTTTTAATGTATGAATACTCACTTTTCCAAATACTCTTTGAAGATATTTTACATTTTTAATTAAATTTCTAGAATAACTCAGTAAATAATAGTATGTAAAACATGTGATACATTAAGATTTCCCTTGAATATTTACAGACATACAATCCCTAAAGGGTATAATATAAGGGTAACAAATAAAAGTGGGAAGGGAAAATAAATAAGAAAATGAGCTAAAGTGGATTTTATGGCAAACATTTATTGCAATGATTACTGCAGTGATTATTACAAATATTTATTGCAATGATTAAGATGCTTATATTCTGAATCACAAAGCATAGCCATTAACTTTAATGGAAATAATCCTACCTAAAGCTCTGTGTATCTTCTGACATTTTTCATGACCATGCTGGAAAAAAATTATCCCCTAAATGAAAACTAGCAATAAGCTCATTAAATCATGTCAGGATTTCCTTTCCTTTGTCATGCTTTTGTCTAATGGGCTCTTCCTTTGAAGAAGGAAAGCAACTGACATGTAACATCTGGTATATCCAAGGTAACTAATGTCACTAAAGCTATCTTTTGCTCTTGTGTCTTCTTTTTTTACAGTTTTGAATTAGATGGCTCCAATACTGGCATAATACTGTTTTCTAATGTATCCATCATGACTCAGACTCTTTCTGAATCAGGGCCTGTGGGCCAGCCATCAACAACATTTTCCTTTTCTAGAACATGAGAGGTCTGAATTTTGCCACAGAGGCCTGTCTGCCAGGCAAACGGAACCTGCCAGTGCACACAGGAAGCAGGCCTATAATTTGAATGTTTGGTTTTTTGTAACTCTGGCTATAAAATAAGAATCATCAAGATAAAAAAAAAAGGTGGGTTGGCTGCTGTATTTACTACCCAGCCGCTCAAGAAACTCTCAGTTGTTGTTTTTTTTTTAATCTTTGACCATACTAGCAATCAATATCAGCTCACATTAACAGCCAGTTTTAAAAGCATAGTATAACTGTGCAGTTCTACCAATGTGTCCATTATCTCTGACACTTCTGAAAAACTTCAGCTGTGTCTAAGATCCTTTAAGAATACACACACATGCACACACACACACACACACACACACACACTTAATTAAAAGCATCTTGCAAATACTTTTGAACGCTTTCTAAAGTAAGAAACTCCTTCAATGTTCTTAGTTTGTTTCTGGCCCTTGCAAACATTTGAATAAATATAATGTATTTCCAGGGACAATTGGTGTGTTAAACACCCAATGGACTTAAAGTGGGTGTTTTTGATCATATCATCACATGTAATTTCATATTACTTTTCTACTCTGGAGGTAAGGACAATTTATTCTTTGTATTTATAAAATGACTTTGGGGAGAGGGGTAGAGGGAAAGAGGAGGAAATGAATTTTGATTTGGACTTAAGGATTATGCTGGATTCTCCCAGCCAGGAAAGAAGGATAACAGCATTTCTGAGTGGGAAAATGATCCAAGCCAAAGCCTGGAAAAGCAGAGCTGCTCGAACACTTAGGGAATTCCTATTTTACAGATAAAAGTACAGATGCGGATAGGTGGTCAGGGATGAATGTTAAGAGTTTGCATGCCATGCAATTAAATTGGGGCTTGATTCTTTGGAAGTTGGAGGGCAACAGGTGCTTTTAAGCAAAGCAGTAGTATGTTTCAGACAAATCATTATTTGCTGATAGGGAAGAGAGAGAAAAAATAATGACAAAAGAAGAGACCATCTAAATGGCTATTCGAACAATCATGGTCAAAGTATTTTGGCCATAAAAATATCTGAATCCCTTTCATCTAATTTCTTGAAAGCTTTCTTCTTGATCAGCATTTTTTTTTTAAATTATCATTTTGACTTTCCATTTGGCTCATTATCTTGAAACTTAAAATTGCTAGGAATACCAATTCAATACACAGGCCTATACTATTTCTAAGTTTATATAATCTGCAAATATTGTGAATAATCATGCTTTAATTTTGTGTCTGATTAAACCCTTCTTGAATAATAATATAATTTTCTACTTTTGCTCAATTCCTGATGCTATGAACTGTCAATCACGTTTATAAGAAATAGAGCTGTATTTTTTGAATTATGTCAAAGTAAAGTTTATTCCTTGGGCACAGTATGATGCACTTGATTTTGCAAAAGAAATTCTAGGCAAAGATTAGAATCCGTATAAGACCTGTTACAAAGCCAAGACTAGCTGGCTGGCACATCTGATTCTATGTCTAATTCCTTACTGCTGTTTTTCCTACAACCTCTACAGATGTTCCTCTCATCATCAGAGTTCACAGGGACAGTAACAATCACAGCAATATGGAGAAACAGGCCAGAGAACTGAGCTGTCAATTTGACGAACTGCTCCAGTGGATAGCTGGTTTTAATAATGGTCAAACTTAGGCAGTGCCAAGACTAGGGCTGGCAACTAGTTATAGAGATTAAATGGAGTCAGGAAAGATAAGTTGCAAGACAGGTCCTAGATCAGCTTTTGAGGCCTAGACTCTAAGCCAATAAGCCAGGGAGGACTATAATCCAATACCCTAGACAGGTTCACGGACAGACGGAATCTGGGAAAGATGCAAATGCCTCACAATTATAGGACATTTAAACAGAGACAAAAAGGAAATGAGGTGAGAACATCATGCTTTAGTTATCTATGAGGGAATGAGAGGTGCAAAGGCAGGAAACAGAAACAAGGCTGGTATGGCTAAAGCACAGTAAACCAAGTGTAGAGTGGGAGCAGCTGGATGCAGAGAGGTAGCCACAGGATGATCATGTAGGGCTTTGAGGGTCAGAGAAAAAGGCTTTGGGGTTTACTAAGCACAGAAAGAAATGACATAATCTGACATGTTCTTTAAAATTCACACCAACTGCTGGATGGGAAATAGATCGTAGGTGTCTAGAGCAGAAGTAGGGTGACCAGTTAGAGACTCTTGCAGTAATTTTGGCAAGAGTTAATGGTGTCTTGACCCAGAGTAGTAGCAATGGAGATATTGAGATGTGGACAAATTCAGGATATATTTTGAGGGATAACCAAAAAAATTTGCTGATGGGTTGGATATGAGATAAAGAAAAAAAAGCAAGGAAGTCTTTGGAGACTTGTCTTGAACAACTTCAAAGATGGAATTTTCATTAATGACTTAGAGAGAAGACTACAAAAAGAGAAGATTCAAATGTCTAGGGTTGGGAATCAGGAGTGTGGTCAGGAACAAGAAGAATTTGTTCCATATCCATATCCATATCCATATCCATATCCATATCCATATGGATATGTCAAGTAGGTAATTGGATATATAAAAATGAAGTTCAGGAGAAGTTCAGGAGAAAAGTCTAGGCTGGAGTCATGAACTTGGGAATCTTTTCTGTATAGATATCATTTAGCATCATAAAATTAGACTGAGATTACTTGAGAAGTGAGTATAATTAAAAACAGTGGGATTCCAAAAACTGAGCTTTGGGAGATTCTTAGATTGAGAGATTCAGGAAATGAAGAGGAACCTGAGGAGACAGGGAAAGAATGATGACTGGGATAGGAGAGAGAGTGTTGTCCTAAAATCCAAGAGAAGGCAGTGCTTCAAGACAAGATCGATGAATTACCTGTGCCAAATTCTGATGAGAGGTCAAGTAATTTGATGAATAAAAATAGACTGTTAGATTGAGCAACAAAAGGTCACAAGTTGGCCTTGATGAGGGTAATTTTAGTCGAAAAGGGAAGAAGGACTTGTGAAGTGGGTTCAAGAGAGAATAAAAGCTAGCAAATAGAGTATATATAGATCATTCTTCCTTGAGTTTTTCTATAAAGGGGTGTAACATGGACAGAAGATGTTGTAAAAACTAATTTTATTTTTTAGGTGATAAGTGCTACAGTACATGTGTATGCTGATTTAGATGGCCCTGCAGAGAGTGAAAATTATGATGATATGGAAGGGCAGGGTTGCTAAAATAAGTGGATGCAGGCGTGTTCTGGGAGTAGCCAGCAATCTTGTTGGGGAATGGAGTGGACTTGTATAATCCCTTACATTTGACTCTTCACCCTCTCTGAATTCACCCTCATCCTAACCAGCTATACTTTTGTTTGGGCATGTCAAACTCAAATTTTTTGACAGTGTAGTAGTGTTTCCTTTTCAATTTTTTATCTATTATACACAACTTCTCTTCCTCTTATAACTGTTTGTTATTAAGCTTATTAATATTATTAAAAATAAATTTTTAATTCATTTTAAGTACCAACATAAAGCTTTCCTCCTCTGCCCCTTCAAGATGTCCCTCACCCCAGAATCTTTTTCTTTGCTATATGAGCATCATGGTAAAATGTAAAGAAAAGAAAAAGATATTCTAAGCACCTTGGGTGAGAAAATAGAGACTATTCTCATTGTTTTGTTGAAAATAGAATAAAATATTTTAGAAGGATATTGGTTACTCTGCATTTTTTTGTATTATCTCTCTGTTTCCTAGTTGACGCCTCTGAACACAATCTCTTGCCTTTCTGATTTACCAAATCATCCAGTATCATTACTACACGGTCACCCCCAAATCTTAACTTCTCCTAATTTACCATATACCCTCAACATCCAAATCTTAGAAAGACAGTTGATTTTAGGAGAAGACTTAAAGCTCTAGCTAATAGAGTTAGCAGATGAAAGTTAAAGGCAAAGACAGGATTTCTGAGATCATAGTTGATAAGTTTGATTACCTGAGAATAGGTAATAACTCTTGCTCCTGTTTTTGGTTCAAATTTCTAAATACTTAACAGGATAGACGCTACTGAGATGTATCCAGCAGTTATGTCAGAGAATCCAGAGAATCTGCCTGATCTTAATTACTCCAGACAGGAATTGTTGAGTGTTAAAATAGCTAAACCCAGATGAGCACCTAAAGGATTTTTCAGAATCCAGAAGTTTAGATAGATTAGCCAGTGAAACTCATGTGGCATTCTTTCAGAGGTTGTGAACCACAGAGTTAAATCCCAATTTTGTCAGTCTGGCCTCTTCCACAGACCTTTATATACTGAACCAACTCCTGCTCCATTGTGAATAAACCTCAAGATAGGCCTATGAAGCATCAAATGAAGTGAAGATTTGCAAATTATCCACCTATTTGGGTGTGAACCACCACATTACATAATTCAAGACCTCGAGTTTTATTTGCTTTAGTTCTTTTATGGAAACATCTGATTTATCTGGCCTCTTGTATCAAGTTACATAAATATATGCTTTATCTGTTAAGGACCTATTCGTGGACATCAACTCTTACAACCATTTCTTGTTCCAAAAAATACTTGCTGGTGCTAATGTTACTTCTACTTGTCTCCTAGGTTCAGTCAAGTTATTGTCACATGTACAGTATCAACAATTGAATGTTTTGATCACTGTGTAGTTGGAATGCTTTCATTTGTCTAGACTGAACTTGATGCTCCTAGGAATGCTCTGGAAGATAAGAATAAAGAAACAGGATCCTTTGTTGCTTCTGAGATCTGAGGAAAGGTTCAAGTCTTCCTCTCTCCAGAATGACAGAGTACCCCTACTTTGGCCTTACACACCTAAGCTTTTATCAATGAAGGTGTTTTTCATGATCCTCTTGTGCAGTTTACAACTTAGGATTCACAGCAGGGACCCTGTTGGGATTTGGGCTTGAGCAAGCCCCGAGAACTGCATTCTACTCTAGGGAAGGTGAGTACTACAAAGTTAAAAGTGCATGAAGCCATTTGGCCTCTCATTTCCTAAAGAGTGCACTATAATTTAAATAATTTAAATGCGAAATAGAGTTTCATATTTTATTTCCAATGTCAGGATTTCAGTGAAACTTCATGACATTCTAGGACATTTCCATATTCCTTTCTGTCTAGGTGGAATTAGAGTTCTTCGCATATTCTGAGCTGAGCTTATTCTGAGAGTATAATTTGCATATTTTGTTTTATAGACCAAAGTAAGTTTCGATCAAATCTGAATTATGTAAGCCATTTTTCTTTTCGTATGGTTTACTCTCCAGAAAGATATTTTTTGTTTTTTTAAGAGTCACATTAATAAACAGTAAATATCACAATAAAATTAGCAACCTTTATTTCCTCTATTTATGTTCCTGCAGTATTAAATCTGCATCAGCAATAATTAAACTCCTATATCTTAGAATGATAACATAAGAAAACCAGGAGAGCAATTTGACAGAATTGGAAGGCTTTAGAATCAGACAAACTAGGACTAAATCCTGGTTTTGTATCCTCCTGTCTATATTACCTTCCCAGATTTCTTGCCTATAAAGTAAGCGAAAGATGGCAATCTTTCATAAAGATGACAATAGTGTCATCTACTGTTATGAACTGAATGTTTGCGTCTCCCCAAAATTTATACATTAAAATCATAACCTTCAATATTAGGAGGCAGGGCCTTTGAGGGTAATTAGGTCATAAGGATAAAGCTCTCATGAACGGGATTAGTGCTTTATTAAGAAACACACAAGAGAGAGCTTGTTTCCTCTCTCTCTCTGCTCTTCACCATGTGAAGATACAATGAGAAGAGGGACATCTGTGAACTAGGGAAGGAGTCTTCACCAAAAACCCAACCATGTTAGCACCCTGATTTTGAAATTTCAGCTTCTAGAACTGAGAAATAATGTGTCTGTTGTTTAAGCCACCCAGTCTGAAGTATATTTATTGTAGTAGCCCGAGCTGACTAGGGTACCCACGAAGTCAGGATTAGATACATACAACATCAGACACAGTGCTTACTCATGGGAAGCTCTCAGTGGCTATTTGTACATAATAATACTGATGAAGCAATCTTTTAATCCACTTTAATTCACTTCTCAAAAACTATTTGGCACTTAATAGGTCCTAAGTTTGTTACTCAGTTGGGTGGATATGATCTGCTTTGCAGTGCAGATACAAAGTAAGCCACAATTTGTGAGTCAAGGAGTTGTACTGAGAGACAGATACATGAATAATTACAATGAAATGCCATACAAGTCCACAAAGCTATTCATGCAAAGCTCTTTTGGTTACAGAAAAAATGACTATGGGATGTGGAGGTTTGGAAAGAGTTCACAGAGCAGGGGACTTTTGGGCTTAGAGATTCTATAGGAGTGTTTCTAATAAATAGAATTACTTAGTAGAGAGTGCCCTTGATGGGAAGGAAGCAAAGGACACTGAATTGCTGCTCTTTCTCCAGCAGTATTAGACCCAAGATTTCCAGGTATCCTTTGCTCTGAAGCCCCAGCAATGAGACTACTTCCTCTGTACCACCCCACCTCCAGCTGTAGGCAAGACTAACTTCCACATGACCTTTAATCATGGTGTCCTGTGACTTCTGAAACAAATCCCATTGTGCCTCAACACCAGCTCTCCTGCATCACCACGAGAAGTCAAAGGTTCCCAGATCACCCAATTTCACACAGATGCTCATCAGCACCCTATTCCCAACCTCCATGAATCTGACCATATTTCCCACACTCTTAGCTATCCAAGCCCTTCCACCCAAACTTGTTTCCTGTCATCAGAAAAGTCCTCTCCTTCCTTAACCTCTGCACTAAACATTTCCTTCAGATTTTTGCTGAAATTTAATTTGGCACCTGAAAACACTGCTTTTCTTGGACCCTTTAAGTGAACAACTTATTTTTATTTTTCTTCTCATACTTAAGTACCATACATGCCTGTAGCTTGAGGTGGGGTCCTTTCTGCAACCTGTTCCTACTTTCAAACGGTCACTCCTTTTTCTCTTCAAAACTCTCATGTCTTTTGAAACATACATTCTCATACTGTGCCACCTTGTATCCCTCCTTGTCAGACCACTTATGGATCACTGAGTCATTGCTCTTCACTCATTAATACTTTTCCTGTCATTATGGTTCAAAACCCCAGTAGATGATCCAACTACCACATTGGCCTCTAAATTCTTTGGTTTTCTTAGCTCCAATAATATTTTTCTCCATTCTTTCTCCATGACCCACATGTCATACCTAGACCTCGTCATCATCCAAAACTGAATTTCAGTTTCAAACATCTCACTTTGACTGCCATCCCCTATTCTTCCAGTGTATTCACTCTAGTACTCCACTCACAATTCGCCAGCTCAAGACCACCAATTCATGGACCCTATAATTCATCTTTATTCATCATAACTCCATGTCTAAACATGTCATATTATCCAGCTTGTTTTGCATGATTCTGCCCTATAATTACTTCCCAACGAATGTCTTTAACTTCCTTTTTCCTTTCTCCTCAAGCAATCTTTCCTGGCAAAACCTAAACTCTGGTCAAATCCACCTATGTGTTGGATGTGTTAATCTATCCTGCATTAAAGTGTCTGAATACTCCTAGAGAATATTACAAATTATGCTTATTGGAGTCATCCAATTCTTACATAGTATAATTGTACATAGTATTCTCTCCAGGTAATATTCAATGTGTTCAGCAGCATGATCTTTCATAACTTTTTTTCTGCTCTTCAGAAAGAGTATCTGAAATACAGGATTTCCTCACTACTAATCAGACCAAAAACTTTCATCGCCAGGAATTGCTACGAAACACATATTTGGTATATCAGGTATTTGTTTTCTATGTGTTTTGCCTTGTTTCACTACTTAAAGCCATTAAGAACCTATGGCAAGATAAGCCTTTAAATATCTAACCACCTGACAATGTAGTCTAGTAACATTTTCTCTCACCCCAGTTCTCCATGTAAGATTTTAGACCTTGTGCAATTTCCCAACTTCCAATTATCAGACATTTTTAAATGACATTTAGCTTCCTAGTATCAGATGTTATTAAATGCACTGACCTCAGGTCTCCCAAAGCTCATGAAAGATACTTCCTCATCTGAAATCATTGCTTTGCCCTAGATCTTGAATTTAATAAACGCTAAGTCTAAGTTTGCTTTAGGAAGCTGTTTGGTATCTGCTGCACTCTTCATTGAATTTTGGGGGGGATGGGGCAGGGATCTATGAAGAAAGGCTCTGTTCCCTTATTTGTAGACTAAGAAGTATAGAACAAATATCATGAGGTTTTTGTGATATTTTAATGAGTTCATATACATAAATGTTTTAGTAGAATCTTGGCACATAGTAAAAATCAAATAAATGTTGCTTTTATAATAATTATTATTATTTATACCAATTTCTCAACCCCTGGCTACACATTGCCAAATGCATGCCAATCTAAGGGGAAAATATTTAATTTTTTTCTTTCTTTTTTTTGGTTAGTTGTCTCTGCTCCTTTGTTGTCTTTTCTTTTCTTCTCTCCAGGCAATCTCTTCTGGTCTTTTATTGGCTTCTCTTCCTAGTAGGTATTCTACTGGTCTGTCCCTAACCTTATTGTTAATTCCAATATTTCACTTCAATTACATTATATTATAATTTCATTAAGATTCTCTGGGAAATTTATCAAATAATAATTGTGCAATAACCATTCTAATTGTACAATTGTTTAGAAGTAAAGATTCCAACAAACATTAAAATTAATTTTAATAATAACATTTATTAGTCATAGGAGATCCATGGAGTCAGTGTACCTATTTCCCTTTTAAAAATTTACCAGAAGTCTTTAATGAAATGTCTACCCATCTTTTTTTGCCCTCTATCCCCTCCACCCCAGCACTGTTCCCAGTGCACCACACTTGGAAAGAGTTCCTGGCTCCTGTTAAACCAGTGCTGTCCTTGTTTTTTTTTCCAGGCGCCATCATGATCATCTACCAGGACCTCATCAGCCATTTTGAAATGCTGAGAAATCCCGGGTGGGCTGTGCCTGGAGGTGGAGGGGAAGATGGCCAGTAGAATAGTAGGTAACATTGATGACTTGTCCATTGGTGAAAATGCCACTCCTGATGACCCCAAGGGTGAAGTTAGCAAAAGCACAGTTATCACTGGTGTTGATATTGTCATGAACCATCACTGGCAGAAAACCAACTTGACAAAATAAGCCTACAAGAAGTACATCAAAGATGACATGAACTCAATTAAAGGCAAACTTGAAGAACAGAGACCAGAATGAGCAAAACCTTTTATTTATTTTTTTAACACTTATTTATTTTTTTGAGGGACAGAGCATGAGCAGGGGAGGGCTGAGAGAGAGGGAGACACAGAATCTGAAGCAGGCTCCAGACTATGAGATGTCAGCGCAGACCCCGACTTGGGGCCCTAACCGATGAACTATGAGATCATGACCTAAGCTGAAGTCGGTGCTTTAACCGACTGAGCCAGCCAGGTGCACCTAGAATGAGCAAAACCTTTCATGACAGGGATGCAGAACAAATCAAGTACATTGTTGCTAATTCTAAAAATTGCCAATTCTTTATTGGTAAAACATGGATCCAGATGGTGGCTCTGCTGGATTACAGTGAGGATAGTGTGACTCCATATACAATTTTCTTTAAGGATGGTTGAGAAATGACAAAATGTTAACAAAATTTGGCTATAACTTTGGATTACCTGTCATCATAACTGACTGCTGCTTTTCATCTACACAATACCAGAACTTAGACAAATGGGACTGATACCATTTTAAGCCCTTCCTTAATTTTGGGCTTGATTTACTAGGACAAGAGGCATTGTTTTTACGGGGGAAAAACATGTCGTATAGGTTGTCTGAAAATAAAATGCATTTAAGCTCAAAAACAAACAAACAAATAAATAAAAAGCATCCATCAATACTACGATATTATTAACAGGGATTGCAAATTTCAAGCCCTCTAGTGGTCAACACCATGTTGCTTATTCTCTAAAACTTCCTCAAAGATAAAAATTTACTACAATTTAACAAAAATATTTCCACCAAAAAACGACAGGCCATTATCTTTGTCCCTGAAACAATGTACCACAATTCAAGCTGAATAATTCATTACTTTAAAAAAAAAGAGTTGTGAATATCAGTGTTAGTTAATTCTTAAAATCATGTACTTATCTTTACTAGTAATAAAAAAAAAATCAAGAAACCAAGATAAATTGTCAATACTTCCTGCTTTTGGGGTGGGTTATATATTTTAGTAATACAGTACTTTTTTTTATTATTGCGTATCATACAGGCTTTAGGAACAGATATGACTACTTATATTCATGGCTTAGAGGAGTTAATAAATATTTCTAAGTATCAGTTTCTACTAGTGAAAAAAATCTAGATCATAATATCTTCCTTATAGGAATTATGAAAAAGTAGCAAGATTAAAATGTATACCTTCACTGCATAGAACAAAAGTGCTAGTCAAATCACCAGAATAATCACGGTGGGGCTACTTTTAAGTAATAAAGGAAAACTAAGGTATCTAACTGCTTCTTTATTTTTTAAATGTTTATTTTTATTTTTGAGAGAGAGAGAGAGAGAGAGCTCAAGCAGGGGAGGGACAGAGAGAGGGGGACAGAGGATCAGAAGTAGGCTCTGTGCTGACAGCAGAGAGCCTGATGTGGGGCTTGAACTCATGAACCACAAGATTATGACCTGAGCCAAAGTCAGATGCTCAAACTACTGAGCCATCCAAGTGCCTCCATCTCTAATTTCTCACAAAAATGATACTCTTACTGAAATTACTTAATTAAATCTAAACTCAAGCGCATTTTATGTGTACTTAAATAATAATCATTCCAACTTTTAAGTTGTATATGACTTAATAAGATAGTTACCCCATTGCAAAACTCTGATTTTTGTTTCTAAGTTTAACACAGATACTTAATGACATTTTTTAAAAGTAGGGCTATGTCTGAAGGACTAATGGCAACATTAGATTTTTTTAATGACTAATTATAAATAATTGCAGTGATTCTATATAGTTAACTTAGTGTTATTATAAGTATTTAAATAAAAATGATGTATATTTTAAATGTATTTAAAATTGTGACAATATTAATATGTGGATGTCTCTGACTTTTTTCACCTTTTGAAAACTAGATTAGCTTTCTGATGAGATTATTACTATTTAGTTAGTTATATTTTATGTATAAAATATCCTTGTTCCATTGTGTGATTAAGTATGTGTGTAATACAATGAAAATAACACAACATATTCTTCTTTCATTTTCTTCTACAGTAGAAAACATAGACCTTTTACTCATAGAGACCAGGTGATTATGTATCATATTTCACTGTAAAGTCACTAACTCAAGTTTTAATGTCCTTTATATGTAAGGATATACATCTGTTTCTATTTCCTTGACTTCATACCTCTGCCAAACTTAGATCTAGAAATGTTTAAAAGTAGTTCTACAGGGCTCAGCTTACAATAAAAAGGAAGTAAATTAGCCAGATAAAATAAAGGATGCCCAATTCAATTTGTTTCAAACAGTACAGCATTGGTGATATAGTGGTAAGCATATCCGCCTTCCAATTGGTTGTAGATAAGTAAGGATTATTTAGTGTATATCCCATGCAATAATTTTTTAGTATCACCTATGTCACAAATATTACACAGGTCATACTTACATTGAGTAATTAATTATTAATTATTTATCTGAAATTCAAATTTAACTGGGCACCCTGTATTTTTATTTGCTAAATCTGGTAACCATAAAAGGAAGATAAAAATTATTTTGGAAGAAAATACAAAACATATATGTCAACAGTATACCTTATATTTTAATTAAAAAATAAATGGATCTCCAGTCCCTAAAAATGCAAGGCCAATCCATAAAGAGTTATGCATATATAGAGAAAAAAAAGAACTAGCTCTCCTCTCAACTCGAGATTGTTTCTGCTGCTCCTGGCATAATTTCCATTCTTATAAAAATTTCCTAAGTAATTGATTTTTAGGAGATCTGCAAGAGTTAAATGTTAGTGGCAGTCTGAAATATAAAAAAACAAATATAAACAAACAAAAAAAACCCCACAAAAATCAGGTATTGTGAATAACTGCCTTACCCATCAAAATCTAACCAATTCACAATTTTTTAAAGCATATATCCTTGCTTCCTGAATCATAGCTAATTGAACCATGAGTGGGTACCATTTTCAATTGAAATATCTTCTCCAGGGATTTGGAGGTTGAACAATATTCAATTTCTTTGTGTAGGCCATTTGATGGGGTCTCCACTTACCCATATGTTATTGTTTAGAACCTAGAAAAAGTCACCCTTTCTAGGATGACTCAGCCCTGAGGGTTCACAGCATGGCTGGCATAGCTAGATTGTATTTTGGCTCTCTTGGCTGGACACTTTTATGTAGTGAGCAACCTGTACAATCTTATGGGATTGCCTTGCCATTTTATGCCATGCAGAATAAAAAGTAGAGCACAGAAAGAAGTGTAAATGGGAGATGGTATAAAAATACTGCTAGCACTTTGATGTTTTTCTGCTTCTAAATGCTAAACCTCCTTGAGACAAAGGTTTATTCCTATCATTGTGTTTCGTAAAATGTTCTCTTAAATCTTATAATAAATGCTTCCATTTTGCTTAAGGTAGATCATGCTCATTCCTGACACTTGAAAACAACATATTATAATTAGTTACATAAATACTGGCTTGAAAATAACGTCTTAAGAATCACTGGCAGATTCTGATAAGATTCTGGCAATAATCTATATTGAATTGACATTTGAATACACGAAAGTGCTTTCCTTTTACTTCTAGATTGATCTTGGTTTCAGAGGCTGACAAATCCTTCCATGAACAAAAGGGTTTGCCTTAAACTGCATCTAGAATGAATTTAATTTTCATTCACTTCCCATGAATAATGAACTCCTCAGGCTGGACTATAAGCTGTGTTGTTTGATATAAATGCCTTTTCTTTTTTTGGAACAATTTGTAAACATAGAATTGGAGAGGCAGTGAAAAGAAGGATTCAGAGGTTTTATATAAAACAGCTTAATGACATGAAAGGAAGAAAGAAACAGCAGAATAAACAAGAACAAGAATGGAACCACTTAATGTGTTAATAAGACCTCTCTGAGCAGTGGCTTATATCTTACCAAAGCTTTTTGTTCTATTTTGTTCTGTTTAAAAGCTCTGCTTTTTCATAAACTGTGGCATCTCAGGTCTTCATAGAGCCATCTTCATAGACATTTACTTTCCTCCAGTTGGAGAAATAGGAAGTTGTTTTTTCATTGTCTTTCTATCATTTTAATGAGAGGCAAACTTGCTCTAGCATTCAGTTCATTGCAGACATCTTGTGTATAATCATGTGTTGAAAGCATCCATTTCACACAACATTGTCCAGAGCATGCTCCTATCGCTGTTGCGTGTGGTAGATAGTTTTCCTTCTTATAATGACAATCACAGTTTGTATATAAATAAAAACTTGGCCATCAGAGAAACGACCATTCCTTGAATCTGACTAAGAAAGTTAAAATAGGTTTTTTTTTTGGTCTTTTCTCCTTGTACTTAATCTCATTCTATATCAACAAAAATCCTGAAAGTACGTATCTTGATTTCAATGGGTTAATTTTTAAAATTTTTCTGACATATGATCACATATAAAACAAAAATTTTGTATCCAGTGATTGTCTAATTTATGCATCTTTGTAGCATCATATGTTAAATTCTTAGAATAAGCTTTGGAATCCAAGAGACCTCGATCAAACGACAGCTCTATCTGCCTTGTTGTGGGTGTGGACTTATAAAAACAAACACACAGTTAATTGAAGCTTGTTTGCTTAAATGTACAATAGGTATAAGAAGCCTTACTTTTCACAGTTCTTGAAAAGATTAAAAAATGTAAATATACATAAGGTAGTTAACAAAATTTTTGGCATAAATAAATAATAGTTATTATGGGAGGAATGCAGATGAGCCTGGTAGTTTAGGTTCTCAATTTTTAAATTTTTTTTTTGAACGTTTATTTATTTTTGGGACAGAGAGAGACAGAGCATGAACGGGGGAGGGGCAGAGAGAGAGGGAGACACAGAATCAGAAACAGGCTCCAGGCTCTGAGCCATCAGCCCAGAGCCTGACGCGGGGCTCAAACTCACGGACCGTGAGATCGTGACCTGGCTGAAGTCGGACGCTTAACCGACTGCGCCACTCAGGCGCCCCTAGGTTCTCAATTTTTAACGTTGTTTCATTTTTAATATAGAAGTGATTGATGGGCATCACAGAAGACTGGTGAAGTGGACTGGTAGTTTGGAGGAGAGGGCTCAGTAGGTGAGATACTCAGTTAGGGGACCATTGCAGTCACTGAGAACCAAGATAATAGACTCCCTCTTTGATGATGACATTTAATTGGGAAGGACTAAATCCTAATGGGTATTTTTAATGCAGATATTTTGAATACAGAATCTATAGGATGTGATAACATTAGAAATAGGAAATATAAGGAAGAGATCAAACATTATTCCAAGGATTGAACTGGAATAAGTAGGGAAATGGTATCATTAACAGAAATTGAGAGTTGGGAAAGATCTACTGTGGCATCAAAGCATGACGTGGGAGAGAAGAATGAGCAGTTCTGGAGAGCTACAGGGGCTAGGGATCATGATGTAGAAGTCATCTAAATGGAGCTGATAGGCAAAGGCTTTGGCAATGTTATCCACTTCAAAGCAGTGGGGAATTTAAAGGAAAAAGGAAGGAAGAAGAACAAGGCAGAAATATGAATACTATAGGAACAATTCTTAGCAGTAGGAAAACCAGGAGAACTGGAATTGACGAAGTCAAAGGAAGATTCATTTCAAGAAAAAGGTAATTAGCTATGCAGATTCCTACAGCTTCTCATGAGGATGAGATGTGAGTCAGGTTGCCTGGATTTGGTCATTGGGAGTCCTTGGTTATTCGTAGGATTCTCAGATTGGTAGAGGGATGGGAACTGGAATGCAAAGACACAAATAAGTGGCAGTGGTAGATATTGCTAGAATCCATCTGAACGTGAAACTTTCTTTTACTTTCCGAGGACCCCTTGGAATCTGCCTTTGCCAGCCTGTTGGGAAAGGCTGGTGTGAAGTTCAGGGAATGTACTGCAGAAACATGCTCAGGAAATGAGTTGGGCTCGGAACAGTAAGGTAAAGGGGTTGCCTCTAGTCACTGAAATATCTAGTGAGGGCTTAGGTTTTTATTATCAACTTCCCCCTTACCATTTAGTCAGAGTGGCAGATCCTAGCCTGGGTTAGCCCCGAAATGAAATATGAAACTAAGTTGAGGATGGGAGTACCAGAGCCAGGGAGAAGCAAAAAAATTGAGGACGAGACATACAAAAAGGAGAGAGAAAGGATGTGCTCAACTAAAACTCTGTGGCAGGAGGTGATAGCAATAGATTTAGAAAATGAGTCACTTATCTCTCTGGAAAAGCGTTTGGTTTATTGGTTAGTATTATCTGCCACTTAGGAATTAGTGTAGTGAATTATCAAAGCAGGAAATGCACTGGTTTTCCCCTGAAGACATTACTTCTGTGGTCCGTTTGTTTACTCCACAGTGTCTCCCCTTAAAGAGCAGACAAAGCTACTTAGCTAAATATTTTCAGAGTTACCTATTTGAAAAATATAAAGTATATCTATGAGTATCTAACTGTGGCATATTAAATGAATAAAAGTATGAAAGATAATATGTAGTAATTAAAAGTACAGGTTCTGTGTGGCTCTGTAGTAGAAAACTATCTCAGAGGATTGTGAGTCATATAGTAAAAAACTCAAAAAATGTTACCTATTATTATTACCTTTGTATAAAACTTGAGTATAAAACTGAGTTGGCCCTTGTTTCTAGTGAGAAATAAAGTTATTTCCACATTTAGTGCTCCAGTTTTCTCATTCCATAAGATGAAAAATGTCACATTGCTTACATGAAAATATAACATGCAAATAATAGTTATTACTATTCCTCCCTTCTATTTCAACAACACCAACAAGGAAATCTCAAGGAAGAAACCACAGAATTTATAAATTCTAAACTTTTGGATTCTGGAATGCACATTCTAATCCCCAAATATATGCAAACTGAAAAGTTTTATCTCTTTATAGCATTCATTGCCTTTAATATACATATAAAAGGTATTCAGAGAAGGGAAATTCAAAAACATGTAAAGAAATAATTCATACCTCTACCCCCAAAGACAATCACAGTTAAAATTTAGGAAGTTGTCCTTTGAGAATTGTATCTATCTTCCATCTATCCAAACAACCAAACATATAAAACTGAGATTAAGCTAAAGTGGGATAAAATAAACTCTTTAGTAACTTGAATTTTTAGTTAACATATTGTGACATTTTTCTATGCCAGAACTTTGCTTCAGCATAATTTAATGTGATAATAGCTGCATATATTTTATTGCATGACATGGCAGTATTTGAAAGAACTTCCTGTGTTTACATTGTTGAACTCCTGGAAACATCTTCAGACAACCTGTTAATAATGCAATACAAACTCATTACAACAGAGAGAATGCCACCTTGACAGAGTTTTGGCAGTGTTTCTGAAGAAAGAAGTCAGAGGTGAGATGTTCTTAGGAATTGGGGTCTGGCCTCAAGATGGTGTTTGTTGTTTTTTTTTTTTATATATTTATTTATTTATTTTGACAGAGAGAGAGCAGGGAAGGGACAGAGAAAGCAGGGGCTGGACAGAGAGAGAGAGAGAGAGAGAGAGAGAGAATCCCAAGCAGCCTCCATGCTGTGAGTGCAGAGCCCAATGTGGGGCTTGATCTCATGAACCAGTGAGATCGTGACCTGAGCTGAAATCAAGAGTCAAATGCCCAACAAACTGAACCACCCCAGTGCTCCCTGGCCTCAAGATGTTTAAGGAAGTCTTTCAAGAAGTGAAGTGGAGAATTGGGCAAAGTCCATGGTGTAAGAGTTTAAAGTTAGTGGATACTGTAAAGTAATTCTTGATAACTAAATTGATGAGTAAGTTATTTAGCCATATAAGCAGATTACTATCTCTACTAACTTTATCTGAAGGAATTTCCTGAAGCAAACAGTAAAGTTATTTGTTGATTTATAGTACTATATTTCCTGGGCAGAATTTTTCTAAAAATGAAAAAAAAAAAAAACACCTAAAATCTAAGTCATACCAAAATAGTCTACTGTTTTATCTAATTCCTATTAAAACAGATGGTCTCAACTATCAGTGTGTTTTTTATAATTTTAATATTAAGTTTCCAAATATATTTTCAATATTCATTTATCTCTATTTTCACCACCACCACCTAAATTCAAGCTATCACTTTCTCTTACCTTGCCTTCCAAGCTGACCACTTCAGATTGCTAGCATTCATTTTCCACAAGGCAGCCAGACTGAACTATATGATACAGAATGTGACATCCATTTAAAAATCTTTGCAGTTTTTCCACACTGCTTTTCATACAGTTTTAAGTTCCCCATGAGAGCCTCTTAGACCCATCCTGACAGCCTCATTTGGCTAGCAGTGTGTGCTACCCGCAGTGGACTTCCTTTGGTTCCTTGAATTTGCCATGTTCCATCTACTAGCATGCTTTTCCCTGCACTTTCTTTCATCTAGTTAATTCCTACTTATTTTTCAGATCTCATTTGCTTATCCACTCTCAGAAAAACCCTCTTTGCCTACTCCAACAAGACAAATATTGTACATTCTCATAACTTCCTATATTCCTCCTTTATATTAAGTTTTTTTCCATATAATTGATTTAATGCTGATCCCCCCCCCCCCACTTAAAAGTAAGCCCTATAATAGTGAAGACACTATTTATTTTGCTCTACATTCCATCTTCAGAGTGCATGGCATAATACACAAACGCACAATTTACAGAATAGATGCTGCAGAATTAATGGCACAATTCACCATTCACATTTAAGCTGCAGAAAGAAGTTCTTTGTTTTCCACATACTTTGATAACCCACCTAGCTTAATTGCCTCCACCTTCAAAAACACCTTGAAACTCTTAATTTGAGGGCACACTTTCTCTGTTAAATGAACCAAGTAGTTGTGAAAAAAAAAAGTGTTGCTTACAAATAAGCCATTAATTGAAGCTTTTTTTTTCCCTTTCTTTCTTGGAGTAATAAATGAAATAGAAAAACATTAAGAATGGGAAGGTTTTAGAGAAAATGTGCATGGCCCCTTGTGGTGGTATTGCAATAGCTTCTAGGACCTCTAAAAATCTGTTTCCCCTATTGAATGAAATGTGTGTGTGTGTGTGTGTGTGTGTGTGTGTGTGTGTGTGTCTAGTAGGCAGTGAAAAGGGTAAACTTGTTCTTTTATCTATTTTTTCACTTGAACTTATTTAAGTTTAGATACTTGTTTAATGGAGCTGGACCATTTTACAATATAGTTAACTCTGAATTACCTCACTAATGGAAACCAGCATAATATGGAAAAATAAAATATGGTCATAACCCAAATCGCCTATTTCCATTCATTCATTATACTTTTATTCATAAACTTTGAGTTATAGTGATACTTTACATTTGCACAGGACTTTTGATTTTAAGGTTTTTTTTTCACATGCTTTGTTTTAGATATGGTAGGCTAACTACAGAAACAAAAAAGATCCTTAAAACTTACTTCCTTTATGAACAAAAGTTTATTTCTTTAGTCTAGAGCAGGGACTCCAGGTTAGCAACAGCTCTGCTCTGATGAAATCTTTCAGGCACCCAGGCTGACAGTTGCTCTGCCATCTTCAACATGATACTTACAAGATTATCCTAGAGAGCAGCCTAAAATGGAGCACATCATTTACCATAAAGGTAGAGAAAAAAAGAGCTCAGGAATGTGCTTGAAGAAAGGAGATAGAAATGTTGTGAGTGCAGGGAGGTGTTCTGAATGGAGAATATGGTGGTGTTAGGGAAACCTGTGGAGAACATTTTAAACCCAGTATGAAATGATACAGAGAAGCCAAGTTATGGAAGGAGTGGAAGTGATCTATTATATATAGACACAAAGAAACATCATTACACCCTATTAAAGACTGGGCATTTTTAATATCATGGAGATAAAGACTGATGATAACATATGTTCTTTTTTTTTAAGCACCTATGATGGCACAAGCTCTGTACCAGTGCTGTTGTAGGAAACTGACAGTTCCTGCCATGAAGGGGCTAATAGGCACAGTCCAGTGTGATGAAAGTAGTAAGTGAAAGTCATCACCCGTGCACAGAGGAAGGCTCGACATCTGCTAATTCGTTTTTTTTTTTTTACTTTGCTAATGACTTCACAACCTTTTACAAAGTTGTTTTGATTTGTGCGTCATATTTAATATAACTTCCTGTTACACTTCTTTTTAGCAGAGTATTCAGTATCTTTGCGGAGGATCAAATATGCTAACCAAAATACTTGGAAGTAGTGGGAAAAGAGCTACTGGTTCTTCATTGTATTATTTCTTGGTTCATTTACATATTTAGGTTTATTTTTAGCACCTGATGAAACAAAGAAAACCTTTTCTGTTATAAGCTTTTGTTTTATGCATAGTTCATTTCTTCATCTGCAAATTCATCTTGCGTGAATGGACAGTTTGGTGAGTAGATTATTTGCTCACTAGTAGATTATATTTGTGTCTGGCTCTACAGGGTTAGATTATTGCACCTTAAGAGGGCTAACTGAAAGAAGCAAATTGCTTTCTTCTCCTTGCCTCTAAATCTTCAGTGAAGAGTGGCCATGATACAGACCAGAAACAGACCCTGCTAAAATTCTCACTGCAATCTTCTTATTACTGATTACTTCTTATTACCGATTATTCTTATTACTGAGTCTTCACTTTGGGGAGCAATGGATATAGCATCATCTCTTCCTTGTTTCTTGTCTTGTAACTCTGTAGCAAGGAAAATCAATGATTGTCAATATCTGGTTTCCTTACCTAAGTATTAGAAACTCATCCTTTCCTAGTGGGACTACTAAAGGCTTGCAATTTTTAGTTGCAACTGGACAAAAACACAAAAAAGATACTTTCTATCTTTGGTTCTCCTGTTGTATTTGTGTGTAGTGATCATTTTCAGTTTGTCTTGCATCTCTTCGCTACTTTTTTGTTAGTTGATTCAATCACATACGCACACGCGCACACACACACACACACACACACAGGGATGGATCCTATTTAGAGCAAAATATTGTGTGGTCTTGGTAGTCACATGATTTTATCTGATTGAAGTCTAGCAATCTCGGTAGTGATAGGGCTCTGCTTGTAACTAGTTTTTACTTCCTTAGCCCCCCACCTCCATGTCCCCATCCCTCATACTTCACTTCTCCTTCTTTGCTTGCTGTTACCCTTTCTAGTATTAAGGAATACGTTTTAAAAGTGGATACAATTACAAATGTTTTTCTTCCACTTTAACAAAGCAGAAAGTTAGGAGTTTATACACTAGCTAATCTTGATTTGTGTGTGATTAATCTAAATCGATTGAGAAACCAAGTAGGCTCGTGTTTACAATTTTTTCAATTTGCATTTGAACAACACATTTTTGTACACTCTCCAGCTCATGTTTGTTGGTAAATTTTAGAAAATTTCTTAACTTTAATCTGGCAATCCTTCATCACCATTCTGTAACTTCTGACATTCTTTTCACATTTATGACTTCCTAAGTGTTTCTCCACATCATAAGATGGATCTTCTTCCATAGTAGTGCTGTTAAACTAGTTTAGGAATTACAAAAACTCATTTTAAAGCCACATTTTTCATTCCCTTACATTGACTTGTGTCTTCAGAGTGAGATCTAATCATTTGGAACTTGGCATCTGTCTTTTATTACAGTGTAAAATTTAGTAAGGCCGGTATATCTAAAAAATGGAAATTCCTTCTTCCTTTATGGACTTCAATGGCAAGAAAATTAGTACTAGATCCTTTTCCCTTGATGTCAATTATTAGTGTATTTTAAAAATCCATTTCTCGGGGCGCCTGGGTGGTGCAGTCAGTTAAGCGTCCGACTTCAGCCAGGTCACGATCTCGCGGTCTGTGAGTTCGAGCCCCGTGTCGGGCTTTGGGCTGATGGCTCGGAGCCTGGAGCCTGTTTCCGATTCTGTGTCTCCCTCTCTCTCTGCCCCTCCCCCGTTCATGCTCTGTTTCTCTCTGTCTCAAAAATAAATAAAAAACGTTGAAAAGAAAATTTAAAAAAAATAAATAAAAAAAAAATCCATTTCTCTGCACTTTTAATCATGGGATTCTGTGACTATCTTGATTAAATATGATCACCCTTACAGTAAGTTTTATTGGTATGTTAATTATCAACAACTAACTTTAATATAATAAACCCCTAAATAATTAATTTGCCATATTAATAAAATTCATAGAACAGCTATTATGTGCCAGGCACTATTGTAGTCGCTGGAAATACAGCAGTGAACAAAACAGGTAATAATTCATGCCCTTGGGAGAGTATATTTTAGTTGGAAAGTATAAACAATTAACAGGGAAAAAATAAAATTTATAGTATACTAGATGGTAATAGATATTATGGGGAAAAATGAAGCAGGCAATGTGAAGTCATGTTTGAAAAATGTGTAGTAATTGATAGAGTGGCTAGGGAAAGCTCCATCAATAAGATGATAGAGAAAATATTAGAAGGAGGTGAAGAAATGCAATAGGACAGTTAAACATTCCAGGGAAGACAGAATAGCAAATGAAAAGTTGCTAATCAGGAGCATGCCAAGTCATGCTCCAGGAACCGCAGAGGCCAGTGTGGCTGGAGTAGAATGAGCCAGGGCACAAACTGAGGTAGGGAAGACTAATGATGTAGGAGTGGAGGGCAGATCCCCCAAGGCCTTGTAAGCCATTTTTAAAATTTTGGTTTTTAGTCTAATTGAGACACCAAGGCTTGAGAAGTTTTTGAGCGAAGGCATGATTTGTCCTGACTGAGGGTTTAAGGGGACCATTATGCTTGCCTCAGATGAGACTAGAACAAAGGGGGGCAAGGGTAGAAGCAGGAGATCAGGAAGAAGGCAAGAGATGATAATCCAAATGGAATTTCTGTGTAATTGTGAAAGGGTTACTGCCTTAAGAAAGCCCACGCTTCAGAAATAACTGGCAATATTTGTTTAAATAAGATAAATATTTTAATTACTTTAAGATATAGACCAAGAAACAGCACAGATGCAGAGTAAGCAGTGTTTTAAAAAGTACACATTTATTGTCTAATAATACATCAATATTAAAACTATTATGTTTTCTTTATTGTATCATACAATCATCATAACCATGTACAATTATTAGTAGTTTAAATAATTGAGATAAATACTGTAATTATGTAGATCTCATTACTTGGATATTTAAAATTTTTCTCTTCCCTAGAGTTTTAAAATTTTATATTATCTTTATTTATTGTTTTAATTTTACTTTTTCTGTTTCACTTTTAGGTTCAGAGAATATTAAATTATTGCATTATAACTTGGACCCATATTGTTAAATATTTGATATAGATTAAAAATCTTTAGCATAGACCAAATTGTTTTTTTTTTCAATTCTATAGCCCAATTATTAGTATTTAGACACCTTTTTTTCCCTTTATATAGTTTTTGGTATCATCTTGTATCATTACATTTTACACAATGTTCTATTTGCTTTTAATAGCCAGAAATAAAAAATATGTATGAAATTCAATTTTGTTTAATAACTGTTACAATTTGTAAAATTTTGAAAAATTCAAAGTAAAAGCTGTTGGCAGAAATAGCATTCCCCACATGAGGATCAGAGGGAATTACGATTATGTGTGACTGTGGACAAGGTAATTTACAATTAATAGCAGCCTGTGGAAGTGAGCAACAATTCCTTAAAGTTTTAGATTCTCTGTATGACCAAGTTATGTTTTATCTTCCAGCTGTGGAATTTTGAGTCCATGATGTAATGCTAAAGATGAACAAATTAGCACTGCAAGGTTTTTAGGGTCCCAAGCCGTAAAGGCGAAGGTCAGTAATTTGGAAAGACCGTTCATAACCCTTTTGTTCCTCGTTTTAATTTGCAATTACATAGTTTATTGAAAACACAGGACTGTAAGAAAGGCCCAGGGGTGATTTCAGCAATCAGCGATTTATTTTACATGTAATGCATAATTATTTTTTCTCCTATCTGCTGCATGCTAATGAAGTATTCTTGAACTGTTAAGTGATTTTCCAGATAACCATTTACAGAGTATACTTCTGTGCCACCATCACAGGCAGGGCACACTCCGCCTCTCCTTTTCTTTTTTTCCTTTGCAAAGCGAAACGGGCTAGAACGTGTTCATGTGATGCCAGTGACGTCAGCCTCGACCGGGTCGCGTGACCGACACCCAACCTTCCCACAACCCCACCCCCGCCGCTAGAGCAGGAAATCTCGCGAGAAACCGTCTTACTATCAGAACTTACCGAGGTTACTGGGGAGTTACTCAGAAGGTGTGGCTCCATGGGGGAGTTTTTGCTTTCATTCTAACACAGAGGGCCGAAAGCAAAGGCCTTCGGGGGTTGCCAGAGTCTGAGCCACCCAACCTATAAAACGGCGGAGGTGGACAGTGAGGTGGCAGTCATATCAGAAGTGAAACGTGGCGCACGGCTGGCGTCCTCCCTCGTTAAACGGGCCGGGGGTGGGGGGGAGGAGAGGGAGAAAACGCGCACCCGGAGCTCGGGAGCGGGCGGCTCGGCTTCTGCTGGGGTGGGCCCGGAGTCACTGGGAGGCTGTAGGCTGGGACCCTTCTAAGGAAGCAGTCAGTTGCCCACATCCGGCCCCCGCCGTGTCAACACGGAGAGACGCGCCGAGATGAAATGGTTGCACACTTCGCCCTCCCACCCGGAGCACCGCGGCTCACGAGTCGGCGTGGAGCGGTTTCTAGTGCCCCGTGCCCACAACAGGGTCGGGGGCCTCCGCGGCCCGGGAAGCATCCCCGGGCAGCCCACGACTTACCCCACATCTTCTAAATCAACCCCAGGTTTAGGCAGCAGCTTAATTGCGAGTTTAACTGGGTAATTTTGACATCTCATCTCATTCACCTAAATCTTCCCCAGGCTTCTCCCTCGTACAGCCTCCTCCGCCCACCTGGTCTCTCCCCAGACGGGTGTGCGCGAGTGTAAGACCTAGGGACGGAGAGCGAGATCCGCGAAGGGACTGGGTTAGAGTCGCTAGAGGGAGGTGTGGGACCGGCGAGGAGGGGGCTTCGCGAGGGAGGGGGTGCTGGCAGGCGGAGGGAGTGGCGGGAGGAGGAAAGAGGCGGAGGCCTGGGGACGGCGGACTAGTCTTCGCCCCATCCGAGCGCTCTTTCTCTCGCCGCGCAGTCTCCAAGCGGCGCGGGCTCTTGGGGGAGCGCCAGGCAGCCGAGGTGCCCGCGGGAGGCAGGCGGGTCCCGGGCGCGCACGCTCGGCCGAGCCCCGGCGCGCCCCGCGCCCGCGCCTGCTGACAGCTGCAGCTGGGCTCGAGCTGTCCGCTCTCGGCTCCGCGGCCTCCGCCCCCTCGGGTTCCCTCCCCTCTGCCCCTACCCCTCCAGCCCCGGTGCGGCTAGTTTCGCAACTGCTTTCGCCCCTTGCCCGGCTGTTTTCCGTTTCCCGACCCCCTCTTCTTGAGTACTTTGCCCCCAGCATTTGGGGAGAGGGGCTGGAAAGGGGGCGGGTGGAGCGTCCAGAGGAGAAGGAAGCGAGGGCCGGAGGAGGAGGAAGAGAATCTGCGGACCGTGGGGAGGAGACCCCACGCCACCCTTTCTGGTCATCTTCCCTCCCGCCCCGCCCCTGCGCACACTCCCTCCCGGGTGAGCTACTTTCGGACGAGGAAAGTGAGGGCGGCCCTGGGTGACAGCGCCGCGGGGCCAGTCCTGGGGAAGCCGCGCGTCTGTTCGAGTCTTGTCCGCCGCGCTCCCAGCCAGGGGCATAGCCCGGACCGAGGATGGCTTCGACTACAACCTGCACCAGGTTCACGGACGAGTATCAGCTTTTCGAGGAGCTCGGAAAGTAAGCGCCTTGGCCCGCATCTGCACGTCCCCTTTCCAGAAGAGGGCGGGTCGCGTTGCCCCCGACCCACCGGCCTCCCGCGTGGGGCGAGGGAGTTTGGGAGACCAGAGGAGAGGGAGGAGGGCCCGCGGTGTGGCAGCTCTGAGGAAGGTGCTGCCTTAGCGAGAGAAGGGGACAGAGACGGAAAAAGACCCTCCACCCCGGCTGTGGCACATTCCGATAATCCTTAGCCCACCTTCACCCGTTCCCCCACCCTCTAGCCCTAGAGACTTAGGGGATTTACGATCCCTGCAGTTGTAGCTGTCATCCAGAGAAGTGTGCGAGTGTGTGTGTGTGTGTGTGTGTGTGTGTGTGTGTGTGTAGAGGAAACAAGAACCCATGTAAAATGCAACATAGATCATGTTTTCTGTAAATAGAGATGCCTCCTGGTTAGCCGGCGTGTCGGCCGTACGACCCTCGTACGGATGAGAACTCGCTGCCACAGACGGTGCCATATTTATTGATGCCGAAAGTTCAACTTGGCGTAGAGTCTATTTTGCATCCAGTAGTTGTTCTGTCCAGGAAAAGGGCCACTGAAAAGAACTCGACCCCTTGCCCCGTGTCCACTCTTATTCTTTGCACTAGGTTATTCGCTCATCATCATCATCCTTCCAATGATTTACGTGTACATCTTCGCATTCTCTGGGAGGATTTATTTATACAGGCAACGGCAAAGACCTGGAGACCGAGAGAAAGCTTCCCAAGGGTAGCCTAGTGTTGTATAAAACGACCTCCTACACCCGACTGGCAGAACTGCTCGGAGAATTTAAGGAAGGGGACCTGAGACCTCCTGAGGACCTCTGTGCTTAGGGACTTAGGGGCTGAACCGTGAATGTTGATTTATGTAGCATCCAACCCAAACCCAGTTCTTCTATCGCTAGTTTCGACTATTACTTATGAAAGGGGTGCGTTTATATGTATGTTGTTGTTTTATGCAGTTGAATTCAAGGGAATGTAATTATATTTTAAATGTAATGAAAATTATATCCTTATATATTTATACGCTGTCTGTTGTTAAAACATGGAGAATATGTCGGAAGAGCAGCTTAATTCAAATCTCTCCCTTCCCCCAGCTCAAAACAGGGCACAGAGAAATCACCATATCAGGATTTGTTAAACCACACAAATGTTCCCAACACTTATATTTTAATGAAAACAATCGCCATATTTACTTAGTTGGAGCCACATTAATTTTTTTTTAACAAAATAAATAGATTTTTACTGCTCTTCCTCAGCCATGCTCTTTGCAGGTTTTTTTTTTTTTTTCCTCTCAGCATTTGGTGCTGTGTGAGTGTGAATTGTAAAATGTTTTCAAATTTCATGTGCAAACAAGAGCAGTCATTATTGGCAATTTCTTTCATTTTGTTGATTAATAATGTGTGCTCCCTGTTAAATAAAATTTACTTTTATTCTTCAACATTACGGAAGGTTTAGGTTTCCAGGAAGAATCGTTCATTTTGTGGATATTACTGTAGCACACTGATGTTTGACGGTTCATTAAATGCAACAAAAATGCTCAGATTGCTGTAATTTTTTAGTAGAATATCATAGCTGATTATATTGATGACATGCTAATTATTGGTTTTCAGGGGGGCTTTCTCAGTGGTGAGAAGATGTATGAAAATCCCTACTGGACAAGAATATGCTGCCAAAATTATCAACACCAAAAAGCTTTCTGCTAGGGGTGGGTATTATCAACCACATATACAGTATATGTTAATTTTGTATTTGTCATGTTGATTTTTGGTTCTGTTGTATGTAGATATATACTTATAATTGAACTGTAGACCTACGGTGTCCTATTACATTCTGAGATTATTTCCTTCCTGAATGCCTTGGTATGTATAGTTTAAAAATAAACACACAGAATTTTAATAACAATTATTAAGTAATTATATCTGTCCTATGAGCACTAGCATAAGTAACTGTATTTTAAAGAAAAGAAGTGTCACAAAGTGCATTTTGCCTTTAGCTGTGCTGTGAAATAACTTTCAGAAATACCCAGGAATGGAAAAGTGTAAGTCTCACAACTGTCATTATTCTCTTTTTTGCTTTTGAGAGGAAAAATAGGTCATAGCTCAGTGGAATCATATTTCAATTGTAGTTACACTTGAACTTAATTCATCAAGGTATATTTAACAGTAATAGCTTTGGGAGGAAAAATTTATCATCGCTATATTCTAGGAAGTTCAGCTTGATTTTGAGGTTTCTGTGTGCAGTCCAGATCTTTACTGGGTCTTCCGCATTAAGGCTTCTCACAGACTCATGTGATGTATTTTACACATGCTCTATAGCCACAGAGATCATTCCTATCATAAAATAGCTGTTGACATAGGAAAAAAAAAACTGAAAGGAGCTCACTGCATTCTTTCTGTTTTGTTGAACTTATGCAAAAGTACTTACACTGAAATGTTAGGCATTCTAATTATTGTGGACACGTGTCTAAGGTATTTCCATGGGAATTTACGATGTAATGAAATTTAAATGAAATTAAAATGAACAAAATGCCACAGTATAAGCCCATTTCAGTGACCTGGTTTATTTTAAGTAATGAGGGAAGAATTCTATTAGGGTTAGTTTGCCCCATTTAATTTGTCTTCTAAAAAGTGCTGCTCTCTAGTATCCTGGTGTCATTTTTGGTCTCTGCCATACTTTTTTTTTTCCTCATTTGTTGCAACTTCTACTTTAGGTTTAGATTGGCATTTCAGTTTATTCATTAAAATGAGATTTTGTTGTGATTTTCTTCATCCGATTTTAACAGCACTCTGAGGAAGATCTATGTGCTAAAGTAACCAGTGCCATAGCTTCACAGCTTGAGAACTAATGAGAAGCACGTTACGCTCCATCATGTTCCCCTTTCCCTCTTCTCTCCACAGGAAGGTTTCTAACAGTCAAAAGGAGTTACCAAACTGTAAATGACATTTTAGTTTTTAAAAAGAAAAAATGAAAATTCTCTCAATGTTTTCTTCCTGTGCGCTAGATACTTTTGGCAAAAGTAGGAGTATCAGTTCTTCTGGAGGCATGACAACACCTATCCCAAATCTTTCAGTGGCTTTAAATTTTCTCTCAAAACAAATCAGTGTTGTGCTTCACTTCTCCTTGATTTCCTTAATTAGAGTCCTCCCTCTTCATCTACCATAATTTATACTCCCTGAATCAGAATGGCAAATACATGTGTTTCTGCTCCCATTATTTTTCCATTCTTCTGCCTCCACTCTATGGAAGATAAGTCTTCTCTAGCCTGATGGGATTCCTTCTTCCTGCCAGTGTTCCTTACCTGTTCATACTGTGCTGTAAAGAACAACCTACACCCAAAGCCACCTTGCCCTGTCTGGATTTAATTATTCCAGTTACGTTTAGGAAAAGTAGTTAAAGTGAAGTACTAGAAGACCTGCTTCTTCTCCCTCTCCAATTTCCTTTCTTAACCTGCTTCATGTCAATCCACTGAGGAGTGAGGCGGGAAAGAAGAGGCTTTGGAACTAATGCTCTGGGTTTAAATTCTGACTCGCCTACCTATTGGATGTGTAATCTTGGGTGATTTACGTATTTTCAATGAGCCTTCATTTTCTTACCTGTAAATGGGTAATAGTGTAACCCTTCCTTTTATAGGGTTTGTGAGGAGTGAATTAATATAGTATAGAACAGTGTCTGCTACATAATATGTATTCAATGAATATTAGCTGCTATTATTATCTCTTGGGTTGCTGAAACAATCAGATGTGATTACTTACATGAAAGAATGAAAATTATAAATCCAGCAGCAGCCGTGACTTAGCTGTGAGTAACCAGTTTGAATCTTGGCTTTACTATTTAGTGTGTAATGTGGTTCAGTTATTTACCTTTTCTTCATCACAGGTTCTTCACTAATAAAATGGGGGAAAAGTACTCATAGTGTATCATGGGTTGTTTTGAGGATTCAGTGAATTTTATGAGAACCACTTCTTCATTGCAAAGTGCTGAGTCAATTTTACCTATTACTGCTCACCTGTAAAATATTATGGTACTTCAAATTTTTCAATTTATTTTATAACCATAACAATTAGAGCTGCTTATAGCATATTTATACTTTTGAATGTGTGCATGTTTAAGCTATACCCATATTAAGTTGTAAATACTTAAGAAAGTGCTCTCATTATTTTAAATAAAACATTTCACAGCATTGAGGACCTAGGAGGAGCTCAGTACAGAGTGACTAGGATCACATATGGCTATTAAATGGTTTGTAAAGGAGTTACATACTTAGTTTAATTCCTAAGAACAAGCAAGTACTAGATGTAAAGTAATCTTTTATAAAATAGTGTATTAAGATATCAAGAGCATATACTTTGAAATATGAACTCTCCTTTAAAAACACTCCCTTTCAGAATGTAATAATCCTGAAAATTACTTTTACAGAAAAATTTAAAAATAGTATATTTAAGGGAAATTAGAATGATATCTAAATTAGCATACAGTTTTTCCCTTAATGTACTGATTTTTTTTTCTTTTGGCTGTGCATGGCAGTTTTTGTGGAGCATATAATTTTTTGTATAAATTTTTGTTTGTATTATTTAAAATGCCATGCCTTTGTAAATCCAAGCTTTAAGCCTGTTTGTTTTAAAGACCAGGAAGGTCCTCCAACTCAAATAATGTTCTTCAAATGTAACATTACAACTGGAAAAGAAAGACCATTGTCAATACATTTAAGACCATGAGGGATTGCCAAAAATTTGGCTATATTCCTGCACAAATTTACACATCCAACTCTACTATCACCCAGGCATTTTTCTGTGCCTAGATGTTAATGGATTTCCAGCAGACAGTTTCAGTTGCATTTCCTCTCAGCTGTTAGTCACACAAACCATATTTGGGAGACTCAGAGTCTGTTGAAGAATTTCTTTCCTTTTGCGTTAACACGTGCATGCACAGAGCATTCATCATATGATACTGATTAGATAGATTAAGTACACTGATATATAATTTGGCTTGCTTTAAAAATAGTGTAAGAAAGTTTCAAACATCTTCTGTTTTATGTGCAATTTTTGTCTCAAAAAGTTTTTTTTGTCAGCTAGGAATAGAAAGCACGCTTACTTAGTAAATGGTAGAGAGTGATTGTAGAATTTTATCTCCTATTTTTACCATGGGCAGTAGAAATTCTATCATTTTGGTCCCAGACAATTAGGTTTGTACTTAACAAATCCTAATTTGCCATGCTATTTTGATACTTTGTTGATTTTGACCTGGTTATAACTGTAAGGTATTGACAGGTTATGCAAAGTCCAGGAAGGGTTGTGATTGCAGTTCAGAATCCAGTAGACTGATGGTTCTGATGGCAGATGTCTTTAGAAATAGCATTTGTGATTTATTTCACATTTTAAAGACTCCCTGTGGTAAAATATTTTTTATGATAGTAATAACTTCTTAATGTTCATTTTCCAATGTAATTGTTGATCATTAGAAACCACTTTTTATTACATAGGGTCTGATGAGCCACAGGTCATTATTTTTGTAAAATGCAAATTATAGTAGAAGCTTGAAATAGTATGTGCTATTACAAGTATATTTTAGCTCTACTCTCTTGATAAAGTTAAAAAGGGATTTCGTTTTATATTTCTGCAATACTTCACAGATCTAATACAGTTAAATTATTTGGTATTCTTTGATTTTACAAGTTTTGTTAATTCCCAAATTGATGATCTTAGTAGAATATGAATCAGGACTTTATAAAAACTACTTAAACCATGTACACCAAATTAGGTCTCAGCTATGAAATCTGAATATTGCATGCATGCCCTAAGTAGTTTTTTTTATGTTATAATAGAGATGTCAATAACTAACTTTTGCTACTTTTTTTTTCTTTTTTGGCATCCAGGCAGTCAAGAAATTAGTGCAATTTTTCAGCTTTGTGGTTACTTGTGTTAAGTTGGAAGCAGAAATGAGATGATATAGATGAATTGTTCTGATTATACATTATTGATTTTGCAATTTGGAACTAATTGGGCTAATTAATATTTTTTGAAAGTTTCTTGGTTTGAGCAATGTTTTAAGAAAAAAATTAGTAAAGTATTTTTTATTTTTGTATGTGGACTTTCTACAGCTCTTTAATTATTGGGCCCCAGAGTAGTCCTTTCATTATGTTTAGTTGTATTTGCATTTTTACATAGGTTTTGATATTAGATATCTATTTTCCTCTTTTAGTGAATGAGAATATTATTGATGTTCAAACTGGTTAGGAGATAAAAATGCATACCTACATTTCCAGAAAATAATAAAAATCCTTTCTGTATTCCAACATGGTTATAATATGCAAACTTAATATAAAGAACATGGTTGTCAGGCATCTGACTGTGGTATCAATAACTAGTGTCAACCTCTACCTGACAGATTATGCAATAGGAATTGAACACCTGGAGAATCTTTATTGTTATACAACGAGATTAATACTTCTCATTTCCCTTGAAATATTGAATCAATTTGGTGTAAAAATTAAAATTTAGTAGTAAATTTTGTATGAGTCTTTTAAAGTTAATAATCATGAATTGCTATAAGGCACATAGTAGGATTTTCTTGGGCATTTAAGCTCATTGTTGACTAGAATTTTATTTAATTAAAAGAATTTTTTTTCTTGGGCTGATACCAAGGCAGACCAACTCCTACTGTCTCTTAGGCTGAATTGATACATTTTTTTTTAAACATCTGCCCCTCCACATTTGTTAGGGTATGGTGTGCACAGTATTTTTTATTGACAGTTAAGGATTGTTCAGTGAATTGTACTGCCGTACATTAAGTGGAAGCTTGCAATACTTTTACTCTAAAATATAATACCTTTGTAGTAATTTGCTTTTATACTACTTTATAGATTAATAAGCACATTCACTTATGTGGCCTTATTTTATATATTTTTATTTAATAAATATTGCATAAGTATAGTGGGCAGAGTGTTAGGAAAAGTAAGGCTATCTACACAAATAGACATAGAAGACATAAGTCTTCTTGACTTAGGTATAAGTCTAGCTTGAATAAAGTGCTATTGATTTTCAAAGGAAGGAAAGGTTATTTCTGCCTGGAGACATGAAGGAAGGCTTTTATATAATATGGATTTAAATAAATTTTAAGTACCACAAGTCTAAAACCATTTGGAGAGATTATTCAAAAGAGTTTAAATATCTGATTATAATTAAAATATTATTTTACTCAGATGGTAAATTTGTTGCAAATAATTTTTAGAATAAAATAATTTTTATTAAAAATTACTTTTAGAATAAAATAATTTTTATTAAAAAATTAAAAAAGGGGGACGCCTGGGTGGCTCAGTCAGTTGAGCGTCCGACTTCGGCTCGGGTCGTGATCTCACGGTCCGTGAGTTCGAACCTCACGTCGGGCTCTGTGCTGACAGCTCAGAGCCTGGAGCTCGTTTCGGATTCTGTGTCTCCCTCTCTCTCTGCCCCTCCCCTGTTCATGCTCTGTCTGTCTCAAAAATAAATAAACGTTAAAAAAAATTTTTTTTTAAAAATTAAAAAAGGAAACTTTTTTAGATACTAAAATTCCTGATCCAGTTAAGGGAGATAGATCATTACTTCTTAAGGTGAGTTCATAGACCTTTCATCTACTGTAAACTCTTTCTCCAGTATAGGGAAACTGTCAGGTTTGGAGGAGAGAGAGAGAGAGAGAGAGTAGGGAGAGGACAGCTTTGCTTGTTGTTTGTTTAGTTTTGATTTTAAATATCTGAACTATCCTTGTAATCATACACAGTCACAGAACAAAATCATAATTGATTTTTTAGTTAGGCGAACCCCTTTGCTGGTACTATGGTCTCCTTTTAACTTTTTAGAACTTTATTACTACCCAAATCAATAATAATAATAAAATAATAGGAATGGTAATAGCTATTATTTTAAGAGAACCTTCTAAGTGACAGATATATACTTACAAGATACTTTGTTTTACTTAGTTTATTGTTATTATTCAATTTTTAAATAGAGGAAACTGAGGCTGTAAGTTACTAAAAGCCTCAGTATTAGTCAGTAGTGGAGTCAGAATTTCAAACCGTTTTCTTTGGCTCTAAAGCCTGGCTCTTTCCACCAGCACATCCCATTGATTGCTGTTACAAAGAACTTCTCTTAACCTCTCTGTACTTATCGGTATGTGCTTGACTGATCTCCCCACTAAACTTCAGGGTCTTTCATAAAAAGGACTATGTCTTCTACAGCTTTAGGTCCTCAGTGCAGTGTATAGAATTGAGTATTTGTTTGGGAAAATATATTTAGAGTTCCGCCTTGTGAGAGAAGATAGTATTTTAATTGCTGCAGTAACATAAAATCAAACTAAAGTTTGATAGTCCTCTGTGCTCTTTCCTGGAAAGAAAACAGTGAGGTGAAGAATCAGTGGGAGAATGATTACAGAAGAATGACATGTTTTGGTAAACTTAATTCATTAACTTACTGCAAATATCTCCAAACACACTAAGTTCCTAGGACTACTTCTTCTAAATGATTCACTTGTTGCTGAAAAGAAAAACTTAGCCCTTAACCAAAACCCAGAGGAACCTACTCAGAAAGGCATTTTATTTCTCAGGCTCCTCTTGTTTGTGAAGCATGGAGGACAGATGTTTGTTGTTTTATTGTTTCTTCTTGGACAACACTATGTGCCAAATGCATACTAACATGTGGCAAGTGAAAGAAAAACCTAAAACTATTAAGTTTTATAAATATTTTATAAAATTTTATAAAATTTATAAAACTTGGCTGTTTTATGTTTGTTGGAAAAATAACTTAGGTGCAGCAAGTCATATAAAGATACACAGATAATATTGTGTAATATTTATGTACACTTAATTGTTTTACCTAAGGTTATTTTCTCTTTAAATTACATGGGGTTTGGAAACTTTTTATTACCTAACATCTTAAGTATGAAATTATATTTTATAAATCATAAAACAGTAAGCATCCAATAAACCTCCACTCAATAACTAGAGCATTCCCTCTACTTTTGAAGCTACCTGTGTGTTCCTTGCTGATCCTCATCTCTTGCCTTGCTCTGAGAGTTAATTACTGTCTCTTACTTTTTAATTTTTTTAAGTTTATTTTTTTGAGAAATAGAGGATCTCAAGCAGAGCCCTACGTAGGGCTTGAACCCATGAACCGTGAGATCATGACCTGAGCAGAATTCGAGTCGGACACTTAACTGACTGGGCCACCAGGTGCCCCAATCTCTTACATTTTTAAAAGAGAAATCTCTTTTTATTTCCCCATGCCCTGGGACTTGTTAATTAACTGGTTGATTTCAGTTGGCCAGTTACCAATGGAAAATCTATGCCCTCTTTATCAAGGTACATTTATATATGTATAACAATGTATGTATTGTTGTACATGTATAAATTTAAAATTTATGGAATAAACTCATATTAGTACATAATTTTACCCTATCCCTTAAGGCTAGGGAAGGCTTAAATTATATGGAATTTTTTTAGTAATAGGAAATTATTTTATTCCTACGTCTTTTTGAAGCATTTTCATTAATGATGATGTACACACATTGAAATAAAGCAGAAGTAAGTTACATAAAACTACCTTATTGAAGGTAAGTATAGTACTTGAAAATTAGATTTCTCTTTTATCTTCTAGAGAAGTTGTAGAGGTCAGATATGCCATATCACGGCATTAGTGTTCAAATTAAAATTTATATTTTGGTGAAGAAATATTTAGGTGATATTTGGAGTCTGTGTTCTGATAACTTGGATTTCTGCCGAAGTGTATTCAATAGTAGTCCAGGCCCAATTCTGCTTGTCCCTGGTGGACTCAGTGGTTTCCCCCTTCTATGAATGGTGCCTTACTTTTCCTGGACTTTCAAGCATGCTTGATTATCTTTCTTCTCCTTAACCCATCTCAACACTTTCCATCTCTTCCTTTTTCACCATTTTAACTTGAGCCCTTTTTTTCTTAACTCTTTTAAACAGCTTCCTAAACAGATTTTCCAGCTAATGGTTGCCATGTTTTTTATTCATTTATAAAGTTCATCGTTAGACCTTTTAGTACCCACTGTGCTGGACATCTTGATAAGTTGTAGCGATACAGAGGTGAAAGATAAGAGATCTGCCCTGAAGTATTTTGTGATCCATTAGTGTGGATGATAGCCTGCTGAATACAGTTTAGTTTTTGAGTGTTGTAATAGAAGTATACACAAGGTTTTCATGTAGATAAGGGCTGGAAAAGGTTGTTATCACAGATTTATTGAAGAGATTAGTGAGTGAAATTATGTTTTTGAATGGTAATTGAGCCTGGTACAGAAGGGAGAAATGGTTGCCCAGGAAAAGTAAGCAGCATGTTCAAAGGAAGGGAGAAAGTTCTGGCTCTACTCTCCAGATGGAATGAGTACACCTAGTGCTGTTGAAACCCTATCTCCTTTAAGACTCATTTCAGGTGCTTCTGCCTCCATGATGCCGTCTCTAACTTACTCTCCACCCTTACTTTCCCTCTCTAGGCAGAAGCGATTCTTTTCCTCTTCCTCTGAATAGCTTTTTCATGTTTTTTAAGCAACTGATCACATTTCTCCTTTTGTGTTTTAGTTATATATGTTGTAGCTTTCAAACATCTTGTGGACATTTTTAAGCTTACCATTGAATCTGTGCCTGGCACAGTAATTGTAAATTACTTATAAATGTTGAAGATGCTTATAAATGTTTGTTGAATGAGGGGATAAATGAATGAGTGAGCAAATAGGATTCTGTCTCCAGAAGTAGATATATGTTTAACAAGAAGAGACCTTTGGCAGGTAAAGTAAGTGGAAGTTGAGCTAAAGCTTCATGCCAAATGGAATACACTATTGAAAATAATTTTTAATTCATAAATTATTTCATTAGTTTCTTGATGACAAATTATGCTTTGTTGGAAAGAGTTTTGTATAATTTTGTAAATTTTTGAGCAACTGTGTAAATTCTTGCTGTTTGTTTTTTTTGTTTGTTTGTTTTGTTTTTACCATGTAACATAAAGTGGCTCAATAAGAAGGGGTAACATTTTCATGGTCTGCATGTCCATTAGTACCACTTTAGTAATGTCAGACTCAGGCTATCATTAAATTAATGTTTTATTTATTTTTGAGAGAGAGACAGAGACAGAGTATGAGCAGGGGAGCGGCAGAGAGGGAGGGAGACACAGAATCTGAAACAGGCTTCAGTCTCTGAGTTGTCAGCACAGAGCCTCATGCGAGGTTTGAACTCCTAACTGCGAGATTATGACCTGAGCCGAAGTCGGACACTTAACCGAGCCAGCCAGGTACCTTATTATTAAATTAGTTTAAATGTTTGGATTTTTAAGTTTGTGTCCATTCTCATTCTCCGGAGGGAGTTGCTTTTTGACTTATCTTTTAACTAAGCTCATTTTAAAGAGCATTTTGGTGATATATAGTTTTGGATTCACAAATCACGAATATTATTTGCTTATAGAGGTTACTTGACTTTTTAGGAAAGACAGAGGCCAGCTGTTAGAACTGCCATGCCTGTCAATTCAGACTTGGTAAAAGGACTGGAAAGTGTGCTTGTTTCAATATTGGAAATCCCTTAAAGAAAATATATGTTTTAAAGCACTTATTTCCTTATTTACTGGGGGTTTTACAATTCTACAACTTTATGGTGTATATGTATATATACACCACACACATATATCCACACACATATCTTAAGAAAATATGCTGTTTTTGTAAAAACATTCAGAACATTTGTATGTAATCATGGTGGCAAAATGATATGTAATTTGTGAAATTAGTTCAGCACGTTTTGACCATTTTGTAGAAACTTTATCCATGATGAATTTTTTAGTAAAGTAAGTTATATATGCTCTTATATTAAAGATCGTGAATATGTATATATACACACTGGGTATAGGGAGAATTGTATACTATGGACATATCTCTGAAACAAATTTTAATGATTCATTACCAGTTTGCATAAGACATTAACAGTTGTATCAAAATATATATTCTAATTATGCAATCTGGAAAAATATAGAAAAATAGAAGACAATATATTCATGGTTCAGTTTTCCCAGTCACTGCTGACATTTAAGTAGAATACTGGACTAAACTGTACAGTTTTGTGTCCTGCTTTTTTCCTTAATATTTAAAAATTTCCCTATGTTACTACAAATCCTTTGATTTCTTATTAACAATTATACTTCACTGAGTAAAATATTAGTATACGTAGTATTGCTAGTTTTTTTTTTAAATTGCCTTTTGCTATGCTGACATAATAGTAAACATTGTTTTGTAAAACTTTTTCATATTTCTGATTCTTAGGAAATATTCACGAAGGAGAATTGGTGCGTTAGAAGATGTAATATTATCAAAATTTTTGATGCATTATTGCCAGATTGCATTCTGCATGTTTAACATATTCCCACCAGTGACGTTTAAGTGTGCTAGTGAAAGTGAATTTTGGGGAGCATTATTCTAAATTTCAATTTAATCATGTTGTTCCAGATCACCTGCTAGGTGTGGATAAACAAAGATACAAAGGTAAGGTCCTTCTTCTCAAGGTGAAGTAGATGTGGAATCAAGTAAATTACCATACAGATAAATGACACTATTGAAGTGTTTACTCATTCTGAGGTGTAAGGACATAACTGTTGGGTTGGTAAAAGGTAAGGGAAGATTTCCTAGAGCAGTTAATATTGAACTGGGTTTTGAATAACCAGTTTTGAATTTAAAGATGGCTAGAAAAGATAATAAATTAATAAGAAATTAAAAAAATTAATAAGAAGCAAGTAAGTGCCAATAAAGAGCGAACTTGAAGGAAGATACATACTTTTCTAACCCTGAGTGATTGACTTACCATGTGTAAATTTTCATGAAAGGATGCAAAAAGTGATGAAAGAGTTGGAAAGTTTTTTTTTTGTTTTGTTTATTTTTGTTTTTGTTTTTGTTTTGTCAGTGAATCATTAAGTACAGCACAATCTGTTGGAAGGTATTAAATAAGGTGGTTGTGGATTTTACAGCTCTGAGTCATTAGGGATGAACAGCTGATAAGAGGAATATCAACCCCTAATCAATCTCACATTTTGTTTTATTTTGCTCTGGGGCAATACAAAAAAAAAATAATAAGTGACTAAGTGGAAGATAAAGGAGAGGAGGATAATTAGAGATTTTTTTTTTAAATGAACCAATATGATAAAAGAGCCCTAGGGAATCCTGTTTCTGTTTATAAACCAGAAAAGCTAGATAGTCTCTGCATTTGGAATATTAGATTAATAACTGTTGCAAAAAAATGTTTGTGGGTTTCTGTTTAAAACCAAAAGTAAGATGTCTAATATGCCCTGCCTGAATTCTCAGTGTCTGTAATAGTACCTGGCATTTTCCACAAATACTTATTGAATAAAATGAGTGAATGCTGGACTCCCAAACTGCATCATCTTATGATTAATGAATGTGCATTTAGGGACCCAGAAGTTTTAGGAGTAATATTTGTATACATTATTTCTTTTTCAAAACAAAAAAAACAAAAAGCAAAAACCAAGGAAGCTCACAATTGCACAGTGAGATTAATTCTGTCATATAATTAATATTTTTTTAATGTTTATTTATTTTTGAGAGACCTAGAGAGAGCGTGAGAGGTGGAGTGACAGATCGAACGAGAGGGGGACACAGAATCCAATCTGAAACAGGCTCCAGGCTCAGAGCTATCAGCACAGAGCCTGATGCAGGGCTCGAACCCACAAGCTGTGAGATCATGACCTGAGCTGAGGTCAGACGCTTAACCAACTGAGCCATCCACATGCCCCTGTGATATAATTTATAATTTAGCACAGGCTGGTGTTTGGAAAATAGTCATTTATTCTCATCATTAAATAATGGGCAAATCTCTCATTCACTACTTAGAAGATAACTTCAGTTTAAATATTTAACCTCTTTAGCTAAGTTCAGCATTGCAATGTGTTTTATCCAATTTTAAAAGAATCTTAGAGCTGTAAAAAAAATTGTAAAGATTTCCCCAGTATATTAATATTAAGGATTGTGTAAGTCAAAATTTAAACAGGGAAATATTGTTTTACCCTGTGCGCACATGTGTATGTGTGTGTGCATTTATAAGTAAGATTCGTGGTAGAATGATTTTTTTTGAACTTGGGGTAGGAGCTTTGTTGAGCAGAAAATCTATTGTGATTCAAGGTTGGTATAATCATTAGAATGCAGGTTGGGAAAAATTCAAATTCCAGATTGCAAGCAGAAATTTCAGGGTCAAAGTCCACTCCTGCTCTCTTAATCGTAGATCTGATTTCAGAACGTTTTTTCATTCTAGTAGAAATGGAGAGGGGAAAAGATAAAACTGTCAAAGAGAACAGTTTGCCTCCTGTAAATAGACTTGAGACCTGCTTTTCTCTAATATGTGATTTGGAAATCATTCTTGGAAAAAATCCTTGCTTTGACTGCTTCCCATACATCTTTATGTTCAGGGAAAGGGAAAACAAAATTGTTATCCTTAAGTTGGATGGAAAGAAAAAATTATACTTCATATAATTCACAGAGAACCAATCACTGAATTACTTATAGCTCCATATCCCTCATTTAGTTCTGATAATCATAGCGTGATATTCTGCCAATGACATAATAAAGAGAGGGTCCTAAGGCATGAAGAGGGATGGCTAAAGGATCACTTAGTTTATCTTTTAAAATAGTAATGACTTTTAAAAATGGAGTTCATATTTGTTGAATTTTTGCAAACTTTTTAAGGTAGGAGACTTTAAGGTATATGTTTTGAATAATCCAAATGGAATAAATCCAAATTTAGAAACACCAGTATCAGAAATATTCTGTGAGCACTCACAAGGTCAGTTTTAAAAATAGCACTTAGCTTTGAGAGGATAATTTCTCCCCACCCTGCATATAAATGTTTTATTCAGACCTTCAATAACAAGCTTTCAAAAAAAAAAAAGAAAGAAAGAAAGAAAGAAAGAAAGAAAGAAAGAAAGAAAGAAAGAAAGAAAACGAGGGAGGGGAGTGTGAAATGAGCCTTTTGAGAAATTCTTGTATTTAGCATCTTTCATTCAAGGATCTTAAGATGTTCCCTAATGAGTCTCCTAGTACTTCTAGGACGTGGGATTCTTGTGCCCAGTGCTGTAAGGCCTGCCATCCCAGAGTCGCATGTTGCAGCTGCTTCCTAGTGCACATCACACTCCCTCCAGAGCCAGGGAATCAAGGAGGCAGTGTTACCCAGCTGTAGGAGCATAGGGGCAGAGAGATTTAGGGAGTAAAGAGTTACCGACCTGATTTGGAGTTTGGTTAGGTCTCTTGGTCAGTGGCCTTATTCCTACAACAATGCTGTATCTTAAATTTTTTTTAATGTTTATTTTTATTTTTGAGAGAGAGACAGAGTGCAAGTGGGGGAGGGTTAGAGAGAGAGGGAGACACAGAATCTGAAGCCGGCTCCAGGCTCTGAGCTGTCAGCACAAAGCCCGACACGGGGGCTCAAACTCACGAACTGTGAGGTCATGACCTGAGCTAAGTCTGGCGCTTAACCGATGACTGAGTCACCCAGGTGCCCCCCAAATGTTCTGTCTTTAAAACATTTGATATCCTGTTTTAGCCTCAAGAAAATAAACTCTACCTCATTTTTCATCTGTGTGACTGTGTACCTTTGGAAGTTTGACATTTAATAGTGAGGAATATGAGAGTTTATATGTACTATTATTGAGGGAAGAAAGCAAGGTTAGCATTTTCTTTAAAAGACAACAGAAGAGAACCATTTGTATTATTCTTGGGCAAAGCGAGCTATAAGGGACATGGAAATAATGAAACATGGTCAGTTCCCACAAAGAACTTACAGCTTGATTTAGAGAATAGGAGACACACATAATTACAGAAGAGATAAAGATGAGTAGCAGAAGAATGTAGTATGATGATTCAGTGTACCTAAATGACATTTAGTTGTGGAAACAAGAAAAATAACATTGAGGAAGTGGAAATTAAGATGGATGGATGGAAGGGAGGAAGAGGAACAAGGACACCAGGGTGCAAGGAGTCCTGTAATGTTCAGTGAAGAACCAAAAATACCTGTTTAGGAAAAAGAAAGATAATCTGTGGGAAATCAGGAAAAAGCTTAAAAATACATAAAATGTTTGATTGCCAAGTTGAGAATATTGTCTTAAATATAGTGAAGACACATTAAAGAGGGCATCTAGGATGTTACTTGGCAGCAGTGAGTAAGCAGGATGGATTGGCAAAGAGTGTGAGGTACTGAGATTCTGAAACGATAACCTAATAAAAGATGAGGAGTGAGGATACAAGGATAACTGAGCTTTGAAGTTTGAATAATGGGGAAAATTGTAACCTTCATGTAACAGATTAAGAAGTCAGAATCAGCTGAGTTTGATGAAGATGATGAACTGACATGTGTTTGATGTACAAGCAACATATTTCACATTGAATACCGTATCTAAAAGACCATTGAAAATTGGGTATGATCCTTGAGAGAGGGCCCCAGGAAGCAGGGCAGTATAGGTTAAGAGCATCAGCTCTGAAATCAGATTGCTAGGTTTTAAGACCTGGCTCTGCGATTTCCTAGTTCTTATGATCTTGGGCAAACTTCCTGATTTCTCCAAGCCTTGGTTTCCTTATTTATATAACAGCAATAATCAGTTTAGCTACTCTTTGTGATTTGCAAAGAGTTGACAGTTAAAGCCATACTAGTGGAAAAGATCAGAAGGGAGAGAATATAGAAAGAAAAGAACAGACGCCCGAGGAGAGGTATGGGGGAATACATCCATTTTGATGGATGCTAGGAGGAAGTAGGACTAGTTTCAGAGAAATGGAAAGATACATATGAAAAGGAGGAGGGAAACCAGGATAATTCAGTACTGTGACTCTGAGGTAGAGAAGTTTTGCAAAAAAAAAAAAAAAAAAAAAAAAAAAAGTATGGCTAGTAACATTCAATGCAATTGAGAAGTAGAGGGAAATGGACTGAGAAAAAGACCTTGTTTTTTCATAAAGCAGGATTTCAGTAGTGTTCAGGAGGAGATCATGAGCATTGGGCCAGTCTGTTATTCATCTCTACATTCTTGTAATCGAGCATACAGCATGAAATATAATAGGTATTTAATAAATATTTGCTGAATGGATAGAGAAAAATTATTTCTTGGGATTAAAGAATAAATGGAGATGACATGTAAAACCTTGCTTGTTTAGTAAAATAGGAAAAAAAAGACAGACATACTCAGGAGTAATTTCAGGGATTAGCCAGGTCAAGGGAATTAACAGTGATAAATAAAGCTGAAGTTTATTTGGAGGAAGAGGAACAAGAATCAGGAAGGGATAGAAAAACATAATGCAAGGCAGTGTAAAGTTTATTGGGAAGTCATGGAGACTGTTGGGTGTTAGTGGGAACAGAAGATTTGTTTAGGAAAAAACACATTTTTCCTCCTTAGAGGGATAGCTGGAGAGCAAGAAGATAGTGCACACGCTGAGGTATTTTGGAGATGGAGAAGAAGACAGCTACAGTTCATCTGACATTAAGAGAAATGGAAGTAGGATTGAGAGCTTGGAGAGAACAGATTTGTTATGGTCTTTGGGGTTTGTAAAGAAGAGTCCACCAAAAGCATTGTGCAGTGATCATTAACAAGTATACCTGACATGAATCTAGCCCAGTAGTGACCAGAGAGGGCTCTAGGAACCCACTAGGGATTGACAAGGTGAGTCAACAGGGATGCTGGTGCTTTTTAAGCATTTAAGGAGATAGACCCCCCCTTTTTTTTTAACACATTAATTTTCCTTAATTGGTATAGCTAGTAAACATAGAGCAGCTAGAATTTAACACCCAACTTAGGTAATAGCAAAAGACCTTGTCATTCTGTTATGTTTTCTCTGGGTACATCCAGCAGGAGAGATGAGGTGGAGAGGCAGTTAGAAAGCAGAAGCTTGGAAAGAAAATTCTATTCTTCCAGAATGACAGCCAGAATAATTCCATTTTGGAATGTTTGGTAGCTGATTTCTTTTGTTATCTGAAAGAGAATCCTGGGGAATCTTCAATTCAGAATCTAAATTTCCCTTATTCCTATTCAATTTCATTCAATTTCTCTGCATAAACAAAAGCCTCTGTAGGCAGCTTTTAATGGTTTAGAGTTGTACATAATTTCATCAGTAGGAAGGCACTGTTTATGTAGAAAAATTACTGCAGATCAAGAATATGTAATAAATACTTTAAAGACATCAGCTAGTTCATTTTAGATATTTTATTACCAAAGTTCGTAAGGTTTATCATTGTGAATATTCTATTTCATGTGTGCCTTGCTTATTTTCCTATCTATATGTCTCTGCTTCGTTGACTATGATGATAAGGGCTTTGGTGTGATAGCTTTTCCCCAAAACGTTGGTGTTCTTAATAATTTCCTTAAAAGTCTGTGTCATTTTTCATTTGTTTTTTTCTGGGTCTACTGAAAAAGCAAAGCTTTCTTTGCTCCCTGAGAAAAGCAATGAATCCAAAGACTGTTATCAAGGTAGATGTGATCTGAATGTGTGTCCTTTTTTTTTTTCTTCTCACATAAAATGTTTCTCTGCTCCCTTATTCATTTCCTCATTCTTTTTCCCTTTGCTATTACTATTGATGTTTGATACATAATTACTCCCACTTTTCTCTCCTACCACCAAATTTCTCATAAATAAAACTGTCTTGAGTTCAGACTTGTAAGTTCTAGAAAATAAGAAATCTCTACAACTTTCTTAGTTAGCTTTCGTGTAACAAGTGGAAATTTTATGTCTTTTATGCTGATGTTTTTGTAGCCCTGGACTTTCTCTAGTTCCCCAAGATCTCATGTCTTATCTTACCCTAATTATATCAGTCATCATTAATTCATTCCAACAAATATTTATTGAAGCAGCAGATATAGTTCTTGATTTGGGGGGTATAGGGTGAGCAAAGTTAGTGTAGGGGAGGCTGGAAGAATCATTTGGATAAAGTGGTATGAAGTAAATAAAACAGGGCTATAAGTTAGTGACCTAAAGTGAGGTTACTTTATACAGGTCTCTCTGAGAATGTAACATTTGAGCTGAGGCATTAATGGTAAGAAGAAGCAAACCATGAGAAAATATGAGCGAAGAAAATTCCAGCCCAAAGGACCAAGGTGACAGCTTGCACAGGGATAGAAAGAAAGTAATTATAGCTGGAGTGTAATTAGCATAGAAGAGAAGCAAACAGTGATCTTGGTAAGTAGGCAGAGAGATTGGGAAGAGACTTTGGCCAGTGTTAAGGAATTTGGAACTTATGTTAAAAGCACTCATAAGCCATTTTGAGGATGTGGAGCAGGGAAGTGATGTGACCAGCTTTGGGCTTAAAAAGTCTCTCTCTGGCTGTCATGTGGAAAGTAGATTGTAAGGGTTTGTGAATGAGAACAAGAGTAGGAGACTATTTCAGTCTATGGGAGATGTGAGGGTGGGTGAGAAAATATATTTTGGGAGAAGAAAATACAGGACTTGCTAATGGAAGATTGTGAGGTATGAAGGAAAATGAAGAGGCCTGACTACTGGGCTTATGGCTGACTCCACTATCCAATGGTGGCACTATTACCTGAGATGGGGAATAGTGGAGTAGAATTAGATTGGACTGGGAAATCAGGAATTCAGGTTTTGACATTAAATGTGATGCATCAACCCCCAAAAGTAAAACTCTTACTTTTTAGCACTTATTCCCTATTCTTGCCTTTCCTCCTCTCCCTCAACTTTAGGCAACCACTAATCTATTTTCTTGCTCTATAGATTTGTTTTTTCTGGACATTTCATATTAAGTAGAATCATATACAAAATATGTGATTGGCTACAAAATTTGTGATTGGCTTCTTTCATTTAGCATAATGTTTTCAAGGTTCATTCATCTTGTAGCATGCTTATTTTTATTATTATTATTATTATTATTATTATTTATTATTAATGTTTTATTTATTTTTAGGACAGAGACAGAGCATGAGTGGGAATGGGGCAGAGAGGGAGGGAGACACAGAATCCAAAGCAGGCTCCAGGTTCTGAGCTGTGAGCACAGAGCCTGACGCGGGGCTCGAACTCACAAACTGTGAGATCATGACCTGAGCTGAAGTTAGACGCTTAACCAACTGAGCCACCCAGGCGCCCCAGCACATTTCACTATTGAATTGATGTTCCATCTTACGGATATAGCACATTTTGTTTATTCATCAGTTGATAGACATTTGGATTGTTTCTACTTTTCAGTTACTATGAATAATGTTGCTTTGAGCATTTGTGTCCAAATTTTTTGTATAGACTTATGTTTTTATTTTTCTTGCATATGTACCTAGGAGTGGGGGAAATACTATACACATGCAAATTCATACACACACACACACACACACACACGCACACTTTGGAGAAATGCAACCTAAAGAGTTTATGATATAGATAGTACTCTGTAGTTATAGTGTAATATAGGAATTACTAATCACTAGAATGATTAATTTGCATTATGACACCTGTGCATATAACAAATAGGTAACAAAGTATTATAATTTAGATATTTTGATGTGAGAAAAAAATTGAAATAAAGTTTCAGTGTAAGAAAGTGAATTATGACCATTTTCCCTTTGTGTATAGAAATAGAGATATCACACCAAGTAAGAAGGTCTTTGTTTAACCATTATTTTAAATTAGCTGTGTCCAGAGTTGAAAAGAACATCTGTTTCATGTCAGAGAACCATCAATCCAATCTGTCTATTCCTGAGTGATCTCCTTCCTCATGTTCACTGTTACTAGAAAGAATTTGGCATGGGGATCATTATTTGTATCATGAATTTTTTGCTTTTTGTTTTTTTGTTTTGTTTTGTTTTAGAATATTGATGCAGATGGGTATTTTCCTGTTGATTGAATGCAAAGTATGGTAAAATTCTTATACTAGACCTACTCCTTCTATTCCCCTTTTGTTATAGAAGTGCCTATTTCTACACATTACTTTCCAGGCTCTGGCATATACTTATAGTCTGTTGACACTGGAATAAAATTTGCTAGGCTTTTTGCTTTTGCGGTGAGAATTGTTTTGGGGAGTGACAGGGGTGACAGGGGCTGTGAGGGGTGAGATGAGTAGGCTGTAGTTGTCTTTCACCAAGACCCCAGATAAGCTGATAATCAGTGAGAAGTTTCATTTTCATCTTTTACACCGAAGAGTGAATTTAGGATTCATTGAAGGCCTAAGAATGCAGCAACTTGCCTTTCTTTCCCCATGAAATTTGAATGATGAATTTCAGTTTTCTTATGTGGCATTATATTTTCTTGATCTGACAATACAAGATTAACCCATCTATGGAGTATTTCTATATATTATACTTCTGTTTAATTTCTTTTTTTAATTTCTTTTTTATTTTATTTAGATTTTTAAAAAATTTTTATTTTTGAGAGAGTCAGAGTGTGAGTGGGGGAGGGGCAGAGAGAGAGAGGGAGATACAGAATCCAAAGCAGGCTCCAGGCCCTGAGCTGTCAGCACAGAGCCCGTCACCGGGCTTAAACTCACAAACTGCGAGATCATGACCTGAGATGAATTTGGACGCTTAACCAACTGAGCCACCCAGGTGCCCCTATGTACTATACTTCTAAGTGCTGTAAACAATTTAGGAATGGAAAAAAACTAAGAAAGTTGCTTTTTTGAAGGGGTATTTTAATTTACAGTTAACATTAACCCTGCTTTGCATTAATGGCAGGACATTTTTTGGATGGGTTCTATATTGTATATATTAATAATTTGATGTATATTTTTAAGCGAATTGATAAGTATTGTTCACATTACATCTTTCATAAAATGTAATTTTATGAAATTACTGTAATTTTAAAGACTAGTTGGATTAATAGCCTTTTAAGTCTTTCATAGTTGACTTTTCTCAGGAAATTTTTGGTGTCATGGAGAAATCCATATTGGAAAATTTTACCTTAGTATATAAAATAATGAATAGTAATGTTATTTCATTATACTTTTTAGTATTATATTTTTATTCAACCATGTGTATAGGAATGGAAGCTTAATAGAATCATGCATTATGTAGTCTTTTTTTTTGAACACACACACACACATGCATGATTCCTAAGAAGGAGATGTAGAAATTATGAAAAGTATTATTTATGCTTTGCCAGAATCCAAGTAAGATGACAACACATTAAAAATATTTTGTGTGTTCGCTCATTATGCAATATCCTATTTTCATTTAAAAAGATCAGGTTGGCAAGTCAGCTGGAAATAGGAGACTGGCTAACTTTCCCACACATTCTTTCTCTCTAGTGGGTTTTTATATGGGTATATTTAAACAGCCACATGAAACTATTATTTGTGGAGGATGGATTGGAAGGGAACACGTACAGACCATCTTGTATAATATTCAGGGCTAATTTAGGGAGAGTTATCAGAAAGCAGAGTACAGTGATTTCATAAACAGGGATTTAATTTGTTTCATCTAGCTTAGTTTTTCTTTCTCACAAAGTGATTTTCAAAGAAATGTGTTGATTCTTCACTCATTCTGTGGGTCTGTGATATATAAAAGCTGTGATTTACCATTTATTTCATACAGAGTTGGAAACTTTAATTTCTAACGTCAGCAAGATGATCTTAAGCAATTCGCTTAATGTTTTGATATTTGAAAGCCTAATTTGGAGTTGTGAGAAATAACGAGGGAACCTGTAAAGCACATTGTCTTAAAATCTACCATTTTTAAGTATATAGTTCAGTGACATTAAGTACATTCACACCATTGTGCAACCATCACCAGTATCCATCTCTAGAATTTTTTTCCTTCTCTAACTGAAACTCAATTTTCTCTTCCTCGCCTAATTTTCTCCGCACCCCGCCTTGCCCCTGGCAACCACCATTCTTATTTCCGCCTCTGAATTTGACTACTCTTAGGACCTCATATAAGTGGACTCCTGCATTTTTTGTCCTTTTGTGATTGGCTTATTTCACCTGGTATAATGTCCTCAGGGTTCATCTGTATTGTAGCCTGTCTGAATTTCCTTTCTTTTGAAGGCAGAATAATATTCTGTTATATAGATATACTACATTTTGCTTATCCACGCATCTATTGGTGAACATTTAGGTTGAGTCCACCTTTTGGCAATTGTGAATAGTAGGGAATTTAAGAACTCTACCTAAAAAGCTATTTATGATCATTAAATTTAATGTTCTAAAGGAGGGAAGGGAGGAAGGAATATATATTATATATCCTATAATCTTTGGTTATACACAGGAATGTGTGGTGTTGTTTTATTTCAAGATACTTTTATCATTTTGTAAATTGTTTATGTTGAATATTCTACTACATGAATAGAGGTATTACAGCGAAAACATGATGCATATTTATTTACCTGAAAAGAGAAATGGAATTATAGTATACATGTTTAACATTCTGATGGAGTTTTCCAGTTCTAAACTCTGATTGGCATTTGACTTTTTTAGTGTATAGTAATGTGATTTAATAAGTCAAGAGGAGCCAAAGAGATATTTTTGCCTTTTTGAACACTTAGCTTTGCAGTATATATTTTTTCTTTTGCCCTTGCTCTGGCTTTCATAATTATTTTTCATTTGACTAGGTTTATCATATTCATGTTAATATGAATGGAAGGTCATAGTGTTTACATTTTGAAATCTAAAATTCCATGTACTGTTGTTGAAGAAATGTTGGTTTGTTGAGTACCTACTCCATATCACTCCTACAGTGATAGGGAGTATTATTGTCCATGCCCTAGACTTGTAAGATATCTACACACTTTTACTAAACGTTTGCAGGTACTGATTTAGGGAGTATGTGCCATAGCATTACCTGCTTCTTCCTTTGTTTCCCTTGTTTTAAAGAAAAAAAAAAAAAAAGAAAACTGAAACAAACTTTGATTAAATTGAGTTGATTAACTTTTGCAGTGAGTTGCTTTTCTAAATCAGTATCTTTTAAATGCTAGAAGATACTGAACTATGGTGTACACAGTTTTGGTTTCTGGGATTATTCTAAGTGAAGAGTTTAGGGTTTAATATGTTTCACTGTGCACTTAACATCTAATACTAGATAGAATAAAACTATATTTAAAATACATTAACATTGAGCGATAGCATCTAAAAAGCCTTCAGAATAAGTTCTATGACTTAAAAGATTCGATTGTATGGGAGTATTTAAAAGTAAAATTATAATTGTGAGGGAAAGAAAGTCTTGAAAAACCTCTGCTGTGTTTTGCTTGATTTTTGTTTTTGTACTCTTTAAGGGTTTATTTGACTAAGTGATCAGATCATAGCTCTACTGCCTTTAAGTGCAATTGAAAGATGGCAGTGACCTCAAATACACTCTGATACAATTATAGGGCTGTTAGTAGGTAGAGTTCTTTTTATTCTAGTGATAAATCTGGTAGACTTCTAATTGTGTATGGGTTGTAGATGAGAAGATAACTTTTCTAAATAATCTGTATCTGTATGTCATTCCTCAGTAGTTATATAAAGTTGGAGGAGTCTCAGTATTATGATGTAACAAAGAAGATAAAAGGATATTCTAAATTTTTATGATTTCTGATATTCAAAATATTAGCTACTTGCTTTTGTAGGAAGTTATGGAAACTCATTTTGTTGCCAATCGCAGTGGTGAGAGTGCTAGTATATTTATATAAAGTTTCTTTAACGGCATTTGGCTTTAATCTGTCTACTTGAGTATCCTTTTTCAAAAAAAAAATGATTAAGTATAAACTCTGTGGCTGATGTGGGGCTTGAACTCACAATCCTCAGATCAAGAGCTGCATGTCCTACCGACTAAGCCAGCTAGGTGCCCCGAGTCTCCTTTTTGTTTTTCCTTTCTTTCTAATTGCTTATGTTATGTATAAAAATTTCTCAGCCACCTTATTGTTTCTTAGGAAAATGCTAGTTATTAAGTTACTACAGCTATCTTAATCTTTCTGAGCTTCATTTCCTCATTAGAATAGGAATAATAATGCTTGTCCTGTGTATCTCTCAGGGTTATTGGGAAAATCAAATGATTTAATATGAAAGCACTTGGCAAATTATAAAGCACCATATATATTTTATTTATCTCTATAAAATATATAGTTGCATATTATGTAAGTTTTTTAAAGGCAGCATTTCAAATATAGTATTCCCTATGTGTTATTCTGACAAGGCTCCTATATGCTATTGGTGCTGCAGTTTCTCCAATAGGCATATTGTGTCATTTTGTGTGTGTGTGTGTGTGTGTGTGTGTGTGTGTGTGTAGTTCTTAGGTTTCTTGCTTCATTTTCCGAATCCACTTTATTAATTTGGTGATTATATGTTATAATTTAGAAGTTCGCCATATAAAATAATTTTAAAATCCTGGTTCTTTTTAATTTATTTTTTCTGCCTATTTTTTTCTTCCATTTTCCTTAAAGCTGTTAGGAGTACATTTTGAAGCATTTTAAAAGATAAGTGGAGTATTTACATTTTAGTCTCATTTCCCCCTGTATTAACACGAGTGCATATGTTGATTTAGAGAAATATGTGTTCACAGTAAAATGTGTGTTCCCATCAGCTTTTCAAATTGTTGCATCTTGTTGATTATGAAAGTGTTGTCATTTTAATAACCAGTCTTTTTGGGCTGTCAGCTAGTTCTTGAAATGGTAGAGTTGCTTTGGCATTAATGCTGGAACCTCCCACTCTCTTATTGTCAAGAGATAATATTGAACAATTTGAACTATTTGCATACTTATCAAGTGATTTGCACATTTGCTATGTATTTGGAAGAAATATTTTTGAAAAGGCTAAATCCAGGAGATTACTACAAGAATGAAAAAGAACAACAAAATATTCTACTCTATTAGAATGTAGTAGAATATTATTCTGTAAATTTGTTAGTGATGATTCAATAAGTAGTTCGCTGACCTTTCCTTTCAGTTATTAACTCTGAGGCAGATCAAGTGAAAATCACCACAAGTTTCTCTGCACCCATGTAATGTCATATTTTAGAAAATACAGGCTGAAACAAAAAAGTTTAAACAAATGAACGAATCTCTGGTAACCAACACCAAGAATAAGGCTTTTATATTACTCTTGGTCTTAGATTTTAGCTGAAAGCTAAAATACATAAAATTACACTTATTAAAAAAATTAAGCTGTTAAACGTGAGAATTTCAAACAGAATTCTTGTTCTTTTGTTCTATTATAGAATTCAGGTGAGAATCTTTTCAATATTAAAAAATTGAAGTTATTTTTCCCTTAAAGAACATGTTTCTTGTCAGTTCCGTTTAAAGGCAGAATGGAAACTTATTTTCATTTGTACATATTTGGACTACCCTTTGGCTTACCAGTGGTTGAGTCATGAACAAAGTTACTTTGTGTATGTATTTTAAAAGGCAGATGTCAAGTAATCACCTTATAAAGAGGCTCATTATAATTAGATGTGTGCATCACAGTTTACTCATGAAGAAAATGCCATTTATATAATTTCATACTTTAAAAGCTACATGCTTGAGCAGAGCCTGTATTTCTATATTTAAAAATGAAATGGCCTTTTACCTTTATGTAAAAACATGTTTAGCAACTGTATCTTTTTTCTTTAGCTCTAGTTTTAGAATAATAGCCAAACTTTCAATGGAGTGGTAAATTAACTTCTGCTAATTTCAGCATTATTGGTATTTTATTTGGATTTCTTATTGGGACTGCCCACTTGACTTTTCTTCTTTTTGGGAATTTTGAATTCACTTAAAACAAAAGTGGCTGGAAAAAAAGTAGGAATAAAACAGATGTTCAGTTGAGCAATTATAAAAGGATTTGTACTTGCTGAGAACAGTTTTTTAAGTCAGACCAGCATTTAGTTACTCTTTGATCTTTGTTCACGCCTAGACATTTTAAAACTAAGGACAAAATGCTTATGCAGGAGAAAAGACATTGAGGACCAAGTCCCCTTCCATAAATACAAAGCAACTGCTATTACAGGTTCATGGGAGAGTCACAAAGATTTGTTTTGAAATCGTTCAGAAGCCTCATGAAATGGCACTTTTCTGGATTCTGGTTTTCTGGACACCATTAGCAGTCATTAGCACATTTCAACCTCATCATTTCAGTCTCTTCGTCTTTGCACAAACAGCTCTCCCAACCCACATTGCTTTGTCCCTCCTCTCCACTCGTCCCCTCACCTCCTTCCAAAATTGAACTCAGATTCTTCAGTGGGAAACTTCTTGATCAGTCTGTCCTCAGGGCCTCTTTTACTTTATATTCATTTACATACTTAATTTTTATCCTGTGTTCATTTGAAATTATTTAGAAGTTATGGGGTAGCTACTCATATGTCTTTTTCATTTATTGTGTAGCACTTCTTGTAGAACATGACTTCCTAACATGTATTTTTTTGATATGGTGCACTAGGTAAGCAAGATGCTCAATAAATTCTAAATCAGTAAGCATAAATTGGTCAAATCAGTCAGAGTAGCTAATGAAAATTCAAATTTAGCTCCTTTTTTAAAAAAGTTATGTGTGAAAAGTCACACTTTAAGATGACTGAAGAAAGGTTACTATAGAATGACAAAATTTCATCTTTTAAACAGGATGTATTAGCTGGAAGCTTTAGAAAAACTGGCATTTGCTTTGAATTATTAACCTACTGTGTAGGTATTGCTCATATTCCTACTGTGCATATTGATATTGTGTCTTTTAGCTTATACTCCCCCCATGTAAGATCATGTCATTCAGTAACTGGGCATAGAGCAGGGTGGGGGAGTTCTGAAAGCTCCTCCAGTTCAGAAGTTCCCCAACCATAGGCCCCAGACTCTTGTCACTGAATTATCCCTGGAGATCTTGTCACTCGATTACCCCTAGGTCTTTGTACTCATGTGCACTGATTAACATATGTGAAAACATGTGAACTACCATGTAACTAATACCATTGTGAATTCATGCTATTTTTAATAAAGGCAAATTCCCTTAAAAGTTATACTGAATTCATAAAATCTCAACCAGAAATCCTAGAAATACCACTACTGATGTGTGGCAGTCAAGTGTGTTGCATGGGAAGGGGGTACCGATTCTCCATGAGTCTGGGCATCACTGCTGGAGTCCAGTTACCTAATTTTAAAGATGAGGAAATTGGGCCCAAGGGAGTGAAATGACCCATCCAGATCTCACCCAGAGAGTGTCAGAGTTGAGAGTAGAGCAGAGCTCAGGTGTCCAGTGGGTCTATAATCACAGTACTCCTCCATAGAGCTATGGACTTTATAAAGGAGAGTGGATGGTACAAAGCACAATAACCCTTTCTTAGATTACTTTTAATTGAAGTAGATTTTCCCCCTTAATTCCCCTTATTTCAGGGAATAAGAGGCAAGTAATGATTTGATTAATGAGGATAATATCATATAGTGCTTACAAAAATGGCTTCATCTGTTACATTGTTTTTTTATTTTTTGGAACCTTATTAGTAATAGCATAATAACCATTTCCATAGTGCCCTTAATCTTTTTGAAATAATTTTACAATTATAATTTTATATCTCTATAAAGCCTTGGAAAACAATTAGGGAAGGTTTGGTGGGCCCCTCTTTTAGTCTTGGGAATGTTGATACACAGAGAAGTTCAATGAATGGCCTGTGTTCATGAACTTCTTAGTCTTTGAATATAGGTCTCTTAACCTTTAGTTCTATTTTATACCCACTACCTGTGTTTTAATTTTGTGGCATGTCTTTGCTTTTCTGTCCTCCTTTAGTGAGGGGCAGATTTACCAAAAAGTGGTTGAAATACTAGGCAGTCGATTTGGCTTTTTGCCAGCACTTTTTGAAAAGAATCAGTTTATGAATGTATTGAAATTGATGACTTAAATAACATCTAAGAGTTATATGTGTTGCATTTTTTAAGTCAATGTTGTGAAGTATATGGTACAGTAACTGCTAAATAAGTGACTTTCTGCTTGTGATGTTTCTGTTCAGTGGTAAGTCTTATAATTGTCCTGTAAGTTGACAAAAGAAAATGTAAATGTGATCCCTTCCACATATAGGACATACAAGTGATCTAAGAATTAGCAAGGGTAGGAAAAGTTCAGTCATGCAGTCACTCTGTAGAAGAAGGGGTAAATCAGTGAGTTGAACTAGGGAGTAAGAAGAAAGTTGCTATGAGAAAAGTGATTTAAAAAGCAACACTTTCAATCCTTTCTATAGCCAGGTGAAGGAATTACATTAAAGTCCAAAAGTTTGGAGTAAGGAAATGTCATATGATGGAAAAGAGAGCTCAGTCTCAGGACTGACCCTGCAGAATATGATGTCATACTCAAGGTAAATGTTCTTTTGCAGCATGCATTTGTAGTTTGATAGAAAAGGTCTTTATAGCACATGAAATACAGCATATATGGCTAATATTATTCGTAAGTACTTTAGTTTACTATCCTTAAGTACCTAAGGTACTATCATAAGTACCTTAGTTTACCATCCTTAAGAAATAGGAGGAACTTTCTTGCCATTTGTATAAAATTATCTCATCTTAGGGGGCTTTGTACCATTACTGTCCTCATATTTTTAATTCATCATGTCACTTAGAAGAAGCTACTACGCAAACAAAAGTCATGAGAATAAGTGAATAGAACCATAAAATGAAGGGCTTAAGAAAAAAAAAGGTGACAGTATGTTGCTGAAATGAATTTGCTGTTAATAGCAGAGAAATTAAGGGGCGTCTGAGTAGCTCTATTGGTTGAGCGTCCAACTTTGGCTCAGGTCATGTCTCACAGCTCGTGAGTTTGAGCCCCGCATCAGGCTCTGTGCTGACAGCTTGGAGGCTGGAGCCTGCTTCAGATTCTGTGTCTCCCTCTCTCTGACCCTCCCCCATTCATGTTCTTTCTCTGTCTCAAAAATAAATAAACATTAAAAAAATAAAAAAAAAATAGAGAAATTAAGAACAAATTTTAGTCACCCTTGTGGGTTCATTAATTAATAAACAGCTCTGTATTGAGCGCTTAACTATCTTTTAGGAACTGAGAATGCTGAGTGAACAAAAGAGAAATTTCTGTCTTCATGAAGCTTATAGTGTAGTGATGGGAGATGGAGTAAGCATATGAATAAGGTGTGTGCAGGAGTTGATAAGTGCTGTCAAGGTGATGTGTAATAGAAACTGATTCTGTAAGGCACACTTTAAATAGGATGGCCAGGAGAGGTTTCTCTGAAGATAAGACATTTGAACTGAGGCATAAGAGAAGAGGAGAAATGGACAAGATCACGTGAGGCAGAAGAAATAACAAATGCAAAGATAGGACAGATTTGACATGCTGGAACAACAGAAAGGGCAGGTATAGTTCAAATGCTGTTAGGGTGGAGGGGACTTACTGAAGCTGGACAGGTAAGAAGTTGTGTCACACAGGGTCTTGTGGGCTATGTTAAGAAATACAGATTTTATCTTAAAAGCATTGCTTAGCCATTGAAAGAATTTAAGCAGGGGCATGACATGATCTAAATTCTCTTTATAAAACAATCATTGTGGCTTCCCCAGGGTGCCAGATTGAGGAAAGGTACTATAAGAGTAGTTAGGAGACTATTGAAACAGTCAGGGAAGGGGTGCCTGGGTGGCTCAGTGGGTTAAGCAGTTAAGCATCTGACTCTTGATTTCAGTTCAGGTCGTGATCTTGTGGTTTATGAGATCGAGCCCCGCATTGGGCTGTGTACTGACTGTGCAGAACGAGCTTGGAATTCATTCTCTCCCTCTCTCTCTGCCCCTCTCTCTTTCTCTCAAAATAAATAAATAAACTTAAAAAAATAGGGAAGATTACAGTGCTGATTTGGATGCATGTTTGAGTTTTGTGGGTTTTTTTCACCCCCATAATCTAGATTTATTATGGCTGCAGATTCAGTCTTGTGTTATTGCATTGTCCATTGGGGAGCAGTTTTATAATCACTATTTTTTTTTATCAGAACTACAATACCATAAGAGGCTTTTTGTTGGAACCTCCTGTGGCAAGAAACTAGTTTTAGGTGGAGAATTGCATATGTATTTACCTGTGATTGAATTAGGCATGTTCTTTGTAAATCTTTCATTAATAATGACATAATAATAATAGTGACTTTTTTTTGAGCTCTTATTTTGTGCACTGTAGTGCTTTCAAATCCATGATCTCACTTAATCTTCACAATAATCCTTGCTGTAGATATTTTTTTATTGTCTCCATTTTGAAAATAAGGAAATCAAGGGACTGAGAAGGATTTTCCAGGGTCACACAAAAAGAAGTGGTGTAGTCAGAGTCTGAACCTAGTTCTTTGTGATACCACAGCTAAAATGCTTAAAAATCAACAACAAACTAACATACTTCTTAATGAGAAACAATTTACATGTAATAAAATACACATATCTTAAGTGTATAATTGGGTAAATTTTGGCAGTTGTAACCACCTATGTAGTCACCTTCTCCAAACAAAACAGAACATTTCTACCACTGCAGAAAGTTTTTTCCAGTCAGTTTGTCCCTAACATCCTCCTACCCCAAAGACAAATACTTTCTAGCTTTGATCACCATATTGTTTTTTGTCTCTTCTTGGATTTCAAGTGATGAAAACAAATAATATATTCTTTTGTGTCTGGCTTCTTTCACCCAACATGACATTTTGGAGACTCATCTATTCTGTTGATTTTTCCTTATTCTTTCATATCTCTAAGGTATAGTATTCCAGTATATGAATATAGCATAGTATATCAATCCATTTACCTGTTTAGGGACATTTAAATTATTTCCAGTTCTTTGCTTTTTTATGAATAAAACTTCTGTGAGCATTTGTTTGCAAGATTATGTTTTCATTTCTATTGGGTAAATACTTATGAGTACAATTTCTGGATCATAAGGTAAGCTGTGTATTTGCCTTTTTAAGAAGCTGCCCAGCAGTTCCCTGGAGTGGTTGTACCATTTTACTTTCCCACCAGCAGTGTATGAAAGTTTCCGCTGCTGGGCATACAACCAACATTTGTTATTGTCAGTATTTTTATTTTAGCTATGCTGGTAGAGTAGGATTTGGTATCTTATTGTGGTTTTCATATGCATTTCCCTAGTGACTAACGATGTTGGGCACTTTTTAATGTGTTTATTGCCCATTAGTATGCTTTTTTTAAAGATATTTATTTGCCTTTTAAAATATTCTTGGCTTATTTGCATTTTTCTTGTGATTTTTAAGGTTTCTTGACATAATCCAGGTATATTTATTTTTGTCAGTTTGTGTGTGTGTGTGTGTGTGTGTGTGTGTGTGTGTGTGTGTGTAGTGAATATTTTCTCCCAAACTGTAGTTTGCCTGTTCATTTCCCTGTCAGTGTCTTTTGATGAGAAGAAATGTTTAATCTTTATGGAAATCCAATATATAAGTTTTGTCTTTCACAGTTACTGTTCTCTGTATCCTAAAAATCTTTGCCTGCTTCACAGACACTAAAGTTTTCTTGTGTGTTTTCTTCTGGAAGATTTATTTTAGTTTTAGATTTCAGTCTTTGATCCATTTAGAATTTATTTTTATATCTGGTATCAGGTAAGGGTAAGGTTCATTTTTTTCCATGTTTGTCTTGTTTTATTGAAAACACTTTCTTTTAACCTTTGAAATGCTTTGGTGCCTTTGTCAAGTCAATTGACCATATATATGTAGGTCAATTTCTGGACACCATCTTGATTGCTTTGTGCCAATATTTACAATCTCTTGTTTATTATAGCTTAATCAGGTAGTATATGTTGTCTATTTTTTATACTGGTTATATATTCTAGGTTCTTTTACTTTCATATAATTTTTAGAAATGGCTTGTCAATTTCTTATAAAGAAAACTGCTAGGATTTTTGTTTGAATGGCATTGAACGTATAGATTAATTATGCAAGAATGGGCCTATTAATATTGAGTCTTCCAGTCAACATATGTGGTATTATCTCTGCATTTATTTTATAGTCCAGAATATATAATCACTTACCTCTAGGAAACACAGGAACTTCTCTCTCTTAAGTCTGTTAAAACACCAACTCTCAGAAAATATACATTTAGTATTAAGAGAGGCTATCTGGTGAAAGTGGGTGAGATATGCTTCATTAACTTATGAGGAGTAGTTAAAATTTCACCATTGTATATGGTTATCAAGAAATAGTAGTTTCCAAAAAAATACGTAGTCTTTTGACTACTAATATGGTTTTTTACTAATAAAAGTATCATCTGTCGTGTTTTAATTAATTTACCTAATATGCTGGTCTGTGGTGACTAGTAGTCTCATAAAACATTGCATATAGAATGAGCAGTCTTACGTGGAGATAGAAAATCTCTTAAAGTAATTATGAATGAGGCTTCATTTTCTAAGTCTAGGGGAAATATGTTGCCTTATAAGTACAACAGAACTAATGAAAATAACAGCTTTTGGGATTTGGTTTTGCCAGTGGTAATAAAATAGTGATTCAGAGCATTCATCTTTCAGTACATGACATTGGAGGAGTAACAGAATATGTAGCTCATGGGGTTATTGTGATGATTATAGCAGAAAATGCATGTCAAGTGCCAACCACATGGCTTGGAGTAAGGTAAGCTCTCAATAAACTTCTATTTCTTGGGGCACCTGGGTGCCTTATTGGTTAAGTGTCCGACTTAGGCTCAGGTCATGATCTCACAGTTCATGAGTTGGAGCCCTGGATTGGAGCCCTGTGTTGGTGTCCTGTGTTCGAGCTGATGAGCTCTGGATGCAGGTGTTCAGCCTGTTAATCTCATGTACTTTTGCTTTAGGGTGCTATTGTAGACCTCAGTGTTGAGACCCTTTATAAATGTGCTGCTTTTCTCAAATATTGATTTGGTTTTGAGCCCTACATCTCTCTCTCTCTCTCTCTGTTGATGGATGGATGGATGGATGGATAAAACATTAGTATCAATTTTACTTGAAGAATTTTCTTTCTTTCACTGGACTTGAAACTGCTGCTAAGTTATAAGAATGAAATTCCATAGATTTTTTTTTTTTTACTGAATCCAGTGGAAAAGGATAATTTATGGACCTATGGCATTTGTTATTACCTTAACATTAAAATATGTATTGGTTTTGACTTTTAATACTGTTATAACTGAGTTTTAGCATATTCATTACGTGGGATATAACTGAGTTTTAGCGTATTCATCTTTAATGGTGTTATTTGGAATGGGAAGCTAATTGATATAAATTGTTATGCTTACATAAACATAACTGACTTTCAATCTAGATCTCAGCTATCAGCATAAGTCAGAGATGGAGATTTAAGGAAGCCGGAAAGGAGGAAGGAATGCATGAGGATGACATTTGATGCTTTTTGTCTCATATTGAAGCAAGCAAGTGATTAGTAAGGGGATGATTTATTTTAAATACTAATAAAAACAGAATTTTATTCCATTATTATTAAACACAGACTTAGGGATCCTTTTTATTTTCCTTTGTCTAGGGTGTGAACGTTTCTGTGCGTATATATGTCTGTGTTGTGAATTTATCTCTGTATCTCTAAATCTAGTAAATTTAAGTAATATGCAGATTACACAGGGCCTCTCTTCTTTGGCAGTATGCCAAAGAACCTAGGGAATTTTGTTTCATGGCTGGAGCATTTCACTTGCAACACTACAGAGATAGAGGATCTCTTCCCCGTCCTCATCCCAAGGCAGTTTCAGTCGGCCAACAGGATGATATTTCCTATACATAGATTAGTTAGCCAGTGATAGAGACGCTCATGATTTCTAAAGGCTTTAATGGGTATTAATTTGGAAAAACATAAGATACAATTCCAGATGATAAACACATCATGTTTTATAAGCTCTTCTAACAAACATGCCCACTAAAATATTTAACATTCCACTTAAACTCACTTATCTTGCTCACTAGGTTCTTTATTATTTGAGCTTTGGCTATCTAAGCATAGGTTGATTACAGTTTTTATAATTGTTTTAAGTATAAAGACTTTAATAAATATTATACAAATAATTCCAATAACAAAATTATATTCACTAGGATATACATATTGAAAGCCAGATGTGATGGTTCAAACTCATAGAACGTGTATAACTTCAGGTATTTTTTGAGGAAAGTGATCTAAATGAAGAGCAGCTTAGCATACCTAACATGCCAGATTCTGGCATTAATATATGGTAAAACCTTGGTTTGCGAGCATAATTCCTGGAAACATGCTTGTAATCCAAAGCACTTTTATATCAAAGCAAATTTCAAGAACCATTGGCTCAGTTGTGATCATGTGACATTTGGCATCACGTACTGCTTGTATCGCAAGACATCGCTCATTTATCAAGTTAAAATTTATTAGAAATGTTTGCTTGTCTTGTGGAACACTTGAAGAACAAGTTACTTGCAATCCAAGGTTTTACTGTAATTTCATTTGTAAAATGATCAATAGTGGTCTTTCCACATTATCATACCTTTGAGAATAAAAAGTTCTTGTCAAGATGATAATTCAACATTTCTACCAAATAAATGAACTGACTAAATATATTGATCAGCTAAAGCTTTCTTCGGCCAGAAAATAAAAAGAAAAAAAACTCTATGTGTATACACATATGTAATGGATGTGGTCTGTATATGTTTGTACATATTATTAAAATTGCTTTGAAATACAGTAAGTGACAAGAAATTCTTCAGTTTTTAAGAAGTGATACCTTTTTATCACTAAAAGATTACTTGTTTTTTATTTGTTAGAACCAAAGGAGTGGAATGTCTGAGGATGTACCATTATTATTAATAATATCTGAAATAACAAAACTCATGGAACTAAGTAAAATCTTCTTTAAAGTGTTAGGATTCACTTTATTAACATAAATTATGAGAAAATATCCTCAGTTCTGGGAGCAATTGTGTATGATGCTATTGCAAAAAAACACGGTGTTTCAGTTTTAAAATCTTTCTCTGTGCTCACAAGATGAATGCTTGTTCTTTCTTTCACTCCTGACTTTATTTTTTAGAACTTTTAGGTTCATAGAAAAAGTGAAGAGATTCCAGTATACTCCAGGCATTAACATGCACATCCTCAGTATCTTCATCAGAGTTTTACATTTGTTACAATTGATGAAGCTACACTGACACATCATACTCGCTTGAACTCCATCCTTTACCTTAGGGTTCACTCATGGTATTTACACTCTGTGGGTTTTGACAAATGTATAATGACGTGTATCCATCTTTATGGTATCATACAGAGCAGTTTCACTGCCCTAAAAATCCTCCGTGCTATGCTTATTTATTCTCCCTCCACATTAAGCACTGGAAACCATTGATAATTTTATTGTATCCATAGTTTTGCCTTTTCCAGAATGTCCTATAGTTAGAATCATATAGCATGGCCTTTTCAGATCAGCTTCTTTTACTTAGCAATATACATTTCAGTTTCCCCCTTGTCTTTTTATGGCTTGATAGTTCATTTCCTTTCAGAACCATATGTTATTCCAGTGTTGGATGACACCCAATTTATTTATCCATTCACCTGCTGAAGGACATCTTAGTTGCTTTCAAATTTTAGCAATTATGAATAAAGCTGCTATAAATATCTGTGTGCAGGTTTTTGTGTGGACATGCATTTTTAACTCTTTATGGTAAATGCCAAGAAGTGCAGTCACTGGATTGTATGGTAAGACTATGCTTAATTTGGGAGAGAAACCACTAAACTGTCTTCTAAAATGGCAGTACCTTTTTGCATTCCCACCAGTAAATGACTCCCTTTTGCTCCACATCTTTTCCAGCATTTGGTGTCATGAGGGCTTTGGGCTTTGGCCATTCTAATAGGTTTGTAGTGGTGTCTCGTTTTAATTTGCAGTTCCCTAATGACATGTAATGTTGAACATTTTTTCATATGCTTACTTGCCATTCGTATATTTTCTTTGGTGAGATATCTTTTCAGATCTTTTGCCCTTTTCAAATCAAGTCGTTTTCTTACTGCTGAGCTTTTAAAGTTTTTAGTATATTTTGGATAATAGTCCTTTGTCAAATACCTTTTGTAAATATTTTCTCTTAGTCTGTGGCATATCTTCTCAATTTTTTTGTTAGGGTCTTTTGTAGAGCTGAACTTTTAATTTTGATGAGGTCCAGCTTATCAGGTATTGCTTTCATGGATCACGCCTTTGGTGTATCTGAAGAGTCATTGCCATACCCATGATCATCTAGATTTTCTCCCATGTTCTCTTCTACGAGCTTTATAGTTTTACATTTTGTTCTCAGGTCTATGATTAATTTAAAATTAACTTTTGTGGAAAGTGTTAGGTCTGTGTCTAGATTCTTCCTTCCTTCCTTCCTTCCTTCCTTCCTTCCTTCCTTCCTTCCTTCCTTCTCTCTCTCTCTCTCTTTTTTTTTTTTTTGACTTGTGGATGTCCATTTATTGTAGCACTGTGTTTCTAAAGGGACTGCCTTTTTTGTATTGCATTTGACAGAGATCAGTCAACTATGATTATGTGAGTGTATTTCTGGGTTGTGTATTATGTTCCATTGTATCTCCTTCTGTATTTTTTTTTGATGGTACCAAACTGTCTTGAGTAATGTAGCTTCATAGTAAGTCTTTAAGTCATATAGTGTCAATTCTTTGACTTGTTCTTTTCTTCCAATATTGTATTGGCTCTCCTAAATCTTTGTCTTTCCGTATAAATATTAGAATCAGCTTGCTAGGATTTTTATTAGGCATTTATTTTTAACTTTATTTTTTTCTTTTAATACCAATATAATTAACATAAAGTGTTATATTAGTTTCAGGTATACAATATAGTGAATCAACAATTTTATTCATTATTCAGTGCTCATTTTGATAAATATACTCTTAATCTCTTCACCTATTTTGCTCATCCCCTACATCTATCTCCCCTCTGGTGACCATCAGTTTGTTCTCTGTATTTAAGGGCCTATTTTTTTTTGTTTGTTTCTCTCTCTCTTTTTCCTTTGTTTTGTTTATTAAATTCCACGTATAAGTGAAACATACGGTATCTATCTCTGATTTATTTCACTTGTCATTAGACCCTTTAGATTCATCCATATTGTTGCAAATGGCAACATTTCATTCTTTTTTATGGCTGGGTAATATTCTGGTGTGTGTGTGTGTGTGTGTGTGTGTGTGTGTGTGTGTGTGTCCATTTCACCATAAATTTAAATTAGGTTCCAATAAAAATTAATGAAACATTTAAAATGAGAAAAAAATAAAAATAAATGTCTAATCACGAAAATAAAAAACACAAGAAACAAATGTTGGCAAGATGTGGAGGAAAAGGAATACTTGTGCACTGCTGGTGGGAATGCAAACTGGTGCAGCCACTGTGGAAAACAATATGGAAGTTCCCCAAAAAGTTAAAAATAAAATTGCACTCTAATCCAGTAATTGCACTACTGGATATTTACCGAAGGAATACATAAACACTAATTTGAAAAGATATATGCACCTCTATGTTTATTACAGCATTATTTCCAATAGCCAAATTATGGAAGTGACCCAAGTGTCCATGGGCAGATGAATGGATAAAGAAAATATAGTGTGTGTGTGTGTGTGTGTGTGTGTGTGTGTGTGTGTGTTTAGTTTCCAGTTTGGGGCCATTATGAATGTTATAAGAAAAATTCTTGTAGAAGGCATTTTGTGGATCTGTGTCTTTTGAATAATATCTTTTGGGCAAATTTCTAGGAGTAGAGTTGCTGCATTCTAGGTTATGTATCATTAAGAAACTTCAAAGTAGTTCTCCAAAGTTGTTGGACCATTTATGTTCTCACCATAAATGCACCAGTCCCTGTTGCTCCATAATCCTAAATAAAATTTAGGATTCCATTTTATGTCATTTTAGTGGGTATGTAATTATATCTCATTGTGGTTTTTGATTTTGTGGTTTTGATTTTCATTTCTCTAATGCCTATTGGTGTTTAACATCTCATGTACTTATTGGCTACTCGTATACTCTTTTTTTGGTAAAGTGCTTTTTCTTAATTATATTTTAAATTCGGTTCTATTTTGCCCTTAACTTATAGGAGTTCTTTATATATTCTGGATGAAGGTCCTTTATCAGATATTGTGAATATTTTCTTCCAGTCTGTGCATTTCTTGTTCGTTTTCTTAACCATGTGTTTTAATGAGCAGAAGGGTTAAATTTTGATAAACTCTAATTCAGCAGATTTTCTTTCATGATCGGTACTTTCTGTGTCCTGAGAAATCTTTGCTTATTTTAAGAGCACAGATTTTTTCCTGTTTTCCTCTAGAAGGTTTATAGTTTTAACTTTTATGTTTAGGTCTATCTATTTTTGATGTAATTTTTCTTTATGGTGTGAAGTAAAGTTAAAGGTACATTTTATACTATATGAGGATACAGTTATTCTACCACTGACTTTAAAAACACTTCTTTTTTTGTCATCGAATTACTTTGTTGAAAATTAATCACCTATATGTGGGACAGTTACTGAACTCTGACATGTATTTTCTTAATTTATGTATCTTTATGCTAATTGCATACTGTCTTATTACTATAGCTGTCTAGTAAATCCTGAAGTCAGGTAATCCTCCAAGTTTATTCTTCCTTTTCAAGATTGTTTAAACTTGTCTAGATATTTTCTACTTCATTATAGATTTCAGAATTTGCTTGTAAATATCTGCAACAATTTTGCTTGGATGTTATGTGGCATAATGATAATCTAATGAGCTTCTTAACAATATTATCCTTCTTGATCAATGGACATGGCACATAAAATATAAAATACAACTATTTTTAAAAGGTCTTGTTTAAATCAGTAGTGATTGGTGGTTTTAATTATAGAGGTTTTGCTCATTTTTATTATATTCTAAGATATTTTAAGGTAAATAATACTTGTTTTGAATTTCATTTTCTAATTAATTTTTAGTATATAAAATAGAAATTCATTTGAGTTTTTGTAGGCTTCCGCCTTATCCTGCAAACTTGTCAAATTCTTCTTGCATTTTTTGGTAAATATTTAAATATTTTCTATGTATATGATCAAGTTGGCTATGAATAAGAATCCTTTTACTTTTTTCTTTACCAAATTTATGCCTTTTATTCCTTTTTCTTGCTGTATTACACTAGCTAGGACCTTCGGTTCAGTGTTAAATGAAAGTGATAAGAATGGAAAGAGTAGCTAGATATTCTTGACTTGCTTCTGATGCTAAGGGAAAAGCATTCAGCCTTTCACCATTCAATATGATGTTAGCTGTAGTCTTTCTAAATATGATGTTAACTGTAGTGTTTCTTAGTCTTAAACACGTAACAAAACTTTAGAACAATGCCACAACAAATTAACAGTGATGCAATCTACTAATCTTATTACACCAGTTTGATTATTCACATATGTGTTTACTTCTATGTAATTTTATCACCTGTGTGGGTTCTTCTGTCCACCACCAGAGTTAACATACTGAATAGTAAGATCTTTCCCATTGTCATTCATTCATTCATTCATTCATTCATTCATAGTGAGCAAACAAGTGAGTGCAAGAGCAGGGGAGAGGAGCAGATGGAGAGAGAGACAGAGACAGAGACAGAGACAGAGACAGAGAGAGAGAGAGAGAGAGAGAGAATGAGAATATCCCAAGCAGGCTCCATGCTCAGTGCGGAACCTGATGCGGGGCTTGATCTCAGGACTGAGAGATCATGACCTGAGGTGAAATCAAGAGTCAGATGCTTAATTGACTGAGCCACCCAGGTGCCCCTCCCATTGTCCTTTTATAGTCCACCGTCCACCCTGCAAAATGACCACATCCCATGCCTAACCCTGGTAATCATTATTTTTTTCATCTGTATAACTTTGTTATTTGAGGAATATTTTGTAAATGGAAGCACAGTATGTAACTTTTTGAGATTGAGTTTGTTAAAAACTCAGCATAACTCCCTTAAGATTCATCCAGTTGTTGCATGTATCAATATTTTGTTCTTTTTCTTTCTTCAGTATGCATCAGCCACAGTTTGACTATTCATCTGTTGAAGGACATCCCTGTTGTCTCCAGTTTTGGGCTAGTAGTAATAAAGCTGCTGTGAGCGTTTGTGTATAGGTTTGTGAGTGGGCATAAATTTTCATTTTTCTGGGCTAAATGCCCAGGAGTGCAATTGCTGGGTGTATGGTAATTGCATGTTTAGTTTATAAGAAACTGCCCGACTGTTTTCCAGAGTGGCTGGGCCATTTTAAATTCCCACTGGCCACAAATGAGTGATCCAGTTTCTTTGCATTTCACCAGCATTTGTCACTATCTATTTTAGACATTCTGATAAGTGTGTAGTGATAATCCCATTGTGATTTTAATTTGCACTTCCTTAATGGTTACTAATATTAAACATCTTTTCGTGTGCTTATTTGCCATCTGTATTTCCTCTTCAGTGAAATGTCTGTTTGTTGTTGTTCATTTTCTAATTGAATGGTTGTTTTTTTCTCTTAAATTTTGAGAGTTCATTATATATTGTAGTTACTAATCTTTTGTTGGATATGTGGTTTGCAAAAATAATCTCTCCACCTCTATAGCTTGTTTTTTCATCCACTTAACAGGGTATTTTACAGAAAAAAAGTTTTTAATCCTGATAAGGTCCAATTTATCAGTTTTTCCTTTTATGAATTGTACTCTGGGTGTCAAGTCTAAAATTCTTTGTCTAGCCCAAGATTTTCTCTCTAACAGTGTTCTCTTATTTTTAAAGTTTTCCGTTTTGAGTTAATTTTTTGTGTAAGGGGGGAGATTTAGGTTGAGGTTCGCTTTTTTTGGGCTATAAATAACTACTTAAGCACCATTTGTTGAAGAGGCTGTCCTTTTTCTATTGAATTTCTTTTTCACCTTTGTCAAAATCAGGTCAGCATATTATATGGCTGCTTTTCTGGGTTCTCTGGCCTGTTCCACTGATCTATATGTTTACTTCTCCTCCAATACCACATTGGATTAATCTAACTATATAGTAAGATTATCCTGTAGAGTGATTTTTCCTCCTTTATTCTTCTTTTTCAAAGTTCTTTTAGCTATTCTTCCTTTGCATTTCCATATAAATTTTAGAATAACCTTGTCAATATCTTTAAAAATATTACTGAGATTTTGATAGGAATTGTATTAAATTTGTAGATTAATTTAGGAAGAATTAACATCTTTGTTTTCCAGTCTATGAACATAGTATTTCTCTTATTTAGATTTTTGATTTCTCTCATCATTATTTTGTAATTTCAGCATACAGATCCTATACAAGTTTTGTTATATTTGTGGTTTTATTTTATTTTTTTAAGATTTATTCATTTTTGAGAGAGAGAGACAGAGTGTGAGCAGGGGAGGGGCAGAGAGAGAGGGAGACTTAGAATCTGAAGCAGGCTGCAGGCTCTGAGCTGTCAGCACAGAGCCCAACATGGGGTCTGAACCCATGAACCACGAGATCATGACCTGAGCCAAAGTCCAATGCTAGCCAGGAGTGCAACCACCTAGGCACCCCAACTTTTGTTATATTTGCACTAGGGAATCCATCTTTTTTGTTTGTTTAGCAATTATAAATGGTATTGTTTTTAAACTTGGTTTCCACATCATCATTGCTAGTATGTGGAAATAGTATTGATTTTTGTCTATTGATTTTGTAAATGTGACCTTGCTTTTTTTTTTCTTGTAGATTACTTGAGAATTTTCTTTGATCTGACATATTTTTATTTATTTTTTATTTATTTTTTTAACATTTATTTATTTTTGAGACAGAGACAGAGCATGAACAGGGGAGGGGCAAAGAGAGAGGGAGACACAGAATCTGAAACGGGCTCCATCCAGGCTCTGAGCTGTCAGCACAGAGCCCGACGCGGGGCTCGAACTCACGGACCATGAGATCATGACCTGAGCCGAAGTCGGACGCTTAACCGACTGAGCCACCCAGGCGCCCCTGATCTGACATATTTTTAAAAGCTCACTCTGGCTATCCCGTGGAAGATAAATTGTACCAGGGCAAAGATATAATCAATAAGCACAGTTAGGGAGCTATTAAACTAATCCAAACAAGAGTTATGGTGATTTTGTATAGAGTAGTCATTCAGTAGAAAGAATTGGTTGGATTTTGATATATTTTGAGAACAGAACCTATAGGAATCTTTAGTGAGAGAGAGAACTTAATGTTTCTCCAACCAATCAAAACTTTGACTATACTATTGTTGTTATATCATTATTTTAAAATAACTTCTCTAGAGATGGGTATGTGCATAAATGTTACAGGATATAGTTTATCCTTCAGGTTTTAAAGAATGCTTCCAATTAAAAGAGAATTGAATTATTGGTAATACAAGTTTCCAACCTGTTTCCGGTGTTTCCTAGCCACTTCAGAAATGTTTGTTGATGATAAATTTTGAAGTGATTTGTTATAAGCAGATTAAACCTATTAGTAGCTATCAGAAGCTATTTGTGGACTATTTAGGGCAACAAAGCTTTACTTCACATTAGTGGCTTAAAAGAAGGACTTAAAAAAAAAAAGAAAGAAAAGGAGTCATTCCTTTCTAGGCAAAGTAAATTTGATGTAAAGTGTTGGCATATATATATTTTAAAATATATTTTATATTGTTAAGAGTAATTCTTCTTCATGAGTAAAATTTAATAGGCTCGAGTTACAAAGTTTGAAAACTTTAAAGGTTCTTCCTCAAACCCTGTTTCCACTTTGCAAAAATGATCTCAGTTTATCTGTTAGTAGTTACTTGTATATCCTTCCAGCATTGTGATATGCATCTTTTTTATCCATTAATTTCTAAAAAATAAGTAGTTAGATTTCCATAACGTTTGATGCTGTTCAGTCTGAGATCCTTTCTCCATATTCTATGTTCAGAATTCTTATTTGGTTTATTTTCATTTGTTGTAATACATTTTTAATCCCTATCATAAATTTATTAATTTAAAGAGGATTTTAATGCACTTTAAGATATCCTCAGAAATGGATCTTTTAAAAATTAGAAACCCTAAGGAAGAAAACATAGTCTTTAAATTTTTTTTTTAACGTTTATTTATTTTTGAGACAGAGAGAGAGCATGAACAGGGGAGGAGCAGAGAGAGAGGGAGACACAGAATCCGAAACAGGCTCCAGACTCTGAGCTGTCAGCACAGAGCCCGACACGGGGCTCGAACTCACGGACTGTGAGATCATGACCTGAGCCGAAGTCGGATGCTTAACCGACCGAGCCACCCAGGCGCCCCGAAAACATAGTCTTTAAATGCAAAATAGAATACAGGGAATGGGAAAACAGATTTAGCATGTCAAAATCTGACAAAAGCAAACAATTTTGACACTGCATTGGCAAAAGAAAATTTAAAACCAGAAGAATGTTTATATTGACCAAAGTTGTTTTGAAAAACCCACAACCATAGTATTAGCTAAAATAGGATATTAAAAACACAAGAGGTGCCTGGGTGGCTCATTAGGTTAAGCATCCGACTCTTGATTTTAACTCAGGTCATGATCTCATGGTTCATGAGATAGAGCCCTGCGTCAGACTCTGCCCTGACAACACGGAGCCTGCTTAGGATTCTCTCTCTCTCTCTCTCTCTCTCTCTCTCTCTCTCTCTCTCTCCTCTGCCCCTCCCTTGCCTGTGCTCGCTCGCTCTCTCTCACTCTCTCAAAATGAGTAAATAAAATTAAAAAAAAGGAAATCAGGGATATTAGAGGTTTTTTTCTCTCCCCACCCACTAAGGAGACCTTAAATTTTAGAGTTAGCTTGGTAAAGTTTTGTAAACTGTACCTACTTAAGTCGACTGTGAGTTCTGTTGTCTTGCATTCTATTTCAAGGTAGTGCTAGGAGTATTAATGGGAATAATATGCTGGAAGGTTCAAAGATGAGGCAATTATTTTAGTTATTCCTAAGCAGTTTGTTGTTATATTATCCTGTATTTACTTAGTTATCTCTCCATTTTTTTTGCTTATAAAAGTTAGTGTATAGTTTTCTTAAATTGTCATCTGTTCCTCTTATTTATTTAATTTAGGTCTTCACTGTTTTTTCTTAATATTTAGGGTTTAGCTTTCTTTCTAAAAGGAGATGATTTGTCATTATGTAATTTTGTCTAAAATTGTATTTATATCTGTCTTTTTTTCCATTCTTCTTGAAAAATAATTTCCCCAGATTTGCTTTAAAAACTAAGTCCTCTCCAAGTTAGGCCTTTAGCAACTGTAGTTTTATTGAAAAATAATGAAAGGCCAAGGAAAGGATATATTTAAGGTTATCAGCATATAACTGTGATAGAACTGTGATATAATGTGTAATACTTTTAGTTGTGTAACTATTGTCAGTAATCTGAGTATTGCTTTAATATAGTTTTATTAATATAGTAGCATAACTCTGACTTAAAGGTGTATTTAACTGGGACTACTAATTTCAGAAGGAAATATAAAAGACAGTTAAGTATATGAATAATTCTCTGTTCATATAATAAAAAATTTTAGGAATGCGAATTCAGTCTTCCCCCTCCTCTGCCTTTATAATTTATAACTAGAACATAGAGATTTAGTAGAAACATTTACAAGTTGTATTTACAAAAAGGCACTTGGTTTTACCTCAGCACTCACTTTTGGAGGTGAAGACTTTGTTTTAATTTTGCTCATGCACATGATAAAGTTCAGTTGAGAGATATACTTGTGGCACAAGTTTCAGGTAGTACTAAGTCCTGATGTTTTTGAGAATTTAATTATGAGCAGGCTCAAAAAATACATTATGTTAGATTTTCCTGGAGGTTTCCATAAAATTTAAAAACTATTTTATCATACTTATGGTTTTAAACTCCTGTTAAGTGAAAAACACTGAAGACAGTTTTTCTGTCAGCAAGGTAAGATTTATATTGTTTATATTTTACTTTGTTTTTATAAGCATTTTCTTTAAGTATTGATACTATTCCATGTTGATCTTAAAAATGAATTTAGAAGATAGGTAATTCTGGATAATATGAACTACCCACAAATTAGAATTTATTGCTTTCTGAGACTACCTTTCCCTGTCAATTTGTAACAGTAATTGTCATTCTGAGAGAGATTGGAAAGATATATTTCAGTGGTTTATTCAGCAAAATTCTAGATTTATTTGGACCTGATCACTTTTAAAGTTAGAGAAGAGCAAAATAGTTTGGAAAAAGTTAATCTTTTATAGAAATCCTTTCAAACTTGTAATTTTGAAAGCCATATAAAAATAATTGGAGTACTAAGTTTTATTCTGTTCACTTTTATGTGTTCATAACAGAATCATTGGATTGTTCTTCTTTTGTTTTTGCAAAATACCCCTAAATGGTACCAAACCTGAATTTGTAGTGATTCATTTTTTAGAAATATATAAAACCAAACATTCTGCTTATTTATGAGTATCTTTCCTTATGTTACTAGTACACTTTTGCTGGATATCATTACTTTTATGTAGTTTTATATTAAATAAAAGGAAAGATTTTGGCTTGGAAGCGATTTCTACAGGCTTGTGATTTGTTCAAGCTTCATCAAATGATAAGACTTTGTCAATCAAGTAACAGAACACTTCGTGTGGCATATAATAGAATGGCATTTGGCTCTATTACCATTCTATTTGTGTTTTGTTTGATAAAAGCTGAGCGCTTCATCAAAAATATAGACCATTTAACTAGTATAACAGTTGTGATCCATATTTTTTACTACTGTCAGAGCAAATGACTGAGATGGAGAAATCACAGAGAAAGTTGGTGAGGATACATATACCTTGAGGTAATTCAGGGAACAAACTCTTCAGCAACCTTAGTCTTCTGTGATGTGGCATGAATTTGGCCTTTTCTCTGTGTCAGAACGTTGAGTTTTTCAAAGAAAGTAATGGGGGTAATGTTCGTGTGTGTGTGTGTGTGCGCGCACGCACGTGTGTTTGATAAAACCTAATGATTCTTGAAATTACTCCAAAGCAAGATTTGGTCTCCCAATGAGTGTTTTGTAGTACAAAAATGCCCTAGAAATGCCAGTATATTTTTCTGAGAAAAGATAATTAGTTGGTCAAGTCAGTTTGAGAAACATTTGTTAAATAATCAAATGTATATATATATATATATATATATATATATATATATATATATGTATATATATATATATATAAAATTTAATAAAATATATATATATTTACTGTTGGCTATCTCAGAGCCAATATGTAGTGACATATATTGTAAATTTCTAAGAAGGAGCTATATATTTCATGACATTTCCCAAACCCACTTGATCACACAAACCACCTATAATATCTAGAACTATGGTAGTGCTGCATAGAAATTGAAAAATAGTTCCTAAACATGACTTTCTTTTCTTGTTAGAAAAGAAATTGGAAACAAATATGGTGAAATGTTAATATTGTTGTAAACATAGTAATGGACAAATTTTTGTATTACATTATATTTTATATTATTAAACTATCACAGAAAAATCAAAATGCATTCATAGAGATTTGAATTTTTGCAGTTTTAGTGTTAGGGAAGCATGGAAAAGGAGACTTTTGCAATTATTATAAAGATAGCTAGTGCCTTAATGATTTTTCAGTGTACCTTGAAACTTCCAGAATGTTTAATTTGAGGTGAAAGAAGTAATGGCATATAGCTTTTCCTAGTAGTTATATTTAAGTGAGCTAGGAGTAAAGTCTTTAAATAGTAGTAAACTTGTACAACATCTATGCATCCAGCTTGGGAAACACTATTTACCATTAGCTTTAAATTACAACTCTATACCTCTATGAACTTGAACCTACCTCTAGAAGATAATGAGTAATTTAAAATAACTACAAATAACCATAGTCCTCCTGGGTCATTCTTGGACCCATTTTCAAGTAGGTCAAAATTAATTGTTGTCTACCCTAGGCTTCCCTCAAGCTTGCCTCTGTCCTTCAGGAATTGACTATATTCTTTCCTACAAAAATATGTCATGAACTGATAAATTCACGTGCAGTAAAATATAAGTGTTTGAGGATGAATAATGAGTTTCATTTCCTAATGATACTTGCATTTTAAGTAGGTTGAAAGACTTACACCAAAATACGCATTTCTAAAAGCGGAAGTTAAGGCTTCCTTCTGTAGAATGGGGGTAGATGTTTTGACAAGGGCCTTCCTGTGACATCTCAAAGCCATCACCTAGAGAGTATATATGCCATACTTAGGAGACAAATGAACACTTTTCGCAAGGAAAATAAAATGAGAGAAGTTTATTTAGTGGAAATGTTAATGTTATTTTTTTAAATTGCAAATTAGAGACAATTAGAAATTATACAGTCTCTTACACTGAAAAATATTTAGTATTCAGATACTCTTTATATGCATAGAATGAAGTATAGTCTAAGGCAATGTCATAAAAGGAGAGTTAGTGAGTGAAGGCTTCCAATAAGTTGACCGTAGGGGGTCATTTTCATCCTGATAGCTAATACAATAAATAAATTACTGTATCATTTCTTTTTATAGGTCAACATAAAGGCTAGTTCCATGCTGATATGAAACTTTGGGAAATAACTATTTCATTGTGAATCAATATTGTTATTTCAATGTAATTTAGCAGTTGCATTGAGGCCAGATTTCATCAGCTTATTTAGATTTCTAAGTAGAAATATGTCCATACCTATAGAAGTAGATATTTTAGCTTTAGTATAGATTTTGAATTCCTCAGTATTAAATATTTTTTAGTTTGTTATGGTTTCCACTGAGATAGTTTGTATAAAAATGGGAGATCCAATAGCATTATTCGTATGTTAGTATTTTGAAAATGTATTGCAAAGGATAATTTAGGAAATTCTAATATGTATGTATATTTTACATATATATACATATATTCAACTTTATATGTGATAATAAAAGATAGTAGAGCATAATTGATATATATCTTATATATTTACAAAAATTTTTAGGTACAGAAATATATATTTACATTTAGAAAATGAAAATTATGTTTTTTGGTAAATTCATAAGTATTAGAGACTAAGACTACTTTAAAACTTCATGAGGGTTCCACAGGATTCAGATTTTACTGTGTGAGCTAGATAGTATTTATTATGTAGAACACATTTCAGAATTAATCCAAAGAAGACATGCATTAGAGAAACATTCGATCTCTTACTGTAGGAGTTGTGCACTTGATCAATACTTCCAAGTGCTTATAAAGGCAGTTTCCTGTTTCTCAGTATGAATTTAGTATACCTTAAGTCAGCAATCTCTGATTCTGTATTTTCTCTGAAAATAGCACAAACTTGCCTTTTACTTCTGGCATTGCCTCACCTAGCTGCTGAGGTTGTAGTGGCAGCAACAGCTGAGACAGCAGCAGAGTGTCAGGAGGAATAGTCCATGGGGATGGAACTGTAGCCACATGCAAGATTTTAAGACATGTTTCAGGTTTGGTTAATACAGGCACATTCTACCAATTAAAATATCCCTTAATTATAATCCCTCTATTTTTATCTTCGAATAAATAAGGAGAAGGAATAATTGATTGACACTTGGGACTGATTGTGTGTGTGTGTGTGTGTGTGTGTGTGTGTGTGTGTGTGTGTGTATGTGTGGTGAATAGTAATCTCAGGTAGGTGCCAAAGAGCAAGGTGTTTATTGTCTTTTTCAGGGATACAAACAGATGGCCTCAAATAGTCCTAGGAGCTCAGAATGTGTCTGTATTTATAGCTTTAGTTCCTCAGCTTTTGTTCCTCCAGCCTTAAAGAACCATTTGCATGTCTTGAGTTTGTGGCAGGTGGGAATCAAAATCTAAACAAAGATTTATTAATTACCATGTCCTATATGTTCTACAATCGTCCTTTCATTGGGCTGTAGTTAGTGATGAGTTTCTAGTTTATGTCCTGTGTACCCTAGTAAATACATACAGTTTAAGTTGCTATAGACATATGTCATTGAAATCTTTTGACTTTTTCACAAATATGTAAATAAGTCTTGTCAAAGTATCTTTGTTTTTAAATATCCTGAAATACAAGTGTCTGAAAATCGGTAGCTCTGAGATCTGGGTATTCAAAATGGTTGCAGCTTTAGACTACTGCCTTCCAAATATCCTACTTTGTTTCTATAGTTCACTTCTCATATCCACATCAGACTTTGGAAATAAAGATAAAAGTGCAGCTTTGCCCTTCTTCTCACATGGTGTTAAGGTAAAAATGAGTGCCATCCCTAAAACCTGGGATGCTTTTGCTCATGGGCAAAAATGGAGTTCTACCTACTTAATTCCTGTTTATTTTCTGAATTCATTTGTATTCAGTTCTGAAAGCTCTCATATAAGCTATAACTCTCACAGTGTTTAGCTTTTTTACTTCTACTGAATATGCAAAGGCATCCCTGAAAGCAGAGCAGATTGGACTATAGTTTATCTATGTGGGTACCCTATGGTATTTGAGTATTTTGGACACTTTGGGTCCAGGGATATGTGGCATTTGGAAGATGTCAAACTACGGTGATTCTCTAGTGCATTCTAATTCGATTTAGATAATCAGCTCCCAAAATATTTAAATCATTCGCCCTATTCCTTTTACCTTTTAGGTATATATTCCCTTATTTAAAATAATTTCCTCTTTACCAAACTACTAGTTTGGTAAACTACTAGTTTGGTAAACTAGTAGTTTGGTAAACTAGTAGTTTGGTAAAGGTAAAGGACCAATGTTTTAAGCACTTGTTTCCATTCTGAACCTGATATAATTCAGTGAATATCAATGCATTTAAAATAAAAATACATAGTGGAGCACCTGGGTGGCTCAGTTGGTTAAGTGTCTGACTCTTGATTTCAGCTCAGGCTGTGATCTCATAGTTAGTGAGATCGAACCCCCGTGTTGGGCTTTCTGCTGTGTTGGAGACTGCTTGGGATTCTCTCTCTCCCTCTCTCACTGCCCCTCTGCTGCTTGCATGCACCCTCTCTTTCAATAAATAATTAAACTGAAATAAAATACAAACACATAGTATTCTTAAATTTAAAAATACAATAATCTTCATTTTTCTGGAATCGGAAAATTTTTGAATTTTTCTAATTAAAAAATATTTTGAATTGAAAAACTATTTGAAAAAATATATTTCATTTTTCAAATTGAAAAATATTTTTGATTTTCATTTGAAATGTCCATAGAGGAAAATATAGGATATAATATAGGTGCCTAGAGAAATCAGATGATTTTAAGAGGATGTAATTTGTTGCAGAGATAATGAGGTGATTATTTCTTCTTCTTCTTCTTCTTCCTCTTCTTCTTCTTCTTCTTCTTCTTCTTCCTCTTCCTCTTCCTCTTCCTCTTCTTCCCTCTTCCTCCTCCTCCTCTTTTGAGAGAGAGAATGAGTGTGAGAGCAGGACAGGGGCAAAGGGAGAGAGAAAATCTTGAGCAGTCTCCATGCCCAAGGCAGAACCCAACTCTGTTTTTTTGGTTTTGTTTCTTTTTTTACATTTATTTTTGAGAGACAGAAAGAGAGCACAAGTGGGGGAGGGGCAGAGAGAGAAGGAGACACAGAATCCGAAGCAGGCTCCAGGCTCTGAGCTGACAGCACAGAGCCCAACGCGGGGCTCAAACTAACAAACCGTGAGATCATGATCTGAGCCGAAGTTGGACGCTCAACCGACTGAGCCACCCAGACGCCCCCCAACTCTGGTTTTGATCCCACAACCATGAGATCATGACCTGAACTAAAATCAAGCATTGGATGCTTAACCAACTGAGCCACCCAGGCTCTCCCATTGAAGTGATTTATTCTTTAAAAATGGACAGGAAAATAATTTGTTTTTATAGCCAGATAATCTTGCTGTATCAATATTTTCTTTCCTTAAAATTTCATGTACTTTAGGTCCATTAAGACAGACAGGACACACACACACACACACACACACACACACACACACGAACCCTTTTATTTTGAAGGGAATAAAACATGCCTTAGTTTGATAATATGTTTTATGGGTAGGATATAGACTATCAGGAAGGTTTAGCTTTTAAAAAGGTTATCTCTAAAGCTGTGAAGAAAACTTTCCCCACTCTTGATGTAAAACTGCCAGGTGATTTGCATGCTAGAATCATTTTACTGTAGCATCTGTGAAGTGGTCAGAGTGCAGAAGTACTCCCGGTTACCAGGCAACAGATAGCAGACTAAAAGATGTGAGTTGCAATGCTTTCATTTAATTGTCAGTAAAGAGAGTCTTCAGTCATGCAGCCCAATTCCTGGCAGTTGTTCAGAGTTAGTTGCTTATGGAGAATCTATGCCAAGATTTTGTTTTCTGAATGTAACACATCTTGGAAGCCTTCAGATTATACCAGCATTGACCTTGCTGTGGACTACTTAAAAAGTGAGCTGTGACAAGTTGTAAGGGAAAATGTGGAGCCCTTTTGCTTATCCCAGTTTTCCTGTGATGTAGTAACATGATGCTATTCAAAATAAGGCTCAGACCCTTGAATTGCTGTAAGAAGGAGACAGGAAGAGGAGAGAAAATTAAAGGATGGGAAATTATAGACTGGAGAGAGGTCTATTTTTGATGGTTGGTACTATTACTTTCCTACCTTACAGTTCTATGAATAATAAGAGCAAGAATTTAGAAAAGTTTTGTGATATTTTATCTGTTCCTTTTGGAAAATGCAAAACGTGTTGCATCTGTCAGGGAATGGAAGGGAACTGACATTAACTGCGCATGTTAATGTATCTAAGAAATTATACCAGATCCTTTACACAGATTCTCATTTTTTTGTTTTGTTTTATTTTGTTTTATCATCACAAGGTGATGATATTGCTTTTACAAGGTGAATCTTGCTATCTATAATCCCCTGCTAGGGAAGAATGCTTCCACAGAGTTGAAGCATTTTGAGGTTAAAAATTTTGCCCAATGTCTCACATTATGGTTTGGTCCAAAGCAATTTTCCTTGCATTGCCTCTTATAATTCAGAGTGGTTGACTGTATTCAGTAACGTCTAATAGTTCTCTTTATGTATTTTAATATACATCTTGATAAAGAATATGTAAAAATTAGAATTTAAAAGGATATTGTAAATCAGACTGTAATTCTCACTCCTATACCTTAACCACTTCAGGTAAATTAAATATTTGTGTCATTTTAAATAATTCTGGAAAAAATTCCATGATTTCCCTTACTAACCGAAATCAGTGATTGCTGTAAGCCATTTTCTTCTGGTTTGCCCTAAATAGAGATGAAGAACAGCTGGTTACCATTCTCAATATAATAGTTAATATATTTCAAGGACATTAAAAAGTATCTCCTCAGCTCTTTGTTCATAGCCTGAATACTTGTGTCCTTTTGATCTTTCTTCTTTTTCTAAACCTTTCATCATTTGTGTGCGCTTCCTTCCTTTTTATTTCTCTGCATTCCCTTTCAGATGTGGAGATCATAACTGGGCATGGATATCCAGTGTGAGTCAAGCAGTGAAGAGTAAAATAAGAAACTTACCTCAGAGTTTCTAAACTAATTTTCTATTTATGAACCCCAGTAATGTGCTTGCTTAAAACACAACAAGAATGGTGGCTTGCTATCACATTTCACTTATAGGTCTGCTATGGTGCAAGATGTTTTTCCCCCTGTTGTATTTCACTTATTTTACATAGCAGCCTTACCTACGTATCTTGTATTCCAAAACATGTTGTTTTGCAACATGACAAATAAAACCTGCATAAGTACAAATAATATTTTGATGGGAAAAACTTTCAAAAGATTTTAACAACATAGTCACTTTGAACACATTAAAAATGCCTTGATCTTTTTATATACAGTGGGATACTGAAATACTTTATATATACCTTAATAATTTATAATGCAACTTTGCCTTAATGATTTAGTTAATTACATAGAGGTTTTCTAATATACCAACTCTAATTTGAATACTATTTGAATCCATCAAAGTTCTTTGTTTCTAGCTTATTTACTAATGGAAACTTAAGCTTGCTATCTATTACAATTACCTATTTTACTGAGGAAATGTTAAAAAGTTTGAAATACCAGGCCAAGTTTTAGGTATACCATCCTTTAAAACTCACTCTAAAATGCACATTGTTTGTTAAAATAGCCAGTGGTTTTTTCCTTCCCACTTCAGAACGTTTTTAGTTTATAAAATCACTTTGTTTCCTGGGAGGTGTTATTATGATAGTGGTTTTTTTTTTCAATTTTAGATTTACTTATTACTCAACTTTATGCCAATACTTTATCTTTTCTTGTTATGGGTAAGGAGTCAAAATTATTTTCATTTAGAGAATGTCTTGTTTTTATCCAACACAAATGGGATAGCTTCTATTAGTGGATTTACCATTTTCATTATGTTATAGTGTAAATTTGCCAATTTAGAATTGGAGTTTTTCCACACATGCTTTCTAGCTAATTAAAAGTTCATACTCATTCAATAAGTGCTACATAAAGTTCTTGAAAGGATGTTTATCACTGGCTTAATAACATTGAATAAATCCTTGATAAAAGTTTGCTTCTCTCTATAAAGTGCATCCCTAAAATTAGTCCTTTTGTATAGAAAAACAGCTGAGTTCAACTATTGGAGAAGCATTTCAAAGTCTCTTACCAATTGATTAGCATCTTCTTTACTTATGAATGACCCATTAATTTGGACAGTTTTTTTTTTTTTCAACGTTTATTTTTGGGACAGAGAGAGACAGAGCATGAACGGGGGAGGGGCAGAGAGAGAGGGAGACACAGAATCGGAAACAGGCTCCAGGCTCTGAGCCATCAGCCCAGAGCCTGACGCGGGGCTCGAACTCACGGACCGCGAGATCGTGACCTGGCTGAAGTCGGACGCTTAACCGACTGCGCCACCCAGGCGCCCCTTTGGACAGTTTTTAGAAAGTAGCAATAGTTTCTCTTTAGCTTTGATCTTGGCATGAGACATACTGCCTGGGTCTAGTCACTTCTTGCCTTCCCTCTCACCTCATTCAGCAGTGGTATTTTCTGACCCAGGTGTGCACACTCCTTCCTGACAACTATTTCAGGGCTCCTTTTCTCTGAGGCCTTGCTCAGAGACTGATACAATGGTTTTCTTCTTTAAATTCTAGACATAATTATTTGTCTCCTTTCAATGTGTTGGGGAAGCTTATTAACAAGATTAATGTAATATGCCCTTTAAATTTCATTCAGCATCATTTTTAAGAAAATTCAATCCAGTCTAAGCAGGTCTATGGAGAAAAAGAAAACTGCATTATCTCAGAAGTGCACTTTTGTTAGAAATCTTTATTTTGAAATAATTTATATTTACGAGAGAGTTGCAAAGATATTGTAGAATTTTCTCAATATACATCATTAAGTTCAGAGCTAAAAGTTTTAAAGGCAGAATAGCTTACAGTGTTTCCGACATAAAAACCCGATGCTGCCTACCTTTTAAAGGCATGTGCAAAGGCCTTTGGATGGTTGAAGAACTACAGATAGTGGTAGTGTGGAGTACACAGCTGCTGGGCACCAACATTTGGCAGGAATGAGAAGAGTCAAAGCATCTGAACAAGCTTTTGAAGTAGGGAGTGCTAGGCTCCATCTAGCACTTTTATGAAGGAAGAGGTATTTCTGGAACCTCTCCTGTTTCTAATCTAACAGAGCATGGTGACAGCAACTGAATGTCAAAGGACCTGCTGTCATCTTTTGTTTCTCCTGCTGTGGTTTGACCCCTGCTCTAACTTTTAGACATTCTTATTTTATTGAAGCAACTTATTCTCATGGGACATTAACTTGTACTACTGTAAAAGCCCCATTGCTAATATTTTTTTGGGCATTTAATTCCATTGCTTTATTTTTCACTGATTGATCTACTGTTTAGTGGAAAGATTCTTAATTTGAAGTAAATGAACTTTAATGGATTCATTGTGGGCTTTATAGTGTGTATGAGAATTTGGATGTTTTTGAGAGGAGGATTTATAGATTTTATGAGATTTTTCAAGAGTTTGTATAATTACTCCCTGCTTTTCTTCCCCCCCAAATTAGTAACCATTCTGCTCCGGTCTGAGAAAGATAGCATAGAAAATGTCAAGTAAATTAGATTGACATTCCACATTGGTAATGGGATTTTAAATGTGTATTTATTCTCTATCAGTATATATTAAAATATGCATGTTTCTATTAAGAATGACATTTAGGTATGGGTTTTAAATTAAATTAGGTCAATAAAATTTGCTAGTCAGGAAAATTAATTTTCCCTTTTTCTTATAACATTAAAAATGTTAAGACATTTTAACATTTTTCTTATAACATTAAATTTTATTTTTTACAATTTGTAAAATATGCCAGAATATCCCAAGTGCAAACAAACAACTTATAACCAAGAGATTTCAGTAGACACAAAGAAAAAAATTACGGATTATGTTACTTTTATACTAGAAATGTTAAGAAAAAAAGTATGAGAATCTTGCTGGATTACTGGGGGAAACCTACTGGAAATGCTAATCTTGCATATCTATTTGTAGAAGACATTCAAATTTCATTTTAGTATCCCTTCTTATTCCCTGATAAACAATTTTTATCTCTTTAGGAATAATACTGTGTTTCTAAGGCTATTTTTATATCAATTGTATTTCCTGGGGAATCCTAAAATTTGCACAAAAGCAAGGAAAAAGCTTTTGAACTATTGAGATTTCAGAAAACATGATTTTGCTACATGAAGCACCTGGTCTTTAAAAAAAAAAAGAAAGAAAAGATGTTATAAGAAATAGAAAGCTGCACCTGTGGCACACATTTGAAATATATTTTGAGGAAATATACCTTCCATTTTATGCTTTTTAGAAAGAATAATCAGTTCATCATGAAAGGTTATGCAGTTCTTACCAAGTTGTCATAGTGTTATTTTGTTGCTTCTCAAATTTATTTCTCTCATTCAGAGGGCATTTAAAGAAAGAAAAATATTTTTAAAAGTCTGAAACATTTTAACTTTAAAAATTTTGATTTTAAGGAATCCATATTGCATTGAAGAAGTTCTCAGTGATTTGGTGACCAATGAAGACTTAACTCTCCTTTATTTTTTTATTCTACAGTAGCACTTTTTTCAGACCACCAAGTGTTTTTATATCACCTGTGTCCCCAGCTAAATTCTGGGCTGCTGAAGGGAAAAAAACTGAATCCTGTTAAATCTGTATTCTCACATTTAGCACAAATTGATTTGCATTCTCTATAGCCTAGAGCTTTGTAAATGCCATTTAAATAAACAAATTCATATTTTTCAAAACACCATCCCCTATATTCTTTAGCTGTGCTGTCTAGTATGGTAGCCACTAGCTATATGTGACTAATCAGCACTTGAAATGTACCTAGTCCAAACTGAAATTCAATAGAAGTATAAAATACACACTAGATTTCAAAGACTTACAATGTAAAATAGTCATTAATATTTCTATATTCTATGTTGAAATGAGCATATCTTTTATATATTTTGATTAAATAAAACATTAGAATTGAGTCCATTATATTTCTTGTAGCTGCTAGAGAATTTAAAATTGCATATATGGTTACATCAAATTTCCATTTGACAGTGCTGTTCTGAAGCAAAAGTTGGTAAATGATGACCCCTGGACTGTATCTGGCCTGTTTTTATATGGCCAATGACCTAAGAATGGTTTTTACATTTTTAAAAGGTTGTTTAAAAAAAAAGTATATGCAACAAAGACCATATGTGATACACAAAGTCTGGAATATTTACTCTCTGGCCTTTAATATAAAAAGTTTATCCCTGTTCTATAAAGAAGTTATAAGGATGTAACTCATGGTTCTTAACCCTCCAGCAACTTGTAGTTTAATGGAAAATTAAATTTTTGAAATGTTTCATGGCACAATTGAAGTTTTATTAAGTGATAGTATTCAGGCATTATATGATATAGAAGTGGACTAGAGGTGTAAGACATGAGGATGAGATGGTTCAAGCAGGAAGAGTGGTGGATGTGCTGATGTGCTCCCCAGAGCCCCCTTCAGAGATGTTCTTGCTCTCTCAGCTGCTGGGAATGTTAACCCCTTCAGGGATTGCCTTTGTAGAGCACCACCTCCCCCAATATCACACACTTCCCAGGGTGGCTGATAGCCAGTGAATGGTCACAGGTGGAGTATAAAGGCCTCACCATTTCAGCAAGCATTTTTTCACCACAGAGCCTCTGGAAGTGCTGGCTGAGGCTGTCATAGCTCAACTTCTCCCTCTACCCAGTTCCTGCATCCTTCCTCCCGTTTCCTCAGGTTTTGATCCCCAGGGTATTCTCTAAAGAATGCTGTGCATATTAAACTTCCTCTCAGTCTGCTACCCAGAGAATCCAACCTGCATTGGGCAAAATGGTAAACAATATTCCACTTGTTGAGAGTTGAGGTGACAAAGGGACAGAGCCAAAACCAAATAAAAGCTCCATTGGGGGATAGTGAAATTAATTACTGGGGTAGTGCAGAGTGTTTATGTTCGAAATGATATGCTAGAAGATTGCCAAAAGGGCTTCCCCCTGAGGAGAACAGGAAGCTTTTTGAACAAGGATCTGACATGATGCAAACAGTGCTTTAGCAGAATTAATCCAGTAAAGAGAAGTGTGGATTATAGGGAGCAAAATTGTTAAAAATGCATCCATTTCTATGCTAATTTTTCATCAGTGCCTGATTTTGTGGGTCATCAGTAAGTGATGATTGAGTGCATTATTTAACTGAAATGTTATTAGTTGAGCTTTGATAAGTTGAAATTATTCTGGCAATGTATTCTTTTGGATCTTTGCTGAAGACCGGATCAGGTTCCCTGCCTTTAGTCTAGTCCCAAAGAGGGTAGGAAGACTGCCCTTCTAGAGTGTCCTGGGCTCATCCAAAGGGCTGCCTGGCATGTTACCCACTCCAGTTTTTCCAAATGCCAGCTGACACAGCTGAGCCTACTCTTGCCAGTTGAGTTTGCTGTGACCACTTTCTTCTCATCTACAGAGAAAACAGAGTTGCCCACAGCTAGAATCAGGGGAAAACTGAATTGAGTGGTCTTCCTTGATAGGTAGATAGCACAGTTTACCCAAGGCCCCTTGTGTTTTCTTCAGAGTTTACGTTGCTCTGTCTGGTTTGGAGGGAGGTGTTTTTATTTTTGTTGTTGTTTCTTGATGTGAAGGAGTTGGTTATTTGATACTGCTATTTAGAGCTAAGAAGGAGAAGCCTTTGTTACCAGGGCTGGGAAGTGTGGCACAAGAATAGGCTTTAGAATTATGCAAACAGAGCCAGTATCAGTGACTCCTCTGGAGTTGAAAGAGTCTATTCTCTTACCAATGTTGCAGCTCCAAAAATAATCAGGAAAAATAATTATTATATATAATTTATATGGTAATTTTCTCAACCTGAAACAATTAATTCCCTCTTGGCTTTTATTATAAATTGATGGAATTTACTTAAATTTCATTGACAAAAGCAAAGATGGGCAACATACAGTTATGAGATTATTAAAAATAATCCTTTGACAAGGCAATAAAATGGTTGCCTGTTTGAAGTTGGCAGATTTTCTTATGGTGTTTTAATATTTTTTAATGTTTATTTATATTTTAAGAGAGAGCACCAGTGGGGGAGGGGCAGAGAGTGCCGGAGACTGAATCTGAAGCAGGCTCCAGGCTCTGAGCTGTCAGCACAGAGCCTGAGTTCTGTGAGTTCAGGAGCTGTGAGATCATGACCTGAGCCAAAGTCGGATGTTTAACCAACTGAGCCACCAGGTGCCCCTCCTACGGTGTTTTATAAGAAGTAGCTTCAATATTTTGCTGGCTTTGGTCACTATCTCTGAAGTAAATTCAATTTCAGTTGCCCATTGGATATTACACGCTTGCCTTTCCATAGAAATAATTTTGTAAAATCCAATATGCAAAAAGTACCAGATGGAAAGATTATGGAAAAGCAGGAATGTTGGATGCCTAAGTACATAGTCGTTTGTAATGAAATAAACAAACAGTAGAACTAGCTTCTTAACGTGAATCATAGTTCAACATTTGCATTATAAAAGTGCTTAGTGTTTTCTTAAAAGAATGACTGTCTCTTGGTCATAAATCTGTTCCTAAAACTTTGTGCCTTTGATTCAAAACACAAGTTAAGACATGAAATATTTTTAATGAATGCAGATCCATAGGAATGAGTTTCTTAATTTAAGTTTGCATCATAACAATTTGGTCTCCACATTCAAAATATTTTGTGTATGCTCTCTATATAACTATATCAGAGTTCCCGTGGTGTGCTTTGTTTTTGTTTTATATGGGGCTAGTCTTTTATTTCCCGTAAATCTTATTATCTTTGTCAGGGATGGAAATAAGATGATTTTGGGTTCAGTCACTTTTTAGGCATGAGGAGGATTGGAAAGTAGGGCAGAATGGGAGGGGAAGAAATGTAGTAGTATCACCTGTCTTCTAGAAGTTTTAGACTGATAGGTCAGAGTTAACCTCTTAATAAACCTTAGATTGTGTGCTTGAGCATTAATGACATAATATCCAAAGGAATCTACAGTACTTAAATATGTCAATGTATTTCTCAGAGAATATGGTTGTCTGGAAAGTAACATCTTGGTAGTAAAAGTAAGTAGTGTTATGGATAATTAAAATAAGAAAAGCAGAATAAAAGAAGATAAGCAGAATAAAAGTAGGATTTTACATGATGGTGTTTGCTTTAATTTCATGGCATATTAGAGATATAGCTCTACGTCTACTATTTGCTAGAAAACATCCTCTGTGCCTCTAATCTGTTCAGGCTGGTTCCTTAATCTCCTAAAACTGCCTGTACCAATAGATAAGCCCAAGGATCATATCATATTTCTTTACTTGGTAGAATCCTTATATTTCTATTCTTCCTCGATTAATGTAAGACTTTAAAAATATACCACCGGGGTAGGTATATTCTTTCCTGGAGGTACTTTGGCACTATCTTATCTAATCGAAATACAGATATAGCCATTAAACCAATAGACACACTTCTAGAATGATATAATCCCAGAAGTTTGTGTGTACACATATAAAATGTTTCTTGAGACATTGGTAATAGCAAAAACTGGACACAACATCCATGTCTATCAGTTGGAGACTAAGTAAGTCATGGCATATGTGCATCCAGATTATTACTACCATGTTAAAAAATTGATATAAATATACATGGAAAGGTATATAAGACACCTACAGTGCCTATAGCATAGGAGACTTACATCTAATTATGTAGATGAAAGAAAAACAGATTGCAAATTAGTTTATGTAGCATGATCAAATTTATATAAATGAAGAAGAAAATGGGTACATAGCTATGTTTCCTGTCACCAGATATGTTTGGAAGGACATGCAGACAGTGATACGTTTTAGGAGAGTGGGAGTTAAGGGTGAAGAAGATGGGAGTTTTATGTTTACTTTTCTTTCTTATACTGCTTGAATTATTTTATTTTCTTAAATGTTTATTATTTATTTTTGAGAGAGAGAGAGAGAGAGAGACAGAGTGTGATCAGGGGAGCGGCAGAGAGACAGGGAGATACAAAATCTGAAGCAGCTCCAGGCTCTGAGCTGTCAGCGCAGAGCCCGATGCAGGGCTTGAACTCTGGAACTGCGAGATCATGACCTGAGCCGAAGCTGGAAGCTTAACTGACTGAGCCACCCAGGCGTCCCTGCTTGAATTATTTTAGCAGTAAACATATTTGTAATATATTGTAAATTTAAATGTTAACCACTGATAGAAAAATAAAAATGTGTGTAATAATAATAATAATAGTTGGTTTTTGTTGAGTGCTTACAGTAGAGCAGGCACTATTGTATGCATGTATTCACTAAATTATCACAGACACCTTACCATGTAGATCTGTTGTGATTCCTGTTGATAAAACTGAGGCACAGAAAAATCTGTAGTCTTACATCCAAGTTAGTGTATGAGGAAAGAGTCAAATGAAAGTATTGGGTATAGATATTGAGTGAATATTACCATTTATAAATGATCTCTCCTTTGTGACCTAGGAGGTTAAACATTGTGGCTTCCTAGTTTTGTGAGCAGGAGGAAAGAGAACATAAGTTTTTTTAGCCTATGAATTCTGCAGTGGTTCTTAGGAGTTTAATTGAAGAAAAATGTCTATTTGATAAATTCCACAGACTTCGTTTGAGGGAGTTCTTTCCAGGGGAGAAATCAACTATCCTTTGGAATTTTTTGTAGGTATTTCAAAACACAGAGGTATTATGAGTCATTTCTCATAAGAACTGGTCTTGTATATGAAGAAAAAAAATCCTCATATTTTCCAAGATTATCAGTGGGCTGAGAGATGCTAAGAAATGATTTTCTTTCTTGCAGTAGTTATCCAAATACAGAAAGGAGAAAAATAGCTTTTAGTCTAGGGATTTGAATGCATTTTACTCTATAGTGCTCTTTCATTCAATAGATATTTATTGTGTACCTCAGAAACCTACAATGAATATATTTTAACAATCAAATTAAAACTCCTGTAGCTCTCAAAATCTTCCAGAGTCACTTCCCTTTGTATCTATTAACCTCTTTCTTTACTGTTCTACAGTAAACTCCCTCAGCATCGTCTGGCCTATTCAGTCTGGCTTTTTAATCATTCCCCTTCAACTGCTTTTGCCAGGAGATGAACTTAAGTACAGGGATTGTCTAATTGTAGTGTCCCTGACACCCGTGACAGTGCCTGGAGCATAGGAGACTTACAGCGGTTGCACAAAATGAATGCATTCATTTTGGTCTTCATGCTCTTGCACGTGCATATTGCCATATGTAGAGTTTTGCTTTCCTTTTTTTTTTTCTCAACCTTTTCACAATCTTCAGACAAGAGTCCTTTTCCTTACTGGAGAGACTTTTAGTGTGTATCACTGACTACCTGGTTCAATGCAACAGGTCCCTCCTGCCTCCTGTACCAAATCCAGACTCCTTTGATGTTAGGAACATTGTGCTTCCTTGTACATCCAAGTGTTATTTCTTATTAGGCTGTTTTCAGACTACCTCAAAACATACTTACACGTTACCTTTTCTGTACATCCTGATGGAACCATCTTTCTGTTAGATGCAGGAGTTAAGAACATGGCCTGTGAATAGATGACCTGAATTCTAATGCTGGTTATTTCACTTCCTAGCCATGTTAAGATTTCTTAGTCTCTGAGCCCCAGTCTCCTCCTTTTAAAAAGAAAGTTAGTCATGGAAACTTGAGGCTTAGAATGTTGTAAGGACTAACTAATCTATTAAAGTGATTAGCACAGTGCCTGCTTTATTGTAAGTAGTCATAAATGTTAGCTATTATAACTGAATTGCTTCTGTGTATATTTTGTCTTATCTGTGATGAAGTAGGGATTGCTCATGGACTGCATAAATACTGTGTAATAGCTGTTGTTAATAGATTATTAGTAACGTGGATGATAACCCGTAAGAGGACAGAGGAGATGACTGAAATCTGTTTTGAGTGATTGTGTAGAGACATTAATTCCTCCTGCTTGTTTCTTAGTGGGGCCACTAACTTATTAAACACATGGTAATTGACTGCTTACTCTGTGCCAGGCATCATTCTAGTTTCTGGTGATACAGCAGGGATAAAAATAGAAGAAAATGCCTGTCTTCATGGAGCTTACATTTTTAGTCCTAAGTAAAATTTAAGTATGTGACATGGTAGTAAAGACTGTGGAAAAAAATGAAGCCACAGAAGGGAACTAAAGTGTAGATGTGTATAAGCATGTGTATGTATCTGTCAAGGGGTGTGGATTGCAATTTTAAATATGACGGTTAGGAAAGACTTCACTTAGTATGGCATATTTAGGAAAAGTTCTGAAAGAGGTAAAGGAATAACCATGGATATACCTGTGGGAGGTTTTCTAAGCAGAAGGATCAGGAAGTACAAAGATCCTGAGTTTGTAGCATGCCCAGTATATTCAAGGTACAACGAGGAGGCCGGTGTGTTTAGAGCAGAGTGAGTCAGAGAGAGTGAGTGATAAGAAGTGAGGTAAAGTGTGTGTTGAACAAGGGGCAGGTACAGATCATGTAGGGTACTATAGACCATAGCAATCCCTGTGTCTTTTATGCTGTGTGGGATGGGGAGCCTTGGGAAGGTTTTGTGTGCAGGAATATTACCAGAGTAGGTTGTAGTGAGATTACTCTGGCTGCTGTGTTGAACAAAGACTGAAGTGAGCAAGAGCAGGAGCAGGGAGACAAATTGGAGGCTTCTGCACTGATCTAGGAAGAGACATAATGTTGGCTTGGACTTGGGTGATTGTAGTGGAAGTGGTGAGAAGTGACTGGATTCTGGTTATATTTTGAAAGCAGAGCCAAAAGGAGCTGCTGACCATTGGATATGAGGTACTAGTGAAAGAGAGGAGTCAGGGATGAGACTTGGTCTGAGCAACATAAAGGATAGGGTTATTTACTGAGATAGGAAAAACTGAAGAATCATCAGTTTGGAGGGAAAGAACAAGAGCTAAGTTTGGACATGCTAAATTGGCATACCTGTTAGACTTTCAAGTAGAACTAGAGAGCTGACCCTTAGAAATCCTTTGGAATTCAGAGGAGAGATCAGGGTTGGATATAAAAATTTGGGCTTGTCAATATATAGGTAGTATTTTAAATGTGGAGATTGGATAGTGAATAATTTGCAAGTTCCTCCTGGCCTTCCCATACATTTTTTCATTTAGTGTCTCTATCTTTATCATTCTTCTTATGTATCTTCTCATCCCACAAAGTCCAAACTTGCAGTAGTATTATTGTCCTTTATTTTTCAGCTTGGGTGATTTGGAGGAGCATTCTATTTTGCTCATTTGAGATCTTATCAAAATAAATACTCATTTTAGTGAGTTGAAGGATTCTTCTTGATGACTCTAGTTGTGATAGATCCTGTTCTAAGTAAAAAGTTGGAAATCTATGTGTAACAGCATTTATTTTTGTAGCAACTGTGTGCTAATCAGGGCCTACCCATTCATGAATCAGTCTATAGTCTTGGAGGACACTATGTACCTTTGCTGTGGATGATATTAGAGAAGTGTTTTGCAGAAAGTTTCTGACCTCAGAAAACTTACTAATTAGTTGAGAGCCCAGACACAGGTAAACCAATTAAACACAATGTAAGACAAAATTTAATTGTGCCTTAGGTTGTGCAGTTTAGCAGTATAAGGAAAAGTTTATTAAAACTAACATTTGGTATTTTGGGCAATGTCCTGGTAAATTACTTTATTTTCATCATATATGGGTTACATGGAACACAGGGTAAGATGGAATGTATAGCAGAGGGGACTGTCCCTCCTGTCTAATACCCCATAGGTCTGGATAATTCCCTTGGCAGGTATTAGAATTAATGCCACTAGCTCCTTCTCACTGAGGATTATGAGCATGTGACCCACATTCCCCAAAGAAGAGCCCCTTGTATACCCAGATGTTGAGGTTTTCATTCATAATAATGCCTGCTTTTTGAGAAATGAAGTATTTTTTTTTTTAGAGCATTTCAGGTTGCCTCTTATTCTTGACTATTAACTTCTCAAAATACAAACTTAGTGGTGGCACTTGAAGAGAAGATTCATTACAAGAGCTGAAAGCATTAATGAAAGCTTATATTAATGATTCATTAATAAATCAGTAGTGGGTAAGAAACTAGATCTTCGTTTTCTTGAAGACTTTAATGTATCTCTGTGCTCCATTGGTCTAGAGGTCAGAAAACTCCTAAAGTTTGAGGTCGGTTGATATCATATGGCATTTCCATTCTCTCGACAGATTGGCTGATTCTTACATGCCTAGATTAATCCACCGATCCCAGGTAAACTAATTACTTGATGTGGATAATGAATGGATCTTTTATTTTCATGTAAGGTTTTTAAAGCCTAGTACACATGAGAGATTTGTATATAGAGGGAGAGAATTTTGACTTTTGCTTGGTAAATAAAAGTGATGATAGTGAATACATGAAAACTCATTTTCGGGGTGCCTGGGTGGCTCAGTCGGTTAAGCGTCCGACTTCAGCTCAGGTCATGATCTCACAGTTCATGGGTTCGAGCCCTGCATCGGGCTCTGTGCTGACAGCTCAGAGCCTGGAGCCTGCTTCTGATTCTGTGTCTCCCTCTCTCTATGCCCCTCCCAACTCATGTTCTGTCTCCCTCTCTCTCAAAAATAAATAAACATTAAAAAAATTTAAAAAAACTCCTCATTTTCATTTAGCTTTGGGATACTTAATAGAATGGTTTTGTAGCAGATAATGTCTTCCTAATTGGGTTCAGTTTAGTAGGTATTAAAATATTATTTAGGGGGCACCTGGGTGATTCAGTCAGTTAAGTGTCTGACTCTTGATTTCAGCTTAGGTCATGATCTTGTGGTTCATGGGATTGAGCCCCACTGACAGCCTGGAGCCTGCTTGGGATTCTCTCTCTCCCTCTCTCTCTCTCCGCCCCTTCCACATTCATACTCTTTCTTGCATGTTTGAGCTCTCTCTCAAATAAACATTTAAGAAAAATATATTATTTAGGTAGCATATGAAAGTCTGAAACATTTCCTTTGATTAACCCCTAAACAGTTTTCATCTAAAAAAATGAAAAAAAAATTTACTGATATACTGTTTTATTTTTTGTACTTAGATTTGGCTATAACCGTAACCAACCTTAGAATTAATAGGACAAACTTTGAAATTCTTATATCCTGAGCAAAAATTTCCAGTAGAACCCCATGAACTTTCAAAACCATCCCAGGTGGAGTGTAGGGATTATGAGTAACAATTAGACTCAAGGAGAGAGGAAATAAGGCATTAATTCTTTCTCCTCTCACTTGCTTTTGCTGGATGTTTCCATTTTCTCTACAAGGATCAGAAGCAGTGGAGTATTTGAATGTCGGGAAGTGAGTAGCTGATCTTTAGCAGGAGCTTGACTGAAGTTACCAATAAAAGGTAGTTATTTTATTACATCATCTCCAAATACCTTATACCAGTAAAGTCTCAGAAAAAAAAAATCTGTTAACATGTTGGAATTTAGCCAAACTAGTTAAGTCTGTCTTCGGCTCTCCTGACTTCCAGGCTGGCCTCCTAGGAATTTTTTATGGGAGCTTTGGAGCCCATAAACTTTACAAATGTTGCTTCTGACAACATAATGAAACTACACTGGGAAGGACTGCTACCCAAAGAGACTGTTTCTTATCCTGACCCCTTACTCAGAATCTTCCTTGCCCATTGTTCTATTCTGTAGATGGTATTGGTAGGAAGATTAGCTCAAGAATCAGTTTATAACCAACTGCTACATATTTGTTTTATTTATTTTTCACATCTCCTGTTGGTCAGAGGGAGTTTAAATGATGCCCTATGGGTTTCTTCCTGAGTAAGGAAGTAAAAGTTTTAATGAACCCTGTGACTTGATGAAAATCATCATAAAGCAGTTCTGCAAGTTGTATTAATAGAACTTGAAAACAAACTTTGTTTTAAATCATAGTCGATGAAGATAATATTCCTATGGATAATGTAAAATTTATACACTTGTATGCAGGAAATATATTAGTATATACACTGACATTTTGTGCATGCATGTTTTGTATAATATTTAGTGCAATAGGAATTAACACTGTATTAATATAAATTATCAAAATTTAGTATTACTCAAGGTGACACACTAAAGATTATAGACATCTTTATTTAATGACTATTATCAAATTGATATTACTTATCTTTATTTTTATTCTAGTATAGTTAACATACAGTGTTATATTAGGTTCAGGTGTACAATATAGTGATTCAACAATTCCATACATCACACTGTACTCATCATACAACAATTGCATTCCTTACTCCCATCAACCATTTCAGCCATTTTCTATCCCCTCTTACCCTTTGATAACCATCAGTTCTCTATAGTTGAGAGTCTGATTCTTGGTTTACCTCTCTCTTTTTCTCTTTGCTTGTTTGTTTTGTTTCTTAAATTAAGCATATGAGTGAAATCGTATGGTATTTTTCTTTCTCTAACTTATTTTGCTTAACATTATCCTCTCTAGCTCCATCCATGTTTTTGCAAATGGCAAGATTTCATTATACACACACACACACACACACACACACACACGTATGAGATACATATGTGTATATGTATGTATATATATGAGATACATATGTATGTATATCTATTTATATCTATATCTATACATATATATATCTCACATCTTCTGTATCCATCTATCCATGGACACTTGGGCTACTTACATAATTGGCTATTGTAAATAATGCTGAAGTAAATATAGGAGTGCATGTATCCCTTTGAATTAGTGTTTTTATACTTTTTGGGTAAATATCCAATAGTGTGATTCCTAGATCATGGAGTAGTCCTAATTTTAACTTTTCGAGGAGCCTCCATACTGTTTTCCACAGTGGTAGCACCAGCTTGCATTCCCACCAACGGTGCATAAGCGTTCCTATCTCTCTACTTCCTCACCAATATTTGTTTCTTGTGTTACTGATTTTAGCCATTCTGATGGGTATGAGCTGATATTTCACTGTAGTTTTGATTTACACTTCCCTGATGATGATTGATTTGAGCATCTTTTCATGTGTCTATTGGCCATCTGGATGTTTTCTGTGGAGAAATGTCTATTCATGTCTTCTGCCCATTTTTTAATTGGATTATTTGTTTTTTGGGGTGTTGATTTGAATAAGTTCTCTAAGTTGGATACTAACCTTTTGTTGAATATGTCATTTGTAGATATCTTTTCCCTTTCAGTAGGTTATCTTTTAGTTTTGTTTCCTTTGCTGTGCAGAAGATTTTTATTTTGATGTAGTCTGATATTATTTATTTTAAATATGTTTTATGAGGAGGTCTAAAGATATTTGTTTTCATCCTTTTCTGATAGGGTAGAATTGGTATTTTGATGTACAAATGGAAGAATATGGTCAACAGAGAAACTCTTATGTAGAGACAGAGCATCTGGAATGAATGAAGAATTTTGAGTGTAGAGATAATTTTTTTGTAGATAACAAGAGGTTGAAGATTGAGTCACTTAGCAAGGACTCTTCAATTATTCAGTGATTTCCTCAGCAGCATTTTAAGTTGCGCTTATGTAATCGTTTCATGGTTGACTTTATTCTTCTCATGTATTGCTATTTTTCTTTGTCCTTTTCTCAGGAGTAGGAAGAAAATTTCATTGAAACACAAAACAGAATTATATTCATTGGCTACACTTCACAAAAGAGTCATTGTGTAATTTGGCCAGTTTCCTTCACCACCTATTTAAGTGGCGTGGCAAATGTAATTGGGATTTCCCCAGCCATTCAGGAATATCTGTAAATCTTTTTAAATGTGGATACAGCCACAAAATGACTGTAGCCCAGGAAAATCTACTCAGCTTGATGGCATTGCTTTTATTCCCACCATCAGATTTCTTTCCACCCAGTTTTCCAATTCAAAAGGCATAGTTAGCTTTAACCTTATCATGAAGTACATACCTTCGTGTCCTAAACTGTTGGTGGAGCAGGTATGACACTTAAGCCTGGGAAATTGTGCAGAGCATGAGGGTTATCAGTCTTCCAGTTTTTGAGTGTTGTAATGGATAATCTATGTCTTCATTTCAATGGAGAATGTTCCATTCTTTAAGAGTATCTTTTTTGTGACAGCAATGGTGAATTGCCTTGATGCATTTGAGTTGTTGCACATATAGAGCATTTTATTAAAAAATACTCAGGTTGTAAATCCCAAGATAATTGTGTATCTTCATTATTCTGTGCTTGTAGTAATAATTTCTTTAGTGCAGCAAAATGCTCTCATTTTATGCCTAAGGGTTTTGTGTCTCAGGGCATTCACAAACGGTTCCTTTCTTATTTCCTGTGTGATCTATTACTGTTATCAAATAGAGAAGTATTCAGAGAGAGGAACTGACCCAATACTATGGGGAAACTAATATATACAGAACTGCATTTCTTGAATTTTGGTTTCATAGTAGCTTATGCGTATAGCATAATACACAGTGCATAGTAAAATCAATGAATAGTGTTCAAATTAAAGCCTGCTTAGGACTGATTTGGAAATTGTCCAACATTAGTAAGAAAAAATTAGCTATTTTAAAGTAGGGGAGAAGTCTAATCATCTGCTTACATTCCAAAAGGATAAAGTAGTTGCCTGGGAAGCCATTCAGTAGACACTTTGAAAAATATAACTCTGGCTATTCAGTAATAATAGTGCTTCCAGTTAGTCTTATGCTTCAGTTTTTCCAAGGTAATAACTGGAGACACAGGACTAGAGTTTAGCATAGGCACAGATCTGCTCAGGAGGACCTTCATTCTCACAACTCGGAGTTCACTTTCCATTATTTCACAGATCACTCCCTTAAATTTCCTGGAACCCTCCCCCATACAGTCCTTGCCAGATGCTCTAGGAATTCAAATGAGATGTTTTATTGGCCATAGTAGATACACCTGTGACCTTTTGTTCTTCTCAGAATTTTTTTCAGCACCTTTACCATTATGAATTCAAGAGTGGGGGTGAGGTTGCATTGGAGATGAGTTGTAAGTCATGCTGAATTGTATTCAGAATCCTCTGTTGCTTTTCTTGGTCAACACATTTTGAACTTCATAAGGTTATGTTCTTTTCTTTGGTTTAACTACCTTTGGTTCGTCCTACCATTTTGATTTGGTTTCATGTTGTCATTTTTACATGGATGTTCTCCCATGTTACCCCTTTCCCCACCATGGTATTTTTGGTATTCAAACTAAGTTCATGTTAATTCCTATGCAGCAGCTTTGACATTTATTCAACCAATAATTATTGAGCACCCATTATGTGCTTAGCACTTTTCTAGATTTTGGAGAAGCAGTGATGAACATGACAAATTCCCTGCCTTTAAGAAATTAGTATGTTAGTGAGAATGAAAAGATGGTAGGAGATGAGAACAAATTTCTTTTAAGTAGGTAATCAAATAAATACATTGATAACTTCAGATTGTATTCAATGCAATGAAGACAATAGACATGGTGGGGTGATGTGACTTTATTCAGATTAACAAGAATCATCTTGTAGATGATTGAATCTTGTAGATTCCACTTGGTAGAGCTGCTTGAGAAAGAGTAGTAAGAAAAGATGTGTTTGGTAACATTTGAACAGAGGCCTGAATGATAGAAGGATCTACCCATGGAAAAAGCCAGGAAGATAATATTTAAGCCAGAGGGGGAAAAGTAGTGCAAAGTCCCTGAGGCAAGAATAAGAAGGGCATGATGGAGGAAAAGGTAGTAGTGTGTCTGGATATAACAAGCAAAAGTGAGAGTGGAATGAAATGAGGTTGGACAGATAGGGAGTGACTGGTTTGTATAGAATTTTATAGGCTTTGAGTCTTTAGTTGCGTTCCCCATGGAACACTCTGAGGTGGAGATTTGCATAAAGGAAGGTTATTGGGGAATTGTCTCTGGATCAACATCTGTGAGGGAGTGTGAAAATGGACCGGCGGTGTCAGGAGTTAGAACTGTAGTTCATCTCAAGAAAGGTCTCAGTCTATCTTATGTAGGCTCTAGTGTGGAGTTGGCCTGTCAACATGGTCACACCTTTAGGCAAGGCACTTGGTGTTTAAACCTGTATACTGCATCAATAGATGCAGGTATGACCTTTGCTGAGAAGACTTGAGCTGATGTAGCTCACAACTCCTGGACAAGGCCTCTGTGAGATCCAGCCACCTCCAGAACCTCAGCAGCTAAGGACCTAAACAAGGTACCACAGTATTTGTCATACTACCAGGAAGCATTCAGTATTGATGGTTCAGCTTGTTTTTCAGCACACTGTTTACATTTGTTTAAAATACTTGGTCAATACTCGAGATGATCGCAGACCCAGTTATACACACCCACACCAGACAGTGTTGTTCTCATTCAGGTTAAGGCTGAAGGTGCACAGGAAAAGCAATAGGGATTGAGGAAGAGCCTTCTTTCCACTTCTCCCATCCTCTTCTTCTGTTTATCCATTTAACTATTTCTTTTTCAAATGTGTTCATCATTCTCTTTATATGTTAACTTTTTTTTCTTTTCTTTTTTTTCTTCCATGGTCTCTTTTTAGTAGAGGACCAATTTTGAAACAGACTGAAGACAGTGTTATAAATCCACCTTAACTGTTCAGGCAAGAAACACTGATGATGTGGCTTAGGGCACTGGAAGTTGGAAAGCAAAGGTGAGGTGAGTTTGAGAGGCATTTCAGGGTTGGAAAGTTGTCATTCTGGGACAGAATACTTGAATGAAGGAAAGCAAGGAGTAAACGGGGAAGGAGCAGGTTTGGGCAGCAGGGACTGGAAGATGTATGTTCTGCTTTGTGGAGGATGTTTCTGAAGTGCCTCATAGGACAGTCATATGAAGGTATACCTCTGGCAGCTGAAGATGTGTGGAAATCAGAGGAGACGTCAGGCTAGAGACATGGATTTTAGAAACCTCTCTGTAGAGAAGATAATTGTGTGAATAGGTGGTTTACAGTGCTATTTCTAAAGTCAAATTCATGTAGTAAAAACTATGTTATTTAAGTGGAAAATGGTGGAAAGTTGTTTTATTCTCACATATTTAAATACTGGGACATGATTAGAAAGGACAATGACCCTCCATTTCCCCAGTGCTTTCAAGTTCTTTTGAGTAAGGTTGTTTCCCAGATGAAATTCTGAGAACATACCACCTTGTGAAGGGCACATGTTTAGCAGATTCATAACGTAAAAGATCCACTTAGTCTGCCTCATGCAGCTTTTGGATGGCAAGAGCTTTGGAATAGACATAGTTTTGATAGCTGATGCTGTAGTATAGAATCTTCTGGAAGATTTGTTAAGTTTTAGCAACCATAGAAGTCAGTTATTTAATAATTAAGAGAATTAAGTATTTTGCCTTTGCCGAACCTGATCTACCTGATCATTGTTTTATTTGGTAAGGTACAACTGTCTATTTAATTGAATGAGGTTTTTTTTTTTTCTTCCTGTAAGTGTAAGTGTAGGTGTTACTCTGTCATACTGCTTTAGAAGCTTTAATTTCTATATTATTTTATAACATAGAAGCACCTAAAAACTACAGTTTATATGAGACTCTCTGGGATGATTGAGCCAAGAAGTGGTGGAGGAAACAGGTAGAATGCCTAAAGATTTAGTATTTCATGTTAAGAGTAAAAGGAGAATAAAAATATCCCATTTGTATTTGGCTGCTTTTATGTCATTGACAAGATCAGTCAGAAGCTACCCTTTTTCAGCTGGTGGGTAGGTGTTCAAGGAATTGTTGAGTTTCTTATTTCTTACAAAGCACACACCAGATGAAAAGCTTTAGAGACCTGATTTACTGCTTAAGCACAAGACAAACTTGGTCTTAATTGTGGCAGACTGTTTTATTACCCTTTGTAGGACCATTGTTAATTCTGGGGCACATTTGGAGGCAAATATCCATTGGTTCATTCCAGCCATTGGTGTTCCTGAAAAAGGGACTGACAATTTTTTAGGCTATCAATTTTTTTATCCTAGTTGGTTAAACCTTTTGAATTGAATTTTATTGATGATCTGGCTTGTTATTAAGACGATGGCTTGTCGGGCGCCTGGGTGGCTCAGTCGGGTGAGCGTCCAACTTCGGCTCAGGTCATGATCTCACAGTTTGTGGGTTTGAGCCCCTCATCAGGCTCTGTGCTGACCTCTTGCTCAGAGCCTGGAGCCTACTTCAGATTCTGTTCTCCTTGTCTCTCTGCCCTTCCCCCACTCGCTCTTTGTCTCACTCTGTTTCTCAAAAATAAATAAATGTAAAAAAAAAAAATAAAAGACGATGGCTTGTGACCACAGGCCACATAAAATGACAGGCCAGTTGATGTTTATGCAGTCAATAAACATTTATATATCACCCATTTCTGTGGACATTGTACTGTTAGAGGTTTTGCTACTGTTATTGATCACATATAATCAATGATTTGTAACAAATTACCTGTGAACATGTAAAATGATTACTGGTTCTAAAATACATTTTCGTCTCCTTTAAGACATGGCTGAAAATCTAACATGAGGACTGATGAACTTGTTTCCCTTAAATGAGGGAAGGCCATAAAAAGGGAAGGACTGTTAATTTCTTGTGCTTAGTTTAGGAAAAGTGACAATAGAAACTGATTCAAAAAGAGAACACTGGTGCTCCTGGCTAGTTCCCCAGTAAATTTTACCAACATATTATATACAGAATCAGTTTTTTCTCCTTATGAGAAACTTCTATCCATTAATCCTGGAGTTTGGTATCGTGAAACTCTTTTTTTTTTCTTCCACTTATGTTATTTATTATTATTTATTTATTTATTAAAATTTTCTTTACTTATTTAAAAATTTTTTTTAATTTTATTTATTTTCAGAGAGAGAGAGTGCAAGTGGGATAGGGACAGAGAGAGAGGGGGTAGAGAATCCCAAGTAGGCTCTGCACTGCCAGTGGAGAACCCAATGTGGGGTTTGAACCCACAGACCACAAGATCATGACTTGAGCCAAAATCAAGAGTAGGACATTCAACTGACTGAGCTACCCAGGTGCTCCAAGGGTAGTTTATTTTAAGAGAGAATCATTGGATTCATTGGATCAATTTGGTGTGTGTGTGCGTGTGCATGCGTGCACGTGTGTGTGTGTATGCATACATATTGAAAACAAGAAAGGAGCATAGTATGTTTGCATTAAAAATTGTGACATATGGGGCACCTGGGTGATTCAGTTGAGCATCAACTTTTGATTTCTGCTCAGGTCATGATCCTGAGGTCGTGGGATCAAGCCCTGCATTGGGCTCCCGCACTGAATGTAGAGTCTGCCTAAGATTCTCTCTCTCCCCCTCCCTCTGCCTTTCTCCTCCACTCACTTCTGTCTCTCTAAAATAAATAAATAAATAAATAAATAAATAAATAAATAAATAAATACAGTTTAAATAAATACAGTTTAAATAAATAATGTTTAAAAACTTGTGGCATAAAATTTCACACTGACCAGATGGATGAGAATTATTCTTTTATTGATAAATCAAGGCTGAAAGCTTTTTTTCTCGATGATCATATTAAAAATAAATTCAGGGTCTTATAAGGCTCTAGATACTTGGTTTGTGGCTCAAAACTTTTGCAGATTTAATTTCCCAAACCCCTAATTACTCAGGGAAGAAAACGATTCCAGAAGTAATCTGTGTACTTCCTTCTTAAATTAAAAGGTAAACTTCTCAAAGGGGCAATAAAAATCCTCTTTTAAGAAAATGAAAGATCCCAAAAAACATTAGAATTGTTATGGAATAATAACTTATTATTAGAATTATTGTAGAATTATATTTTTCTAAAGAAAAATAATTTAAGATTTTGGCAATTTTGTTAGCAAAAGAGGAAAAGCAAACTATTCTCTTTAGTATCTTGCTTATGGATGGATTTACAGATACTTGGGGAAACTTACAGAGACTGATATTACGAAGGTATACCAGAAGGTATCTTTGTTATTTGAAAACATTTTGATAAATTCTTTTCATTACTTTCAAGATAAAAGTTAATTTACATATTACTGTCAAAGATGTTGCTTAGAATCAAGTACAGTACATTTTAGTGATTTGGCATTCATTCATTATTCATTTATGTAATTTATTTGTTTAATTATAATTTTCAAAGAAAATTTGAGAAAATATTGTTTATCTCTCCCAGTTCTTAAAGATACCTATTTTTATTCTAATGGTTAATTTTCATGATTATATTGACATAAATTAAAATATCTCAACACCTTTTACAATATTACCTATTTTTGTTTTCATAATTTATAGACCTATTACTGCCCTCTGGGTTTATGAGTTTCCTTTTTTAAAATCTGGAATGTAAGTTATATACCTGTTCAAATGATATAAGGGGTATCAAGGGCTCCTACACACGATGGTAGAGAATCCTGGGAGATAGGTTGAGATGCCATTTGGAAAAGCTTCTGGTTTGGAGAATCTCCCCTTCATTGGTTTGCTGTCTCCGGGTGTCTTACCAAAGGCAATCAACAAAGAATGAAGGTCTTTGCTCCATTTCTTCTGGCTTGGAGGCCTGTCCAGTTAACCGCTGCCAGCTCTCTGCAGATGTGCACACCAGAGAAAAGGAGAAGCAGGCCTAGCCTTTCGGGGAACTCATTGCCTGCAGTGGGGTGGAGTGGGGCCACTTGCTTATATAGTTGCTGCAGCACATTATTTAAAACTGACCTCAAGACTTTGGTTTGCTCAGTTTATTTTTAGAAATAATGACACTATAGCACTCTGAGGCCTGGATGTTATTTCTAAACTGAAGAGTAATATTATTTTTCTGAGAAATAGAATTTTGGGATTTTAAATGGATTTTTTTGGGTAAAGATTTCTGAAGCTTTTCCAGTAATTGGGACTTTCTGGGCAGAAAGAGATGGGAACAGTGTGCTTCCTTTATTCCTGCTGAACTTGAACACTAGGACAGGAAGATTGTCAAGAAAGGGGTACATAATTTTCCTTGTTCCTCCTTCTGAGTGAGTCCCCTCATGTAAAAAGAAGAAAGAAGCATTCATCCTTTTCAGTCATCTACTTTCCAAGTTACTAAATTTTAAATCGTGTTTATACACACAATACCTACTAGGTTGTCTATGGGGAGTATATTTGTGTGTGTAAGTTGTAACCTGGCATATCTAGTAGCTTGCCTAAGAGATTTGGACACACACACACACACACATGTATCTTATTTGGAATGTATGAATAGTAATTTTTTACATATACATATTTTGTATTATGTGCTGTTTATATGGTACATAGTTATTTGGATATCTGTATAGAGAAATGCCTTTAGAAATCCATTTAATTTTTACAGATACAGTTTTCATTAGCTTCCTAATTGAAATCCTTGACTGTAATCTTTCCTTCTCTGGTTTCATACTCCACAATATCTTTATTTTTCTAAAATAACAATAACCAACACTTTGTGTTGCTTACATTATGCCAAGCACTATTCTATTTTAATTTATAAACCTCTCAACAACTCTGTAAGGTAGGTATTATTAAAATTCTCATTTTATAGAAGAATAAACTGAGGCAGAGAGGTCAAGGAGCTTGCCCCAGTTCACAAACCTCCTGAGTGATAGAGTTGATACTTGAACCAGGCAATCTAACTTTAGAACCTGTATACTTAACCACTATGTCATACTGTCTTGCAAACAAAAATGTGTTTCCTCAGCCTTCTAATTAAAACCCACATTCTCTGCAGCAAGACATGCTAACTTCTTAATATTGGACTAAATTTATCAGCTCTTTATGTTTCTCCTCAGCTCATGTTCGAGGTCATTGTTCATAGTCTAGCACATTAGACTACTGGTCCTTCTCCAAATGTTCCAAATACATTTTCTGACTCTATACTGTTAATCATGATATACTTTTGTCTAGAATTTGCTTCATCATTGTCTAACTGGAAAGCCCCTACCTATTCTTCAAAGCCTAACTCAAACTTTACCTCTTTTATGCATTGTGATAAGATTGTTTCTCTTTCATCTGTACTTAATATGTCACTGTTTTGGTACTTGTCTCATTGTATGGTGTTATTTATCCATCTTTTTCCTTCTTGGTCTGTAGGACTTCTTGCGATTAGAGTTTGTTTTCCTCAGCTTTATACAAGTATCCTCAATACAGCTAATACAAGTGGCTGATTCATGGTAGACACTCATGAGATAGTGTCAATGTTAAACTGAATTCAACACTGAATCAGTTTGCATCCTAGAATTGCAAGCAGGTTAAGAGGCAACCTGAATCTGGCTGCAAACCTCTATTGACAAGAAAATGTGTCATGTGCCTTTCACTGGGAGTACTATGTTCCCACTGCTGATTTCATGTGACCATCTAGTAACCAGACTCAACCTTTGGGCATGTTGCCATGCCCTGGATGCTGCTCTGAGGGCCCCTGCCTGGTTTTCAGTCAGAGTTTCCTGTGCAGGTGGTGGAGGATTTTGAAATGCCTGAAACCAAATCATTACACCCACTTAAAATAGTTTCTCTTGTCTGTGTGTGATAAGAGGTGGGTGGGGAAAAAATTAGTGCACACAGCCTATTTCTTGGAGTTGAGATTGCCAAATAAATGTCATGAATGGGGAAAATTAACACATATGAGTTGGGTTTAAAATATTTTGCCCCTCCATTCTTCTGTTCACTTTAATTTAGAAAGTCAGTTTCCAGATGTTGAATGAGCATTGACTAATTTCTCAGTACCCTCTTTTATTCTGTTTTCTTGATTATAGATCATCTGACTCAAGTGTATTTAGGGAAACTGGCAGATGATTGAACATGGTGAAACTAAGAGCTTTTTATTTCTCTAAGGAAAGGAGTGAATTCAGTCAGGTTTTTTACAGTCATGGAGCCCTTCTCTGAGCAAAACTTTGATGACTTTATTTTGACTTTAATTGAAGAATGTTTGAATTAAAACATTTACTTAATAATAGTAGAACACTTTTCTTGTGTTTACTGTAGTAAATGCCAAGATGATAGAATTTCTAATTTTAAGTAAGATAAATGCTAAGTTAAAGGCCTTTGCATGATTTCAGCAAAACAAAGGGTGAGACACCTGTGTTGGAGTAGAGCAGGAGAAAGGAGAAGACGAGATTGGCCAACTCATAATTGCACCAAAATTTATTCAGTAGTGGACTGTAAATTGAAGGCTGAAAGGTACTGAAATAAATGAGGAATTTGAATTTTACAAGTTTATACACTTTTAAAATGAGTCCAAAGATTGAATGATAATATTATACAATTCTGAAAAATTAATTAGAACTACCATTTAAAAAAATCTGAGTGTACATTTTTCTCATTTACCCTGTTCTGTTTATGAAAGTTTATTTAGAAACGATTAAAAGAAAACCCAATGCATTACAACAATATATTGTTCTTCTTCTTCTGTCAAAACAGTTAAAACATTTAGCTTGTATTGTGTGATGGAAGGTTTTGTGCATGTAATCTAATTTAATTCTTGCAGTTGCCCTGTAAAGCGTTATCATCTTTCATCATGTAAACACAGCCAAGGAAGCTCAGGAACTGCTCCAGAAAATAAGGAGCAGAGCGGGATTCAAACTCAGCTTCACTACTACTGCAGTCCATGTTTTTTTTCCAGGGGTGGAGAATTTCAGTTTTGACTAAAGATACTCCTTGAAACAAACATACCAGAAGTACAAAACTAACAAAAGTTGTAACTGAAATAGGCTGTTGTTTATATTAGGTATGTTATTTGGCATAATTTAAGCAGAAGTCATCTAAATAAATGATTTATTCATATTTCACTTATCATTGAAATCTCAATAGAGAGTTTGATTAAATGGGTATTTATGATTTTTTTTCCCTCAGTAATATGATCACTTGTATTTATGGCCTGGAATGGATTCAGGATAAAATTTGAGGTCAGATTTTGTTTCTCAGAACAGTCTTGAAGTTTTCTGTGACTAGTGAAAGATCTGATCTGTTGGGATTGGCCATGTCACTCACTGTCTTTGCACTGAAAATAAAGAGTATGTAGTGTATCTCATTTTTCATTTTTAAAAAAAAAAATGTTATTTCTGAGAGAGAGAGAGAGACAGAGAGAGAGAGAGAGAGAGAGAGAGAGAGAGAGAGAGCGAGCAAGCAAGCAAGGCAGGGGCAGAGATAGAGGGAGCCACAGAATCGGAAGCAGGCTCCAGGCTCTGAGCTGTCAGCACAGAGCCCAATGCGGAGCTTGAATTCACAGACCATGAGATAATGACCTGAGCTGTAGTTGGCCGCCCAATCGACTGAGCCACCCAGGCGCCCCTCATTTTTCATTTTTAATATAGAAGTATCATACATGGGGGATGGAAGGAGGGAAAAGAAAAGAAATATAGCTTAAGCTTAAATACAGCTAGCAATAAAACTGAATATTTACTTCAGTAAATACATTCAACAGGGACCAGATACCTGCTCTTCTACTGGTACTTCCTTAATTTACTGAATGACTATAGGAAAATTACAGATTTTTTTTTCTTCTGCATTTCATTGTCTGACTCTTAATTTAGGGCAATGATCTTTGTGACCTACCTATTTCACAGAGAGATGATATAGATTAATTAGACCACGCCAGCCAAGTGCCCAGCGCCTGCCCTAGAGAAAGGGCAGACCTGTCATTAGGAGGCCTTTGTTTGTCTCAAGTCCCTAAACAGGATGGTGTCATCACTCCATATCCTTATGGGAGTCACCTACATTCAGGCCAAGGGCAGGTTTTCCCATGACACAAATAGCGTTTTTTCTTGTAGTTCTGTGTGACCAGGCAGATTTCCAACTTTGTGGACCTCAGTGTCCTCATCTGTAAAAGCAGCAGACCCTAGTTAGATAATTCCTAATGGGTAGTTACCCTAGAGCAAGTCTAACTCCTAAGTCCTTTGCTTCTCTTGTCCCACCTAGCTTCTTGGACCTATTAAACAATTTTTTTTAAGCTCATGTGCTATTAATGAACCGTGACAGACACTGAGTGAGATGGGCCATTTAGATCCCCCTCCATGGAATGTCTTGTTGGCCAGAGGTGGGGTAGGCATTCAGTAGAGGTTCCAACAATCAGGGATCAGCTGCAGCTGCAGAGAGCTGGCTGTACCATGGTCCAGTTAGTTAAGGTATTGTTGGACTTGTGTCACAGTTCAGGTTCTCACTCTCGCTGACCTTCCTTCCTTCCCCTTTCTTTTACAAGTCTTGATCCCTTTAAATATCTTGCACTCCACAGTCTGCTTCCACAGAACCCTTAACTCTTCCAGTTAAGAATTTAAACATAATGAACAGACAAGACTAATAGGAGGGAATTCCTCAAGCTACAAACGAATAGACTTCTTTGTAATAGACTTGTGCCGTATTCTGTAGTTTATTAATTTGGAAATAATATTTTCATATTAAAATAAAGCTCACCCCAAAAGGTAAAGTTCAGTCACTGTTAGGTTTATGATAGGATTTTAGTACAGGACAGTTGCATAGAATTTTTCCATTGGACATGAAGCCTTTGACAGGCAAAGTTCTTAGTTCCATTAAGGACGTTTATAGTAAGCTTTTTAAAAATTTTATTACCATTTGTTATCTTTAAGTAAATTTATCTTACACTTTGTGTTTAGTTGACTTTTATCGGCCTTTGAAAAGAAACATCAATACATCAAATATTACAGCTCTTACCAACATGCCTTAGAGATACATACTTTAAAGTATTTTCTAGCTGGTCTTCAAATACATCATTGTGAGTGTTAACAGAGGCCATCCTTCCCTTTCTTCCTTCTTTTTTCCTTTATTCCTTCCTAAATGATTTGGATTTGGTTATTTTTGTCCTAAGGAAAAAAAAAATCTGACAGCTACTATGAGTTTGATAACCTTATAAAGAATGTATGCTGAGCATTTCTAAGAAATTAGATTTCCTATTGTAATGGAAGGCTGATATTTCCTTGCTTGTGCTTTAATTTTTAATTTGCATTTAGAGATTTGGCTTCTGTTTTTTTTTTGTTTTGTTTTGTTTTGTTTTGGATTTTGAAATGAGAGTTATCAAAACTCAGTTATGTAACTTTTTGAAAATTTGATTTCTCTCCCTATCCATGTAAGGGATATGACTTAGTATTTTTCTGTTTTCTTTTAGATATGATTATTGATTTTTTTAACCAAGAAGAGCAGAGACTGGGCAATATGTAACTAGTCTGTATAGCAGGCATCTAGCAAAGGGTTAAACAGAAAAAAAGGGGCTTGGGAGAAGCAAGCATTTAAAAAAAAACAACATGTATTAGTAAAGAAGAGGATAAGAGACTAAATTCTGGCATATGGATATTCATGAACCTCAACTATTTGATTTGACCCACTGTCTGTTTATGTTGTGGTCATAAAGTAAATATGTGAGTTACACTACTAAGCCTTTGTAATTAGCTCTTTAGCATTAACAACTTTTCATACTTTCTTATTTGTTTTTTCATTTACCCATGCATTCATTTTAACAAATTTTCATCTCAATGATATTGGTACATCATACCCCCATAGCAGTACTACATGAATGGAATATGCTCCGGGGATAAAATAAAACCAAGACATAGTACACATTGTATTATTTCTTTCATATTAAGTACAGGCACAAGCTAAGCTATGCTGTTAGGAGTCAGAATAGTGATTACTCTGGTGTGGGAGGTTGGAGCTGGGAGCATGCAAGGTTTTGGGTGCTGGTTTTCCTCAGTTTCTTCGGGTGCTGGCTGCATGGGTGTATTCATTTTGTGAAAGATCATTGCACAATATACTTATGGCATATGCAATCCTATATGCTTGTTTGTGTTTTATACTTAAATGAATATTTTTTTACAATATTACACTTGGGAAATGGCTTTGGGTTAGACGTACTTTGTGTCCACCTAGACTTTAAGAGTTCCAGAACCAAGTATGGAATCACTGAAATGGAAAAGATCTCAGTCTAGCCCACCATGTCATGAGGAGGAATAGATGCCAAGAAAGCTTTGGAGTCTTGCACGTGCCCTGTGGTGCTATGATCTCATGTCTTACCACCAAGGAAACTGATGTTCAGTGAGGTCCCACCTTCTGAAAAGCACCCTGATCTAGCTGCTTCCTCTGCTTGAGTTTTTCCCGCTGTGGGGCTCAGCCTGTCACATAAAAGTGGCTCTTTTATAGGACTGTTCTTTATTAAATGGGGGATATGGGTTAACATAACTTAAAAAGACTTCTAATGACAATTAATGCAAAAAAATTTCTTTCACTTAACCCTTAGGTAATCTGATTTTCAGGTAGACAGAACTATCAAAGTATAAAATATTCTATTGTTTGAAATTTTACTGTAGCTTTTAAAATCTTTACTTTCATGGTAGTTTATTTCATAACTGTTTATTTCACATCTGTTTAAAAAAAAGCTTTGATCTTTGGAGCTTGAATGAAGATGCTACTAGATACTCTTCTATGCGTATCTATGCAGATTTCCTACATAACACTAGTAAGATATCCCCTTTAGGTTTGTATGTTTGTTTGTATGTTTGCCACCAGGAAAAGCCACTTTTTTTCCCCCGTATTCATGGAGCTATTTTTACTTGACTCGTTACTTAATTCAAGGCCTATAGTTCAGATTTTAAAATTATATCATGTCATATTACATATTGAATATATAATAAATAAAGTTGATTTTAGTTTTCTGATAATACAATGGCTAATCCCATTTTTGTCAATCCAACAAACATTGAATTTTCTGGACTCTAGGCTCAGTTCTTATCCAGTGGCCAGTGCTAACACAGGGCATTCTTATTCAGAAGGCTTTTGTCTTGTCTGATTCTTACAGCAGCCTCTGGACTGATTAACCAGATTATCCTCATATCTCTGTAGCCAGCTGAAGAAGGAAGTATGCCAAGTTATATCAGGAGTAATCTCTATCCGTTTTTTTACTCCTACTTTCATATTTGTATTACTTTTTCCCTCTTTACTTAAAAACTCATTTAATATTTATTGTTTCTTTATTATATATCAGACACTGTCTTAGGTGTGGGATATAAAGTGGTGAACAAAAAAATAAACAGATCCTGCTGTCTCGTCCTCATAGTTTATTGCAGAGATAGATCATTAAAAAAAACAAAAACAAAAAACGCTACAACTGAATAAAAAAAATAACAAATGAAGCAAGTTATAACAAAGTGGAATTTCTACTATGTTGAGAGCCAAATAATATAGGATTTGGGCAAGTTAGACATGGTCTTTTTGAGAAAAACTTGTTTTAGGATATGAAGAATGAATAGGTATAAATTAGACAAGGAAAGGAGGAGTGAGTATTCCAGCAGTGGGGATAGCATGCACAAAGGTTCTGAGGTGGGAGAACCATGGCACATTTGAGGCTCTTAAATGGCTGGAGGGGAAAGTAGGGATGTGGAGGAAAGTGAATAATAGAGAGGACTATGGATTGGGAGAAGTGGAGGAGTCAGTGGACTGATGATGCTCCTGATCTTTTGAAGAAAAGTTACCTAGAAGACATTGAACACACTGTTTGGAAAATGAGCAGTTGGTGGTTGGAGATTAGGGTTTTTAACTTACTGACTCCGGAGGAGGATGACCAAGTTTCAAGGAATGACTACCAGAGTAGTAACTGAAATGGGCAGGAAGTGAAGATCACTGGGGACAAAGTGGTCAAGGAACTGAGAACCTGTGTGTGGATGAGTTATCCACGTGTTTGTTGAAGTAGCCTAACATGTTGGCAAGCTATGAATGAAGTAGAGGATGGCTAGGTGCCACATCTTTAATAAATGAAGTAGATTGAATGGTTGGGGCGCAGGGAACAGATCGGGGAAGGAGAACCACTTTAGCCAAATAAAAATTTCCTAACATTTGAGTGGTTTGTATGATAGAGATAGCTTGGATTTTGAGTGATCTTTTTTTCCATTTTTTCATTGTATTTTGGCCAGTATGTGGACATAAAATCAGAGCTAAAGGAGTCTTCTCATTTGGGTTGCAGATTCCACAATGACAGGAATTGTGTCGTAATCACTTGTGTTGAGCCTGTATAGATCTTCTTGGCTTACCCAAAGATAAACTGTATATATTGATGAATAAAGCATAGTAATAAATTATGAATGAAGTAAACAGTGCAGCTATTTTAGATGGAAGATTTTGTTTTTATTTTCATACAACCCTGCAAATTTTATAAATTTTATATGACATTTTACCTCTGTGACTACAATTAAGTTTGCTTGTCCACTATTTACATATTAGTCTCAGGTTTTTTCCTCCCCCAAAATGAACTTTTGAAATAGAATAATTAATTTCCCTCTGATTCCATGGGAACTATACCATTTATGCAAATATTTTGAGGAGCCAGTCACATCCTTTTGATAGAAATTGCGTTGAGGGGCATCTGGTATGATTAGGGTAAGTTTTATCTGGGAAGGATCTTCCTGCCTCCCCAAATTCTGGTTTGTTAGCTTTTATCATTCATTTGTTTAGCCAGCCAGCCAGCAGTCTGTCTTTTTATTGAGCAATTGCTTGAGAGATTCAGATAGTTCACAAAAGTATATAAACTATGATTTTTAAAGTCAGAAGTAGTCTGTTATGTAGATGCAAAAAATACCTGGCAGAACATGGATCAAAATGTAAATAATGGTATATCTGGGTAGTGGTGTTTTAAATGATATTTATTTTAGCTGAAATATATCGTGTGTGTGTGTGTGTGTGTGTGTGTGTGTGTGTGTATTCTAGTTGGAATCTACCATTTCTTAAAATAAGATTTTCAAAAATAATATTAGGGTGAAAGAAGAAGGTAAACAGGGACAGGGACGAATAGGTCAGGAATAAGGCTATGTGAAAAGGGAAAAAAGATTTCTTGTATAGGAGATAGGTGAGATGTCAAGGATGGAATATACAGGGGTGAACTATAGCTTCATATTTGATTCTACTGCAAAAAGCTAATGCAGGATGCTTGCTTCAAAGGCCTCTGGTCACAGTCCCGTATTTCCAGGTCAGTTGGCAGAATTCCTAGAGTCTCAGGTTTTAAGGAGCACATGGTGTGGGTTTCTCCCTAAGTGCCTCTGGCATTTGATTCCCTTCTCTGGGGAGAAGTAGCCATTGATTTAACTGTGATAGGAAAAAATGATGAGCTCCTAGGGGTTCCCCTGCCCCCTTCCAGCTGTTACTGAGTCTTGTTTTGATTCTCAGAATACCTGTGGATTGACACACATCAGATTTTTTTTTTCAGTGTTACTCTACAGACACTTAGCAGCTAGGCAATGGGTATCTTCTTTATAATTTCGTATGTCAGTCCAGGACAGATTTTACCTGATGGCTTTAAAATTTTCCACAGAAGGTCAAGCATCTTACTCTTTTATAGTTCAGAAAGAACCAAAGTCAGTTTGGGTGACATTTAATATGCCTCCTTGTAAACTATAAGCATTGGGCCAGGCAGGGTTGCAAAAAGCTTTTGCTTTAGAGGTGGCCCAGTTTGTAATGCCATGCCAATGGCAAATATGTGTTCTAAATGATGCAGCACTTACTTGAGATAGAAAATTCTAGGCAAAAGATAAATATTTGTTACCAATGAGTGTTGAAGGATGACATCTAGAATGATGAATTAAGAATGACACTCTCTGGTTACCTGAGTGGCTCAGTCAGGTAAGCGTCAGACTCCTGATTTCTGCTCAGGTCATGATCTCATGGTTCGTGAGATCGAGTGCTGTGTGAGGCTCCACACTGACGCATGGAGCATGCTTGGGATTCTCTTTCCCTCTCTCTCTGCCACTTTTCTGCTCATGCTTACTCTCACTCTCAAAATAAATAAATATATAAAATTTTTAAAAAATGACACTCTGTTAAGTGCAGGGAATTTTGTCCTGCCTTTCTGATGCATTATCATTTCAAGATCAGAGGGAATAAGATGATACGCTCTAAATTGTAAGTTATCTAGAAACATTTTAGGTGACTGACTGGAAACTCCACACATTTCACAGGTATTCTGTTGTAATCTGTTCTTCCTAGCTCTGCTTCCTAGAGAAATTGAACATGGATCTCTGAAAGCTGAGGACTGCAATGTGAAAGAAGTAACAGTATTTAGTAAATTCAAATTCTAGGGGCGCCTGGGTGGCTCACTTAGTTAAACGTCTGACTTCAGCTCAGGTCATGATCTTGCGGTTTGTGAGTTGGAACCCCGCATCGGGCTCTGTGCTGACAGCTCAGAGCTGGGAGCCTATTTTGGATGTGTCTCCTTCTCTGTCTGCCCCTCTCCCGCCGGCGCTCTGTGTCTTTCTCTCTCAAAAGTAAATAAACATTAAAAAAAATCTATAAAAAAAGATCCAAATCTAGATGGTTTTAGATTTGTTAAAACATCTGTGACCTCTGTCTGTTCTTTGAAAGTGCTATAGTCAGATCATTAGCACCACACTGAATGAAACTACCCTTCCCGTGCTCTCTCAAACCAATTGTAAATGTTCATTCCTGCCCTTGAGGAAGTCTTGGTCAGATCTTAGAGCTTTGCACTTCCTTTGAATCACAACAATAGTCTCATTGCAGAAATTGAAAAGTCCTGACCAGTGTAATATCATGTAAGACTTCTCCCCTCTGCCAAGTCTGGCCTCTTTCATGCTTGAGAGACTCCAGCGACCAGAGAGAGGTGTGGTACCCAATACTCTTTGCACCTCACTTCCTCTCCCATTCACTGGTTGCTGTTTGTGGCCCTTCAGGACAAAGCTACAAGGAGCTGTGCATGTCTGATTTCACTACTGTCTGGGAGATGTATGATTTCTGATCTTGTGGGACGTTTTTGTGGGCTTCTGGACAATTCCTCCTAGACACCATTTGGTGACCTTTTGCTAATGATGACCATGCCTCCCCTGACTGGATGTTTTTAGCTGCCTTTCCAACTCCTGGACTTCTGGCATTCCACTCCTTTTTTGGGTTACATTGCCTCTCTGGGTGGTCCTCTTGGGAACTGTCCCTTGTAAAACAATCTGTCCCTCCTAGGGGCTCCCATCTAGCTCATGGAAATGCGGATCTTTGTCTTGCCAGTGGTAGAAGCATAGCCTGATTATGACAGCGCCTACTTTGCTTTGCAATTCCAGGGCAGCTAGCCAGCCAAAATTTCATGCCTTCAGAGTCCGGTTTAAAATAGGAAGCTGTTCTTGTTTTTCTTAAACTGTAGGGGATGTACTTCTTCAAATATTTCTCTCAAACCCACCCCTTCCCCCCTCAATTTACTATCCTTGAATAAGTAACTTTCCAGTGTGGGTTAAGGAGATACAGAGTGTTCTGAGGACCTCTATCCAGGACAGATCTCCCTGATGGTCTCCTCACCTGCTCTTGTACAGCTGGAAGTGAGCAATGAGCTCATAATGGCACAATGCCTTCTACTGACCACTTCACAAGTCCTGGATATATGGTTTTAGCATCCTGTAGCTGACAGTTGTTTTTAGCCTTCAGAATTTCAATTAAAACTGAGCCCATCATTTTATTTTAATATCTTGTTTAAGTAGTATTTTTTTAATTTAAGTGGCTATCTTAAACCTGTTTGTGTATATGTTTGTGGGTGTGTATAGGGAATAAAATGATCTACAAGATGTGGGTAAATTAGAAATATGTGATTAATATGTTGAGACAAGACTAAGTGTTTTGATTTTTTTTTAACTTGAATGTAGTTCAATAAATGATAGTTTCACCTTCCATCTCCAATTTGAAGGGTATTATTATTAAACCTGCGATTTCTAGTTTATTTGTTCGTGAGTAGTTAGATTATAATAAGTTACTTTATTTTCCAAAACATCAATCAGTGTCCTCGTGTCTACTTAATAAAAATGCTTAATAAATATGTTCATAATAAATATGTTTAAGTACCATGTCTGAAATAGGAATTTTTCCCCTAAATGTAAACACAAATCATCTCAAATATGTAATATTCTCATAGGGGTGAGAGGAATAAATATAGTTCTTCACTTTTGTAAGATTTGCTCTTTTCTGCCTTTAGTTCCTTGCAGAGCTTGCAGTGGAAATCATTTTTTTTTTCCGCCCTGATTTTCAACTTGGTGCTCTTTTTGCTTCGGTCAGTTACTCATGAATAATGTAAGATGTGTATAGCTTTTTAATACATAGGTTGATAATATAAATGAGTGTCTATTTACTTAAAATTAATAGAAGTTTTGTGAAGAACTCTATTGCATGTGATTTTGTTATGTTCAGAATTTGAACAATAAGTTTTCTTATACTTTTCTTTTTTTGTAACTGTAATAAGGAGTGTAGATCCTGTGAATTACACAACTTAGGAAATTCTCCCTAAAAAAACAAAACAAAATTACAAATACAAAATGAAATTGAATAGTAAGTCTATATATTAAAATGAAAACAGTCACAAGAAATTATGAATTTTAAGAGGCTGACAGATATTGCAAAGCAAAACAAAATTTAGAAAAATAGCCAAAAATAAACATTACTCTTTCTCCTCTGAACAGCCACAGTCATGGGGTGATTTGTAGTACAAGTTCACATACTGGAGTGTCCTATCATCCTACAGTAGGCTGGGAGGTGGGTGTATTCCTGGAAGCATTCTCACATTGAGATGACTAATAATAACACAACTATGCCCAAAAGTGGCTGTGAACCAGGTAAATACGTTTCATTATATCCAAACTAAATTGTATCCTCGACTCAGCTTGTCCTTAGCCAGATCTCAAAATGTTAATGGCCACTCAGCATCACTCATTACAAGGGGGAGCATTATTGAAGGGAAGAGGCAGTGGAAGGAGATAATGATCATAATTGATTGTGCGAAAATATCTTGTTTTGCAAGTTTTATAAGAACATATGATCCTATAGCTAAGATCCTATAGGGACCCATGCATCTGAAAGGTCCTGAAGTTTAAGATTCATTAGCTTCATAGTTCCCGCTGAGGGAAACTCATTAACAGAAAAGTGACTAACTGAATGTTCCACATGCCTAAAGAACTGTAAAAGACCATGTGTTTCTCCTTTATTTCATTCTTCTAAATTATTATCCAAAGTTATCTTTTTATTTTTGTTGTAAATGTATTAATATGAAACTACACAAGGAAAAAATGTCCTGTGGAAAATTATATATCTTATACTTTTCATGTTTTGAATAAATTGTGTATATTCAGTTATTAGAAAAAACATATTTAAGAATAGCGACATATGTTTACCACAGCAAGAAAAATTTATTTTTCTTCTTGTGAAATCCCTGAAGAAAGGCTCTCTTGTGTTACTATGCAACTGCCTATAAAAATCATCTGGGCTACTGGAAAAAATGGTAAAGAATGGATTGTATTTATCTTCAGTATGCCTTTTTCTATTTTGGGTCCTTTTAGTCTCTAGGTAGTAAGTTTAAAAGATTTTAATATATGCTGTCTCAAGTGATTAACTCTGTTATGCCTACACATGACAATAGAATTGTGCGGTTAAATTCTTCCAAAAGCACAAGTAAAATTACACTTGGGGAGAGTAATGTATAGGCCAAATTCTAGAGACTGGGAGCAGAGTGAGATACTATACAAAGTTCATCTCATGATCCTTCTATAGGAATATGATTAGAATAATTTTTTTAAATGCTGAGTGAATTAAATTATTGAAGTACAACTAAAATATATAGATAAATTGAAATATCTTCTTATTATGTACCAATTAATATCCTCATAATTTGTTTATATAAAGGTTTGTTTTGGGAAACCTGCCTGGCTCAGTCAGTAGAGCATGAGGCTCTTGATCTCAGGGTCATGAATGCAAGCCCCACTTTGAGTGTGAAGCCTACTTAACTAAAAAGAGAAAAGTTGTATTTTAATAATGTTAACCATCACGTGAGCCAGAACAGCTTCCAGTCATACTATTGAGTCCTCGATCTGTTCTGTGTGAACTCTCAGTCTGACACCTTGTGTTCTAAATGCCATCTAAGAAGATGCCGTATATTTGTAGGATGGAACATTACTCAGCCATCACAAAGAATGCGTCTTGCCATTTGCAATGATGTGGATGGAGCTATTACGTTATTTTAAGTGAAATAAGTCAGTCAGAGTAAGACAAATACCATATGATTTCACTCATATGTGGAATTTAGGAAACCAAATAGATGAACGAATGGGAAGGGAAGAAAAAAGAGAGAGGGAGGCAAACCATAAGAGACTCTTAATGATAGAGATTGAAGGTTGATGGAGGGAAGAGGATGGGGTATGGGCTAAGTGGTTGATGGGTATTAAAGAGGGCACTTGTGATGAACACTGAGTGTTATATGTAAATGATGAATCACTAAACTCTGCTACTGAAACCAGTATTATGTCATATGATAACTAACTAGAATTTAAATAAAAATGTCGGGGAGGGGTACCTGGGTGGCTCAAGTCGGTTGATCTCTGATGTCAGCTCAGGTCATGATCTCTCAATTTGTGTGTTGAAGCCCCACATCAGGCTCTGTGCTGACAGCTCAGAGCCTGGAGCCTGCTTCGGGTACTGTGTGTGTCTCTTTCTCTGCCCCTCACCTGCTCACATTATTTCTCTCTCTTTCTCTCTCTCTTTCTCTCTCTCTCTCTCTCTCTCTCTCTCTCTCTCTCTCACACACACACAAATAAACATTAGAAAAAAATAATTTAAAAAAATGTGGGGGAAAATGCCATCTAAAAAAGTTTGCTCCCCTCCAGTGAACAAGCCTTGACTGTGACTTGCTGCAGAGACTTGTCCTGGCTATGTATCTGTTCTGGGTACCACCCTCCTGTTCTTTTACTTCCTGTTTTGCTTCTCCTGACAGTATCCATTGGTGACCCTTATGGTACAAGTTCCCTTCCCTGGAACATGCAATGAGTGATGCTGCCATGTTAGCAAAATGAGAGACACATCGGCAGGCAGAGTCACGTCCATAAGAGGAAGATGGCAACACCATGAGAGGCTTTCAATCTGGGAGAAGAGCTGGCTGATGTCACCTAGTACTATGAGGGGCATAAACAAGGCTTCTGTCCATCTCCTCCCTTTATTCTCTAGAGGAAATCTGCATTCCAGCTAGTCGTCTTTTCAGCATTCTGTGTCCTGTGCCTAAATTCTAGAAGACTCCCTCTTCCCTCCAGAGGATAAAAGCTCAATTCAAATTCTCTTAGCCCATTATATGGAACTAATGAGAGGATTACTTACTAACAGACTCTCATAAGACTTCTTATATGTCTTCACAGAGTATTCCCACCCTTCATTCTTGGTAGGAATATAGATATTCTATATATGCTGTATAATCAGATGTTAAACATTTATATGAAAGTATTTTACATAAATTAATGTTCACTATTTGCAGTTCTAAGAGGCCTGTAGATATTATAGCCTTGTTTAAATTGCTACTCAAGCAGAGCCTTATAAAAGATAGAGATTTTGTCTTACATTTCATAATTTTATATAAAACATTATTTTCATAGCAGATATAATGTTATGTCTCTGAATCAATGTCATTCTCATGGAGGCAGGAAAATATTTCTGCTGCAGGACAGCTTAAGAGTGGTGCCATCAGATCTCACTGTTTATTCTTTTACATTCCTAGAAAATAGGCTAAATTATCCAGTAGCTACCTCTTAAATATCATATGATAAATTATTTATCAGAATCCCATTCATTCTGGATGTGTGAAATGAATGGGTAAAAAAATAGTTTGCATATAAAATGAATCAGTTTAATTTGTTTAAAAATTTTATACTCAAAATTTTCTTCCTGTATTCTTTATTTTTGAGATGTTTAGAATATTCAGTAACATTGAATAACTATGAGTTTTTGTCCATAGTTTTTTGAGTTTTTTCCCATCATTAGTCAATTGCCTAAATAGCATAAATGTATGATTTTATGGAAAAGTTATTTTCATAGTATATTAGAGTACATGTAAAATGAATAATACTTGATAGAATTAATAGTAAGTATTAATTTAGGAATTTCGTTTTTTTAAAGTTAAACAGATTTATAGTAATAAGAAAAATAGTAATGATATACCATAACTTATTGAGTACCTACTTTGTGCCAGATACGCTGCCTGGTGCTAGATATTTTTTGCCCATTTTATAAATGAATCTTTTGAGCAGTCAAGGAACTTTGATACCCAGCTAGTAGTAAGTCGTAGAACCAGATAGCAATTCTTGTCTCTTTTACTCTGAAACCTGAGGTCTTTCCATCCCTCTGGGTTGTCTCTGTGTGTAGAGTTCTACAAAATCAGGAACTTTTATCATGGGCCTTTTATTTCTCTGGCACCTGTAGACAAGTCCATCTTCCTCCACAGGTGAAACTGCAGAAAGAAGGTAAAATGAAGTAGAGGCCTGATTTATCTCCCATGTGATGGATGTTTTAAAAAAATGAGGGGAAAAGGGGTTTTCCACAAAAATAAATCATAAACCATGGTTTCCAGTCCATATAGAATGGAGGTTTGACTGACACCATAATTCAGAATTTAACATTTGTGTGAGCTTCCCACACAGAAAAAGCTATCCAGAAGGTTTCACTCCTAAATTAAGATATATGAACTTCTAGCACATATATCTAATTCTACTTTACCATGAAAGGAAGAATATCATTCTATATAGTTATAGAGTCTTACTGATTTATCCATGGTATTAGTGGGAAGCAGAATATAATGGGAAGTGACCAATACTCAATCTCAGAATCTAGGTCAAATAGTTTTTAAAAAATCTAATTTATGATGTGGATTAAGCCTCATTTAAAATAAAAGGATAAAATTAAAGGATAATATTTAATTGTGAATTTAAAAAACCTTTTGTTAAATGAATGTGACAGCTTTAAATCCATATACATCATGCTCAGGTTTTGTAATGAAGTAACCCCTTTAAATAGCTCCTTCTATCTTACAGTGTGGTTTTAAATGTGACCTACTTAAATGGACAGAATCTATATTCCTACTAAAGGAATGCCTCATTTAGCTTGAAGTAATTTCTCTAACAAGAAAAATGTACTCAAAATATAATTCTAAAACCTTTATGAATAAGGCCTCTGAGTAGCCACATTACCATGCTCCAGAATCTGTGCACTAAGAATTGTGCCTTTTATTCAGAAAAGATCTCTTCAGGTTATCACTGCCAGGATATTTGTGATTATTTTATTTTATTTTATTTTATTTTATTTTATTTTATTTTTAATTTTTTGATGTTTATTTATTTTTGAGAGAGAGAGACAGACAGACAGAGTACAAGCAGGGTAGGAACAGAAAGAAAGGGAGACACAGAATCAAAGCAGTCTCCAGGCTCTGAGCTGTCAGCACAGAGTCCAATGAGGGGCTTCAACTCACAAACAGTGAGATCATGACCTGAGCCGAAGTCGGATATTCAACGACTGAGCCACCCAAGCACCCCTATTCGTGATTATTTTATATTTTTATATCCTGTTTTCCTCCATTCTTAGCTCATAACAATTATGAAACAAGGAGAAGTTATCATTAATTCAGTTATTCATTTGACAGAGGTTTATGTAATGCCTGTTATGTGTACCTAAAATTGTTTTATGTAGCAGTAAGAGTTGGACAGTAAAAAAAAAAAAAAAACAAAAAACAAAAAACAAACAAAAAAAAACAAAAAAAAACAACTCGGGAAGAAATAGAAAAGGTATAATAAAAAGATGTAACAATACAAACTTAAAGTGGTTTAGATCCATTTTGTTTAATCTTTCTTCTTCTGGAAATGGTTAGCCAGCCAGGTGTGATTCTAGATGGGGAGCAGGGATGTCTCTTACTTGAGATTGTAGTTTCTTAGAAACCAAACAAACGGGACAAAGTTAAGAATCAAGTTCGGTTGGTGGTAGTGGAGAAGCCAGAAAAGCAGGATTAACCTGCTCTCAAAAATAGATAGATCTAAGGCACTAAACTGGAGCACTGGGCCAAGGGACAACCAAGGAGAATAGGAGCAGGGAAGATAGCAGCTTCAGGTGGCAAAGCAAAAGGCTGGCAGAACAGACATTAATGATGAAATTGGATTTTAAACATTCTATTTTCTTGGACAATGAGGAGTTAGTCTTCCATAACTGGTATATAACATTATTTTATGGGTGGGAATCTGTGGGGAGGGGGAACTAGAAGAATTAACTCTCTTGGGTGTGGCAAATCCATGTCTTCCTTAAGTTGTATTAGTTTACACCTGCGTGTGTGTGCGCCCGCGCGTGTGTGTTTAGAGAGAGAAGTGAAACACTTACCAGTTATGACAGTCAACCTCCTTCCCCTGCCCAAACCATCCGTTGGCATTGCCTGTGCTCACAAGGTGATTCCACATTGAAGGGTAGGGGGCAGACTGAACACAGAGTGATAACCTGTGGCCTTTCACACCTCAGTAGCCTCTGAGGACTTCACTGAATTATAGCAGAGTAATAATTAGCGTTAATCATGATGACCCTCTGGTGTCAAAAAAGGTTAAATTATTGTATATGTCATTTACTTAAGAAAGCAATGATTGTTAAATTTACCCCCAAGAGGTTAACATTTTAAGTGGTTTGTCATTTGTGGGGTAGTTACTTTTGAAATTAACTTGGTGAAGTTCATTCTGTCATGTTGCCAGATAAATAAGTTGTTGCTTTATGTAGCTTTAGTGATACTCCTATTACTCTGTGAAAGAGAGTCAAGGCTAGCCCTTTAATTTCCATATGTGATGAGAGTTATTCTCCATAAAGATTAAATTTTGATTTGGAACAGGAGTGAAGGGTTTACTTCATTAGGTTCAAATTCACATTTATCACCTCATTCAAAATAAAATATCTTATTAAATTTAAAAAGTCTCCAAAAATATCTCAAAGCTGACTTAAGTCTCTTAAAGTGATTACATTTTCTCAAAATTCTCAGAAACTTAAAATCCAGAGATCTTGGGGTGCCTGCATGTCTCAGTTGGTTGAGCGTCTGACTTGGCTCAGGTCATGATCTTGAGGTTCGTGGGATTGAGCCCTGCATCAGGCTCTGTGCTGACAGCTCAGAGCTTGGAGCCTGCTTGAGATTGTCTCCATGTCTCTCTGTCCCTCCTCTGCTCATATGCTTTCTCTCTCTCTCTGTCTCTCAAAAAGAAATAAACATTAAAAAAAATTAAATCCAGAGATCTTTATACTAGGTAATTCCATATGATATGAAAATAGTTTCCTCCATTCTTAGCACCGTTATGCTATTTTCCTTATGGCATCGTTTGTATGGTAGATCTTCAACCATCCATTGCTAATAACATGTATTTTATCAGACCTGACAATATTACTGCCTGAAGGGTTATATTTTTATTCATTATAACAGTGTGGACTTGAGCTTCAAAGGAAGAAAAAAGTCAAACTATTGTAGTTTGAATACTTTAATAAATGTCAAATGATAAATGAAGCTGGTTCTTCAGTAGCTGCAGGGTGTGTGGATAAGAAAATATGATGTTCAGATGGTGATATAAATGGTATTATGGGTGTCTTACCTTTTCTAATCTGTCTTTGCCTCTTACCACTGTAGTTGTGAGAGCTAGGAATGATGAGGTAGGATGCAGGATTTTTGTTGCTGAGTGAATTAAAAGTGAAGGAAATTTTAAATGTAAAACTCAATCATCTCTTTACAGGGATAAATACAGAAATGTGCTTTTGGTATTAATAGGCACGTAATCACTCCTCACCTACCTACTCCCTCTAAAGAAAAGCTGTAAACTGGATGTTGAACATGAAGCATGTCCATTATTGCTCAATTCTCGTTTTAATGAAAACTTTAGGATATTTGGGATGTCAAACATGCCCCAGTAGGAGAGCGCAGAATGCCTCAGGAATCGTAGGAGATCACTAAGTTATGTGACTGTATGGAAGAAAAAGTAAGCGAAGCAAAAGCTCATGAAAACATCAGTACCATTATGGAGTTAGATGTGGCAGGCATCCTCTAAGATGGCCCCAGTGACCTTTGCTTCTTTGTATTCTCACCCTTATATATTTACCTCCCCTTAAAAGTGGACCAACTTAATGACTTTCTTTTAACTAATTTAATATAGCAAATGTGATGGAATAGCACTTCTGTGATCAGGCTAGATATGATGATGACTTCCACTGTGGTAGTAGACTCTTTACCTTAGTATCTTTGATGAAGCAAGTTGTCATGTTGACACATAGCAAGGAAGTGAGGGCAACCACCAGCCAACAGAGGGCTAGGAATCAAGACCCTCAGCTCAACAGCCACCAACCATTTGGGCTTGAAAAGAGATCTTTCTGTAGTCAAGACTTTAGATGAGACCTCCAACCCTAGCTGATATATTCATTGCCATTTTTTTAATTAACTTTTTTTTATTTGAGAGTGAGCATGAGCAGGGGAGAGGGGCAGAGAGAGAGGGAGAGAGAGAGAGAGAGACAGAGAGAGAGACAGAGAGAGAGACAGAGAGAGACAGACAGAGAGAGAAATCTTAAGTAGGTTCCACACTCATCATGGAGCATGATGTGGGACTTGATCCCACTACCCTGGTATCATGACCTAAGCTGAAACAAGAGTTGGATGCTCAACTGGCTGAACAACTTAGGTGCCCCTCATTGCAGCATTTTGAGAGCCCCTAAAGCACAGGGCTCAGTTAAACTATTCCCAGGTTTCTGACCCACAGAAACTGTGAGATTATAAGTATTTGTTATTTTAAGCTTTCATATTTGTGGCAATTATATCACAATAGAAAACTAATACTTTGGTGTATTGTTAGCTAGGGCTTCCATAACGAAGTAACACATACGAGGTTGTTAAACAACAGAAATTTATCTTCTCAAATTCTGGAGGCTAGAAGTCCAAGATCAAAGTTTCAAAAGGTTGTTTTTACCTGAGGGCTCTTTCTTTGCCTTGTAGGTATCTTTTCCCAGTGTCTTCATGTGATCTTCCCTCAATGCTTGTCTGTTCTAAACTCCTCTTTTTAGAAGGACACCAGTCATGTTGAAGTAGAGCTTACGCTAATGACCTCATTTCACCCCTTTAAAGACCCCGTCTCCAAATACAGACTCATTCTGAGGTAGTAAGGGTTTTTTGTTGTTGTTGTTGTTTTGTTTTTTTTTTTTTTTACAAGACATGATACAGCCCATAAGAATAGGCTATATAAAATTCTGTAATTATGTTCATCTTTATAGCTAAAACTCTATCCACATATTGTCAATAAAGATCTTATTTTTCTTTAATATAATTATATAGATATCAGTTGACATATATAAATACTAAATGATGACATATACGTAATACATATCACATGAGATAGCATATATATTTGCATATCCCTGTCTTTAAAAAATTATAATTCCTATAAGCAAGTATTTTGCATATGTTTTACGTATGACACTTTAGAGAATTTAAGATGGTCTAGATGCAATTTCAAGTCAGGTTTAATCTTTTATGTTTACTTGTGTATTTTTAAATGAGAATATTCTAGAAGGAGCTTGTGTTAAGAATGAGAACCTATTAAAGAGATGGGGGTTTGAAGAATTTACATTTTTTTTTGAAGCACTAACGGTTTCAGATAATGGTAAGGTGAGAAAATATTTGCCTTTATATTTGGTAATCCGGATACAAATGGATACATTGCTAGATCCAATACAATGGTATGCTGATTCTTTAAAACACCATTTCTATTTGAGCTATTAATAACATTATATACCCACATTGAGCATAGAGATTACTTAAAAATCACTATGTATGTTTAAAATATTTTTCAAAATTGCCAAAAAAGTATTATGTAAAATAGGTTCTTTTTTTTTTGTAAAATATTCCATTGATTCTCAGAAGTGTTGTCTATAGACCCAGGAGTCCCTGAAACCCTCTTAGAGGATCTACAAGGTCAAAACTATTTTCATAATAAATATAAGACATTGTATGCTTCTGTGGTGTGTGTGTGTGTGTGTGTGTGTGTTGACATTTGTACCTATGATGCATAAGAAATAGTAAATAAAATTGCTGGCACCTTTATGTGAATCAAATCAGTAGCATCAAACTATATAGTCTGTGTTTTTCAGCATCATACACTTATAGACTAAAAAAACAAAAACAAAAACTTATTTCACTGAGGATTGGACTTAATGAGCCAATTTACTGTTATTAAATCCTGACCTTTGATCACACATCTTTACATTACAACATTCTATGTGATTAAATGATAAGAATGGGTAAAGCACTCAGGCTCCATACGGAGGTACAATGGTTGTCTTAAGGAAAAGTACCCTGTAGTTGTTTCAGTTGGAAGCTGAACTAGGTACTCTCAGGGAACACCATTTTTACTTGAAATTACAACTGAAAAACTAGTTATGATTATTCAGACTTAGGTTTTTGAGAGACATTTTATCAAAAATGAACAAAGTGAGCCTATTGCTTGAAGGAAGGCTATTGACATTTATTGCTAGTAACACAATTCAAACTTTCAAACAAAAATTAGAATTTTGGAAAACTTATGTTTACCCATGAGAACGTGATGAATTCCCAAATTTTAAATATTGTTCTGATTATATTAGTGGTGATATTAACAATTGTTTTTATGACAGTAGGTAACAAAATGTGTCAGTGTTTGGAAGAACTACATAATGCACTAAACCAGTATTTTCCAAATGGTTGGTGCATCACATTATAATATTATGCTTTGGTGTAAAAGATTCGAAGTACAAGAAAGAGCAATGAATTTTAATGTAACGGAGTAAAATTTTACTATATTAGAAAATGTATTATATTAATGTTGAAAATTAATTTGATTTAAACATTAAAGTTCATGACTTCATTGATATGGTTTGGGAAGTACATTGATAAGATTTCAGATTTCGCATGGCAACTAACCTTTAAGAAACTACCACTTGTTGGAGTTTGGGGATAATATTAAAACATAATATCCACAATTATCTGAAAAGACTGTGACAATACTGTTTTCCAACTATATAACCTTACAAGGTCAGATTTTCTTCATTTACTTCAAACAAAACAACATATTGCAATAGATTGAATATAGAAGCAAACATGAGAATACAGCTGTCTTCTATTAAGCCAGACATCAAAGAGATTTCCAAAAATGTAAAACCATGCTGCTCTTTATTTTTTCATTTCAAAATCATTTTTTGAGTATAATTGACATGTTATAATAGTTTCAGGTGTACAACATAATAATTGGAAAAGTTTATACATTATGCTATATTTATCGCAAGCATAGATACTATCTGTCCTCATATGTTCTTATGAAAATGACATTAACTTTAAAAAAAACAGTATTTTTCATGAAAAGTATGTTATTGTGGTAGAGTTAGAAAATCAACATTTTGCTACCATCAAAGTAAAGACTGGTTCAGACAGGAATCCTCACTGAATGCTAAACTAGAGGGAAATTTTGATGAAGAGCAGAATGTTTTCCTGACCATAAAAAGTCTCATCACATATTAATTAGTTACAAAGGAAAAATAAGAATAGTAATATTCAGCAGAGAAATTCAACAGCACCTTAACCTGGTAATCAAAGTTACACTTTTGAGAAGCGTTTGGACAATGTATACCTCCAGATGTGATAGCCTGAAAAGGAAAATGTTCTAGCTGAGAATGTATAGCCTAAATAAAATCAGGAGCGAACATTTGACAATACCAAAATGAGAATCATTCTTTTTCAAAGATAGACATGATGGAATTCTTCAAAACTGTTGGGTCATAAAAGACAAAAACTATGAAATATTCCAGATTAAAGGAAACTGAAGAGAAGTGACAACTAAGTGCCATATCTGGCCCTGGACTGCATCCTCCACTAAAGGGAGAAAAATCCTTTAAAGGGCATCCTTGGGTTAAATAGACAAAGTTAGAATATGGATGATAAAGTATCAATGTGACAGTTGCTGAAGCTGGTAACTGTAGTGTCTGTGATTATAAGAGAAGATCACAGTTCTTAGGTAATACACACTGAAATTTTAGGGGAAAAGAGCCCTGATGTTTGTAACATACACTCAAATGGTTCAGAAAAAAAATAGTATAAACCCATTTATTTGTATGTATATTTGTATATTAATTAAATGTGTAAAGCTATACACAGACATATATACATAGGGAAAGAGCATAAATGAGTTTTTAAATGGGTAAAATGTTAATAAATTTATCTGTATATAAGTGTTTTTAGTACTGTTCTTCAAATTTTCTGTAAGTTTGTTAATTCCAAATAAAATGTTTAAAAACTAAATGCAGTAACTTATGTTAATATAATGGGTTCATTATTTTTAAATGAATTAATATATAATGTTTTTCTTAGTTTTGTTTCTCATAGAGTAAATATTAACAGATCTAACCCATATAAATAAAACTCCTTGGGGTTCTCAGTAATTTTTAAGAGTTCTAAGGGCTTCTGAGACGACAGAGGTTGAGGATGATTGGTATACACCATACGTGGGTAGTTAGATGGGTGTTCCCCTCCTTCTCTTAAGGCTCTTTTATGATTCTACTTAATGAGAACTGATTTGGTAGATGCCACTAACTTTATAGTCTAGGGCAAATCAGTTAACCTCTTTATGCCTTATTTTTTATATTTTGAAGATAGATATAATGTTGCCTGTTCTCACAGGGCTATTGTAAGATTTAAGTCAGTTATTTATGTAAGGCTGTCAGCTAATGACCACTCTGCAGTGCTGTCCTTATTGGAAACATGTGTTTCTGCCCTATTCTTTTTTGCCATTTATTTTGTAATTTGGCCATTGATTTTGGTTGTAAATATATACATATGAACCACCACAAAGAAGCCAAAGAAGAGTGTCTGAATAGTTCTTAAAATGCAAGTTACAGTGGTCATGCTCTTTCAGAGAAGTGGTTAGGGATACCTAGAAGGGTGAAGATAAGCAGGCAATTTGGGATTTTTGGAAGTCTCTGATAGAAGGAAGAACATCATAAACCTAGGAAGTTGAACCAACAATGAAGAGTGGTTGATAGAAAATATGACAGGACAGGAAATCCTTTTCATTAGGGACAAACTATAACCCTACTTAGCACTGTTTCCATGGCATTCCAGTGTCTAGATAGGCACCCTCTGCTTAAATGTGTATGTCTATTTTGGGTTAGGTAAATTGTTATAATAATATATACTTAAGGTAAAAGAATACTATTGTGCCATTTTCACTGTTTTCTCCAACCTACCTAAATTCAGCTCTGTTCTATATCTCATTCTATCAAGTATCAAGCCAATGAAAAAGAAAGAAAATTAGATTGTTCAACTATGCTATGTTCACCTAGTTACAAATTATCACTTTTTAAAAAGAGATCAAAAGATCAATAAATGTAAAGACTTTATGTCATTTTGATATGCTTTTTTTGTCTTTTAATCTTTTTTGCTAAGAGCTGTGATTTATTTTTATTATTCTTTTTAAACAGATCATCAGAAACTGGAAAGAGAAGCTAGAATTTGCCGTCTTTTGAAGCACCCCAATATTGGTAAGGAAATCTTTTCAGTGTATTTTAAATGTTAACTAAGGCTTATGTTATGGATTGTTTAACCATAATAAAAATGTTGCTTTAGTAATTTAGACTATTTGAAACTTAAATTTTTTTAATTTTAATGTTTATTTTTGAGAGAGAGAAAGAGAGACAGAGACAGAGACAGAGAGAGGGAGGGTGGGCAGAGAAAAAGATACACAGAATCTGAAACAGGCTTCAGGCTCTGAGCTGTCAGCACAGAGCCAGACGCTGGGCTCGAGCTCTGAGGGGCTTGAACTCTGACCGGTGAGATCATGACTTCAGTCAAAGTCAGATACCCAACCTAATGAACCACCCAGACTCCCTGTAGACTATTTTCAACTTTTAAGAAATAAATTCCTAATTTTTGGTCTTGATTACATTTGATTCTTTACAATTTTTGAAAAGTTTTTCAAAAGGTAGCAATTCTATGTGTATTGGCACTTTAAAAATAATATAAAGTATCATTAGGTTAATAGTCCTTTTATGTGTTTTCAAGGATTTTCTGCCATTGCTGAAATTTGGAGACAGAATGTATGTCATTATTTTAGTCAGCTAAATTACTTTTTACCCTGTCCTGTGAGGAGTTTTTCTTATAATCATTGATTCTTTTCCAGAAACTAGTAAAGTTATTTTAGAATATTATCCCTCATGAATTACAAAATAGCATGATAATGTTCAAAATTTTAAAAAATGCTGAATATAAGAAAAATAGAAGAAACAAAGGGAAGAAAAAGAGCAACAAGAAAAACAAAAAGAACAAGAACATGATTCTGTGACAATAGTTTTGATTATTTTGGATAAATAGCACTACCCATCTCTGGTGAGATTTCTTGTCAACCAAACTGTGATATAAAGGTAGTGAGAGAGGGAGTGATAATGTGGTAGAATTGCAAAATCATTCACTGAGAAAGTTTATAGTTCTTCTATTTTTATGAATAGGACCATTCAATTTCTGTTCCTCTTGTAGTTTTTAGTATCCTGCATACTTCTTAGATTCTTTTTTTTTTTTTTTTTTAATTTTTTTTTTTTTTTAAATTTTTTTTTTAACGTTTATTTATTTTTGAGACAGAGAGAGACAGAGCATGAACGGGGGAGGGTCAGAGAGACAGGGAGACACAGAGTCTGAAACAGGCTCCAGGTTCCGAGCTGTCAGCACAGAGCCCGACGTGGGGCTCGAACTCACGGACCGCGAGATCATGACCTGAGCCGAAGTCGGCCGCCTAACCGACTGAGCCACCCAGGCGCCCCGTTAGATTCTTAAGTGAATGAATGGATACTGCCAAGTAAATCTGAAGCCTTAACAAACTAGCAGCTGTCTAAAGTGAACCTTTTGGTTGGAGAGAGAACAAAACAATGCTGAAATGTAAATCTACCTCTTTTTAAGTATTTTACCCTGATGACAGTCTTTGGCATTTCTTTGTTAGCTATATTATTTTGCTAGGGCTGCCATAACAAACTACAACAGATTAGATGGCTTTAACAGAGACATTTATTTTCTCACAATTCTCGAAGTAAGAAATCTGAGATCAAGGTGTTGGCAAGGTTTGTTTCTTCTGAGACTTCCCTCCTAGGATTGTAGATAGATGTCTTCTCCCTCTGTCTTTACATGGTCTTGTCTCTGTTGTAATTTTCTCTTCTTATAAGATCACCATCAATTTGGAAAGACACAGTTCAGCCCATAATATTGGCTAGTGAGAAATTACACAATATGACCCACTATGGTTTAAAGAGTACTGTTCATGCTCAGGTTTAAGATAAAATGAAATTTTATGCACTTGTTATTCTTATGAACAAGAGTTGTTATTTTGTTTTTAATCAGGGTCTTTCTGTGAAACTCAGTTTTTGTAGATAATGAAACTAGTTGTCCTCATTTCCTCTAGGAGACCAAAGTCAAACATTCTAAAGACACTCAAACTAAAACAAGAACAATTTTCATTTTGAAAACCCGTGTAGAATAACCTTACTAACGAAGGGGAAGTTGTTCATGGGGGAAAGTTCTAAAGTTTTCTGAGCTAGACAGCACCTTTTACATACCCTGCCACTACATATAATTTTTTTCAGTGGTCCATAGCAGCCAATATCATGGCTCCTTGGTTGCCTCACTTGAGATTTTCTTCCATCTCTCAAGAGTTCAGGAGTATGAAAGCAACTATGAAATTACAGGTCCTTGAATTCTGGGATCTGTTTATAATCACAAGAAAGATTTTTAGTGACTCCGTACTGCAGGGTATGAATCATCGATAGGTTATACTTCTAAGACTCACTCTCAGAAATGATAACAGTGGCAAATTCATTCATATTATTCATTCATTCAACAAGTTAATTCTCTGGTAATATAGCAGTAATACAACAGACCATTATATCTGCCCTCATATAGGTTGCATTTTTGGGGTGGACAGAAAATAAACAAAGTATAGGATATTATATATTGTGATAGGTACTGAGAAGAAAAATAAAGCAGGGAATGGAAATTGGGAATGTTGGGGGATTTTGATTTTAGATAGTTGGTCAGGGTGACTTCCCTGAGAATGAAACTGGAAGACCTGAAGAACAGGAGGAAGCAAGTCATTTGACTCTCTGGTGAAAAAAGCATCAACAGACAGAGGGAACAGACAGCAGATGTAAAAACTCAGAGGCCAGAGCTCATCCAGTGGATTCCACCAAAACTTTTTTTCTACTTCGAGAAATGTGTTTGAGCTGCTTTTCATTCTGTGTTATCTTAATTGATTATCTTAATTGATCTTCATGTTATGCAATCTGACGATGTTGTATGTTGTTATGTAAAGAGAGATGATTAAACACCAACAGTAATTGTCAAAAAAATAGTAGCAGCAAACTAAAGATGGATGCCATAATGGACATCTGAGATTATACTGAAGAGTAGAGGCAAACCGTGCAATAAGCAGAGTCCTGCTGTTCCTGTTGAGATTATTGCACTTGGTTAACGGTGTCACATAGATCACTCGTGCTTACTCACTACTGCTTCAGTTCACTCTAGAAAAACAGCATTTGGTCTTGATTCTCCTGAATAGATGTGATATCTAGTATGGGACTCTTATCCTCTTTTTCCTTTCCTCTATTCTGTTTTTTGCCTGGTTACCTTAAAATCTCAGGTTTTAGAACTTGAAGGAAGAAAATACAACTTTTGACAATTTTTTCTCCTGTGAAAATTTGCTGGTTACTTTTTTTATTTTTTTATGGGCCTTTCTCTTGGCACAGAATTGATAATCTGAGAACTTACAAGGAAAATGTTTCTCTTGAAGAAACACATTATAAACCAACTGAAATTGTTAATTCATAAGCCACTTTTTTTTTTCTTTAGTGTTTTTTTTTAATGCTTTTCTGATTTTCAAAGTAAAACACACAGTGGAAATTTTGGAAAATACAGTGATTTCTAAAGAAGAAACCAAAGGAAACAACTTTTAAGATTTGTGGTATTTATTTCTGCCTTTTGTGGATAGATCTTATGTGTAATGATAACTTTTGGTATTCTCTTCTACATGCTTTCATACCCATTTAGATAAACCATGAAAATATAATTTTTTAAATTGTCTTACTCAACAAAATTTATTTAGTGTATAGCCGTTGCCAGCAGGTTTCTAGGCTCAGCACACTGGTGGAGATGAAGTGGGAATCAAGAGAAACAATATCCCTGCTTTTCCCAAAGGTCACACCATAGTGTAAGGAGATAGACCATAAATGGCCATCATTATGTCATGGAGATTAGTTCTATGCAGAGAATTAAAATAGGGTAATTTGACACCAGAGGATTGGGTGGCTGCTATCAAAGAGAAACAGAATCAGACACTCATTAAAGTCAATAGACAGATTTTATTCTATATTATTGCATTAGGGTAAAGAGTTTAGCTCAATTTCAAATACAGTAGAGACAAGTAGGGATTTATAGCCAGGGAGCAGAATGAGGGGTCAATGAAGTGAAGATTACTAAGAGGAGATATCAAACGTGGGGGGATTCTTAATGAACTTACTAAACTACTAACAAGAGTCTTATTAAAGGAAGGCCATAGACTTTGACATCAATGGTGAGGGATGAAGAACTTGATCAGATGCCAGGGGCAATCACATATCAAAGATGGAGGGATAACTTGGTAAGATTCTTTGCTAAGACTATCTTAGCCAGGTTGAGTATAGGGCTGAGACAAGGCCTAGTCAAAAAGTGGGCTCAAAGGAGCCTACATTTTGGTCAAGGGGACAGTCTTTGTCACTACTTTAGAGTGGCTTGCCAGGCAAGATATGTCTGCAGGGGTCACATTTAAATTGATATCTGTAAGACAAGAATCCATGATGAAGAACCTTAGGGAGAAAAGGTTACAGGCAGAGTGAACTTCCCTGTTAGGGGGAAGAGTCAGAGGATCAGCGTGGAACCTACCATGAGTGAAGGAGAGAGCAACCTGCCATAGGTCCGAAGGATAGGTAGGTGCCTGACCACGTAGGGCCTTGTAAGCCAGGTTAGAGTTGTTTAGGTTTTATTCTAAGTGCAATGAGAAGCCAGAAGAAGGGTCTTAAGCAAAAGTGTGTTGTCATCTGATTTGTTCTGTCTGCTATTTGTAAAATGGACTGTAGTCACCTCAGCACAATCAGAGATGATATAGTGCTTCATTAGTTCATTAGAACTAATTAAGGTGTTTATCACCCTTGGCACCATCTTTTTGGTAAGAATTTAAATAGCTACAGGTGGACCTCTTTTCTGTGTGCTCCACATAGTCCACAAGAAAGCACCATGCGTCTTTTGGCTCAACAAATTTGGGAGTGCAGGCAGTTTCCTGAGCAGCTCCATCTTTTCCCTGCATTTAGAGCAGCTGGCTTGACAATTCTGGTTGAACCCCTAACTAGAAAGATTATAGCTAACTTTATCTTCAGGTGTTAAAGAAATGTGGAGATAATATCCCACCTCAATCTTCTGTTAATTAGCTTATTTTTTTATTGTTATGTTCATCCTTTATTTTAATAAAATGGGCTCATTTTTTCTTGAGGTATAAACAGATCTGGGGTAAATCAAATAGTTTGAGCTATATATGTTAGCATATCTACTAAAGTGAGGGAAAAATACCTTTAAGGTAGTGAAATAAAATACTTGAGGCAATAGCCAAATTGTTCTCAAAATTATTTTATATTTCTGTTGTTTTCATACTTGATCTTTGGTAAACATTATTATTGAGGAATTTATTGAAACCTTTGGTGAAGTCCAAATAATTTAAACAGGGAGTTTTGGGAGATCAGGCAAAATGCTCATTTACTGCGACTATATGAATCTGAAAAGAAGTGGGGCAAGAAAGGAAGAGAAAATATCAAGAACTCTGATCTAACCTATCTGAGGTCCCAAGTGAGAAGATACACACTTACCCTTTATTTGTAAGGAGATCGATATGTGAGATAGCTTTTCGGTTTGTGGGATGATAAATTTTGTTGCTGGGCTATCCCATTCTCTGAAGACCTGAAGTTACACTTTGTGTAGACTTTAGAAAGAGCAAGACAGTTTTTTGAAAGTGTAAAGGAACATTTGTATTTGTAGAGGATCAATACCTCCTTTGTAAGGTAAGCCTTTACTGATATGGCTCAATGAATCCCAGGAGCCAAAGGAAGGGCTATGTGGCCTTAAAAAAAAAATCTAGTCTGTATTATTACCCTCAGACCCCTAGTACAGTGAGTTAACCATTCTGAGATAACATCATAATACCTTAGTGATTACTACCTTCCTACCAGGCCTCTCAGCCACTACCCCAAAACACATAAACAAAATCACTCATTATAAGATGCAATAGAAAATTAAAGTCACAATATTAGTGGAAAAGTCTATAGACTCTGTGAACCCCACTTTATTCTGCTCTGACACTTTCTATATAAGCAGGTTTTTCCATACTCATGAGTGATAATTTATGGCATCTAGGATTTATATAACTTTCTTTTCCTAGAATGTAAAACTGGAAGAGCCTTTAGGAATTATCTAAATCCAACCTAGATTCTGCAGATAGAGATTGGAGGGTTCAGTAGGGAGATAATGCCCAAGGTCACACACAGATCTCCAAAGGGATTAAAAATGCACAACCTGCTTATTACTTCATTTTGCATGTAGTGTCTTTTCTTTTCCCTGACCTTAGGAGGCATGGTGTCCTACTGTAAAACTAATATTTCAACTTCAATCTGAGATCTCCCTAGTCTTTGCAAATAATCCTTGATTTAAATGTCATACCTTTGATTTTCACAAGACAAAATTAAGTCACTTTTGTTTGGTGGTGGTGGTGGTGGTGTGTGTTGATTGATTGTTTTTTGGACTTTTGCTTTTAGCAAAATTTTACATTTTTGTTCTACTCTGCATGCAGTCCTCTTCCAGGTTCCTAGAATTTTTAAGAAACACTCGAATCACACTGTGCAAGCCTAAATTCAATAAATACTTAAATATTCCCAGTAGTTAGTTAGCAAATGATTAAAATGCCTTATAGGTCTATTTGTTATGATATTCCAGTTTGGAATCCTTTGCAAGAGTCTCATGGGAAAGGAGAACACAGTTAGTGCAGAGTAAATGTTAATTAGTGTGCTGAGGAAACAAAGTTAATGATTTTATGAATGATACTCAAAAGTCTTTTTCAATGTTGTGAGAAATATAACAACATTGCAAGAGAGTGACACTTAAAGTTTTTCTCTATGACCTCCTCCATTATTGGCAATTATGCCTAATATTCATAACAGTTTGTAATTATATAAGAATAAGTAATTTTTATTGCTAAACAACTTGCTCTACTGACTTTTCAGTAGATAAAAGGTAATTTAACACTATTCAGTAGTAACAAGGCAAAGTACTCTTGTTTTATATTCACCTTTTATTTGGTTAAATCTCACCTCTTTATCTTGATTATTTGGTGTAAAGGCTAAATTACTTCTCAGAATATCTTATTGTCTGCAGAATTGATTACTCTCTCTTCACAAATGTGAGAAACAGCACAGAAAGGTGTTTTTTTTTATCCAGCAAATAATTATTTTCAAAATTTCTCATTATCCACTGTAGCTTTTTCTTTTTTCTTTTGTTCATTTATTATGGTACCAGTGATGGGCCCTTCATAATTCTTGCTTGAAAGTTAAATTTATCATCATCTTCAGCAAACAAATTATTTGGTAGAAAGATAAAATATGGATATAAAAATTGTTGATACAAGATAACATTTTAAATTCACTTTTAATTAGTGTTTGAATATGAGTCCTTTTTATTGGCTTCTTTGTAAATAAATTATTTTTTACCTGTATCAGTGAAATAGCCACTTTCCTGTGTTATATTAGAATAGTTGGATTTTATATGAAACTATAGAGAATAAATGATTCTTCTGTTACAAATGAAGGACAATTTGTGATTTGGACTACTGAATAGTACACTTTGATTTATCAACGCATAATGCCTAAATATATCTTCTGTTTTGTTCTTCTAAACCTATTTTATGTCCATTTTGTCTTGGCTTCGCTAAGTTCAGGGTAGATTCTCGTACCAGAATATTGAAAGTTTCTCACAGTTTCTTGGGCTCAGAATTGTGCCCTACACTGAAACTATGAAAGAAAAAATAATTCCAAACATTACTAGCACCTTTTTGTTTCTTTGTTTGCTTGTTTTACTGGGGCTTGATAGAATCCACTCTCCATTCCCTTACCTCACCCTGGGTAAGAATAACTCCTGTAACCTGGAATCCCTGAAAAGATCTGAGGAACCTTTTAATCCTTTAAAAATCATTGCTGTTTCCCTTTCTTCTGATAGTTTTGCAATAAAAATAAACTTAGATACAATAAGCTATTGTGTTAAGCGTTGAAGATGCCCTGAATAAAAGAAAAAAATATTAGGTTGGAATTCCAATGAACTTTGTCACTAGAATTAACAGGAGAACTGTTGACTGTGTTATCAGGCAGTAATCTAAATGCTTTCCATGCATCCAGTCTTGTAATCTTCAACACAAACAAGTGCCATTCTCAAGTTGTGTAATTCTGAATTATTCACATTGTTGTTTAATACGGATCTCCAAATTTTATGAAAATTCGTTAAAATAACAGCAGACTGAGATCCTTTGCTGCAGATATTATATAATTCTATTTATTTCTAGTTCTTATTCTCTGGGGGAAATATCAGCATGAGATTATTGAAATACTTATGGCAAATACAGATACTGTAGAACTAATTATATTTTAATGCCAATCGTTTTTATTGTCTTGGTGAAAAACCTTTTAAGCAGTCATATCTGATCCTGAATTAATTATTTACTTGCTATGCAAGAATATCTTTTACTCTCCTCTCTTATTGATGGGGAAAGTGAGTGAGAAATATTTGTCAGAAAACAATGAAGGTTAAGGAAACTAACAACAGTAGCTGATGTGTAACATATGATAATTAAAAAAAAACTATTCTTTAATTTGTAGAAAAAGAATCAGGATATGACACTTATGAGATGATGGATTCTAAGATCAGATAAACCCTTGGAGTTGTGCATATATGTGTGTGCGGGAGGGGGAGTGTTTTAAGCAATTATTGCTTATAGCTTATTTTTATCTTTGCCTATAACTTATTTTAATAGAATAGACAAAAGAATACTAATTTAGAGTTTTCAGATAACTTTTGAAAGTGTAATTTAGAGTCCCATTATACATTTATTTCTAGCATTTTGTACGGTAACCATGGTTTAGTTTGATAGAAAAGTTGCCACTTTAGGAGAGGTAGCTCTATATTCTTATTCTTTATAAATTTGAAGAACATATTCTCTTTTAAAATGTTCCACAGGTAGAAGTGTTTGTTCTTTGTATTTGATTCACATCTGCTTCCCCAAAACTACCCCAGCTCTAATGGTCTTGCTGTAGAGTAATGATTATGTCAGATTGTTGTTTGATATATTCATTTTGTTGATTATTTAGTGTAAAAGGCTAAAAGCCTGTGTTGAAGGAAAGGAAATAGGTACAAACAGTAATATAACTTGAATTCTTCTTAAGGTATTTTTTCACATTTTGTACTGTCATAATTTATACATTTCCTATGAAATGATACAAACTGCTTGGTAATATTCTGTCCACACTATTGAAGGTCAGTAGTTTTTATAGTTTATTCTTCAAAGATTACTTTCAAATTTTTAGTGATGAGTTTATGTGTAAGTAGTTCAACCAAATGCATAGAATAAGAAAAATTTCTGTAACCTGCAATGTTAACCACCAAGGAAGGTAGCAGTAATTTTTATGAGTCCATTATTTGAAGTAGAGGAAATCTTGTCTGTCATGTGTTCTGTTCAGAAAATGGATTATTTGACTAACAAAAACTGGAAACTTAAATTTCCACCATAAGGATATTCTGAATTATGATTTCATTAGGTATCAGTGATTTTGCATATATAGATGACCTTATGTTGGATTTGTTAAAAAATGCACATACACATCTGTGCTTTAATTATTAATCTATTTTTTACTGAGAGCAGAGCTCTACTTTCAAATTGAATTGTTGAAACAGTGTTATATTTTGCTTAGCTCTGAAAACATTTCTTAAAAGCTTTTGAAAAATATAATAAAATATACTTATTTAATTTCTTTCTACATATTATTTTTTCTGGGGTGCCTGGTAGCTCATTTAGTTAATGTCCAACTCTTGATCTCGGCTCAGATCTAACAGTCCACACAGAGGCTGTGTGGGATTCTCTCTCCCCCTCTCTCTCTGCCTCTTCCCTGCAGTAGTGTGTATGAATGCTCTTGCTCGCTCTCTCAAAATAAATTTAAAAGTAAAAATAAAAATAAAAAGTAAACTATTATTTTTTTCTTTTAATTTCTTAAAACTCATCATTAGATGAGTGGTTTTTTTTTAATCCATATTTGATTTCAGAATTAAAGAATTATACCAGTGTAGGTAAAGATAAAATGACAAAAAAGATGAGCAGAATAAAAGTATATGTAATTTGCAAGTTGTCTTCTGTTTCCAGTGATTACTATTAAGCAATGAGTTGAATACTGCTAACTCTGTTGCAGTTAAAATACTGAAAGCCTACAAAGATGAATGAATCATAGTCCTTGACCACAAGCTCACAGTTTTGGAGGGCAGAGAGTTATGTGTGCAACTAAAATACATTGTGGCTACAAACTTTAATGAATCTATTACTAATGTGCCATGAGAGCACTAAGGAATAAACTAAGCATTTTAGCTGGAATACATTGGATAATGAAAAGAATTTTTGCCATAAAGAAGTAGGTATTGTATTCAATAGCAGTATAGAACGACAAAACAAAAGGAAAAGATCAGTTGTAAAAGTCTATGGTTACACTTGAAGAATGATAGAAAATCTGGAATGACTAGAGTATAATCTGTATATTGGCCTTAAAGCTTGATTGGGAATGATAAGATAGAGTCTTGACTTTTCTATGCCAAAGTGTTTGATTTCTAATCTTTAGAAATGTGGCATTATTAAAGATGTATTTAGTTGACTCATATTGGTTTCTTAGAAGAAAAAGTTGGCAGTAATAAACATAATTTTTTGTTTTTTTAAAAAAAAAATTTTTTTCAACGTTTATTTATTTTTGGGACAGAGAGAGACAGAGCCTGAACGGGGGAGGGGCAGAGAGAGAGGGAGACAGAATCGGAAACAGGCTCCAGGCTCTGAGCCATTAGCCCAGAGCCTGACGCGGGGCTCGAACTCTCGGACCGCGAGATCGTGACCTGGCTGAAGTCGGACGCCTAACCAAGTGCGCCACCCAGGCGCCCCTAAACATAATTTTTTGGAGTCAGGAGAAATTTGTGTTGAAAGAGCATTTGAAAGTCTTTTGAATTAGTTTATGCATAAGACAAATGATGAATTCCTGAACCATGGTAATTGAAACAGAGATGGCAAGAAGGGCAAAGATACTAGAGATATTGTGAAGGTAGAATTAGAAGATCTTGGGCAGAAGTTAAATTGTGGTAAATGAGATAGAAAGTGGTTTCTGTGAGGTTTCCAGTTAGGGTGACTGGAGAGATGTTGATATCATTAATAAGGGACAAAGGAAAAGGAAGGTGGAAGAAATTAGAAATTTAGTTGATTTGAGAACATGATAAAATTATTTTTAAAGATTGGAAAATACCTTCGGCGGGGGGGGGCATGGACAAAGAAGGAAAAATCAACGTTGCAAATAACACCTCATAAAACCCTGATCATTCACTTTTTGCTAAAAACTGCAAGCCTCTCCCCATTTGAGCATTCATCTTCAGGATGGCAGTGGTTGGCAGTGGTTATGATCATTCCTCCTAGGCCAAGACTTGAATGTAGCTAGACTTTTGATTTTGGGTTCTTTTTTTCATGCAGGAAATAAAGACTGTCAAATTGGCTTCTCAAAGTACCTTTTGAACAAGTAGGATAGTCACTACACCAACCTCAACACTTAACTGTGGCTGAACATTTCTAGAGTGTTCTTTCCCCCATATTCTATCAACTGGAGAAAGGATCACTTCTCACTGGTCTCTCATGACTTAGCCAAATGTATATCGTTTATTGGCTCATTAACTTTATAATTAATTATATATCCTATCTGACTTACATGTGGAGACCACATAGAACTCTAGAGAGTATGAAAAGTATTTTTAAGATTTACATGCAAGGGATAGTGAAAGTGGATAAATGTGTACACAGCAGTGTGAGGATTATGAAGATGGTCAAAGACAGATGATGACTGATATCTAGTTGTAAAGAGTATGAAAATGATTTTTTAAGACCAATAACAACAATAATTTTCTTAGATTATTTTTATTCTGAATGTGCCTTAAGACAAATTTGTATATAAAATTTATAAAATTTTATTGTGGATGAATAAAAGGAAGTTATATTTTGGGGACAAAATATTTGGAAGTGTACAAAAAGCAATATAGGCTTCTTTTCATTTTAGCAAAAATGGTTTAAATGTGTTGACTTTAGATAGGCTTATATCAGTTTATACTCTTCTAACTATAAGGAAAGGATTAAGACTATGTTTCATTAGCAGGCTTAATTTTGTTGGAGCTATTGTGAAATTGAAGATCATATTTTTTTCTTCTGCCAATTGCTATCCCCCAAACAATTTCTCATTTAAAAGCTGGTAGTACCAAATGTATATTTAAACTTATTTCTTAAGAAATTTATAAGAGAAGAGCTATGATAAAACATGGTTTTCAAATGTCATTCTCATATCTATAGATTATTCTAGCAACGTTTTCTTTTGATACTCCTTTTATAAATCTGCCCTTTAAAGTTAAATTACATCTCCTGGTCACTTTCTAAGAATATATTCATAATATGGACAAGAGAAATGAGATTAGGCCATTCCCTTTCCCCCACCCCCAAAAAGCAAAAAATTCATTGATTTAAGGTAGGTTTTCAACCTGGGGTGATTTTGTAGCCTTTACTGTTTCTTCTTCCTGGGGACATTTGGCAGTATGTGTTCTGGTCATTATAACTGGAGGTGCCCATCTGGCATCAATTGAGTAGAGGCCTCAGATGCTTCTAACATCCAACATTGCACAATAATGAATTATTTGGTCCAAAATATTAATGGTGCTGAGATTGAGAAACCCTGATATAAGGTAAGAATAGCAATGATATGACAAAGAGTCACACTTATTTGGTTTAACTGTGGACCCAGGCAATTTCCTTATTAAAAAAAAAAAAAAAGTATGTCCCTTTATTTTTTTTTTAATTTTTTTTTAACTTTATTTATTTTTGAGACAGAGAGAGACAGAGCATGAATGGGAGAGGGTCAGAGAGAGAGGGAGACACAGAATCCGAAACAGGCTCCAGGCTCTGAGCGGTCAGCACAGAGCCTGACGCGGGGCTCGAACTCACGGACCGCGAGATCATGACCTGAGCTGAAGTCAGCCACTTAACCGACTGAGCCACCCAGGCGCCCCTAGTATGTCCCTTTAAATGAAGGCCAAGTAAGCAATGATACTTATATAGACTATCCTGTGAGCAAAACTTTCTAAAATATTCCCATTTAACAAAAGAGTAGAAAAATAAAGAACTAGTTTAAATGTCAGTCATAAATGATGTCACAGCTTAGAATATAGATTTGTCCTAAATCACTGAAAAAGGATATTTACATATTGAAAGTTTTTTTTTAATTTAAAACTATGAATAAACTCTGTAAGTCAATATTGAAGTAAAATGAGACTACCTCCCAAGAATCACATGTGGATAAGAAAGAAGTAATTATCTGGAAGATAATTTTATCTTTATTGTGACTCATTTTGATTTTATCCTTTTTGGATTTTGAAACTTGTTCAGATAAACTTTTGTCCCTGTCCGTAAAATTGTATATTGACACCAATATTTCATGTAGTTTGGAATATTCCAGAGACCAGTAGAGCCCAAATATGGACCTTTTGGCAATAGATATCATATTAAAATGGAACAAGACTTACTTTGAAGAAATAAAGTAAAATGGTCTCTTAATCTTAAATGTGACTCTCATGTTAGTCTTAATGATTTTATAATTCACATAAAAGGATTCACAAATTTCTCTCCATTTCTCTCCAATGTGTTATCAAAAAGCATGCATTTTTAGATTGGAGATGCAACCTGACTGTGGAAGGGAGAAATACCACCCAGCCCCCTTGGTAATTAAACCTCTGGACAGAAACTGAGCTAGTTTTTACACTTACTTATGCCTACTTATACCTTTACATTACTAATGCACCCCCCAAAAAAAAAAATTTTAAGAAAATGAATAATGTAAGATTATAGATATGCATCTAATGTAGAGTATAAACTGCTTTTGAGACAATTAAGACATATCTAATTAAAGTGAAGCATAGAAATTGCATTGTAATCAGAAGGTAACCTAGCATAGACTGGTGCTGACATATGCTAATTATAATTCTTTAAAAATCTGTTTATTAAAAGAAGTTTTATTAGGCATTGTTGGCAAGTCATATTTCTTCACACACTAAAGGATAGTGAAATTTATTTAAATCAAAGAGATTATTTAGTCTTTAAGTTTGACAGGTCTTCTCCCCATTTAATCTGAATCGGTGATGTGTTAATATAGCGGTTGCAAAGTGTTTATCTCACAATAAAATGAAAAAAAAAAGTTGTAATTCTCTCCTGAGGTTTTTCCAAAAACTAGAAAGTGTTATTTTTTTTTTGAGAAAATATGCAAATGGTCATGTTTATGTTGTAGTTATTTGTCTTTAATTTGGGAACATTTTATTGTTTAGTGAAGTGGCAGGATCCTGCTTAATTTTAACAGGATTGCTCTGACCTCCGTGAATTCTGACCATGTCTCTCTGCTCAAAAGCTGCTTAGTGGCTTCTGACGTCACTCGGGACAAGTCCTACAGCCCTCACAATGGTCTGAGGCCCAACCCAAGGATTACCTGTCCCTTTACCTTCCGGACCTTACTTTTCTTCTCTCTCCCTCACTTGCTCTGACCCAGCCCCTCTGGGTACCTGGGGGTTCCTCTGCTGTACCCTGTGTTCCTTCTGAGGGCACTGCTTCTCCCCACTGCAGTGATGCTGGCTCACTTCCTTTAGGCCTCTGCTCAACCATGACTTCATCCAGGAGGCTTCCCCTGACAGCTCTGCATAAAAAAGCAACTTTCCTTCCCCATGCCCACCCTGTGCTCCCTATATTCTTCCTTCCTTGCTTTGTTTTCTGTAGCATTTATCATGATACTGAATATTTACTTGTTCAGTAGCCAGTAAAGTAAATCAATTTTCTATGCACTAGCACATAAAAACCCAATAAAGGCAGGGACTTTGCTTGTTAACTGTTGTTCGTTCATATCCCTTATACGAACAAAATAGTATCCGGCTTAGGGTATGTGCTCAATAGGGGTGCCTGGGTGGCTCAGTTGGTTAAGCGTCCGACTTCGGCTCAGGTCACGATCTCGTGGTTCAGTGAGTTCGAGCCCCGCATTGGGCTCTATGCTGACTGCTCAGAGCCTGGAGCCCGTTTCAGATTCTGTGTCTCCCTCTCTCTCTGACCCTCCGCCGTTCATGCTCTGTCTCTCTCTGTCTCAAAAATAAATAAACGTTAAAAAAAAAGGGTATGTGCTCAATAAATAACTGTTGCAAGCATTAAACAATACATGTTAATAAACATATATTTTTATTAAGTGTAGATAATCTGAAATGGAACAAAGGAATGTCCTTTAATAAAATTGGAAAAAAAGTATAAATTTTAATTTATGTTGTTTTATGCAAGCAGAGGGTTCCTCAATGGAACTTTGATTTTCATCTAGCTAAAATGAGTATCAGCGGCCCAGGGAAAGCCCACACCTAAAGACAAACTGCAAAACAGGAGAGCAAACGTAGGGCTTCTACCAGGTCTGGAAGGTCAACAAATCATATGAGTTAATATATCTCTTTTTACCGCCTGGTCTTCCTAAACAGTCCCTTATCACTTAGTCTGAAATTCCCATCCTATTAGAATCTTGGTCCACACCCTTTCAGTAATCATTGACATATTTCCCATGCAACCTGGAGAATCTGAGGCATCTTTGTCTAGTGGTCAGAGTCACTGTCTCCTTTATCTGGCAGGTACCTAAAACTTCCAGCTGCTTGCCCACCATCTTGGGAAGCATTTTAGTGATACCCTCGGAAGCAGAACTGTACTACAAACAAATGCCAACATTTTTTTTTTCCCTTGCCAGATCATCTACTGATTTGGTTAGTGAGCCTCATTCTTAGACATTTACGGGATAGCCCTTAGTTTTTGAGTGCTCCACACATCAAAGCAAATGCCTACTGTTTAGATGAACTTACTAAACTGTTGAGTAGAGAAAGAGGGTTGGTTGTTGGTGTAACTCCTGCTTCTATAGTAGGCTGGTCCTGTCCTCACCGATTCCTTTAGAGGCCCACAAGGAGCCTTGCTTTGCAGCAAGATTTGGCAAACTTTCTCTGTAAAACACCCAATTGTAAGTATTTTACGTTTTGCTGGCCATGCCATCTCTTGTCCTTTGGTGCAGCTTTGCCGTTGTAGTGTAAAGCAATCACCAACACTTCATTAATGAGGTTCTAGAGAGTTGCTGCCCACATTTTGTCTTCTCATCAGCTAACTACCACACCTAGTTAACCTTTGAATCTTAAATTTGGTTTACAGCTTGAGCTGATATCACTCAAAATTTACCTTTCTTTGTTGTTTTTCCTTGAAAATTGTCAGATTACTTCTGAATTTACACATACATGCGCTATTTCTAAAATAACTCTGAGCCCTGACTTTTTCTCCTATTTTAGATTTTTGCCTTATATATAACCTAGGCCAGTTTTGTCTTCCTTTGGCAGATTTGCTGCTCTGTAAGCCACGAATCTGACAGGGTGGTATCTTTTCTGTTTATTCTGATATTTTTGCGGTCCTTTCCTTTTTGTATCTCATCTTTCCCCCATCCTTCCCCAAACACCCTGAGTCTACCAGGATCTGCACCTTTTATGAAAGGGCCTCAGTTGAGAATTTGCCTTTATTAATAACACAAAACCATTCTGACAACAATGGGTATAAACTACAGTGAACTAATTTTGATGTAACAGAGGATTCATTCTATGGGAATACAGAAGAGAACATATTTTATTTATCTTTGTTTGCAAATATCTCATGAGGAAATTCCCACGTTCTTTAAATCTACTGGCACTAGTAGAGCTGACTTGGATCCCCTTAAAGACTCTGCCCAGTTTAATCAGAATGGGGCAGTGGAGTGTGAGTCCTGGAGGGTAGTTTGGTACTGCTCAGAGAGGGCAATGCCATGCTGAACATCTTGGTACCTCGGATATAACAGAAATCTCCCCCGGTGGGAGAAATAAGCACACCACATCTAGGCACAGAGCCATTTCAGTAGGTTATCAAGATGGTCAGTGGAAGGAAGGGCTGCTGGTTTCCGCTGCTGAGCCTGAGAAATACTGACCCACTCTCATTCACTTACTTGTGTACAGCTGTAGACTGTGAGCTGCAACAATGGTGAACAATTCTTACTTTGTGTCGACAACCTATTAGAATATTCTGCTTTCAAAAGACCATTAACACAGTCCCAGGCCTTGTCCCACTGCTGGTAATTGATCCTGCTGACATAACTCTTGTTTCTTCACTTGTTCTTTCTGGGCTTTAGACCATTTATTCTACACACTTGAAGTCTGGGCTCATGAGCCCCCATGTGTGACTTTGCAGAAAGCTCTATTTGTGACCTCAACCTGTGATAGCTGCCTCTGGCCTTGACCTTCCATCCTCCCAACTTGCCATACCATGTCCTGCTTCTGTCTCCCCACACTGGTGCTACTGCCTTTCCTTGATCCCTCTACACTTCTTACCTCTAACCTGGTGGGAGACAAAATTATCCCATTCCATTGAAAATCACGTGTTTTTAGCATATATTTGAATAGATATAGACTGAAGAAATATAACTAGTCTTCTGAGAAAGATTTTCACTTCTGGGATTTATTTATCTGATGTTTTGATTGTTTGATTTCTAATCCTTTAGTTATATAAGAGATAATTCCTGCTATATCTAATATAATTTGATTGTAGATCTATTTATAAATGATTTTGTAATACTGCTTGGATGTTTGTTCTCTTTTGTTCTTAATTTTTTAAGTTATGATTTAAATTCCAGTTACTTAACATACAATGTAATATTAGTTCCAGGTATAGAATTTAGTGATTCATCACTTCCATACAACACCTGCTGCTCATCAACAAGTGGCGTCCTTAATCCCCATCACATATTTAACGCATCCTCCACCCTCTTATTTCACGTTTGTAACCTTTTCCCTTTATTTTGCAAACTGAAATATGTTGCCTAAGCAGTTTTTGTAATGATCATATTTAATTTTCCCAACTACTCTACAGGTATTATTATCTCCATTTTTTGAGTCAATTCGGTAAATATTGAGCACCTGCTGTGTGCCCTGTGCATATGAAGAAGCTCAGTCTCAAAGAGATTAATTAATTTGCCTGAGGTGACTTTGTTTATGAAGGGTGGAACCAAGATTCAAATACATTTGTTTGATTCCAAAGTTCACATTTCTACTACACAAGCCTTCTGTTCTTTACTTCCTCCTCTGCTCAAAGCTATGCGAGCTCTGTGTGCAGCTGCATTACTTTTTATTTAAATAAAGCACTAAAATATGACCCACATGGTACCAAATGTTGACATGTTAGGGGCTTCCTACTTGTGTGGGAAGTTAGGACATTTACACATGAAAATACGAAACAGTTTAAAAGTGCATGCAGTTAAGTACCCAAATTAGATATACAGAGAAGAGAGAGGCTGGTGTTGTCTCTGGAATGTTTTACACAGGATATTGGGCAGATTTGAATATTTCCAAGGACAAGATTTAGGGAGGAGGGAACAATGTTCTTCCCAAACCATGGAAGGTGAAATGAGTCAGTTCCGGGGATAATGTTGGGTAATCATCCTTCTATGTAAAAATTATTTAAACAGTTAGCTATTTAAGTAATTCCTCCCCATTTCCTTCTCATTGAGCAGTTTGTTTGTTTAATTTTAATTTTAAAGAAGCATTCTGTTTCCACTTCCTCAGCCTCTGCCTTCAGGCTTCTGCTCATGTGTTGCCGTGAAACTGCTCTCCTCATGATTAGCAATCACCTCCTTATTACTAAGTTCAGTGAAATGTTTTAGGTTCTGGTTTTACTTGATCTCTCGATAGTTGAAAGTGTGAGTCACCTGCTTTGGCTTTTGTCACACGTAGTGTTTTCTAGATTTATTCTTTGTCTCTGACAACTTCTTTTCCCTCCTCTTCCTGAGTCTCTCTTCCTTTGCCTATCTCTTAAATCTACCCAGGCGTCTCATTTATATGCTCTTTACTCCCATACCGACTTTTTTTCCAGTTTAATATTTCTGTCCAGATGTGTTTCCCACTACCTACTGGAATATTTTCTGGAATGCTGTACTGGTACCTTACTAGTAATATCATGCATAAAATGGGCCTTGTTTTCCACTGCTGCCCCACACGACCCCTACCCAAACCTGCTCCTCTGCTTGGGTTCCCTGCCTTACCTTATGGCCTTGCCTAAACCAGAAACCTGGTGTCATCCCGCCCACCTCTTTCCTTTCCTCTGTACTTACATCATCACTTAGCAATTCCTCTCACTTAGTTTCCTAAATGACTTTTAAATCTGTTGCCTCCTCTTTATCCACTTAGACAGGCTGTAATAAACCTTTCCTCCTTTCAACTCTTCACTTTGCTTCTAAGAAAGGGGGCTTTGGGGCACCTGGGTGGCTCAGTTCAGCGTCCAACTCTGATTTCGACTCAGGTCTTCATCTTACGGTTTGTGAGTTTGACCTGGTGCTGGGCTCTGCCTTGACAGAGCAGAGCCTTTTGAGATTCTGTCTCCCTCTCTCTCTGCCCCTCCCCCTACCCCCGTCAAAATAAATAAATAAACAAACATTAAAATTTTTTAAAAAGGGGGGGCTTTTAAGAATGAAGACCAGGTCTGGCACTCCTCTCCTTAAAATCTTTTCCTGGTTCCCCAGTTCCTCAGGTTAAATTTCTGACATCCCAACTTTGCAAAATTTTTTACATCTCAGTTCCCTTAGTCGTTCTCTACCATGCAGCCATATAGGACCCGCCCCAGCCCATAATCTCTAAGTTTTCCATCTTTTCTTGATGCCTTTTTATTTACATCGCTTTTGTGGGAAATTGCTCCCCCCCCCGCCCCCACTCCCAAGCCTGGATAATCTTCTTTTATTTATTTTTAGGTCTTTAACATCAATCCTCTGCCATCCTTGACACCTCTAATCGGTAGTCTGGGGAAGGTTTTTTGTGTACAGAGGTGCCTAGCTGGAGGGATGAGTCAGGCTGGTGCAAAGGCTGCTTTTTAAAAATTTCACAGAGGTGCTGTGCAGGCTACAAGGTACACTGTTACAACATTACCTATTTACATTTGCATATTCTTCCAAAACTTAGTTCCTTGGATTTAGGGACTTCATTCACATTTTATCTTCAAGACCTAGCATTCAAGTTGTCATTCAGTGTAGCACAAACTATGGCATAATAATCATGTCTGCTCATATTTGCTTTCATAATTTACAGCGCATTTTTATTTTTATTATTTTTTGTCTGATTCACAGTATTAGCCGCCTAGGAAAGGGAGAAAGTATTTGAAATTGTTACGTACTTCAGATGGGAAGCTCTGCCCTTTTGACATTTCCCCCCTGTTGGGGCACTTTGGGTTGTTCTTGGGTTTGTCTCAGTCATTCCTTTCCTATTGGCAGAATCAAATTGGGGACATCTGGGGAATATCTGAATAGTACTTTCACTAAAGTTGTTGAGTGAAAGCTGGATAGGAGCATAGTCCTGGTGAGTTTGCTTTTTATTTAGAAGCAGGTATCTGCTTAGTGAGGGTGAAGTTCCATTTTCTTAAATCTCTCTTTGCTAAGGCAACAAACTGATTCAATTGTCTCCTACCTCTAACTCTAAACTGTTTTCCTAAAAGTGCACCTGGCAGAACTGAGAGAACATTGTATCCTGTACCTTGTAAGTATCTAACCTTTCCCCTGCAGAGATATCCCTAATAGGAGTCACAACTTAGAAAAGAGGACACTTCTTGCCTGGCCCTCTCACCCTCACTCCACTTTCTCCAAACACCTCATTTTTCTTATTGTACTGTACAATTCTCTCCCTTGCTTTCATACTCTTCTGTCTCTTGATCTCATACTCCCTCGGTGCCCACACGTGTCTAATCAGAGCTGTTTTCTGTGTTTCTGTTCAGCTCAATAGTTTTCAGCCTCATCTCCCAGTCAGGCTACCGTTTCTTCATCTGAATTTCTTTATACTGTGCCCACACAAGTGTACAGAATTATTTGCATACACTGCTAGCTCAGACCTTCTCCTTAGAAGTTAGAAGAGTGACTGGTGGGTCAGGCTCTTCAGCTACAAATCAGGAGGCACCAAGAAGTGAATGCATAAAAGCAGATTTGGGAGAGGGAGGATATCAGGCTGCATATCCAGTTAAGGGTGCATGGGAACAAGGTTGCTGTTTGTTCTTGCTGGTGTAGAATCTTAGGGAACCAGTTCAGACACCAGAATCCTTGTCTGAAATTTTAAAATCGATTGTTATTTCAAGAGCTTTCCAGCTCTTGTTTGCCCAGGCAGTTGAGGCCTGCACAGTAAAAGCCTATGAACCAAGCTTCAGGCAAAAAACTTACACTTTTGTAGTTTCTGAAAACAATATTCAGATTATATCTTACTGGGTAGATATTTTATAGCTATCTGTATCCAAGTTTAATATCAGAGTAAATCTACAGATGATAGATCTCAAGGGATCTACTGAATAGTTGGATTTTTGTTTGTTGGCTGCTAAAGATTGTTAATCATGTGCCCAAACCAGAACAAAAGAATGCATTTAGCTTCTTGAATGAGGATTTCTGAAACCGAACACGAATGAAACCCAGGGGAGAAAGATAAGGGCTCATAAGTTTATGAAACTTGCTAATGGAACTTAAAATAATTCCCTTTTATGTGTTACTCTCCTTCAACTTTCTTATCCTGCTTGATTTATTTATTTTGTGTTATTTTGAAAAATTAAACAAAACTGAGGATATGCTCCATTTTGGATATAGAACTGTTTTGAGAACTGTAAGAAAATCGTTGCAGATTTAGAATTACACTTGGCCTACAAAAAAAAATTCAGCATTACTGATTTATTCTTCCACTTGGTAAATACTTGTTGAGTATCTGCTGTATTATTTACTGTTATAGGTACCTGTGATATGGCCATGTACAAAGCTGACAAAATCCCTAGAACTTATTCTGCGTACACCCTCGGTATAGGGGCTGGGGATAAACAAACTGTGATAAGGGAGCCAAACCCAGAAGGAAGTGAGGAGGAATGAACCTCACCAGGACTAGTGAGCTGGGAGCTTGCCTGACGTTCCTGAGAGCAACACACAGACCTATGTGGTGTGGAATGAGGGGGCAGGAGGTTGGAGGTGATGCCATTGGATAGGTGACAGGAGCATCCAGGTTGTGGTAAGGACCTTCACTTTGTCTCCTAGTGAGATGGTGTTATGGACTGAGTGTGTGTGTCTCCGTCCAGTTCCTATGTTGAAGCATTGATTTCCAATGTGGTGGCATTTGTTGTAGGACTTCTGTGAGATAATTAGGTTAATATGAAGTCACGGGAGGGGAACCTCAGGATAGGATTAGTGCCCTTATGTGAAGAGGAAGAGACATCAGAGCTACTGCCTGCCACCCCCCATCACATGAAGACACATTGAGGCGGCTGACCTCTGCAAGCCAGGAAGAGAGTTCTCATCAGGAACCAAATGTGCCAGCGCCTTGATCTGGAATTTCCTCGTCTCTGGAGCTATAAGAAATAAACATGGCTTGTTTGAGCCACCCAAGTCTGGGGTATTTTGTTATGGCAGCCCACGCTGAGATGGGAAGGTTTTGGAAAGTTCTGAGGAGAGAAGCGAACTGATCTGGCTTGTCTTTGAGGAGGATTACGGTACTCCTTTTTGATGGAGGACCACAAGGGCAAAGCAGAGCCTGGGACACCAGTTCAGAGACAGTTGTTGGGATCGGTGTCTTGAGTCAGAATAGCAGTAGTGGAGGTGGAGCACCACAGTCAGATTCAGGATGTGCTTTAAAGGTGCAACTGAGTATAAAGGTGCAACTCTGTCACAGACAGAGGTGACTCAAAGATAGATTTTGAGAAATTGGAAGGATAGAGTTGCCCCAGGTGGAGATGGGCATGGCTAAGGGTGGGGATGTGTGGTAAGGGACGAGTAGAGGAGTAGTCACTGGCACATAAATTTAAAAATGCCAATTGGACCTTCAAGTGAACATGTCAAATACATTATTGCAGATGAGTCTGCAGTTTGGTGGGAGTTTGAGGTTGGAGATAGAAAATCAGGAGTTGACAGCAACCAGGAATGATATTTAAAATATTTAGCAACTAGTGTTGCCTGAGTACCAACCAGTCAGAAAGGGTACCTGTCTTAACAAGAGACATGCTGTATAGCTCCCCACCAGCAGAATATCGGTGCAACATACATCACATTTGCTAAAGACGTCCCTTCTCACCTTTTACAGATTAACTATAAACTTAACAGATAGACCATAAATGTAGATTTCCTATAAAACCCCAAAAAGCTATTAACTAAAAATCATAAGCAGAGTACATCTACATTCTCATTTTCTACTCCCTGATTCACATTATGCCCACTCCGTCTTCCTGTAGGGGTTAAATATAAAGTATTTAACTTACCATATTTTTAAAGTTTATTTATTTTGAGAGAGAGAGAGAGAGAGAGAACACAAACAGGGGAGGAGCAGAGAGAGAGGGAGAAAAAGAGAATCTGAAGCAGGCTCTCCACTAATTATCATGGAACCTGATGTGCGGCTCTCTCAGGAATTGTAAGATCATGACCTGAGCTGAAATCAACATTCAGATGCTTAACCAACTGAGCCACCCAGGCACCCCTTAACATATATTTTTGAAGACTAGTTTGAAAGTATTGGCTTTCAAGTAAAACAGACCTGTTTTGGAGTCCTGGATCTTCTATTGTACTACTTATTTTATAGAAACACGTTCTTTTTTTTTTTTTAATTTTTTTTTCAACATTTATTTATTTTTGGGACAGAGAGAGACAGAGCATGAACAGGGGAGGGGCAGAGAGAGAGGGAGACACAGAATCGGAAACAGGCTCCAGGCTCTGAGCCATCAGCCCAGAGCCCGACGCGGGGCTCGAACTCCCGGACCGCAAGATCGTGACCTGGCTGAAGTCGGACGCTTAACCGACTGCGCCACCCAGGCGCCCCTAGAAACACGTTCTTAATCCTTCTTTTGTATGAAAACAAAGTTTGTAAAATTGAGAAGAAAACCACTTCACAGTTTAATGAGGCTTGGAAATTCAATATGTAAATGACCTATCATAGTGCCCATTATTTGTGGAACAATTCCCTACCTAAATCATAACATTTTCGAGCTTGAAGGGACCTTACTTTCTTTGCATTTTTACTAATAGTCAAATATTCACAGCACCTAGATTGAATTGAGAATCTGATCTACATTCAAAAATCTTTGCGATTAGATTTATGCACACCTAGAGGAAGCAGAAATGGTTATCAAAGAAAAGACCTTGATTTTGATTAGTTCTTTCTTACAAGTCAGACTTGAAAAATCCATCAGAAAGTGCTTTCTCATACTATGTAAGCTATCATTATATCTTTATATAAATATTTCCTTGTTATACCATCCCCAAGCGGTTGTGATCATCTACTTTTGTTGGTAAGCTCCTATAAGTACAGGGATTCTTTCTTTCTTGCTCTGATTTTTCAGTGCCCAGAACTGTGCACCATTATATAAGGAAGAGTATGGGACCAGGTACATGTGTGTTGGGTAGAGGAGAGTCTGGCCTTCTAAACTTCAGAAGATCCTACACATTCCAGTCATTAATGCATCTTTGTTCTGGGCAGATGTGGGGAGAATGTCTTGGCTGCCTTCCCAGATGGGTAGAAGTGAGGTCAGAGACTGTTTTGTTTCCTGTTGATTCTTCAATACCTAGAAAGTTTCCTGGCATGAATTGGTGCTCAAAAAGAATTTATTAAATTAATACATGGAAACAAAGCAGTGTAATGCTAATTGTACCTGGTGTCACAATTTTTGAGGGAAACAAACAGTAAGTATCTGATTTCCGTGAATGCAGTTTGTAACTGATTTACAAATGTCATTACTGAGCCATGACTTAGGGTCCTGTTGCGTTCCATGTTGCTCTTTTTTTCCCTCTCCTCATTAAAATTATGGATTTTACTTACCAGGTTTTCTCTTCCCATCAAAGAGGTACAGAAAATACTGTAGTTTACATTTAATTACTGGGTCAATATTAATTGCACAGTTCTGTCTTCTCGTAGAAAAGAGTCCTCTCCTTGGGGAAATCTCTGGCCCTCTTTAAAGTAAATCTCTTTTCTAATTTGTTAGACAAGCTGAATGTCAGAACCCAGCTGTGGACACAGCCATGATTCAAACTGATAATTCCCCCCCCCCCCACTGTGAAAATGAAAATATGGACACCTGTGGAGGATCAGAAAAGGGAAGGAAGAACAGAGAAACATTGAAGGCAGCTGTTTTGTGACCAGCACTCTGGAAGGCTGGCAAAGGGTTCTCGGTGTTTTGTAGGACTCTGTCACAGATCAGACTGTGCTTTCTGTTTGTGCTTTTTGTCCTACTTTTAAAAGCAAGAATTTCTCCAGAAATACTTCTAATAAAACATGCATAGTAATTTCTAGCTGTTATGTGATTTTACATTTTTTACCTAATTGTTAAAATTGTATCAACTACTAACATTTTATTGAATGTATGTCACATGCCAGGCATGATGCCAAATGCCTGTGTACATTATCTTGTTTAACAGTCATAGAAAACCTCTGAGCTAGTACATTAGTATATTCACTTCTACAAATGCAGTGAAGAGGGGAGTCGTACTAAGCACCTTGTGCGGTTACGCAGCAAGTGACCAAGCTGGGACTGCGTGCCATGCGTTCTGTGTGCAAAGCCCACTAGCCTCTGCAACTGTCTCTCTAGATGATGGCTGTGGAGGCCTGGGATTATTTTGTTTATCCTGTTGGAAGTGACAACTGCAGTCATGACCAAATACCCTGTGACATTAATTCCCCCTGGAAGTGTAATTTGATTATGTTTGGTAAACTGAATGAATGTCTCATTTCTATGAATGCAGCTTTTAATTGATTTACAAATGACATTGTTTGGAGCTGTGACTGCTGAAATTGGACTTGGTGTCCTGTTGCAGTCGATGCTGCTGTTTTTGCTGTCCCCAGGCCGCCCGTGGTTTCTGTCAGGCTGTTTTAATCATGTCCTTTGAAAGTAGCCATCTTTTAGAGAAAGAAGTAAATGTGGCAACTATGCTGAAGTAGCCTTTGTGTGGAAATAAAATCTATTTGCCGTGGGAATTACCTTTCGGTTATTGCACGACCAAAACTGGTACAGACAGACAAGTGAATAGATAACTTTTAAAAAATGTATTTTTGTACATACACATTATTAAAACCAAATGAAAATTGTTAACGTAGGACACTTCTAACGTCTACATTTAGTTTCCTCAAATCGATTTGCTTGTAAAATTCCTAACGCATTCTTCAATAGAATTTATAGTTTATGGCCAGATTCCTTGACTTTAGTCTTTGCAAAAGAAAGCAACTATCACTCCTTTTAGAGCAGATGGTTGTAGGAAACAAGTTACTATATGAATGACCTTGTGCCCAGCAATAGAAATCCTAGGAATGTATGCACTGAAGATTACTTCGTGTTACTTTTTAGTAACTTGAGATTCTGTGCCAGTTTTGCCACTGTCCATTTCAAGCTTAAGGACCTACATATTTGGGTCTGAATTGCTCAGATTATATTGTTTCTTCCTAAAAACATTTTTCAGTGTCTATAGATTGACTTTTTATCTCTTTTTTCTTATGAGGATTTTTAATATTTAATCTCTTAGCAACCTCCAAATACACAATCCAGAATAATTGTAGTCACCATGCCATACATTATATCCCCGCGACTTACTTATTTTATGACTGGAAGTTTGTACCTTTGACTCCCTTTACCCATTTTACCCACCCACTAACCTCCTCCCTCCTGGCAGTCACCAATCTGTTCTCTATGTCTATGCACTTGACTTTCTGTTTCATTTTGTTTGCCTTGTTTTTCAGATTCAACATATAAATGAGATCATGTGGTATTTGTCTTTCTCTGCCTGACTTAATGTTTTACTTAGCATAATGCCCTCCTGGTCTATCCGTGCCATTGCAAATGGAAAGATCTCATTCTTTTTTTATGGTTGAATAGAATTCCATTTGTGTGTGAATGTGTGTGTTTATATGTGTGCATATATCTTTTTGAATTAGCCTTTTCATTTTCCTTGGATAAATACCCAGAAGTGGAATAGCTGGATTATATGGTAGTTATATTTTTAATTTTTTGAGGAACTTCTATACTGTTTTCCATTATGGCTTCACCAATTTACGTTCCCACCAGCAGTGTAAAAGGCTTCTTGTTTCATTATATCACTTTTTATTTTCTGTTTGATAATAGCCATTCTAACAAGTGTGAAGTGATATCTCATTGTGGTTTCAATTTGCATTTCCCTAATGATTAGTGATGTTAAGCATCTTTTTCTTGTGACAGTTGGCTATCTTTATCTCTTTTTTAGAAAAATGTCCATTCAGAGCTTCTGCCCATTTTCTAATTAGGGGTTTCTTTGTTTTCTTTTCTTTCTTTTTTTTTTTTTTGCTAATCAGTTATACACATTTTAAAAAATATACTTTAGACATTAACTCCTTATTAGATACATGATTTGCAAATATTTTCTCCCATTCAGTAGGTTGTCTTTTCATTTTGTGGATGGCTTCCTTTGCAATGCACTTTCCAGTTCGATGCAGTCCCACTTGTTAATTTTTGCTTTCATCCCCTTTGATTTTGGAGTCAGATCAAAAAGATCATCACCAAGAATGATGTTAAGGAGATTGCCGCCTGTGTTTTCTTCTTGGAGTTTTATGGTTCCAGGTCTTACATTCAAGTCTTTTATCCATTTTGAGTTTTGTGTGTGTGTGTGTGTGTGTGTGTGTGTGTGTGTGTGTGCATGTGTGCGTGTGTTTGTGCGTGTATAGTGTAAGATAGTAGTTTAGTTTATTTTTTCCTTTTGCATGTGGCTGTTCCGTTTTCCCAACACCATTTATTGAAGAAACTGTCTTTTCCCCATTACACATTCTTGTCTCCTTTATCATAAATTCATGAACCATATATGCATGGGTTTATTTCTGAGCTCTCTGCTCTATTAAAATGGTCTCTGTACCTATTTTTATGCCAATATCACACTGTCTTAGTTTTGTAATGTAGATTGAAATCAGGGAGTATAATGTCTCTAGCCTTGTTCTTTCTCAATATTGCTGTGATTATTCTGGGTCTTTTGTGGTTCCATACAAATTTTAGGATTGTTTGTTCTATTTCCATGAAAAATCCTGTTGGAATTTTGATTGGGATTTCATTGAATCTGTAGACTGCTTTGGGTAAAATGGACATTTTAGCAATATTAATTCTTCCAACCCATAAGCATGAAATGTCTTTCCATTTATTTGTTTCTTCTTCAGTTTCTTTCATCAGTGTCTTACAGTTTTCAGTGGACAGGACTTTCACCTACTTGGTTAAATTTATTCCTAGGTATTTTATTCTTTTTGATGCAGCTTAAATGGAATTGTTTTCTTAATTTTGCTTTCTGCTATTTTATTGTTAACATGTAACTATGCAACAGATTGCTGTATATTGATTTTGTATCCTACTTTACTGAATTTATTAGTTCTGGCAGTTTTTTGGTGGCATCTTTAAAGTTTTTTATATATAAAATCATATGTTATCTACAAATAGTGACACTTTAATTTCTTCCTTTCCAATTTGGATGGTTTTAATTTCTTTTTCTTGCCTAATTGCTGTGGCTGGGACTTCCAGTATTATTTTGAGTAAAAGTTGTGAGAGTGGACATTCCTGTCCTGTTTCTGATCTTATAAGAAAGGCTTTCCCCATTTTTTTTTAAGAAAGAGAAAGCACACATAAACAGGGGAGAGGGGCAGAGGGAGAGAGAGAGAATCTTAAGCAGGCTCAATGTTCAGCACAGAGCCTGACATGGGGCTTGACCCCACGACCTGGGATCACTCCCTGAGCTGAAATCAAGAGTTGGACACTTAACTGACTAAGCCACCCCTAGGCTTTCAGCTTCTCACTTATTGAGTATGCTTTAGCTATCAGCTTGTGTATATATAGCCTTATTATATTGAGGTGTTTCCTTTGTACCCATATTGTTGAGAGATTTTTGTCATAAATGGATATTGAATTTTTCCCAATGCTTTTTCTGCACCTATTGAGATAATCATATATGATTTTTATTCTTCATTTTGTTAATGTGGTGTATCATGTTGATTGATGTATAAATGTTGAACCATCCTTGCATCCCTGGAATAAATATTTGATTATGATATATTACCTTTTTAATGTGTGGTTGAACTTGGTTAATACTTTGTTGAAGATTTTTGCCTCCGTATTCATCAAGGATTTTGGCCTGTAATTTTTTTTCTTTTGGTATCCTTGTCTGGTTTTGATATCAGGGTAATGCTGGCCTTGTGATATTTGTTTGGAAGCATCCTATCTTTTTAAAATTTTTTAGAAGCACTTGAAAAGGATTAGTGTTACTTTCTTTGAATGTTTGAAGGAATTCACCATTGAAGTCATCTGGTCCTGTACTTTTGTTGAGAGTGTTTTGGTTGCTGATTCAATCTATTTTCTAGTTATCAATTTATTCACATTTTCTACTCATGATGCAGGCTTAGAAGGTTTTATATTTGTGAGAATTTTATCTGTTTCTTCAAGGTTTTCCAACTTGTTGGTGTATGATTGTTTTTAGTAGCCACTAATGGATCTAAAGGATCTTTATTGATCTTTTGTATTTTTGTGTTATCAGTTGTAATGTCTGCTCTTTCATTTCTGTTTTTATTTATTTGAGGTTTCTTTTTCTCTTGGTGAGTCTAGCCAAAAGCTTATCAATTTGGTTTATCTTTTCAAAGAACCAGCTCTTAGTTTCATTGATTTCCTCTATTGTCCTTTAGTCTCTATTTTATTTATTTCAGCTTTGATATTTGTTATTTCCTTCTTTCTACTAACTTTGGGCTTCATTTGTTTCTTTCTGATTTCCTTGAGGTATAAAGCTAGATCGTTTATTTGAGATTTGTTTTTTGAGGTAGACCTGAATTGCTCTGAATTTCCCTCTCTGAACTGTTATTGCTGCACCTCATAAATTCTGGCATATTGTATTTCCATTTTAATTTGTCTCAAGGTACTTTTTGTTTTCTTCTTTCTTCATTGACTTGTCATTCAGTTACATGGCGTTTAATCTCCATATATTTATGGTTTTTCATTTTCTTCTTGTAACTGATTTTTAGTTTTATGCCATTATGGTCAGAAAACACATTTGGTATGATTTCATTCTTCTTAAATTTATTAAGACTTGTTTTTATGGCCTAATGTATGATCCACTCTGGAGAATGTTCTGTGTGCACTTGAGAATAATATGTATTCTGCTTCTTTTTGGATGGAATGTTTTTTTATATATCTATTAAGTTCATCTGGTTTAATGTGTCACTTAAGGTCAATGTCTCCTTATTGATTTTCCTTTGGATAATTTATCCATTGAGGTATTAAAACCCCCTATTATTATCGTATTATTGTCTATTTTCCTTTATGTCTATTAAGATTTTTTTTATATGTTTAGGTGATTCTATGTTGGGTGCCTAAATATTTATAAATGTCCTATCCTCTTATTGGATTGACCCTTTTATCATTTTGTAATGCCCTTCTTTGCCTTTTATTACAGTCTTTGGGTTAAGGTCCATTTTATCTGATATAAACCTAACTATCCTGAGGCTTTCTTTTGGTTTCCATTTGCAGGGAGCATCTCTTTCCATCCCTTCACTTTTGATGAGTGTGTGTGTCTTTACATCTGAAGTGATTCTCTTTTAGGCAGCACATGGATGAGTCTTTTTTTTTTTAATTTATTCAGCCGCTTTATGTCTTTTGATTGAAGAATTTAGTCCATTTACATTTATAGTACTTATTGATAGTATTTACTTATTGCTATTTTGTTAATTGTTTTCTGGATGTTTTGTTGTCCCTCTTTGTTTCTTTCTTCTTCTCTTGCTTTTTTGTTTTGCAGTTTGATGACTTTTTTTTGTGGTATGCTTAGATATCTTATTTTCTTTTGTGTACCTATCATTGGTTTTTGCTTTCTGATTACCATGAGACTTACATATATCAACCTATATTATAAGTCTATTGTGAGTTCAAAACAACTTAAATTTTCATTTAAGTACATTTTTACTCCATCTCCCACCCACAGTTCATGTTTTTGGGGTCACATTTGACATCTTTTTATCTTGCATATACCTTAACTAATTATTGTAGCTATTATTTTTAATACTTTCGTCTTTTCACCCTCATATTCACTTTATAAGTGCTTAATGTACTACTTTTATTGTATATTTACCTTCACTAGTGAGATTTCTACTTTCTTATGTTTTGTTACTAATTAGCACTCTTTCTTTTCATCTTAAAGAGGTCTTGTTAACATTTCTTGTTTGTTAACATTTCTTGTAAGGCTGGCTTAGTGGCAATGTGCTTCTTTAGCTTTTGCTTATTTGGAAAACTCTCTCCTTCAATTCTGAAGGATAATGTTGCTGGGTAGAGTATTCTTGGTTGGAAGTTTTTCTTTCAGCACTTTGAATATATCATACTACTCTCGTGTGGCCTGTAAAATTTCTGGTGAAAAATTTTCTGATAGGCTTATGGGGAGGGGGAGCAGTTCCCTTGTTCTCAACTAGTTGTTTTTCTGCCTTTAATTCTCTCCTTGTCTTTACTTTTGACATTTTAATTTAATGTGCCTTAGTGTGGATTTCTTTGGTTGCAAGTTATTTGGAACTCTCTGGGCTTCTTGGATTGAGATGTCCATTTCCTTTCCTAGATTAGGGAAATTTTCAGTCATTATTTCTTCAAACAAGTTTCCTGCTACTGTTTTTGTCTCCTCTTTGTGGGACCCCTGTAAAGCGAACATTGGTTCACTTGATATTGTCTCATAAGCCCCTTAGACTATCTTCATCTTTATTATATATTACTATTACTATTACTATTACTATTACTATTACTATTACTATTACTATTACTATTACTATTACTGTTTGGTGCTCTCCTGGAGTGAGTTTCACCACCTTGTCTTCAAGTTAACTGATCCTTTCTTCTGCTTCATATAATCTGTTGTTGAACCCCTCTAGTTTTCAGTACACTTATTGTGTTATTCAACTCTGGCTTCTATTTGGTACTTTCTTATATTTTCCATCTCTGTTGAAGTAATCACTGTGTTTATCCAATTTTATTCCATATTTGGTGGGTGTCTTTATGACCATTACTTTGAACTTTTTATCAAGTAATGGACTTATCTCTATTTCATTGAGGTTTATTACCTGGTGAGTTGTCTTGTTCTTTCATTTGGAACATATTTTTTTGTTTCCTTATTTCTCATGACTCCCTGTGTTTGCTTTATGTCTTTGGTGAAACAGCTACGTCTCTTCTTCTTATAGGAGGGGCCTTGTATAGGACGTGAGCCTTATTGTTTAACTTTCCTGTAGCTCCTAGTTGCCTCTCAACTTCAGTGATTGTCCCAACAGCCTATTTTACTTTTAGGAGCTCCCAGTTATTGAGGTTGTGCCAAAACCTGTCAGTGTCCCAAAGGAAGAGATCTCAGTCAGCACCTAATTTCAGGCTGATTAGAAGCCAGACCCTTAGGCAGCAACTTTTAAAGCCTACAAATATATAGGGTCCTGTGGGACCACAGTTGTAAACCATGCTGGTTTCCAGACCAGGCAATTGGAGTTGTCCCCAAGCAACAGTTACAAAAATTGGGGCTCTATACAAGTGTATAAGCCCCCTTCTGAGTGTTACCAGTGAGCTTTAGTGAGGTAGAGGGAGAGCACAATGACAGCATCTCCTGGTTTCTGTTTCCTGAGAGCATTTTCAGGGCCTCTATGAGGCTTCTAGGAGTGGTCCAAACCAAGAGCCTACACCTCAGGCCAAAGCCTCTTTCTCAGAAAAAATGGGGGTGTGTTTTAGTCTGCTATCTGTGCAGTGCCCTGGAGATAGTAGTCTGTCAAGGAATGTCTCCAATTGTTAGATAATTATGAGATCCAAGAATGCAAGCCCATCTGGTCTCCTGAGCCAGGTGCTCAAGGGGTGTCCCATGAGCTGCTGAAATGAAAACTGAGGCAACACACACTAAAAATAGAAAACAAGGCACCAATTGTATATAAAATTTCCCCTCCAGAGGTATTGACACTGTGGAGTGTGGCAGAGGGAGAGTGGGAAGGTGGCACCCGCTAAGGAAAAAAGGAAAAGAAAAGGGCAGCCCCTGCCAACTCTTGCAAGGAAGAAAGAAAGCACAAGAATGTTGCCCACTGGCTGTAGGAAGGTATAGGGAGGTGCAGGTATGGTCCCCACTGGCTTTAGCAAGACAGGGAGAGAGTGCAAACATGGTGCCTGCCAGTTGAAGTGTAAAGATGGCAACCTGCATGGAAAGGAATAGAAAAAGGTGCCTACCTCCCACTGGCTTTAGCAAAGTAAAGGGAGAGTGCAAAAATGGTGCCTACTAGCATCTCTGTACCCAGAGAGAATCACAATAGACCCCTGCCCTTTCATCAGATGGTTTAAAATTAGCATGTTAATTTTCTTCACATGATGTCTGGGTGCGTTTTCAAACTGCCATCTCTGTGTTGGGCCCTAGGGCAAATGAGTCTGCACACCAACCCTTTTAAAAGCAGTGTCTCAGTTTGCTGCTGCCCTTTGGGTCTCATAAACCCATGCCCTGTTGGTTTTCAAAGCCAGACGTTTTGGAGGCTCATCTTTCACATACAGGTTGTAAGAGTGGGGGTGGCTGATGTGGGGTGGGAGCCTTCGCTCCTCAGGGGGAAGTTTTGATTTGTGAGTTCCCTCCCGATAATGCATTGACATGTGGGGGGTTGAGGTTTATGGTGAGACTGCATCTCAGCTTCTCCTACTTGCTTTGATGTGACCCTTTTTTGGTGGAAAGAGCTGTTTAGCTAGTTTTCAGATCTTTTTCAGAGGGAATTTTTCTTCATGTAGCTGTAGATTCAGTGTGTCTGTGGGAGGAAATGAGTTTAGAATCTTCTTACATCACCATCTTTGACTGCCTCCTATCTCTATAGACTTTTAAACCAAGATCTAGCAGGGTGGATACCAGTTAGTGACTATATCATGTATTATACCATGGAAGGGTGATCACTTGCAAGTCATATGAGTACTTCTATGAGCGATCTCTATCTCCTTTTTTTTTTTTTTTTTGGTAGGGAGGAAATGAATTTGGTCGACTATTTTTACATTGACAGTGTTCTAAAAATGTTTTGAAGTTATACTTTTATGATTAGAACCTGTCCATGTGTGAATCAATTTATTATTGCAAATTAAAGACTTTTAATTCTAAGTCAGGGAGCTTGAAAGCTCATGCTAACACAGAATGGAATAACGAATGATAGATTGTTCTCATTTTTGCTCTAAGAGTTCTGCTCTATTTAGAAATGAATCCTGCTTTATGTTCCATTGGGGTTCCTGAAGTTGATAGCAGAGGATAAGATTTGAGAACTATAGGGAAACCTGAGAACACTTAACATCAAGAATGAGGGGGTAGCTTGAAAAAAACTTCATAGATTTGGATTCGGGGAAGGTTTTCAATTTACTCAGTAACTTCTTATTTACATTATATAAGTTTTGATTGGATAATAAATGTTAACTACTATACAGACATGTTTTATTGTGCTTTGCGTTATGGCATTTCTCACAATTGAGTTTTTTGGTTTTGTTTTTGTTTTGTTTTGTTTTTTGCAAATTGAAGGTTTTTTGACAGCCCTGCATTGAGTATGTCTATTGGCATTATTTTCCAACAGTTCCAACAGTATTTGCTCACTTCATGTCATTGTGTCACAAATTGGTAATTTTTACAGTATTTCAAACTTGTTCACTTACTATATTTGTTATGGTGATCTGTGATCAGTGATTACATATTGCTAAAAGCTCGGATGATCATTAGCACTTTTTAACAGTAAAGGTTTTTTTAAATTAAGTTAGTATTATTTTAGACATAATACTGTTGCACACTTAATAGACTAAAATTTAGTGTAAACATAATTTTTATATGTACTGGAAAACAAAAAAAACTCATTTGACTCACTTTATTGCAGTGTTTGCTTTATTATGATAGTCTGAAACTGAACCCACATCTGTGTACCTGTAGTATTCTGTACACCTGTAGTATTCTGTAACTTACGATGCCAGAGCTACTAAGAGAAAATCGTACTTATGTTTATTATTTTTCCCAAATCTAAATAGTAACTAACAAAAGGAGTCTTGCAATTCCATCATTGGAGTTGTCTATCTTTTTACATATTTATTTAAAACTTCTAAATAAGATTTCTGTAAAGACACCCATGTTCACCATCATATGAGGATGATCATCATCCAGAACACTTGTTTCTTCACTCTCTGTGGGTGTATTTCTCTTTTCTAAATTACTTTATAGATTGTCTTGCTACTTGCAAGCAGGCTTGTGGCACCATGATTTTGCCACTACATATTTCTTCATTCATCTTCATGTTCCAACCTAATGGATGACAAACATGCCAAAGACAATATTGACCCAATTAATGTTTTGTTTTGTTCTCGTCCATCTCACTAAGGCATTTTACTTGCTATCTCGTATGTACTGTTATTTTGAATGTTGATGTTCAGGGAACACTCTTAACTTATGGGCAGCAGCTCACAAAATAATTGGCTAGCGGATTCTCTTAGTTGAGGGGAATGTTTGTTGGACATTGGAAGTGTCACCTGCCATCAGTCTGGATACTTTTAAAAATCACCAGTTGTACCACCTTCAGCGTAATTCCCTATGCTTTTAATCAAGTCGTTATTTGCTCACAAATAGCATTAGGGGTAGGAGAAGGTAGGAAGAAATTTTTTAATGGCCCAATACAAAAACCATCACCTGCTCTGTAGTAACAGTGTGGTGCTGTGATTCATACAATTTCTGGACTCCTTTCATATAACAAAGAGGCTATATTGTAGTTGACGTTTAATGTCTCTGTTAAGTCTGAAATTCTGGTACTTGATTTTTTTAAATATGTTGTGTAGATTATATTTTACACAAAATACAGGTGTAGTGGACAATTGCCATACCCCGTGATCTTTTAAATAGCCTTTCTAAAGTTGGGAAATCACATTATGAGTCATTCCTTACCAATTTAGAGGTCAGAAATCAACTTTTCAGCCTCCCTTGCAGTGAGGATGCAATCATGTTACCTAGAATTGTCCAATATGAAATTTTTGCCATATATAAATTGGGGATTGATCATATGAGGAGACAGGTTTGGTATGGACCTTCTTATTGTGTCAGTAAGTGTGGTAGCACACTGCTCTGATTTGAAGGGTTAGCAGTATATCTAATTCTTGATACAGAATTGACATATATCTGGAGACATTGGCAATTGTGGTACATTACTGATATTAAATGATGGCAGCTAAAGTGGCAGTTCTATGTAAATATGTCTATTCCTTTAAAAACAACATTGATTTTTTTGCTACCCAACAAATGAATACTTAGTTTAGTGACTTGAATTACATGTGAATAGGAAGGAAGATAAAGGTGAGCCTAGGTAAAGTGTTGAATTTATGTCTATATTGCATGTTCTATGGATAATATGGGCCTCATTCATCATCTCCTAAATTAAATTACCCTTCAGGCACATGGGTGGCTCAGTTGGTTAAGGGTCTAGCTTCAGCTCAGGTCATGATCTCATAGTTTGTGGGTTCAAGCCTCGCATTGGGCTCTGTAGTAACAGCTCAGAGCCTGAAGCCTGCTTCAGATTCTGTGTCTCCCTATCTCTTCCCTTCCCTTGATCATGCTCTGTTTTTCTTGGTTTCTCAAAAATGAATAAACGTAAAAAAATAAATAAAATAAAAATACATTATCATTCTTTGAATGAATGAATGAGGGAATAAGCAAATAAATAATAAATAAGTAAATAAGTTAGTAAATAAGTAAATAAGTATATAACATAAATACAACATACTTAAATTACTCTTCTCAGTATCCTGAATGTCCACTGAAGAGCTTTTACCTTTGCAAATTATACATCATTTCCTTTATATAAGTCTTCTGAGGGAAGCTGGATTTGAGAGCTGTTAAAGTGAAATGGCAGGATGCATAATTTTTTTGTACTTTCTGTTTTTACTAAGAACATAATCCAATTGACAAGACTAAATTTATATGATGTAAATTATTCTCCAAGGGACTTAAGAAGAAATGAAATCTTTTTCAATATCAAATCAATTCACTACTAGAACTGAGGCCCTGAACTGGGAGAGATACCAGGTGTTTTTTTTGCATTTTATGTCATGACCCATTACTGACCATTAAATATAATGAAATATTTAATAAAATATATCAGAATGTCTTAGTGTACTGTTCTCCAGTTGTGTGTATGTGTATGTATTTTTATGTACTATATAGAATGTAATTTTTACTGAGAGTCATTTCATACTGGAAGAGTTTAATAGTCCAAGAACTTACTGTTAGCCAGTTGATGCCATCTATCTTTCCATAGAAAAACAAATCATTAAAATTGTTTTGTGTCCATTTTTGGTTTTCAAAATTGACCTATGTCACAAATGGTCACACAGAAATTGTTATCCTAGGTTCTAGGAATTTCTGATATAAACTTACTTAGATCATTCCGTTACATCGCAGTTTATAAAAGTTTTCTGAAGTTCAGACCATTGAGTAGTTCTGTTCAGTCTGGTACTTAGCACAGTTTCTTCTTCATTGTGTGTGTGTGTGTGTGTGTGTGTGTGTGTTTAATGAATTATGCAATTGAAAGAATATGCTTGAAATAAAAAATGTTAGTCCCTTAATTCCAGTGCATAATTCATTTCAGTTTTTTGTTGTTGTTGTTGTTGTTGTTGTTGTTGTTGTTGTTGTTTTACTGTGTAGATTTTGTTTTGTCCAATTCTAGAAATAATCTTTTAAGTATTTGGAAATGTCCTTCCACCTGTGCTTGACATTGTTGGGTGCAGTTTTGCTTTGAGTTACTGGTAACTCAAAGCAAGAGGAAAAGGTACAGATGCTCTGTTTTTCAGTTCTTAGATTGTTTAGGCAAACCTGCAAGGTAGTTCAAAAGCCTAAAGGAGATATTAAGAATTGTAAGTGTCCAGAGCACCTGGGTGGCTCAGTCAGTTGAACATCCGACTTCGGCTCAGGTCATGATGTCACAGTTCATGAGTTCAAGCCCGTATCAGACTCTGTGCTGACAGCTGGGAGCCTGGAGCCTGCTTGGGATACTGCGTCTCCCTCTTGCCCTCTGCTCCTCCCCCACTCTCAGTCTGTCTGTCTGTCTGTCTCTCTCTCTCAAACATAAATATTAAAAAAAAGAAAAAGAATTGTAAATTTCACAAAATGATGCTGAAATAACATTTTCTGAGGTTTTTTTTTTTGCCCTTAAAAAATGAAAAATTTTTTAAAAGAATTCACTTTTACTGAATAGAAAGAATTGCCTTCATTTTTAACAATATAATGAATTACCTTTCTTTTCTACTCTTTTTATTCATTTGTATAATCTTTAGAGAGTTGTTCTTTCCAGGGAACCCCAAATATTTTGTGAAATGATGAATAATTTGAATGCCCAGATGCTTTGTAGCAGGAAAGATAAGTCCTTTGAGAGGATCAGAGAAAGTGATAGATATCAAACTCCATTCATGCTTCATGGTTCCATGGCAGGAATCCAGAAGAAAGGTCACCTAGACTTCTGATTTTACTGTTCATTTTTAAGTATAATTTTCACATTAGTGGTAATCATAGTTCATTTTAATATTGAAGATGGCTTTTTAAAATTGATGAGACTACATATCTTACTCCTTTTCTGTTTCTTATTTATTTTCTTTCCTGAATGGAAGCCAATATTATAGTAGGTTAAAAACTGCAATGGAATTTGCTAGTGTAGCATCTTGCACAGTGTCATCATATGGACATAGTTTTTTAATAGTGTTTATGATTATACATAAATTATAAAATATTTAGGAAGATCATATCTGAAAAAGGTAAGATTATCAAGTAATATTATCAAGATTATATTTATATATCAAATGATAACTGATATATAAAATATTTTACTTTATAAATGATTAATCATACAGTTTTGATAGCCTCATCTACAGTTAAGTATTTGTGTTTATTAATAATACTTGATAGTACTGCTGACAAGCAGTTAAATATAATTAAAAGAACTAAAAGTTTCAACTGAAACTATATAAGCAAATAAATACAGTCCTCATTATTTGAAGATCCCATATTTGCAAATTCATTGGCTTACTAAAATTTATTGATAATCCCTTCAATATTTGGGACACTTTTGTGGTCATTCTTGGACATTTACGCATGTGCAAAGCAGCAAAAAGTTGGACTCACCGCATATGCATGGCATTCCCAGCTGAGGTCTATCAAGGTGACAGTCTGCTTTCTTGTGTCAACTTTCATACTTGAAACAAGTGTCTTTTTCATTATTAATGCCATATTAAATATGAGATGTGCCTTATGAAGAAAATATGAGAAAATATCAAGTGTGTTAGATAAGCTTTGTAGCAAAGCTTCCTTCAGGCATGAGTTCTAGCACTGTTGGCCATGGGTTCAACATTAATGAATCGCAATATATATTAAATCAAGTTTCTTTAACCAGAAACACATATAAAGAAAGGTTATGCATTGATAAATTGACAAAAATGTTGTGACTGGAGGTTGCAGGAAGGTAACCCTGCATTTTCCCTAGGAGCAATGGTTCAGTATTTGCTAATTCAGTGTCCATGGCAATTGTAGAGCGTCACTATGGTGAATAATGAGAAATGGCAATATTAAGCAGTCTGAAATTTGTTATAGTGGAAAAATATTGGAAAACAATGATTTGAACAAAAAGAATCAAATTTACTTTTAAGGGAATGCATTTCAACATAGAATTAATAGCATAATTATTGAAAAGGCATTTTTCTTTATTTCCTTTAGCTTTGAAGAGAGCATCATATGACAATCAGAGATCAAAAAGAAATAAAAGATAGTTTCCAAGTAATAGTTTGTTGCCTTATTCATACATAGAACTCAAGCCTATTATTTAAGAACATTTTTTTAACAAATCCCTGTGTAAAATATTTACTATTTATTTATGTAATCAATGTTACAGGAAATGTTGCTTTAATTTTGATGGTCGTGCACTGTTACAGGTGAAGGAGACAGCTGAGACCCCTCTAGCTCCAGCTCCCTAGTTTACATACGAGGAATGGAGGCCCAGACTCATTCTGTACTTTGCCAAGATTGAAGAACAAGCTATTGGTGGTCAGGGTGTGAACTAAAGTTTCCTGATTCAATCAAGTGTTTCTGTTCTTAGGCTGTCCAATTCTCTGAAACTCACCTGTCATACATCCTACAGTAACTGCCTAGTGGCAACCATAAATATGAAAGATTTTATTTCTTACAGTATTTTATAGAAATAAATTGATCAAATTTATTTGATATACAATTTACAACTTTTATTAACAATCCCTTTTCATTTAATAATTATAGTCACTTCGGGGAGCCTGGGTGTCTTAGTTAGTTAAGCTCCCGACTTCGGCTCAGGTCCAGATCTCACAGTTCGTGAGTTCAAGCCCCGTGTTGGGCCCTGTGCTGACAACTCAGAGCCTGGAGCCTGCTTTGGATTTTGTGTCTCCCTCTCTCTCTGCCCTCCCCCACTCATGCTCTGTCTCTCAAAAATAAACATTAAAAAAACTTTTTAAATAATAATTATAGTCACTTAATTTAATAATAATACATGACATTCATACCTAAAGGTACTATGAAATGTTTTGAGCTCTTAACGTATATTATCTCCTTTAATTGCACAACAAGCCATTGGAGGGATTCTCTTATTATCCCCATTTTACATCTGAGAAACTCAGGCATGGAGAGGTTAAGTAAGTGTCCAGGGTCCCCTGGTTAATAGGTGACAGAGTCACGGTTAGAACATAGGCATTCCGACATCAGAACTCTTGCTCTTAAATACAATAATGTTCTGATATCTATTTTTAAAGTGTTATATTTGGAGAGTAGATTTCATTCACTGAAGAGTGTATTTATTTATGTGCTCTTGTCTTTATATCTCCATTAAGATGTATATTGGGCTTTTCAATTTACTTGTATCTTCTCAGCCTACTTGCTCCCCCTCCATTTTCATCTATTCTAATATACCAGTTACTCAGAACAAAACCCTCAAAATCATACTTTATTCCTTTCCTTCTCTCATGTCCCACATGTAATCTATCAGCAGTACCTGTCAGCTCTGTTTTCAAAATATATCCAGAATCCAACCACATCTCTACCTTCAGTGCCACTGATCTTGCCTGAAACTCCATTATCTTTCTTTCACCTGGCTTTTTTACGTTAGTTTCTCTATGTTTCTGTCTTTGCTTCCTTATAGTATATTTCAGCGCACCAGTTACAGTGTTATTTTTAAGTTTATTTATTTATTCTGAGAGACAGCATGAGCAGGGGAGGGGCGGAGAGAGAGAGAGAGAGAGAGAGAGAGAGAGAGAGAGAGAGAGAGAGAAAGAGAGAGAGAGAGAAAGAGAGAGAGAGAGAAAGGATCCCAAGCAGCTTCGGCACTGTCAACACAGAGCCTGACATAGGGCTTGATCTCATGAACCGTGAGATGACGACCTGAGCAGAAATCCAGAGTCAGACGCTCAACCAACTGAACCACCCTGGAGCCCCATTACAGTGTTATTTTTAAAACAAGCAGAACACAAGGGTGCCTGGGTGGCTCAGTTGGTTGAGTGTCTGGTTTCAGCTCAGGTCATGATCTCACGATTTATGGGTTCAAGCCCTGTGTGGACTCTGTACTGACAGCTCAGAGCCTGGAGCCTGCTTGGATTCTGTCTCTCTCTCTCTCTCCCTGTCTCTCTCTCTCAGTGCTCTGTCTCTCAAAAATAAATAATTGTTAAAAAAAAAATTAAAACAAGCAGAACACATCTTCCCCTCTTCAGAAGCCTGTAGTGAATTCCTGTATAGCTCAGAGGAAAGGTCAAAGCACTTAAGGGCCTACTCCAAAGCCCTATAGGTCCCCCAGCTCCCACCAAACACAAGTATACTCACACCTCTGACCTCCTTCCCTGCTTCCCTCTCTGTTGTTCACTCTATTCCAGACACACTGTTTCTCAAACACATCAATTGTAGTCTTCTATCAGATTTTCTGAGCCATATTCATGATTTGTTCTGTTCATTCCCTTCTGGTTTCCTCTCAAAATTGAACCTAATGAAGCTTTTTCCAAATATTCTCCTTTCTCCCTTCTCTTGGTACTCATCTCCCCTTACTCTTCTCTGTTGTTTTTCAGAGCACTTACCACACGTATATATTTGCCTATTTGCTTGACATTCGTCTGTTTTGCATATCTGAACATTGACTTTGTGAGGGTCATGCACATAGTTTTATTACCTGCTTCGTTTCCTAGTACCTACAGTACTTTGCACTGAATGGGAGTTCAGTAAATATTTACTGGAAAAATAAATTCATCACTAACAACTATTTATTGAATACCTGCTCCTTGCCTTCAACATTTTATGAGTTAAAGAAGGCATATATAAATAACTAGGAGATAAATCCGATCTGGCTGCAACCTCTTGTGTCTGCTTCACTGATCACCAGACATCTGGCCAGCTAGGCAGGTGGTCCCTTCCTCATTATTCCATGTGCTTGGTTGCAGAGAAGAGAAAATTTTGCTTCTATCAAGGACATAAACAAAACTCCAGCACAAGGCAGGGTTTGGTAAGCATTATTGTAACTAAGAGGATGTTAATTTCTTTTGTATAAAGTTGAAAGGCAGCCTTCCTGGCAATCCTTAGGATGTCTATGTTTTGATTATAAGTTACCACATGTCCAAAGTTTAACTTTCTGTTTATTTTTATAATTATGGAAATGTGGACTTATCAAATCACCACAAGTTGGTTTAGGAGACCAACTTAGCCTATACCAATCCACTGATATTCTAATACCAGAATCCATTAATTCCTTAAAAAGCGTATACCCAGTTTCCTCTGTATGCCAGAATATACTAGTTGTGGGGAATGCAGAGACCAGAAACATAGCACCAAATTTCATGGGGAACTGCCTTGTCGAACGCACATTGTGTTGTCTCATTTGTATGAGAGTTCACATGGAGAAGAGTTCTCATGGGAAGGTACATGAAGAACAGAACATTGTTTAATTATATAAAATCAAGGCAAAAAAAATGAGACCAACTTTACCATGAAGTGAGCAGGAATGTTCATTTTAACTGACTAAAGCACTTAAGGACAACAGCAGTTCTTTTTTTTTTTTCTTTTTTTTTCAACCATTTTACAAAAATATTATATCAAGCCTGTTACAAGGCTGTTAAAAAGATACAATTTTGTTTTTGTTTTGCATCAGTTATTTTCAAGCCATGTTGAAAGGTCTGAATACAAACTTGATATAATTTCTGATTTTCCTTACCTGATTATGTATGAAAAAAATCTTAGAATATGTTACTTCAAAAATGACTAAACTTATTCAAGTTTGATTATGTTTTAGATTTTTATTTCAGTGGGTAATTTTCACTTTGCCTTTTCTTTAAATTTTCCTGAAGTGAAGCTCAAAGAACTACAGAAAATAAAGGATGGGGAGTCCATGTTGAACCCATGAACCAAGGGCAGCTGGCATTGGAGCTTAAGGAATAGATAGAATTTCCATCTTAGAGACTGGAGTAGCTAACATTCTAGGAGTGGAAGCTCTTGGGTCTCAAAGGTCAAAAAGGGTAGGTCCCTTAGGGAAGAGCAAGAAACCTTGCTTGTCTAGAGTATAAAGTACAAACAACAGATGATCAGTTAAATACCTCTGGGCCAAACAAAGCTCCTATGTTGTTATGTGTGTATTTAATAAACAATGAGAAGCTCACTGAGGACAAGTGATAGCAATGGGGTCAAAGAAAAAAGGCTGAAAACAATCCAAGTGTCCTTCTGGAGGGGAATGGTTAAGTAGATTGTGGTGATCATATAATGTGATACTATACACCTATTAAGGCATTCTATATTATCTAAAATATCAGAGATTTACTTAACTAATTAATGAGGGAACTAGCAGAATGTCAATGCCAGAGTGACAGAAATATTTATAGTCACAGAATTCTGGAATGTCATTGCTATGGTACTAAACTGATTATTGCCCTATAGGCAATAAAACTATAACCTTTTGAGAATCCATTTATATTTCTATAACAGAACATTCATTTGCATTGCTATCAGACAAGAGTCATTTGCACTGTCATCTGTACAAGTGAAATAGCCTAATCTACAGATTGGCAAACTTTGTATGGCAGTTAATATTTTAGGTTTGTGGGCCATATAAGGTCTTTGGCCTGTATCATACGTTTTTGTTTTCTCAGTCCCTTAAAAATGTAAAGAAAAAAAACAAAACAAAACAAAACCAAAACCCCAAAGCCAAAAATAGATAATGGGCTGTACAAAAACAGACTGCTGCTACCCTGATTTGGCCGGTGGAACACAGTTTACACATTCTTGCTTAGAACGTAATCAATAGTAAATACTAAAACAGAATAAAGATACTATCTTAGAGAATTGGGTGATCCTTGGGTGAGCCAGTTAGATAGTGTTCCATTATGATAGTCACGAGACATGTATTCATCCTTTTGCCCGTTTGCAGGTTTGTGGTATATATGCATTGTTTTAATCGAGGTGTCTGATACTATGAAAGTGTTTTCTGGGGACATAGGAATCCAGTCACCTGAGGAGATCAGTGAAGCAGGAAGACAATGCTAGTCAAAGGATCACACAATCAAAATGTATCATTGCAGGTGTGTCCAGTGCTATGAAAGAGAGATGGGAGGCGCTATTGAGTGTTTGTTTGGGTGGCCAGAGGAGACTTTCCTGACAAAGTGATGCTTAAAATAAATTCTGAAGGATAGCTAGGGGTTAAGTTGGAGAGTAGGAAAGAGATGGCCAAGCAAAGAATTAACAGTGGAGATGTGGCTTGTTACATGAGGGAAAGGAGTATCTGAGTCTGGAAAGGACCTCTGTGGCTGGAAGGAACTGGAGGGGCAAGCATAAAGACAGTTGAAGGGGTAGAGCCTGGTGGGTGGGGTGACCACACTAATCTCTTTTCCAAGGGCTGTCCTGATTGGTGTAAAAATTAATCACCTTCTTTTACTCTCAAAATGTCCCGGTGTAGATGATAAATGATATGATAAATCAGAAGGAAGACACCGAGGAATTTTAAGGCTCACAAGTGTAATATAATCATATTCACATTTTGGAATGATTGCTGCCTTGTGGATGATGTGGCTAGCTCACAGGGGATGCTAAATTGCTATTTACTGGGAAATTTATCTTTCAGGTTAAACACCTCGTTAAATTTTCTCAGCAAGTCAATCCAGGAAAAAAGGAAAATCAGGTGGATCTATTGTGTGATGAAACCAAGTAGTCAGTAAATAAAGACTGTTGATTTAGTAGCCACTCATAGGTGATGCTGTTTTGGAGTGCCTTTAGTTATCATTGATGCCTTGTTTAGATTTGTTGGCCACCTCGTCCGTGTTGTCTTCCTGTGTTCCCATAGGGGTGCATAATGAGAAGAGACTGTAAAATAAAACTATCGGGGTGTGCTTTTATAAAGCTGTGAATCTGATAATCAAGACTATGAAATCACAAAGTTAGCAAGGGGATTTTGTCCCAAAGACTGGTGATACCGGTGTGAGGTCTGGTGTCACCACTGACTTGATCATAGCTATGGCCCCAGCATGTGGCATTCAAATAAACTGGCTGGGAGGCTGAAAGAATGAACTCCCCACCTCTAATAAGAACTTTGTTTCTTAAAAATATTAGGTGCAACCTTCAAAAAGTTCTTAGACATTTATGCTACAAGCTTAGAATCTCTAAATGAAGACTGTAGTCAGGATTATAGAAGTAAAAATACTTACCAACTACATCTGAAATGTATTTCCTGTTAATGTTTTTTTGTTCAGCATTAAAGAACAGTTTGACATAAATTTTGCTTAGGAGTAGAGATGGCAAAACCAGTTTCCATTAAAAATAAAATTATCATGTAGTTTTTATTAAGAACAAATTAAAAATGTGTCTTTTTTTTTCCTATCTGGAAAATAACCAAGAAGGAAAAATTAAAACTGAATTTGAATATATTAAAATCATTATGATATGAATGAATAAAATCAGATTATTCCGTAATTTAGATGCTAAGATACAGGACATATGCATAAACATTTAAAACCACAGCAGCACTTGGGGCGCCTGGGTGGCGCAGTCGGTTAAGCGTCCGACTTCAACCAGGTCACGATCTCACGGTCCGTGAGTTCGAGCCCCGCGTCAGGCTCTGGGCTGATGGCTCAGAGCCTGGAGCCTGTTTCCGATTCTGTGTCTCCCTCTCTCTCTGCCCCTCCCCCATTCATGCTCTGTCTCTCTCTGTCCCAAAAATAAATAAACGTTGAAAAAAAAAAAAGTTTAAAAAAAAAAACAAAAACACAGCAGCACTTTAATAAGATTAGAAATCCCCAAGGAAGATGATAGAAAATGACAGAAACTCATACTCCTTAAATGTGATCTTTAAAAATTAATATTTATGGGTGCCTGGGTGGCTCAGTTAAGTGTCCGACTTGGGCTCAGGTCATGATCTCACGGTTTGTGGGTTAGAGCCCTGCATTGGTCTCTGTGCTGACAGCTCAGATCCTGGAGCCTGCTTCAGATTCTGTGTCTCCCTTTCTCTCTGCCCTTCCCTTTCTTATAGTCTCTCTCTCTCCCTCTCTCTCTCAAAAATAAATAAACATTAAAAAAATTTAAAAAATATTTAAATACATGTCTCTCCTAAAAAAAGAAAAAAATAAATATGAAAATTGATCAAAGAAAGAATCTTTAACAATTTGATGAACTATTTGGTTAATATCTAGACTGTGAGAATATTGCCAACTTTTCATACCTTTTATTAGTTTTTTCAGTTTAATCATACAATAATAAAACTGATGCCATAATATTTGCAAAATGGCCTCTGTTCTCCCAGTCATCTCTGAATGTTCATTTCTGCTTCTTGTGCTGACTGCAATCTGGCTTTCTCTTGAGTTGGCTGTTTTCTCTTTCCTCTACATGCTGCTGCACCTGGGGGTGGATAGGTGTTTTCTTGCTCTTCACTGCTTTTGTAAAACCACTGTTAACACCTCTTCCCTCAATATCCCCCACCTCCATCCTTCCACCACCCTACCTTTGAAACATTTTCTCAGATTATGACATCCTACGCTTTCTAGTGTAGCCATTTCCTGCCATTCTTTTGGTACCCGCCCCTCTTTGTTGTGTTGTGTAGGAGCTGATTGACGATGTTCTCTCCTTCCCCACTTGTAATCCTCAGTCTTGGTGGGTGTATATTTAGCTACACAGATTATTTGTGCCACACCCAGGCCTTGTACAAGGGATTCTCTCCCTTTCAGTGATTTTTTCTTCTACTCTAGGGGTCAGCAAACTTTTTTTATAAAGGGCCAAATAGTAAATATCTTCAGTTTCCTGGGTATATGGTCTTCGTTGCAATTGTTCAATACTGTAGTTGTAGCTTGAAGGCAGCCATCAATTTTAATACGTAAACAAATGGACGACGAGGCTGTGCTCCAGTTAAACTCTATTTACAAAAAGGTGAAAAACTGAGTAGCGGTTTGAAGGAGATGAGGTAGTGAGCCATATCTGGGGGAAAAGGGTTCCAGGGAGAGGAAACAGCAAGTGCAAAGTCGAGGCAAGAGTTTGCCAGGAGTTCTCCCAAAGCAGCAAGGAGGCCATTGTGGTTGGAGAGCAGTAAACTAGAGGAGGAATGGTGGTGGGAGAGGCCAAGGAGATGATGGGGGGAGGGGGGTGGGTTTTGAAGGATCTTATACACCACAGGTGGGATTTTTGCTTTTAGTCAGAGGCACTTGGAGAGCCATTGGAGGTTCTGAGCAGAGGGACAAATAATCAGCCTTCAGTTTTAACAGGATTGTTCTGGCTGCTGTTGTAAGGACAGTGAGGGGACAGGATAGAAACAAATTTTTTTTCCGTATATATTTTGAAGAATTTGCTTAAGAATTACGCTGAGTTTTTTTTTTTTTTATCCTGAGCAACTAGAAAGATATGGAAGACACTGGGTAAAGCAGGCTTTAGAGGGAAGATCGTAAATTCTTTGGGCTTGTTTAGTTAGAGATGTCTTTGAGGCAGACAAATGCCCCCATATTTGGGATGTCTGACATTTGTTATAACTTCCATGATTTCGTAGTAAGGAAAAATGAATCTTTAGTTAAAAAAAAAATCATTGATCTAGGTAAACTAACTGTTCCATTGAATGCTTATGCAAAAATATGTTACCAGGTACCTGAGACTGACTGGTACTGACTGGTGTTAACAGTGCCTATGGCTATATTTATTAATATCCTTTATTGTTCCAATGGTATCAAATTTGTGAATAAATTCATATATAACTTTCATGTTTTTCTTCAGTTTTATGAGCCTAAGATCACGGTATTTTTTTTTTACATTTATGTATATTATACACAGGAAATAAGCTGATCTTTTTAAGTAATTTCAGCATAAAAATAGTTAATTGAAAACCAAATAGTAATTGGTAGATGAGAGCATTTGGGCTTGTATGTCTTCAGGGAAAATTTGTTGCAAGTGTGAAGATAATATGGTAGTAAGCCACAAAGAGAGGATGATCTAATATGTTTTTCCATTCACTCTCTGCTCCAAGGGCTATTGTCAGAAAAGCAGTTTATCTGCTCTGTAAATTTTTCAGAGATTTATTAAAAATTTGGCAAGATAAGTGTTTTAAGCTTTCTCTCCAGTTACTCATTAAGAGCAAATCCAAAAAAAAAAATGAAGTGTGTTTAAACTTAAATTTGTTTGAAGAGGAAAAAGTCTTACATTTAGGGGATTGTATTCAACCTTGTATTGGTAATCATTATATTATTTATTTCGTGTATAATCATGCAGAAATGTTGAAATGTAAAAACTTAAAGTTGGAAAGAACCTTAGAGGATTCTCTTAAAGGATCATGTAACCCGTGCTTATCAAGCCTTTTTCCTGTGATCTACAGTTATGTGGTTACATCATGACCCAGTGTACAATATATATGTATAAAAGTCAAGCAAGTTGCACAAAGCTATACTTACCTTAAATGTGAAATGCACTTCAATATATATATTTTTTAAATGCTTCCTTGATGTGCACTTTGAAGAAAAGATGCTTATCTTGTCTGTTCTTTGGCATGATGCAGCCTCCTTCCTGTGTGATAGCCTTAGTTTACCATAAATCACATAGCCTTTGTTTAATCTTAAAGTGTAGCTAGGTACTGTATTACTTTAAGACATTTCATGTGTTTGTGTCTTGCTGTCAAATAGGGAGCCAACTGAGCAGCCTGGTGTGAAATTATCAATCGGGCTTCTCTTTTTGACGCAGATTGCAGGAGGCAGAGTGACTTGAACCTGCACTGGCTTCTAGAATCAGCAAGATAGGAGTGCTATTCAGGTACTTAGGGCTGAGGAATTACCAATGGCCATTTTTTGTCTTCTTAACATGACAGTCTTACACATTTAATACATAGTAGATAGGTGTGTACAGTTTGAATAAATTTAACAAAAAAATGGTATTGGTCCAACACTGTTAGGTCCTCAAGTGCACCATCTTAAGATTTTTATGACATTCAAGTTATGATGACAGCAGCTTCTCTTCCTTTTTAAATATTCCTAATACTTAAGAATATCAATGAGTGATCACTGATTAGCTTTATATAAGCATGAGAAGGTGGAATAACTAAAGGATAAAACCAGGAAAAAGATAATGAAGAAAGCTGGAATCACTTATTGAAATACATAAATAATATTCATGCATAATTGAAAGAGGAAAGAGTTTTTTTAAACAAAGGAATCTTGAAATAAATACTAACTTTTCTGAGAAATGAAATCACTTTTCCAAAAAACAAATTATAATAAGTAAAATGGAATCATGCAATTAAAATATGCAACAAGATAATCTTGAAATGTTTTTTAAAGAAAATTCTAGATATTACTAGGCTTAATAATAAACCTATAATTTAATTTCTCCTCACATATACAATTTTATTAAAAGGGAGAAGTAAAGTGTATTACATGAATGATCCATTTACTTTTCTATTTGATTAACCATCTCTGAAATTCTGTTTAACCCTTTATGGCTTTTTTAAGCAAAAGGATTGCTTGCTCTCTCATGTTGTTCATGGTGTCATGTGATTGCTGTAGCAGGTAGCCTTATAATTAGCAACCACTGGTCATGTCTCCTCACTTTCTTTCATCTTCCAAGGTTGAAATTTTCCTGAGTAATAGATACTTTGACCAGCCAGAAAGTCTTTTGGATAATCTGAGTTTATGACTAGCTCTGGCCTAGTAGAAAATCTCCTGGTTTGTTCTAGTCAGCCCTAAATATTACTAACCTGATCTTATAGAAACTGAAGTTAATCTATACTTTTTTTTTTAATCTGGAACCAGGAAATGGGGTGAGAATTTGGGAATAAGGAAGGAGATTATGGTCGACAGAGCTGATATGATATGTTTGACTTTCAGCACTGATCTTTGAATCCAATGACTTTTTGTGTGTACTATTAAAATAATTTTAAAATTAATATGGATGACATTCTCCACTGAGTTTTCATGTAGTAATTTTGATTTTTAAAATAGTTTCTTTTTCTTAAGTATAAGCACTGAATTGCCTTTTCCTTTTTAAGTTTATTTATTTATTTTGAGAGAGACAGAGACAGCCCAAGTGGGGGAGGGGCAGAGAGAGAAAAAGAGAGAGAGAGAGAGAGAGAGAGAGAGAATCCTAAGCAGTCTCCACACCATCAGTGCAGAGCCTGACATGGGGCTTGAACTCACAAAACCGTGAGATCATGACCTTAGTGGAAACTAAGAGTCAGACACTTAGCTGGCTAAGCCACCTGGGTGTTCCAGCACTGAATTGGTTTTAAACATAGGTTAGTTGAGTTTAAAAACATTTTCTTCTCATGACAAGAAAATATTTGAAATTTTATTAAAACAGTTTTTGGACTTCTGATGTTTTAACATTTGAGTACTAAATAGTGGTTCATGTGGCATTTATTAATGGGGTATATTGGTAAGTATTTATCAAAAATGCATATCCTTAATGCAATTTCAGGAATTTGTGTTCAAATATCTAAAATTAGGACAGACCGTGGTTTCGGTGCCTGTGCAGTTTTATTTATTTGCCTAAGCCAGCTAAGTCAAATTCCTACTTTTTATGTGTAAATTTAAAAAGTGTCATATTAAGACAAAAAAGAACATCAAAGTATATGTGCTACAAGTCTCTTGACTGCCTATCTTTTTACTCAAAATAAAATGAACAGTGTGCACAAATCCGTATCTCAAAGAAGCAGAGTGCATATATTTTTCAAATATACAAACATAAATTAATATATTTTAAATGGTATTGTTTTATCCACTGTATTATTTGTGTTATAGGAAATAGAAATTAGGAAAACATGCACATGCAGATTTGCCTTCAGGTTTTTAGAAATGTTACTTTGATTTTGAATTTGGTTTTCAGTGCTTTTATGTCTGTTTGAAAACTTTTCTCTCTAGAAATGATCAGCCTTGTCACAAAAGAGCCATTAGTAATGGTTGAGCTCAATGGGTCTCTAGAATAGTGCCATTTGAAAGTTGTAATGTTTGAGATGTGTGCGTGTGTGTGTGTGTGTATGTGTATGTATTTTTTTTTTTCATTAACAAATGAACTCAATGTTGGCATCCCTCTTCTGAGAAAGTTATGGCACATTGTTTGGCCATAACTTGATAGTGCTTGCTCTAGCTCTGAAATATAATTAATTGCTGATGGGAATATAAAAAGTATCTGACTTACAAGCTGCCATTTTTTCATCCCAGTATGTGAACCAAATTCAGCTACCTCAATCCTTGTAACATAGTAAAGTTAAAAATACAAAATCTACTTCATTCATAACCAGGACTATTGCTCAGAGCTGAGAAATAGTGATTATGAAAATGCAATGCATCTGTTCTGCACCAGAATTATTTTATTAGTATTATGATAACATTGACAACATTGCCCTGTCATGTTTAGTTTTAGAGATTTCTAATAACTCATATTTTGATGAAAAGTATTCTTTTTTTTTTTTGCTAAAAAAATTTGCAATTCTTTGAGGACAATGGGCCAATCACAAATTTCAGATTGTCTTTCCTTTTTATTTATCTGTTGTTGGCTAACAACTCCCATTCCCAACTTAATGGCTTAAAATAACATCAATTTATTATTTCTCCTGACTTTGTGGACTGACTGGATTCAGTTGGATAGTAGCTCTACTCCACTTGGTATAACTGAGGTCACAATTGCAATTGCCTTCACCAATGAGCTCTGCTAGTGATGGGCTGTCAATATGGCCTTTTATTCTCCAGGGTTTCTCTCCCTGTGACTTCTTGTCTAAGTCTGTATCAAACTTCCTTTTAGCATAACATGTGGTTTCCAAGAGGACAAACTCCAATGTGCAACAGTTTATGAAATCTCTTGTTTGTATCACACATGCTAATCACACAAAGCAAGTCACAGGGCCAAATTCAGAGTCAGTGTGGGAGAGAACTGCACAAGGACATGAGTACTGATAGACATGGCCAATTGGGAGCCACCAATGTAATAGGCTGTCACATCTCCATAATAAATTCTAGTAGAGAACAGCAAGCAGTGAGTATGGTTGAATGGAAGAGTAATAAGCAGTATAATTTGAACTAAATGATAAGTTGTATAAATAACTTCACAAAATTATAATTACCACCCTTGATTGTATTTGGAGGATGCTTTTAGGAAATGAAAAGGGAAGGAAGTATACTAAAATTGGAACATGTAACTTTGTATCCTATTAGTCTTTTTTGAAAGATAATAAATCACCGTGAAAGAATATGTTCACTTTTTGACAGAGTGTTCTTAATATGTGTCCTGAAAATAGATAAGATGTACCTAATAAGCAATTGTGACATGGCTTCTATTTAGAGTTTAATTCTCCCAGTCTTTCCCTTTTCTCCCTTTCACACTCATTTTCACTTCCTAACATGCACATACACACACGTCTGCCTTTTCCTAGGTTATCATAATTATATAGGAATTTTAGATTCTTTAACTATTTAGGATTTTCAGTACATTAAATGTCCTATCAGGTAAAATAACTGAGTCACTTGGAAATTCTAACATTCCTAATTGGAAGAGGAGAATTAACAATTTTCTAGGGATTTAGGGACTACATAAAGAAATACAGCATCACATTTTAAACTTCCTAAACTCAAAATATTTTTCTCTTTTTGGGGAGCCTGTGTGGCTCAGTCAGTTAAGCATCTGACTCTTGATTTCAGCTCAGGTCATGATCTCATGGTTCGTGGGACTGAGCCCTGAAGGGCTGCAAGCTGACAGTGTAGAGCCTGCTTGGGATTCTCTCCCTCCCTCTCTCTACCCCTCCCTGATCACACACACACTCTCTCAAAATAAATGAATAAACATTTAAAATATATTTTTTCTCTTTTTGTGTAAATAGGGTTTTTTTTAGCACTGCTTTTCTTTCTCTAATGACCATAACTATTTTTTTCCTGTCTACTTCTTTTTTAAATATTATTTTATCCTGACAAACCAATTAATACTTTTTGATGTATTTGGAGCAGGGGGTAGCTTGTTGACAAATGTATTTTAGAGGGTCCATATAGTATTCTGAGCAAGAACCAGATCTTTGGAATCCTCCAGCTCTGGATTATGGTCATAGCCTAGCCAGTTACTAGCTGTTAAGCCTTAGAAGTTTCCTTCACCTCTCTAAGCCTGTGCACGTTCATCTGTAAAAGGTGATGGGAAAGGTTGTATATATTAACTAACTCTTGGAAAAAGTATTTGCACTGTGTTGACACAGCGCTGTAGTTATTTTATACCTTTTAATCCCTTAAATGAGAAGAAGTATTAAATAGGAAACTTCCTTCACATTTACATAAAATTAGTTTCTCTGATAATTATAAGGTCCTATTTAGTTCTATTTGGCCCCTTTGTATAAGTAGTACTTAGCTAGAAACTGCAGTGAAATCATGCAAGAATATAGGACAGGAAGAGAAAGCAGTGATCCCATGGTAATTTGAATGCAAACTACCAAATTGATAATATATGAGGAAGAGAAAGGAAAAAGCCATGGGTCAAATGCATCTTGGAAACGTTTTAGCCTCGGAAACCCCTTTGCTCCCCCTGTAAGTCTCATACTTAATGCTCCAGAATTTAACATTTTATTCCGGATAAAAACGGTTACACTTTTTCCATTTTTGAAAACTCGTTCATTCATGACTTGATTTTCTTTGAGGAAACTTCAGAAAAGAATGACTACCAGAGGTATTATAAGCTGTGTTCTCAAATGCTTTTCTCATTATCCTCTTTAACATTTTTTTCTGGAAGCACCTTAGTGACGAGTGTGATAAGGTTAACTGTGTGTGCTGTATGAACTGCTTATGTTGATAACGGAGGGCAGTCATAGCAGAAACACAGCACAGCATGTTCCACCATGGAGCAGCCACCGTGCTCTCAAGGCCAGCCATGCTGCCAATCTTGGGTTAGCATCTGTGGTGAACAGTGCACCCTGTATTTTCTTCAGCATATAAATGAATTGACAGTCATTTATAGAGAATAAGTTTTTGTGAAAGTAAACACAATTTTCAACCCTTGACAAACTGTTAAAAAAGAGGAAATGGATGGAAGATGGATAATTTTGACAGACAGAAAAGGCTCGAAGAGAAAAAGATAATATCTGTGGGTGTGTAAGACACTGTCTTCAGACAATAGAAACATCCACTCTGAGAATAATAAATAAAGAGTTAAAAGTTTCAAAAGGAAACCAACCCGTCCTCAGAGTAATTGTAAACATGTGGAATGCATCTGTGTGAAGATGAAATTACATAATTTGTTAATAAAATGAAATGAAAATTGTGGGCATTTCATTTAGTTTTGTTTTTTAGTTATTTTAAAGAGAGTGGAAGGAAATAGGGAGGTCATAAGGAAGGAATGAGGGAAGAAAGTAATTTGTATATATATTTATTCCAAGTAAAGATGATGCTAGTTGTCTTCTGCTTTATCAATAACATCACTCATTCATAATGAATCTCACCTGGTCAAATGACTGGGTAGAAATAATGGAGATTATTTTGGAATTGTGTAATACAAAAGTAGTGAACTGGTGTCAAATGATTTGTCCTTAAGCATTATTATGTGCTTACTGGCTAAATGCTTTTGTGAAACTGATTTTCACCAAAAAATATATGTTTAATCATTAGGCTTGCATCTGAGCAACTCTTGACTTGTTCAAAAAATAATTTATTTCTAAATGATGATTATTTCCAAGTATTAATAAGGTAGTGATAATGATACTAAGAAAATTTTATTCCAGATAGAACTAGAAAGTAATACTGTTTCTCCAGTTGTACCTGAAATTTCCACTTCTGTTTAGCGCCACCACTCTTTGGTCTGAAAATCTGAGTTGCTCATTTCCACTTGAAGTTTTTATTTTGAGACAGTGGAAGAAAGAAGTAATCATTTCTTTCTCACATTGTGATTTTTTCTTTTCATTTTAACTTTGATAGCATGGAAATCCATCTTCTTTTTGCAGAATAGCTTAAGTAGACATACCATTCTTTGAGCTTATTTAAATACAGGTTGTATTACAGTTGCTCAGTGAGGTATCCGTGAGACTGTCATTTGAGAAAGCCACTGAATTATCACTTATGACCTGACTTCCCTTAGTATGCTGAATGACTATGAACAGAAGACACATCATTGAGCCTAAATTTTGATTTTCTTTGGAAGTATAAGTTTAAACAAAGGTTGTAGGCATCTTTGATATTGGTAAACTGCAGAATACCCTTCACACAATTATAGTTATGGGAGAATTGTTTGGTATCAATAGTTTTATTTTAGGTATATTGGGCTTTGGTGAAAGTTTCTGTCCAAGAACTTGGAAGAATGCCTAGCATATATATAGTAAGTGCTCAGAGCAGTTTTATGAAAGACCATCTACTATGTGCCAGATTTCTGTGAGGGATTCAAAAAACCCTATGAAATAAGATACCTGTATGGTAGTATTGATGAGAAAGAAATTCTGTGTAGTGGAACAAAAGTTTTCTCTACCTTGGAAAATTTTCTGAAGACAGATTCAGGAAAGATTTTTTTTTAATTTTTTAAAAATTTATATTTAGTTTTGAGAGACAGAGAGAGACAGAGCACAAGTGGAGAAGGGGCAGAGAGAGAAGGAGACACAGAATCGGAAGCAGACTCCAGGCTCTAAGCTGTCAGCACTGAGCCTGAAGCGGGGCTTGGACTCACGAACTGTGAGATCATGACCTGAGCCGAAGTCAGACGCTCAACCGACTGAGCCACCCAGGCGCCCCTCAGAAAAGATTTTAATTGCGGGTCAGAGATGATATCTGAAGGGGATGGATTTGGATTGTAAACAAAGGAAATTATGTTGAGTCTATGAGCTTGGGAATTTCATGGTACTGCAGATTCCCTCTGTGGATCATTGTAGTTTGTGGGACAATCTAAATGTTCTTTGGAATCCACATTTTCTATGTGGTGGCCATCATTTCATAGGGAACATAGTAAAGACAGGTTCTGGTAGATATCATTACCCTTTTGTGGTAACTTTTCAAAAGCAGTATGTCCTACAGGTTTTGTGGGTTTGTTTGTTTGGTTTGGTTTGGGTTGGGTTTTTGTGTGTGTGTGTGTGTGTGTGTGTGTGTGTGTGTGTGTGTGTGTGTTTTGCTTTTTCTGCCCTCTTTCTCCCAGTGAAGGTCAGGCCACCCCAAGTTATTTTGATAAATAGGAAGAGTTTGCTATCTGTGGGAATGAGTTGGGGGAGGAAGGGGACTTATGCAAAAATAAACAGAAAAAGCAGTATGTAAGTTCTACATGTGTAGGTAGTTTACTTTAGAGTTACAGTAGGTAATGAGTGCTTCCAGTTCAGAAGAGCAAGCATTTGTTTTGGCTACTTATCAGTGTAAGTCTAGCTCATTGGAAAATTTTAAAAAGTGTGAATTTGAGGAGCTGATAGATTATTTTATTAGAATTCCTACCTATATATTTTTGGCTGATGACTTGCTAAATGGATTTTGGTCACTTGAGTTTAGAAGTACCATAATAAAAACTCTTTTGACAGGTTGGCTAGGAATTGCTATGTAGACACTCCCCCCATCTCCACCCCACTTCAAATAGGGATGAGGAGAGCAGACACAAGGAGACCACTTGCTAGACTCTTAAAATGATCCCTCTTTCTGCCTATTGTATTGATCAAGGCATGAGTTGTTGAAGACCTGGACTAGGGAAATAGCAAAGAGAATGACAAGGAAGAGACTCTAAGTGGGAGAATTGGTAGAACCTGGTCACTTTGAATAGATAGGTATATATTATAGCAATTATTAATATTTATTATTCACTGAGTAATATGTAGATTGTTTTACTATTATTGTCTCATTTAACTTTCTCAACCATTTTATAAAGTATAGGTACTATTATCATTATAAGTGGATTAATTTGATTAAACTCACATAGTTAATAATTGTCAGAATTAGAACTTAAAACTTGGGTTTGTCTGAACCCAAGCCCTGTTGTAAAGGATATTCACTTATCAGAGCTTAGAAGAAAGAGTGTTGCCAACATTTTTAGTTAGGAGACAAATGCCCATTAGAAGTCTAATTTAATGTTCATCATCATTATACATATAACATGAACTTTTTTCTCTTTTTTAAAAATTATTTCTTTATTTATATTTTTAGTGCGACTTCATGACAGCATATCAGAAGAGGGCTTCCATTATTTGGTGTTTGATTTGTAAGTACAACACACTTTGTGTTCATTTATTTTTGCTATTTGAAAACCACTTTTAATTAAATATTTTTTTTCTAATTTATAGTCTAAATTAATGACTGTGTAGTTTTTTTAGGTGTTCTTCAAATAACATTCACTCTAATTCTTTTGAAAAAATGTGACTGTTCAGGAGTGTTTATTTAAAACTTAAGTTAATCTAAATAGGTGAAACAGTTATGAGTCTATTGTTTGGATTGTTCACAGTGATATTATAAGCAGTTATCAGTTTCATCTTTGGGCATACAAAGGACTGATGTGAGCTAATTTTCCATTGAATATTTTGGACTATGTATACCCACTTTATTGTCTTATGTAGAAAGAACCATAGGTAACCTCATACTCAGTAATGAAACACTGAGGACTTTTTTCTGTAAGATCAGGAACAAGATAAGGATGTCCACCTCACCAGTTTTATTCAACATAATCTGGAAGTTCTAACCACAGTAATCAGACAAGAAAAAGAAATAATAGGCATCCATATTGGTAAAGAAGAAGTAAAACTTTCACTATTTATAGATGACATGATAGCATACATAGAAAACCCTAAAGACTCCACCAAAAAACTATTAGAAGTAATAAGAAGTCAAGATGCAGAATACAAAATTAATATGCAGAAACCAGTAGTGTTTCTATACACTAATAACAAAGTAGAAGAGAAATTAAGAAAACAGTTCCATTCATAATTGCACCAAAAAGAATAAAAGGCTTAGGAATAAACTTAACCATGAAGGTGAAAGACCTGTAATCTGAAAACTATAAAATATTGACAAAAGAAATTAAAGATGACATAAACAAATAGAAAGATACTCCACCCTTATGGATTGGAAGAATTAATATTATTTAAATGTTGTTACTACCCAAAGTGATCTACAGATTCAGTGCCATCCTATATCAAGAGCATTTTTTGCAGAACTAGAAAAAATAATTCTAAAATTTGTATGGAACCACCCAAAACCCCAAATAGCCAAAGCAGTCTTGAAAAAGAAGCACAAAGGTGGAGGTATCACAATCCCAGAGTCCGAGATATACTACAAAGCTGTAGTAATCAAAACACTATGGTACTGGCACAAAAATAGATAGATACATCAATGAAACAGAATAGAGGGCCCAGAAATAAACCCATATTTATATAGTTAGTTAATCTATGATAAAAAGACAAGAATATGGAAAATGGAGAAAAAGCCAGTCTTTTCAATAAATAGTGCTGGCAAAACTGGACAGCTACATGCAAAAGAATGAAACTAACACCACACATAAAATAAACTCAAAATGGATTAAAGACCAATAACTTTGATAAGAGCCATAGCAACATTTTTTCTAGCTGTGTCTCCTAAGGCAAAGGAAACAAAAGCAAAAATAAACTGTTGGACTACATGAAAATAAAAAACTTTTGCACAGCAAAGGAAGCCATCAACCAAACAAAAAGACAGCCTACTAAATGGGAGAAGATATTTGCAAATGGTATATCTAATAATGGGTTAATATCCAAAATATATAAAGAATCTATACAACTCAATACTAAACAAACAAACAAGCAAAACAATCCAATTAAAAAAATGGATAGGGGACCTGAATAGACATTTTTCCAAAGAAAACATACAGAAAGTCAAGAGACACATGAAAAGATGCTCAACATCACTAATCATCAGGGAAATGTAAATTAAAACCACAAGGAGATATCACCTTACACCTAAATGGCTAAAACCAAATACACAAGAGACAAGCATTAACAAGGATATGGAGAAAAAGGAACCCTTGTGTACTACTGGTGGAAATGTAAATTTATACAGCCACTGTGGAAAGCAGTATGGAGGTTCCTCCAAAAATTAACAATAGAAATACCATATTATCTAATAATCCCACTCTTTGGGTATTTACCTAAAGAACATGGCAACACTAATTTGAGAAGATACATGCATCCCTATGTTCATTTTAACATTATTTACAATAACCAAGTTATGGAAGCAACTTAAGTGTCTATCAGTATATGAATGGATAAATAACATGTGGTATGTATATACATACACACACATGCACACATATGCAGTGGAACATTACACAGCCACAAAGAAAGGATGACATCTTGCCATGTGCAACAATATGGTTGGAGCAAGAGGGTATTATGCTAAGTAAAATAAGTAAGACTGAGAAAGACAAATACCATATGATTTCACTCACATGTGGAATATAAAAAAAAACAAGTGAATAAACAAACAAAAAGCAGAATCAGAGAACAAACTGATGGTTGCCAGAGGAAAGAGAGTTGGTGAGGATGGGCAAAATGAGTGAAGGGGAGTGGGAGATACAGGCTTCCAGTTAGGGAATGAATAAGTCACAGGAATTAAAGACATAAGGGAATATTTTCAGTGATATTATAATAGTGTCATATGGTGAGAGATGGTAGGTACACTTGTGAATGTATAATGTATAGAGATGTTCCTGAAATTAATGCAACACTGTATGTCGACTATACTCAGATAAATAAATTAAAAATAAATACATTATAATTAAAATAATGGAAAAAAGATGCAAGGAAGGATTCTTGAGGTTGGTTTATTCAGGGGTTCAACAACAATATCAGTCTCCCATCTTTTACTTCAGCTTATTGACTTTCTTCTCAGATTGGTATGGTTCAAGGTATTATATACAGACATGCTAATATCCAGTGGAAGACATTGTCTCTTCTTTAAAAAAAAATTTTTTTTTAATGTTTATTTTTGAGAGAAAGAGAAAGAGAATGAGAGAGAGAACGAGCAGGTTGGGGGCAGAGAGAGATGAAAACACAGGATCCCAAGCAGGCACCAGGCTCTGAGCTGTCAGCACAGAGTCCAGAGTGGGGCTCAAACTCACAAGCCATGAGATCATGACCTGAGCCAAAGTCAGATGCTTAACCAACTGAGCCACCCAGGCACCCCTGTCTCTTCTTCTTTATAAGAATAAAATATTTACCCAATAAATATCCCATTTTGTCTCATTGGCCATGATGGGGTCACATGCCAACCCATAACTAGTCATTGGCAAGAGGAATAGAATTACCAAGATTGACTTAGACTAATCCGAATTTGTAAATGAAGTTCTATTAACTAGAATAAATAAGTTTGCTCTGCCCAACTGGGATATAGTGAGATAGGCAATACACGTGGCTGGTAGGGGTTTAAAAGGAACACAATTTCTGGAATTCAAAATGTCCATACCATTTGACATAGTAATTTCACTTCTATAAACAAAGTCCATGGAAAGTATACCCTAAATTTATCTAAATTTAGATGAAGCTTTATGCCAAAATATGTTCATATGTTCACTGCATCGGCTTTTATAATGGGGAAAAAAGAAAGAAAGCCAACTTAAGGATCCAGTAATAGAGAAACAGTTGCATAATTATGGTAAATTCATATAATGGACTATTGTCTAGCATTTTCATGTGTTTGGGAAACAAGAAAAAATACTGTTTCTTATGAATCTAAAGATAGGTTAGTGTTAAATTTTGGTTAATTCAAAAAAATTTGGTTAGTTCAGCCCTTCAGTGATATCATTAAGAAATCAAGTTTTTTCTGCCTTTCTGTTTGTTTTCTGTAGTATGTGAGCTGGTTCTCAAGTTGGCTACCTCATTTTCAGGCATCAGTGACTTTCAAAGTCAGGAAAAGGGCAGTATTAATGCCATTGCGTTAATCCTTTCCAGCAGAGTCCCTCAGAAGACAATCTGTTATTGAATCCTTGTTTAGAACTGCTTCTCATGCCCATGCCTAAATCAAGTATTGAGGAGGGGAGTGGGATTACAATAGGTGTTGACCTCTTATAAATTTAAAAATGGGAGGGAACTGGCCTCCCCTGAATCACCGTATGTATAGTCAGATAAGACTTAAATCATGGATTTGTTAAAAGAAAATAGGGGAGTTTTGCCTGTTGGGTAGGCAGCCAAGTATGTCTGCCATATTGGTGACCAGTGTATGCTGGAGAATAGAGACTGAAGCTCTGATTATGCATAGTCCTACTGTATAGGCTCCTTCTCCATAGTCACAGTCCATCCATGACTTGTTGATGTGGCTGTAGTTTGGTACCACTCCATATGGTGTTATTACTTCCTCTTCAGTCCTTTCTCAGAGCTCATATTTTTACTTTCTCCATTGTTCTTTCTTCCTTTATGATGTTCCAAGATCCCTTCTTTTATGATTTCCTTTCTTCTTTAATTTCCTTTCTCCTTTACGCATTCTTTTAGAAATGGTTGTTTTGCTAGCAACAAATGTTTGCTGGCAACAAATTCTTAGTTTCCTTGTTTCTGAGAATATCTTGATTTCCCTCTTCACTCCTGAAAGATATTTTTGCTAGATAAAAAATTCCAGGGGGCACCTGGGTGGCTTAGTTGGTTGAGCTTCCAACTCTGGATTTTGGCTCAGGTCACAATCTCATGGTTCGTGAGTTTGAGCCCCACATTGGGCTCCACACTAGTGTGGAGCCTGCTTGGGATATTCTCTCTCTCTCTCTCTTTCTCTCTCTCTCTCTCTCTCTCTCTCTCTCTCTCTCTCTCTCTGTGCCCCTTCCTGTTCACATTTTCTCTTTCAAAATAAATAAACTTAAAAAAAATCTAGGTAAGCAGTTATATTCTTTTAATGTGTCAATTCCTTCTGGATTCTTTGATTTTTTATGAGAAAATTTTTGTCATTCTGTTTTCCCCCTAAAAGTAAGGTGTCATTTCTCTCCAGCTATTTTAAAGATTTTTTCTTTGTAGCTTTTAGAAGTTTGACTATGATGCGTCTCAGCTTGAATTTCTTAGAGTTTATCTTATTTGGTGTTCGCTAACCTCTTGAATATACAGGTTTATGTCTTCTGCCAAACTTGGGAACTTTTTAGACGTTGTTTCTTTGAATACTTGTTTAGCCTTCCCTTTTGTTCCCTTCTCTTTCTGGAACTTGATAACATGAATGGTAGATCCTTTGTTATAGCCCCATAAGTTCCTGTGGCTCTTCATTTTTTTTTTTTTCCTCTTGGTCAGATTAGGTAATTTATACTGTTTTTGACTTGTCCTTTCTTCATTTTTTTTTTCATTCTGCTGTTGAATGTATCCATTGGGTTTTTCATTTCAGTTATTCTTTTTTCAGTTCTATTTTGACTATTAGTTTTTCTATAAATTCTTGGTCTTTACTGTTTTCTGTTTGTGTCCGTAATTGCCCACTGAAGCATTTTTATTAAGCTGATCAAAAGTCCTTGTCAGGTAATTCCAACAGCCTTGTCATCTTAGTGTTGTTGGTATTGGTGTTGGTATTAGTGTGTTGGTATTGGTATTTACATTGTTTTTTCTCATTAATATGGAAATTTTCTTGGTTCTTGATATCATATGTGATTTGGTATTATATCTTGGACATTTAGGTATTATTTTATGAGACCCTGTATTTAATTTAAATCTTTTTAGGTATTATTTTATGAGACCTGGATTTAATTTAAATCTTCTTATCAGGCCTCCTTTGATACCACACTGGCAGGGGTAATTAGGTGCCATCTTATTACTTTCAGGTGAGGGTAGAAGTCTAGGTGTCCTATTTAGCCTCCTATGGCATCCCAGGGGTGTGCCTCCTTACTGCTTCACAGGGCTGGGAAAACAGGGATTTATTTTTTTTCATGCATGTAGTGAGAGAGATGCATCTACTCACTTTTTTAGACTTGTTATTTCTTTATAGATTTAATTCGTTAGATCTCCTTTGTTATATAAATCAAGGATATATTATTATAAACTGGGATATGTCTTTCATGTTATGATGAATGCTAGAATGAAAAACACTTTGCTAATGCTCATTTACCTGAGTACTGTTATTCAGGTTTGACCACAGCTCTATCAGAGAGGGTATGTTTTTCCGATACCCTCTTATGTTCAATACGTGAAGGCACGTGAATCAGACTAAATGAAGATTGACAGAATGAAAGGTACACAATTTTTATAAATGTTTGTGTGCATGGGAGTTTTTAGAAAAGGAATAAAAGTAAAAGAAGCAGTTAAGGTGTCAAATTCTTGTCTTAGATGCTAAGAATTGCTCTTTCCCTGGTATATGGAACAGATACCTTCCTCACAGGGAAATTTATTGTCTGCTTTTGGGCAGATAAGGGAAAGGCAGAGAATTCTTCACGTATTTGTTGATTCTCATTTGACTTTAGATCAAAATAGTCTTTTTGGCAAAGTGGCTTATTGTGGAATGGTATATTCTGATCTTTTTGCCAGAGCAGCTTATTGTGGAGTAGTATATCCCATCCGCTTCAGCTCCAAGAAGCACGTCAGTGTTAGGTCAGTTGTAAAAGGGCAACACGCTTCTTCCCATGCCATGCCACTTTTCCACAGTTACCAAGTTATTTATATTCACATTTAAAATTTTATACTTTTTTATATTCCTTACTAATGGAAGGAATGATAAGAATCACAGAATTTAGAATAAAGTTTATTTTTTCATACATCTTTTTTTTAAATGAACTTATAAAACTTATAAAAAACAGTTCATGTGGAAAGAAAATATAATTTTCAGTTACAGTGGATCATATCTGTTGTAATGATATTTGTTATTAATGTCTCTGAAACCAAATGTAGACTTTTCAAGGTTTAAGTTTACATTTGAACCATAGTAACATCAAATATGCTGCATCGGGCCATTAAACCTCTGTTACTAGCTTGAAGAACTCAGACTCTTTGGAATTATTCTTAAATGTTTAAGAGAAGAGTTAAGACCAGTTTTCATCAAATTGCTTTGCCAGTAAATGAGATTAATAAACTAGTTCAATACAATCCTATAAAGTACTCAGCTTTAGAAAGTTAGAAAACAATGGTTGTAAGTATAGATATTCAGTGACTAAAAAGACATTGTAGCAAATATAATTCCTCTAAATTAATCATTGTGGTTACTCTATGAAGAAGAAAAGTAGCTTGAGAACAATGCACATTGTATACATAGTTAAGAAAAGTATGGTCTCAGAGTTATCGATGAAATACTCCCATGGGGAAATTAGAGGCCATTTAACCAATCAGATCCAAGATAAAATAACTACTTGAATTCCTAAAGAAGGAATGTTCCTGTGTTTGCCCTTTTGATGATGGTTTTGGCAGTGTGGTACTTGTGCATACTTCCTATGGAATGTCAGCTATTCACAATCTAATGGGAAGTTCTATTTTTATAGGTGCACTGAGTTTTCTTCTAATGGAATACTTTTCCCTTTCTAAAAAGCAAAACAGAAGAGGCAGTGAGTTCCATTAAAAAAAAAAGTTTCTTCTTGCTATTTTAAATTTACATTTTTCATGTAGGTATCCATCCACCATTTCCAACTATAAAGCATTAGTAATTCCTTTTGCAAACAGACTCAGGAATCAGTGGGAAAGACTTGCATGAAACCAGAGACCTCTTCACAGCAAATAATGAATCCTTCTCCTTCAGGGTTTATGCCTAGCAGGATTTTCAGGCACACCTCGGGAACTCTGGGAGATAAGAGATGTGGATTTATCTGAAATCTAAGGGAAGGCTGTGCAAGGAAGTAATGGAGCTAGAATTATAGTCCCTAAGGGAAAGGCCAACAGACAGAGCCATTGGCCTTAGGCAGATAAGACAGATCCAGTCCATTTCTTTGAGAAATAGGCCTTGACAAGGGCAGTCATCTGAATGTGATATATATATTTCAGGAACTGAATGTCAGAGAAGATCTGTATTCTATGCATGCTGCGTGAATGTATAATGAAGTATAGAAATATCATAGCCCTTTCTAAGTAAACGTATAAGAGAATAAGACTTGGGTTGGATTTTGTAATCTCAATAGGGAGCTAAAGTAGATAGATTAGATTAAGGTTTATTGGCAAAAGTGCTGACCCTGAATGAAGACTTAAGTTTCAGTCTCAGAGCTACCCACGGCTAAACATTTAACATTATGTTTCCTCTAAGCCTCATTTTTTTCTCATACAGAATGAGGCTGTGGAACCAGTTGAAATATTTTTTAGACATCGCTAAGTCCTTTATTGTTCTGTGAGGCCAAGATGCTATTCTCATCAATTTGAGATTTCTGGTAGATTAATAGGACTCCTAATGTAATTTTTAAATATTAGAAGATTTATTATAATTTGAAGCTATTAGAGAAAAATTCTGTTCTTAAGTCTTTAAAAAGAACTTTTTTCTTCACCAGCAAAAACAAATCTAAATCCTTAAAAAGAACTTTTTTCTCCACCAGCAAAAACAAATCTTGGCACATGAAATACTTCTTTTTTTTTTTCTGTTTTAAAGTGTTTGCATTTTTGTCCCCATGTAAGAAATTCTTTTCATCAAATATGTAATGGGTATCTACTAGATGCAGGACCCTGTGCCTAATGCTTTAGGGGGAAAAAAAAGTAATGTTTCTGAGCATTTAAAAATAAATGTTCCATTTTGATAATTTCACAATAGAGTACTCAGAGAATCTGATGTCTTCCCTCTCAGTGCCCCGTTTTATCATTGTTGTACCAGTCAGAAAACTTGGTCAAGTTGCAAGTTTTGTAATTATTACTAGTAAGACATGCATATTTTTCACTTTTACAAATTTGAAACTATATAAATATAAAATGCTTTTCAAAAACTATACCCCTTGCACTGAGGAGCTGATTGCTGTATTGGCAATATCAAGACTGAAAGACTAAAAGATAAGACACCATCCCCTTTTTTGAAGATTTTATAGTTCAGAGAGTGGATTAGACAGCTTCAAAAAAAAATCTATACTATAGACCTAATGTAGTAAAAGCTATTAAGTTACACAGAGGTTTGGGGGAGAGAGCCAACATTCATTCAGTCAGGGATGTCAGGAAACAATGGGAAGAACTGAAGTTGAAGCAGACATAATTACTTTGTCTATGTTTTCATTCAACAAATACACACTTAATCTGTGCTTATTCTCTACCAGCACTGTGGATAAGCTGATTGAAGGGAAGGTGAATGAAAATTTTGCCTTTAAAAGAACCAAAAGCAACCTTATGCTTGATGGGTTAATAGCATTCTTTCATCTAGTAAAATATGTGGTTGCAAAACCAACAGGACAGTTTTACAGGACACATAGATATAGTGTAACAAGTTTCACAATATCTATGAACACATCTGATGTGTGCCCTAGTCACTTAATCACCTTTGTGGTTATTTGGTAAAATTCTTCTGTTATGCTCATAAAATTCTCCTGCATCTCACAAAGCATATATATTCCGTATATATTCCAATGATTATTAAATCTTTTCAGGGGTGGAGAGCTAGTTTGATTTTTCTGGCCATCTGTGGCCCATTATTCACAGCAAATTTTAGCCTTCCTAGAACCTAGCTAGTCTAAAATTTCATTTGTCTTATTTTTGATTTTAGTATTATTGATCACATTTGATTTATAGCAGTGTATATAGTAAACAGTGGTGGCAAAAATGATTTCCACTCTCAGATCAAACTGAATGCACAGATTGAAGATTATTTGGTCTATCAGCACACTGTAAACAGCACTTGAGAATAGGCCTCTTGGTTAAACTACTGTCAAAACAAAAATAAATCAATAATTGCAGTAGAGCATGATTTGTGCCATATTTTGCTGTGTGCATGCAAAGAGAGGTCAGATTGGACGTGTGAACCCAGTTAGAATTTGGCTACACTAGCATTCAGGTAGAAGATATTAAGTCCCTGAAGTAAGCTGTTGGTAGAAACAAAAAAAGAAGTTCTAAGGTACAAACCCTCTGAATGTACTTTAGAACAAAGTTGAGTCTGTGAATTTTATTTTTAGTTGATACTTTATGCAGGAAACAGTCAATCTGTGTAACTTGGAGGATATTTTAAATAACAAATCCAAATGCTGTAAAGATACTGTGTTTCTCATTTGTTTTTAGAAAACTGTTTGAATCCAAATATATTGGCTATTTTTATTTATTTATTTAAGAAAATTTTTTTTACATTTATTTTGAGAAACAGAGTGAGACAAAGTGTGAGCAGGGGAGGGGCAGAGAGAGAAGGAGACACAGAATCTGAAGCAGGCTCCAGGCTCTGAGCAAGCGGTCAGCACAGAGCCTGACACGGAGCTCGAACCCATGAACTGTGAGATCATGACCTGAGCCGAAGTTGGACGCTCAACCGACTGAGCCACCCAGGTGCCCCTATTGGCTATTTTTAAAATAAATTTATCGTCCACTATAGTAGAAATCTATAATTCTAGAATTGTAGAGGGTCACTGATGGGAAAATACAGTTTTCACAAGGTTAAGCTAAACAATTTCAGTGTCCAGTTAGTTGGAAAATTAATAAAATGGTCATGATTCTGCCATGTCACACTTCAGAATCAGTTGTCTATATCTGCAAAATCACTTACTGAGATTTTGGTTGGGATTGTGTTGAATCCATAGATCAAGTTGGTAAGAACTGGCATCTTCACAATATTGAATCTTCCTATCCATAGCCATAGAATATCTCTCTATTTATTTCTTTGAGATCTTTCATCAGAGTTTTATACTTTTCCTCCTATAGATCTTTTACATATTGTGAGCCTTAAACCTAGGTTTTTCATTTTTGGGGAGTGCAATGTAAATGGTAAAGTGTTTTTAATTTCAATTTCACTTGGTCATTTATAACATATAGGTAATTTCCTGTATATTTTTTCTCATTCCTGATTTCAGTGGGAGAGCTTCAAGTTTCTGGCTCTTAAATATGGTGTTAACTTTTTATATTTTGTTGATGTTCTTTATCAAGTTGAGGGAGATCATTTCTGTTCCTAGTTTGCTGAGAGTTATTATCATGAATGGGTGTTTAATTTTTGTCAAATTGTTTTTCTACATCAACTGATATAATCATGTGATTTTTCTATTTTTGCCTGTTAATGTGATAGATAACATTAATTGATTTTCATATGTTAAACCAGCCTTGCATACCGGAAACAAATCTCTTTTTTATGGTATAAAATTCTTTTTATACAATATTGGATTCAATTTCTTAATATTTTGTTGAGGATTTTCATGAAGGCTCTTGGTCTATAATTTTCTTGTGTCTTTATCTTGTTCTGGTGTTAGAGTAATTCTGACTTCACAGGATGTGTTGACATGTGCTCACTTCTTTTTTCTGGGAGAAATTGTGAAGACTTAGTATCATTACTTAAGTATTTGGTATAATTTACCGGTGAATCCATCTAAGCCTACTTTCTGTTTTGGGAAGTTATTAATTAACAGTTCAATTTCTGTATTAGATAGGCCTATTTCTATTGTCAATTTCTTCTTGTCTGATTTTGGCAGATTGTATCTTTCAAGAAATTGGTCTACTTCATCTAGGGCACAGAGTTACTAATATTACTTTATTGTCCTTTTATTGTCCATGGTATCCGTAGTGATGTCTTCTCTTTCATTTGTGATACTGGTATTTTGTATCTTCTCTTTTCTTAGCCTGGCTTATCCATTTTATTGATCTTTAAAAAGAACTTTTTTGCTTTTCATTTTTCTCTGTTGAGTTTCCATTTTCAGTTTTATTGACTTCTAATTTTTATTTCTTTTCTTCTTATTTTGGACTTAATTTGCTCTTCTTTTTCTTGTTCTTTTAGTGGAAACTTAGATTATTAACATATCCTTCTTCTCAAATGTATTCGTTCACTGCTATGAATTTCCCTGTATGTACTGCACCCCACAAATTTTGATAAGTTGTATTTTAATTTTCATTTAATTCAAAATATTTTATTTTTTTTGAATTTTTTTAATATTTATTTATTTCTGAGAGAGAGAGAGAGACAAGTGTGAGCGGGAGAGGGGCAGAAAGAGGGAGACACAGAATCAGAAGCAGGCTCCAGGCTCTGAGCTTTTAGCACAGAGCCTGACACGGGGCTAGAACCCACGAACTGTGAGATCATGACCTGAGCCGAAGTCAGATGCTTAACTGAGTAAGCCACCCAGGTGCCCCTTAATTCAAAATATTTTAAAATTTCTCTTGATATTTCTTCTTTGACGCATATGTTGTTTAATCTCCAAGTGCTTTAGGTTTTTCTGCTCTCTTGACTACTAGTTGAATACCATATGGTCTGAGAGAAGACATTGTATAATTTCTATTCTTCTAAACTTAAGAGGTGTTTTATGACTCATAATGTAGTCCATCTTAGTGAATGTTCTATTTGAGCTTGAGAAGAATGTGTATTCTGCTGTTGGTGGATGAAGTAGTCTATACATGTCAATTATATCTAGTTGACTTATGGTGCTCTTGAGTTTAGCTATGTTACTAATGATTTTCTGCTTGCTGGATCAGTACATTTTTGATGGAGGGGTATTAAAGTCGCCAACTATGGTAATGGATTCATCTATTTCTTCTTATATTTCTATCGTTTTCTGCCTGGCATATGTTGATGTTGTGTTGTCAAACATATACACATTAATGATTATTAGATCTTTGCCGCAGACTGGGAGTCTGGAGTTCTCTCTTGTGCAGCAAGAAAGCAGATGCAGAATTGAATACAAGAGAGGTTAATGTCCAGGATGAGACAAGAGCCCTGAACAGAGGTTTTGTCTCCATATCTATTGAGCTCACAAGATATTACCCATGTGGTGAATGTACAGAAAACAAGATCTTACACACATTAATGTGGAGAAAAGAATCATACAGTAATCATTAACTTGTGTGTGTAAGCAAAGGGTCTGGTGGGGTGGGGGGCAAGTGGAGTTTGTGATCAAAGTACAATAGTAAATTAGTATCAGATGGAAAGTACTTGTCATCTCATTGTAATATCTCTGTAGCTAACCTTGGGCACTTTTGCCCCATGGTGGCGGCTTTCCACCGTAAGCTTTTATCTAACCTATTAATGTAAGTAGAACCTATTTCGCCATAGTTCCCCCTTTTGTTGTTTTTCTTTAAGTTTACATGTGAGGACCATCATGATGAGCTTCTAATCCTTCTTTTTCTGTCAGGTAGTTTGGAGGGTGATCCTGCAAAAGCAGAAAACGAGACACAGTAAAAGTATTCCATTTCCTAGAGTTATCCAGAATTTGAGATGGGCATTAGCTAATAGAGAGATGGTTAAACTCTTTCCAAAAGGACCATGAGTCAGCCCATTAATATCTTAGTTCTTTGGAGTATCATAGTTGCTGGTGTAATGTTACATCTAAATTTTCTATCACAGGGCAGATTAGAATGGAGGACTGGACCATAAATTGATTAAGTACATGTGCAGTTTGATAGTGTGGTGAAGACTAATTCCAGCAATGGTAGCAGAGGTCATAATGCTTACCATGGCTAGGATCCCCGTGATTAAGAAGCCTATGAATCACCTTTGCCTGGTTAATGAATACCGGTGATGGAGATCATGGCTATCAGATACAAATCAGGGGTTTATGCATTACCATTGTGTTGTAAGAGGACACAGTCCTGGTTAGACAGGCATTTAAGGCTTCCCCAGGTTACATGAGGGGTAAGGACTTACATTTGTTGAGTGGCTTCAGGATGCAGAGTCAATGAAGAGGCTTCTTCCATCTTGAAAAATGGGAGCAGTGGTCACTCAGTGAGAGTCATTCTCTAGAAGTCTTGGTTGATTGGAAGATATTCTGGGGTCTCCACCATGCCATGGTAATGCCTTCACCAACTGAGAGGGAATCCACAGAGGTCAGGAATCTGAAAGAACACAGGCATATCCTGAACCCCAGATGAGAACTTTGAACCAGGAGCATAGGATGAGAGGGTTTTATCTGATTTTAAAGAATGTAGCTCAGTTGCGGTTAGTCCTTGATGGTCAAGATTTACAAACTTGAGTGTGACCATAGTGTGATTGAGGAGAAATTGAGGTTGTAATATAGATAGTCATGGGTAATTCCCCCTTTTTCGTTTTTTTAAACATATTTTTAAGTTTATTATGTGTTTGTTCTACAATTGTTTGGCCTTGTAGAAATTTAATTTTATCTGCTATTTCCTTCTGCCTTTGTTTCCCACATCATTCACCCCCTGAACAATTTTGACCCTTAAAATATTGAAGGTTACTGAGGGTGGATGGTCTTCTATAACTTCTTCCTGCTGAATAGGGGCACAGAAATGTCCCTGCCTATGGGTAAACATTACTCAGTTGGGGTAGGTATAGGGAAGTCATGAAAGAGAAAGAGTTCAGGGGAAATGGAACCTCCTTGAGTAGAAAGGATTATCTGTCTACTAGAAGTTACAGTGGTGAAGAAGTCCAACAAGAGTCACAAAACTATGATAAAAAGGCTCATGATTAAAAGATCTAATGCAATTGACAAAGAAATTCAGTTATTTCTGTGGCCCATAACATTTCAATAATCAGAATATCAAGTTGATGACCTTATACCAAAAAATATTAAAATTAGGAATTGTATATAATCTCTAGAATAGTTATAGCATTTACTCAAATGTAACCTAAGGCTTATTATTTGTTTGACAGCACTTCCAGAATAATTTAACATACCAAAGAAGCCTAATTGGTCAAAAAGACTTCATTTACAATTTAAACCTTGGGAAATTTGTTAAAAAAAGAAAAAAACAAAAACCTCAGAAAGTTATAAAGCACAAAACATTTTTGCCATCAGACCCAAATATCCTTAGTTTCTCTGCAATAAGAAACCCAAAACAGATAAGCCTTGTTTAGTAATCAATGCTTTAGCATCCCATCCTATTTAGAAAAGGCCTAGGTGTCCAATGAATTCAATCCAAATTTATCATGCAAGCAAAAAAAAAAAAAAATTAATGTTTGTTTATTTTTGAGACAGAGCATGAATGGGAGAGGGGCAGAGAGAGGAGGAGACACAGAATTCAAAGCAGGCTCCAGGCTCTGAGCTGTCAACACAGAGCCCAATGCAGGACTTGAACCCACTGATGGCGATATCATAACCTGAGCCAAAGTCAGTAGCTTAACCAACTGAGCCACCCAGGCACCCCAAATGCAAGAAAAACTTTTTAGGTTACTAAAGCCTTTGAAAGCTATCTTAACAATTACCCATGAAAACTATGAGACAATGTTAACCATTACTTTAAGTCATAACATGAGCTTATTTGACCTTTGATAAACAGGTCTATTTCAAACCAACAAACTTATGTTTGTGTCCACATAAGAATTTTTTCCCCATGGTTATTTTTACCTGGAACGTTGGTGGGAAATCTGAAGTGGGTGGTCTTTGCTTCTTGACATTTCAGAGACAATGTTTAAGGGTTGGGAAAAGGTTTATATAGCTAATAATATGGCTTGCAGTTCTGAATGTTGGGTAGAGCTCAGTCCAGTGTCTAATATATGTTCTCAGTTTTTTTTCCAATTTTCCAAAGGCAAGAAGCCTTGTGACTTTTCCCTGAGGTGTCTGTAAACACTGTAAGGACATTCTTAATAAGTTGTAGCATCAGGGTAAGGTTGTTGTCAGAGGGAATCTTTTGTTCCTTTAAAAGATTACATTTTTCCAAATGACAAAGAGGGGAGTCGGCATTCTCTGGATGTAGGGGTGCCAAAGGGGCTGGCTGACAATAAGGAGGCTTAGGTTCCTTGGAAACTTTTTTAATTTACTTTGGGTGGGTATCTTCATAAACATCATTGATACTCAGGGGGAGAATGGCCATACAGACAACAGATCATGTTAAGGATGGCCTCCGGCAGGGGCGCCTGGGTGGCGCAGTCGGTTAAGCATCCGACTTCAGCCAGGTCCCGATCTCGCGGTCCGTGAGTTCGAGCCCCGCGTCAGGCTCTGGGCTGATGGCTCGGAGCCTGGAGCCTGTTTCCGATTCTGTGTCTCCCTCTCTCTCTGCCCCTCCCCCGTTCATTCTCTGTCTCTCTCTGTCCCAAAAATAAATAAACGTTGAAAAAAAAAATTAAAAAAAAAAAAAAAAAAGAATGGCCTCCGGCAGAACATTGGTGCCTTCCATCTGACGTGCGGTTAGTGGTTTACCTATTCATTCCCAAATGTTTGGGTTCCTTGCTCCAGAAACCAAGGCAGTGTTGCTGGGTAATCATTAATAAGGAGTAATCATTTTAAGGAGTGCTATATGAATGTAATGTTTCTGCTCTAGGGATAGGGAGTCTCGCATAACGATTCTCTCAAAAGTTTTGAGGCAGGGAACCCTAACATAGTTTCGCTTTTCTCTTATCTCGTCAGGAGAGATTGTTGTCCAGTGCACTTTTTCTATTTAGAACTGTAGTTGTTCCGTGACACTCTGTAGTCCTTGAGTTTTGTTGGCTTATTAGCCACATTGGCTTCTAATCACATGGGCTTTGTAGCCTGTTGGTTTCTAATCAGGTCCCCTTCTAATCATGTCCCCTTTTGTTACTTCAACTTCTTAGTCATGTCGGCTTTTCTTCTAATCACATCACCTTCTATCATGTCAGCTTTTCCTCTAATCATGTTAACTTCACATTGTCTTCTATCATGTTGGGGTCACCATCTGTTGCAGACTGTGAGTCTGGAGTTCTCTCTTGTCCAACAAGAGAGCAGATGCAGGGTTGAATACGAGAGAGGCTAATGTCTGGGAGGAGACAAGAGCCCCTAGCAGGGGTTTCATCTCCGTATTTATTGGGCTCACAAGATATTACCCATGTGGTGAACGTGAAGAAAACGAGATCTTACACACATGAACATGGAGAAAACACTCAGACATTGGTCATTAACTTCTGTGTATAAGCAAAGGGTCTGGAGGGGGGCAAGTGGGGTTTGTGATCAAAGTACAATAGTATAATGGCATCAGATAGAACGTACTTGTGTTCCCATTACAATATCTTGCTACCTAACCTTGGGCACTTTTCACCCCATGGTGGTGACTTTCCACCCTAAACTTTTTTTCTAACCTATTTATGTAAGTAGAACCTATTTCCCGACAGATCTTCATGGAGACTCCTTCATCATTAAGTAATGGCCCCTCTTTTTTCCCTGATAATTTCCCTTGCCCTGGAAGTCTGCTCTGTCTGTAATTAATAAAGCTACCCTCACATTCTTTAGAGTAATGTTAGTATGGTTTATCTTTCTCCATCGCTTTATTTTTAATCTACATGTGTCTTTATAATTACAGCCCATTTCTGGCAACCTGTAGTTGCATCTTGTTTTTCTGATAGTCTCTTTCTATTAGTGTATTTAGTTCTCTGATGTGTAAAGTGATTACTGTTGTATTTGGATTGATACCTACCATGTCTGTTACTGTTTTCTGTTTGTTTTACTTGTTCCTCATTTCTATTTTTTTTTTTTTTGGAAGTTTCTGTTGTCATTTCCTCAAGCTCAAAGATTCTTTCCTCAGTCATGTCCAGTCTAGTAATGAGCTCATCAATGGCATTCATTTCTGTTACAGTGTTTTCTTTTTTCTAGCATTTATTCTTGATTCTTGCTTAGAATTTCCATCTTTGTACTTTCATTATCCTTCTGTTCTTGCATGTTGTACACTTCTTCCATTAATGCCCTTAGCATAATGGCCATAGTTTTTAAAATTCTTGGTCTGTTAATTCCAACATTCGTACCTTATCTGACTCTGGCTCTAATGCTTGTTAGCATTCTTCAAAGTGTGCTTTTTGCCTTTTAGTATGTCTTGTAATTTTTTTGTTCGAAGGTAGACATGATACAATAAGTAAAAGGAACCATGGTAAATAGCCCTTTAGTAATGTAGTGGTAAGGTATAGGAGGAAATACTATGATTAGGTCTCAGTCTCTTGGTGAGCCTCTATCCTTGGACTATCAACTTTATTGGTGCTTCTCAGTTTTGCTTCCATCACTACCCTTTAGGTGGGATAGGATGGCTAGAAGGAGCTGGAGATATTTCCCTTCTTCCAGTTGAAAAGTTGGAAGTAGATATAGTTGAGCATTTGCATTCCCCTAGGTCAGTGAGGTTCTATTAATACTCCAGCAGTTTAGGCGGTGGTAAAACAGTTTCTCCTTAAACCAGGCCTTTTTGAAAGAGAATATTGTGCTATATTTCAGAGTGGTTCCTTTTCTCCTTTCACTGCTAGAAGCATGATATTTTTTCTTTGATATTCACTTTGAGGACATGGTAGAGAACCTAGAGGAAAATTTACAAAAGTCTGAGCCGTCCCAACCCCCATGACTGCGTCCTTCTGGAGTTTTATCTCCTAGGCTTGTCCACACTGAGCCTCCAGTAATTTGCCAGTTATAGTTCAGATTTTCCTGTTACAGTACCGGTTCCTGCAGAGGTTTCTGCTCCATTAAGTTGTTATTTTCTGTGTCTGCCTGTCTGTCTCTCTAGTTTTATGGTATCAATCTGCCTTGTGACCTTTTTTGACAGATCTATGAAGAATTGTTAATTTTTCAGTTCAGCTTTTTACTTGTTAGGACAGAATGACAACTTCTAAGCTGCCTATATATGCCAGGCCAGAAATCAGAAGTCCTCACAATGTTATTTTTTTTTAAGCTTACACTTTATAAAATTCAGTTAAAAGCTCCCAAATTGTTTGAAATTGAAAAAGCAAGCAAGACATAGTCATTTATTAGCTGGAGGTCAGAAATCAAGACTAGAAATTTAAATTTTTAAGATCTGTTTTAAGATAATTAGAAGTCTGGTTCTGTATATTTCTCATATAGTATAAGCCACTAAGACAGAATGAGTGGTTTGAGTATTCCTCAGAAAACAACTGAACCTGTCCTTAATTATACCCCATTGTAATTTTCTGTCAGGAATCATTAAAGAGATTTACTATGTCTTTTTTTCAACCAGATTTTGAAAACACAATTTTCTCAAGAAGTTATACATGAAATCATGGACGCTTATGAAAGTGGTACCTTATAAAGTAAATGTCTTTCACCTCCTGGGTCAGATGGTTCTCCTTGGAAAAGGCTAGCATTGCTATCTTGGGTATTAATTGTCATGTTGGAGACAGGTAGTGTCTGTGGACTGTCAGTGACATTCTGCTATGTAAGAGAATCTGGAAAAGTTACAATTTAAAAGATGTTAGACTAAGTTTAGTAGTCAGCTTCTTCAGTATGTGATGATATTTTCTGCCATGCTCTCATCCATTCCATTTCCCACCCTGGACTTTGTTAACCAAGTCCCTCTTGATCCCTGGTTACTTTTCACTTCTACTTGAGACACCCCAAATTGGCAGGTACTGCTGTTGGCTTGCAGTTAATTTTCCCTCTACGTTTGGTACGTTAGACATTCTCTGCAAATAGATTTGCTATTACAATACATTCATCCAATGACTAGAATACTGATTGGGTGTGAATTATATACCAAACACTTTGCTGAATATTAGGGATAAAACCATGAATAAGACGTAGTCCCTGTCCAGTAGGAGCTTAGAGCTGGATTGGGGAAAAGGACAGTAAACTATATTGTGCCCTAAGACAGGGTGAGCTTGTGGGAAGGAACCGTGCCCAATGAGTGCAGAGGTGAAAGCACAGAGGAAGAGATTATTCTGAGATTTAAAGGATAAGTAGAATTTAGTCACAGATTCTAACTCCTCCCTGCAGTGACCAGAGGAACAACATGTGCAACATCTCAGAAGAGACTGTGCACAATTCTAGTGTGGATTAGCCATTAAGTTTTTTAGGGGGAAAAGAGGAGGACCATGAGGTTATGAGACTGCAGAAGCAGGCAGTAGCCAACTCTCAAAGCTTCTTAGTTTATCATTCCTTGAACTGAAACCTGAAATGAACAAAACCTAATGTTGAAAAGGAGAATTAAGGGAAATGATGTAATGAGATAGGAGTTTAGTAAAATTATTCCATGTACAAGTTGAGGAACATACTGGCATCCTAATGTGAGATACTAGTTTCTGGAGTTAAGCAGTGCATTGGGAATAAAGAAAAGTGGAAAAGCTTTGAGAGTAATTTAAGAGGTAGAAGTAATAGATCTGATGATTAATTGAACCTGGAACTCTTGTTGAAGCCTTCTGTCTGTTGAGAACATTCCATTTCTAAAATAACTACAATAATCTGATTAGAGAAAAAAAAATTTTATCTCCTTAATGCTTTGACTAGCTAATTGATAGCTGTGTAATTGAGAACAATTAGAACAATGACATTTTGTTAATAGACAGTTTGTAGACTCAGAAATAGCTACCAGTTCAGTGTTTTGGAATTTTGACTATGTGAATAAAAGAAGTAAAACATCTAAAAATATGTGGCTTGGCAAACAAGAAGACTTTGAATAAAGGTCTCTCCTAACTAAAGCAAAGATGTAAGCAGTGCTAAAACATAGTTGGCACTTAATTCAAGTCATTTATTCAACAAGTATTTATTGTTTGACACTTTAAGTAAATAAAAAAAAAAGTAGAAGCAATAATTGAGGTAACATCAGTTTAAATTGCACATACTCTTGATGTGTACCTACATAATATAAACTCCTGTTGTGTGGTATGTGTCTGTTATGTGAAGGGATGAGGGCAAATATCCAACGCAACGGAATTATTCTTTTCCAGTCATCTGGATAAAACTTGTGAAAATTGCTGGTTTGCTAATCTATTTGATTTAGATAGATCGAACTAAAATATTTAAAATATTAAAAAAGGTTACTTATGATTTAGAAATCATTTTGTGGGTAATATATGACCAATAATATAATTCCAGTATAAGTCACTATGTAAACATTAAGTTTCTTTTCTTATGTGTATCTGCCACTCGTTCAGCCTACCTGCCTCCCTATTTACCCATTAGGCTCTCTAGCCATCCTGCAAGCCATTTGTGTGTATGTGTGTTTGTGATTTATGTGTGTTGTATGTGTTGGTGGGGCTATAACTTTGCCAAGATTTTGGCAGAGAAGAATAATTGTTTTAAAGGAAGATGTTTTGTTTTGAAAAATACTTGGGAAATAAATAGAAGTCTGATATTTCATAAATGTTTTTGAATTTTATGTTTTGAATTCCAAGTCAGTAATCTGACATCAGTCAGGACTTTTATTACTCAAGAAAAAGTTTTCAATATAAAATTTTAAATAAAATTATAATTTATGCATTTGTTCATTTTTATTCTCTGTTCTTTTATTGTAGTGATACATGTCTATGATAAAGGTTTTTATACAGAACATTTACCATCTTGAATTATGATATTTCCATTAACTTCTGCAGTATTTTTTTTATATATCTTGCTAAAAGTAAGATAGGGAATCAGCTCTTAATATATTTTTTATTTAACTTTTAAAATGTTTATTTATTTTTGAGAGAGAGAAAAAGAGTGTGAGCAGGGGAGGGGCAGAGAGAGAGGGAGACAGAATTGGAAGTAGGCTCCAGGCTCTGAGCTGTCAGCAGACACCCCAATGTGGGGCTTGACCTCAGGAACCGTGAGATCATGACCTGAAATGAAGTCGGACGCTTAACTGACTGAGCCACCCAGATGCCCCTTAGTAATGTTTTTTTTTTTTTTTTAAAGGGAGATTTATTCTTCCTTTTAAAGAACATAACATTTTTATCCATACCTGATATATTTATTTTTACTGGCTTGATGCTGTCCTTGACAAGAAATCAAATCAATTTACTACTAAGTTAACCTCTGTTCTATATCAGACAGGTCTGTACTTACTTGTTTTCCCAGTGTCTTGCTTAGTTTCTGGAACTAGAAGTTACTTAGTAATAACTTATCCTCAGGATTCTGAATTCATTTATTCATTCATGTATTCATACAACAAATAAATTTAGTATTTATTATATAGTTGGTACAGTGCTCATCCCTGGGACCACAGTGAGTTCTGTTTTGTTCCTCTCTTTAAGGCATTTGAAGTTTTTTTAGATATTCATTAACTGTGCATATATTCAAAATACTGTAAAGGTGATTTAGATCCACCAGATTAGTGATTTCCTACTACCCTTCTATGTCTCCTTTTTTAGTTTTTTTCAGCTCCTAGATATCTAAACATAGGAATGACCCAAGGGGTTGGTGCTCGGGCATCTTCTATTTTCAGTTTATTATCCCTTCCTAAGGATCTCATCCAGTACTCTGGCTTTAAATTCCATCTATAAACTAATGCCACCCAAATTTATCACTGCAGCTCAGACTTCTACCTGAATTCCAGGCTTGGATATTCTGTTGCCTACTTACCATCTCCACTTGGATATCTAATTGGTATTTCAAATTTAAAATATCTAAAACTCACGACTCATCTCTCTATAGCAAAACTTGCTCCTATCCATGGCAACACCATCTTTCCACTTGTTCATGTCAAAAACCTTGGAGTAATTATTAACTCTTTTTCCCACATACTACATCTGATTGATCAGTAAGTCCTGTTAATTTTAAAATATATTCAGAATTTTGTAACTTATCACCATGTCTCCAGCACCACCTTGGCCCAAACCACTGTCCCTTCTGGCCTCGGTCACTGTTAAAACATCCTGACTAGTCTCCGGGTTTCTTCCCTCACCTCTCTGTATCTACTCTGAATACAGCAGCCACAAAGATATCCTGTCAAAATCCAAGAGCATGTTACTCCTCTTCTCTGAGTACTCCATTGTGTCACTATTATTACCTTCCTCCTGTCTACCTCAGCTCTAGCCACACTGCCTTCCTCATAGCCTGGAACAAGGTAGGCATTTAGGCTGAGTTTTCATAACCCTGAAACATGCCTGGCTTACCTGTCACTCCCTTCAGGGCTTGGCTCACAGGTCATCTTCTCAAGGAGGCTTTCCTGGGTACCCATCTATAAGTTGCCATTCTTTCTTCATCAACTGTTTCCAGCTCTTTCTTTGCCTCCCCCCTCCTTGACCCTTATCACTACTAATCTAGGATAAATTAAATTTAATGTATTTGATTATCTACATCACCCACCAGAATGTAAGCTCCCTGAATGCTGGGATTTTTTTTCTTTTTTTCAATTTTTTATCCCCAGTGCCTAGAAAACTGCTTGCACATAGTAGGCATTCAGTGTATATATTCAATATATATGTATGAGCACACACACATGTGTATATATAACATAACTGCATATGAGGAAGCTTTTGGAAAGAACACACAATTGTTTTGTAAAGAGTTTGGAGTCTGAAGTGTATATTTTAGGTCTTCTTTCATTTATTACTTTGGGTACATATGGAGCCACAATGCCAGCTATTTGGAAATCCAGTTGTCTAATTACTAATTATCATGCTCAGAATCATAGAAATATATTTTTCGTCGAAACTAAAAATGGAAATTTGGTTTAGCCACGTGTCTATTTTGGAGCAAAATGTGACATTATGAATGCACATTTTAAGAAATGTGAAGTAGCTCTGCCTGTATGGTCAAAATAGATGTAATGTTCTCAAACGTGATCATTATAATGTACTTAGATACAAATACTGATTCTTCTTTATTGTTATAGGTAGTTAATTAATTGATATTTACCATTGACATTAACTTTTCCTTAGGGACATTTTGGTTACTTATTTTTAGCCAGTAAGCAGGGTAGGATATTCCATTACCCTGGGAGCCTGATGCTCATGACTAATTATTCAGGCAATTGAAGTCATTCTTCTCATTCTCTTTCTCAAACCCAAAAGGTGCCAAGATTGAAACATGCAATGTATACATGGCCTAATATATTTCTTTAGTGGTTACATTCGTCATTGGAGTCTCGGGAAAGAAAGACTCTTTTGTTTTCTTTTTTAATCTCTTATTTTGGAATTTGAAAACTATTCAACCCTTTCCAGATATGTTGACCCAACTGGGGCATTTTCATAGGCACTAAGAAACCCTTTCTGCCTGTTTTTACTGGAACAAAGAAACCACTGATCTGGATGAAGGACATCATCAGATTTTGGTTTCTTGTCCTAGCTATCAGTGATGATATGGACTTTTCCTAAGGACATGCCTAGCTGACAGTCTTAAAACCCAAAGCACTTGGAAACTGAATAGAAGTGAAATGGTAAATAGATAAGGCATAGTGCCTTAGGGGAGTTACAATATTTAGACCCTTAGAATTAATGCCTGGAGTTTGGAAAAACTTTATAAGCAATAATGACTGATACCCTAGAGCATAAAGAAAGCTTTCTTTATATGCTCAGACTTAAAGCCTTGTTTCTGTAACTTTGTTCTTCAGTGTGAATTATTTCTCTTATTGACCACCTAAACATGGGAGTTGTCCGATTATTTAGGTAATCTCTTTATTTAAAGAAAACAGAGAGGGATTTAAAAAAAAAATACCATACTCTTTGTTTTGACTATTGCAATGTAGAGCATTTGGAGTACTATGATGTTGACTTGGTCTCTGAGTAGAAGCATGAATATGTATGAAATAAAGTTACTGACTATGAGTAAAACCCAAGAATAAAAAGACATTTATATTATTTATAACTTATTTATATTATTAGAAAAGCATTTGGTTTTCGCAAAGGAATATCTGTCTCTAATCAGAGGTAAAAATTTGTTAAGTACTATGAACCTCCCTTCCCAAACCAAGACAAGCATATTATGACTTAATGTCTCATTTGTGCTGCACAGTATCTCTATAAGGTATATAGTAGTATTATTTAACTTCTCTTTACAGATAAGGAAATTGAGGCAAGAGAGCTTACTTGCTTTCTCCAATGTCACAGCATAAGTGACTATGCTAGAACTTAGATTTTCCTGACACTGAAGACAGTGCTACAAACCACAATGAAATATTGCCTTATATTTACATGGTAGAGCACCATGTACTTGCATTTGGTTTTGAATTATTTGTTTTTTTCTTTTCCACCTTTAGTCCAACTGTGGATGTAGGGCTTTCTGAATTCCATTACTTTTTAGTCTACTTTTGGCATCCCTACCCCACTTCTTAAGCCTACTCTTAACTGCATTCCCTGAACATGGGGCTGAATACCAAATTTATCCCTCTCTTATAACTAGCACATTTTCATAGAAAAAAGGCTTTTCTGTAAACTAGACATTACAACCCTCAGTCAGTAGTATTGGAGATGGCTCATTGGTTGAATACAGATAAAACCTATAGATTTATGAAAGTTGGGCCTATTTGAACTAAATCCAAATGTGCATAATCCCAGGTATTTAGGAAAATGGAGATTGAGTTGAGCCTCACATCCTGGGTGGTTCTGTTGAGAGAAGTGGGAACAAAACCTTTGGAGATAGCTAGAATCACCTGGTAGAATCACCTAGTAAATAGATACGAGTTTTGCTGGAAAGTGGTGGCAATAACATGTAAAAGTCAATGTATCCTTCAGGACTCTTTATGTTGCAAGGGACAGAAGTCCAAAATCACTTCAGCCAAAAAGTTAACTTATTTCCTCAAATAAATGAAAAGTTCATGGGTAGATTGGTCTCAAATGTGCTCAAAAGTGGCCCAGGTTCAGTTGACTCCATGTGCTCTTTTCTGGTTTATCGTCAGGCACATTCTCCCAACATGGTGGCCCCAAACACTTCCAGGCTTACATTTTTCTTATGACAATAAGTCCCATGCAAAAAAAAGCCTCTTTTTCTAGGTTATTTCAATAGTTGTACCAAAATTGAGTTGTATTTTCCATCCCTAAACCAATTATTCTGACCAAGGGAATTACACAGTAGCCTTTGGGGATGAAAATGGATGGTAGTCAAGACAGTTTACTGAAAAAAAAAAGGGGGGGGGGGTGATGCGCAGCTCTAAGAAGAGAAATAAATGCCAGGTAGGTGAAAAACAACAGAGGTCTACTACAGGCAGGAAAAAAAAAGAAAAAAAAAAGACGTAGTTGGGAATCAAGCCAAAGGAAAAGTAGAAGAGAAGCAAAGGCCAGAAGCCAGTAGTCTAGGAGAATAGAAGCAAGTCTTGTTATTATGCTAGTAACATTGTCTTCTTAAACATAATTACCTCCACTTTAGTACTGGAGGTAATATTTCAAAGTTATCGACGTAACAGGAGCTAAATAGTTTTTAATTGCTTTTATTTTTTAAGCATAAAGGTCTATATGCTTATCTATACTGGAAATTTAAAATCTTGCATATTTAATTCACTCATCATCAGATAAACTCAGATGACTCTGCTTAATGAGTTTTTCTCTAGCATGTGGCTCTCTTATTCAAAATGTCAAAAAGAATATAGATAAATAAGGTAGCATAAAATTTTATTAAATTAGATCATACTTGTGAATTACCTGTGTATGTTATACATGTTTTAATCATATACAAAGAGTATATATGTATGTATATGTATACAATTATACATATATGTGTAAATGTGTATGTATGCATATGTGCATGTACACACACATGAGGCTAGGAAGGGATATTCTATGAGGCTTAGGGAAAAAAATCATTTCATAGAACTTCAACTTCAAGACTGAAATTTCTTATGTAGCTTATGCAAAAAATATTGTAAATTTTTTTATTACTCAGTTTCTAAATTTGAAATTCAAGTAGTACCTGTTCTTATTTTATCTATAGATATTTAATTGAATAGGTCAAATTCCTAACTTATTTTATTGCCTTGCTTCACATGAAAAAGTTACAGAGGCTATTGATTAAGGAATTGAAAAAAATGTTTAACAGTTACTAAAAATAAACTGTGAAGTCCTTAGTTACTGTTTGGTTCAAAGCGAGATGATGAGAAAGAACAGCAATCCAGTGTGGAATACACATCAACAGCAGGAGAATGACTCAGCTGCTGGTCCCAGCTTCAATAAGTATCTGTAAATAGTTGAGTGAGCCCATCACTAGTTTTAATGGGTCATTAGGCAAAAATGGGTAAATAAGTGGAGGACATTTAAAAAAAAATGGATAGGGATCATGAATATTTTTTTATCCAGCATTTTTCTGCTTTTCTTTGGTAACCATTGTAATTTAATCATGGGACCACCTATTCTTTCCCGTTATGTATAATCCCATGGATCTGTCCTTGAAAGTGTCCCATCCTCCCTTATCTAAGGGGTAGGCACATGACTTGAGCCAGACCTGTCAGGTGCTCCCTCTTCTCTCTGGAATTTGAAACCTGAACCAAGTAACTGGAAGACGGAAGATGGTAGGAGTGGACTCATGGTGGGGTGCCTGGAAGATCCCCAGTAGTTCCTCTGGCCTGGAGATGGAAAGCTTCTGAGCCTGCTGCTTCAGGCCTCCCTCTGACTCTGTGTGCTATCCCACGTCCTGCCAATAAACTCTTGTTCATCCTATATAAGCCAGAGCTGGTTTCTGTGGCTTTCAAAGCAAAGAACCCTAGCTGAAGCAGAAGAAAAAGTAAGGGGAAGAAGAGATAAGATCAGAAATAAAAAGGAAAGAAGATAATAAGTAATTGAGGAAAGAGAAGAGGATCCACACCAGAGCCTGTCAGCCTTTCATCTTTTTTCAAGAAATAATGTATTTACCTCCAGCTCTGTTCATATTCTATCAGCCAGAGAGTGAGGTGGTGAGGCACAGGACTGTCTTGAGCCCTGAAACTCACTTGCTTAGATTTGACCCCCAACTCTGCCAGTTACTTCCTTTCTGGCTTTGAACAATTTGCTTAACCTTGTAGGGTCTCAGTTTCCTCGGTTGTTAAACAAAAATAACAGTACCATATAACTTCTAAGATTGCTGTGAGAATCAAATGATTTAGTTGATGTAAAACTTAGGGAACAATGCTTGACATAGAGTAAACACTTAACAGGTGTTACCTGTGATTATAAATCTGAGCTCTGTGTAGAAAGAAAAAAATAGTTTCTATTCTATCTACCTCATTTGTACCTCATTGTGTTAGTAAACATTTATTGAGCGCCTAATGTGTGATGTTACTGTACTAGGTGCTTTAGAGAGTACAAAGATGAAGGCACTGTTTCTGCCATCAAATTGCTCACACTATGATTTTGGTGGTTGATACAATTAACAATGCAAGACAGAAAGATGCCGTGAGAAATGTGGAAAATATACTCAGGGAGTTTAGAGAATAGAGTTTTTTTTTCCAAGTATGTGTAAGTTTTAACACATAGAATAGGAGTCATCAGTTTGAGCAAAAGTGGGAATTGAAGTCTATTTTGTTTGAATGACAATAAGTAACCTGGTTTGGCTGAAGGTGTCTCTTACCCTCTTCACCTGAAGTCAAGAGGAGGCCTGCCAACAAAGACCTGCCTCTCCTGTGTTTTTATCACCATCATCAGGGATGAAGAGGGAGACCAGGAACCTTGTCTCCCCCTAATGCCCCACATCTTACAACTCAGAGAGCCTTGGTGCTTTAAATCCACTTAAACTCACTTCATTATGCCCTTTTTAGCCCTGCTTTTGATCACCTCAAGAGCCCCCAGATTCCCAGGTCACTCTGCATTTCTCATGTTCTATTCCCCAGAAACTTTTGTACATACAGCCTTACTGTACTCTGATGCTGAGAGCATGAAATCCCAGAAGACACATTCCATTGAGCTATGAAAGACCTCAGCAACTCTTAACCCACATTCTATAGATAAGGAACTCCTTTCTGTTGACAATGAAAAGAGATTGCTGGAAATACTTGAGATATCCACAGACAATTCTTAAATTATATTGGATTTTATAATGTGAATACAAGAATGAGATTTCTCCACATCCCAGCTAATGATTAAGCTTTACCTAATAATAGTTTAGATTGTTCAGGTCTGTAAAGGCATGTGTAGCATTTACTGTCAGAGCAATGGTGGCCCTGATTCAAGTATTTCAGGCATTTCAGTCTCTCTCCACTGTGCACAGAGCCAGTGCCAGTGGGAGATTAGTCCACAATGGGAATAAAATACACACTCAGGTGAGGTAAATCTATATGTACAAATCTACATTCTATAACACATGTAGTTGGTAATATGAACTGTGTCTTTGTAAGTACATTTTGGTTGTACCATTGTCTTATATATGTTTAGCTGTGGCAAGTAATACTGGAAATTTTATTTTCTCCTCAATTGTCCCATTTTAAATATTACGTGCTTTAGTAGCAATTATCAATTGGATTTTCCCACTGGTGACATTGGTTTTGAGCGGTTATCCTGAGGCATCCCAGTGCCTCACCTTTCAGAAGAGTGGAGTTTCATAATGTGTAATGATGTCACCCATTTTTACCAGTTGAGTCCAGGTAGCACCCATAACACTACCACAGTGTATTTGTAAGTAGTATTTCAGTAGGACTTCTAACTTTTTTCCTAGGAAACAATCGTTTTTGTTTCTCCCGAGTGGAGTCTGTTATCATAGAGAGCGATATCAATAGAGATTACTATTTTTGTATGTTAAGTATACTCACATGAAATATATATTAAAAACTTATATATGAGGTTTTTATTCAAAATCTTACCCAACTTGCATTGTTTGTGCCCCATGCAGGCTGTGTTTTAAATAGTACAAAATTAGAATTCACAATCCTAGGAAATTCTTGTCTAAAACCAATGGTATATCTGAACAAACTGGGTGGACGAGACTCAGGGAGACACTAGATAAAATTTAGCATGGCAGCAATTTAAAATTAGAAGCCCTTGATGAAAGATGAGACCTGTTTTAGGCTTCTTCGTGAGCCCCACCTTTTAAAGGCAGGATTTGATTCCGTGGAAGGGAGGTGCAGTCACGGGAGGACAGACTGTCTGCCCTCGTAGGGAGTGCCTATCTTCCTATTTAGTGTGTGATAGTGTTAAATAAAGCCGTGACCTTTGATTATCTCCCAAGCTTTTCTACCTCTCCATTGGCAGAATGCCATGGGATAGTGTATATTTATCAGCAAGCTGTGGTCTAAATTCAGACATTGTCTAAAGCTCATGACAATATAGTGTCTATTGTATGTACTGTATAGACTTTTCATCTGGGAGGCACTCCGCCAATCCCTAGAGATTGGGGAACTTTTATGTGTTTCATGAAGTTCTAGAGTAGAATAGTCTCTTTATTATTTATTTAAATAATAGCCTGAAGTAAGCTGTTAGTAGAAATAGTCTCTTTTCTGTTTTACGTATGATTCAATTACTCAAGTCCGAGTAGCAAAATGTACAATTTTCATGTTATTCCTTAAAGACAGATTTTTTAAATGAAAGCTCCTATAGTAGCTTAAAATTTGTTTCTTTAAAGTGGAAGAAAGAGTATCTGAAGTCTATAATTTTGAGAAGTTTTAGGTACAAGTTAATGATGGAAATGTTCTCTGTCTCAATCACCCGTGATGGTTGCATGGCTATATGTGTTTGTCAAAACTCAAAGAACTGTGCACTAAAAAGTGAATTTGCTGTATAAAAATTGTACCTTCATAAATGCAGGTCAAAGAGATAGCTATACTAAATGGAAGCATGTGTCCTAGATTTAAATGCTTTGTTTATTTTATGGTTTATTTACAAATATTCCTTCCTACCCTCATTCTATTCATGGAGAATAGATCCCACCCATACCCCCAAATGAGCCATCCTGCATGTCCCATGATTCTATCCTTCTGGACACAACTTACTGGATTAGGTATGAAGACCTAACTGGAGCTAGGTCAACCTGGATTGGGAACCAAGACACAGACTAAAGTTGTAAGTTCTTAATAGATTTGGGGCCAGAGTCAAAATACACGCTCCAGAAGCCATAGACAAGTGAGAGTTATAGGGCATTTCCAAAACAGCTATGCAGAAGAAGCTAGTATCAAGGAAGGAGGATTGAGCAGGTATGTGGAGAAGCACTGAACAAGAGCCCTTGTATCGTCATAGGAAAAGAGAGAAACATAGTACCCTAATGACTTCAGTTTCTTAGAGGTTTGGCTGAACCTGAAATCAGTTTCTCTGACTTTCTTCCTCTGTAAATCTTTTATTTAATATAGCCAGTGTGAGTTTTGGTTTTTGTGTTAAAGAGCAGGAATATTATCTAATGACATTTGATGTTCTTCATCCCAAATTATAGGAAAATACCAATTTTTTTATAGCATCACCTCTTTTATTCCTAAAATACATGGCTTTAGTAGGGAGAAAGAGAAATGGAATCTTACAGAAGTCTGAGCTATTTCTGTTAACTCTATTTTCACCTGGAAATTACATTTTAAAAAAAATCAGGAACTACCAGAGTAAAAATTTTATACTTTACTTGGTATTTCCTTTTTTCTCCCTTCCTAGAAAATTATTTAGATACAAAAAGGTGAAATAGAATCATAGTGACTGATGTTAGCTCCTTCTAATAAAATTATCTTTTTTTGTGAATAAATCATTTTATCACTTTCACACCAGATTTTTGATGACTGGTCTATTTTTAAACTGGCCTTATATCAGATTTAGGAAGAAAGAAGACCTAAGTGGTTGGTACACTCATATCTGGGACCTGATTTGTACAGTTTGCCTTTTTCCATTTCTTCCATAGTTAAAATCAAGAGCCATTTCCTGCTTATTGGATAAGGGAAGTTTTTTTATTTTGTAAGATATGTTTTCTTTTCAGAAATTATTTTTCATTCTTCAAATAAACTCAGTGTTTGAGAATTTGTAATAGTAATTAAATTATCATTTAACAGTGGTAGCAAACTGTAACTCAATGTTGCTTTCTGTGAAAGGCAAGAACATTCCTGTTCAAATTACTCTTCACTACTTTAGAAGATGTGAGTTGACATGAAAATAGCCTTTTAATTCTTCTTCCTAAACTGGTCAGTTAAAAATCTTAGGATTTTTTAAAGTATTTAGGAAAAAAATGATGAAAAATATTTGGGTGCATCTTTATAGTTTTAAATTCTCTTTTTTAGTTCTATTAAAAACTCCTTTAAAAAGCTTCAGTAAACTTTCTGGCTTAAGATATTATATCGAAACTATACCATAAAGTCTGTTTCAGGGCACCTGGGTGGCTCAGTCAGTTAAGTGTCCAACTCTTGATTTTGGCTCAGGTCATGATGTTACGTTTTGTGAGTTTGAGCCCTGCATCGCAGAATTCTCTCTCTCCCTCTCTCTCCCTCTCTCTCTGCCCCTCCCCTACTTGTGTATTTGCATTCATTCTCTCTCTCTCTCTTTCTCTCTCTCTCTCTCTCCCTCCCTCAAAATAAATAAATAAGCATTAAAAAAAAAATCTGTCTCTCCCCCACCCCCGTCCCTGCCACCTAATACCTATCACATAAGCAAAACTAGCTAAGACTTAAACAAACTATTATGAACCAAATAAGGAATGGGGTGTAGCTTAAAACGAATACATTCACAAATCTTGTCTCCAGTATATAAAGCAAAACATTCTGAATTGGAACAGAGAGGTGTAGTGTAACTTAGTTCTTAAATGCGCTCTGTACTTCTAGAATTTTACCATTGAGTTGACCCAGTCTTGACCATTCTCACAGTTGCTTCACATTAAAAAACAACTTAATAAGAACATAATCAATAAATTAAGAACCCAAAGCCTAGAAGATAAAAGGGATGTCATATACCTGAGGAAACAAATTGAGGACCAAATGAACATCATTATTGAATAAGTGACTGACAAAATGTGAAGTAGTTGATAAACACCACTGATTAGCTAATTAGTGACACAGTAAAAGGACTTGTGATAATTATAGTGTATGTGGATGAAAGAGATGAAAATACCATGGTTTTAGAAAATCTAATAGATTGGAACAGAGCTAAAGCTAATTCAACGTAAGAGTAATTGGGATCCCTGAATAGAAAACCCAAATAAGGAACAGAATATATAACTCAAGAGAACTTCTGTAAAATGAAGAGAGAATTGAATCTGTATATTAAAAGCACAATATGTTCCAGGAAATTTTGAATCAGAATATGAATCTGAGATGTGTCCTAGTTAGGCTGATACACTTGTAAGACGAGAGCATTCTTTAGGCATCTAGGCAGCAAGATGCCACTGAAGAAAAGACAGTGTAAAAATTTTCAAATATGGAAAACACTCCCAAAACACAAAATTCACTGGATTCTTATAGGGCAAGGGTGGGACCTAGGGGTTGCAGAGCTGGAAGAACTACTTGAAAAATTGAAATCCAGCCAATCAATCAAAATGAATTCATGAATGAAAAAGACTCTGATAAAAGGTCCAGCTTATAAGCATTTAGTCCTCACTGAGACGACATGAATACTCAACAGTGCTGGGAAGTACTGACCATCAACAGAATGTGAATATATAAACCCAGACAAGGTAACGTTTAGAGAGGTGAAGGAGGGAAATTAGAAGGGAATAGAAGAATGCTTATGCCCTTATCTGTCATTAAAAGCAGGGAGTCGGCTGATACCATCTAAATTAAAAAGTAGTTAAAAATTATTCTTGGTTGTTAATTTTTGTTAAGCATTCTCTTTTTTAAAAACTTCAGAGTGGTGTTTTTATTTTGAGAGAGAGAGAGAGAGAGAGAGAGAGAGAGAGAGAGAGAAAGCAGGGAGGAGCAGAGAGAGAATCCCAAGCTGACAGCATGGAGCCTGATGTGGGGCTCGAACTCACGAACTGCGAGATCATGACTGGAGCTGAAACCAAGAGTCGGAAGCCCAACCGACTGAGCCACCCAGGCATCCCATAGAGTCATTTTTAAGATATATGTCTACTAACAATATTTAAGTTAAAATTTGGTTTAATTTTTCTTCTATTAATATCAGATTTAATTAATATTTTGTAAATAAGATTAATAACAAAATGAACCCCATTTTTAAAAAAAGTGTCTCCTTGTGTTTCTTTCATGTGTACAGCCTTCACACACACTCCTACACATACAACATTTCCAGTTTGTGGATTTGGAGTACTTTTTCCTTCTTTTCACTTTTCTGCATTGTTTTGATTGTATTGAGAAAAAATAAAAATAATGAGTGGCTTTTTTTCTTCTTAATCAGATGAAGGGCAGTTGGAACCAAGTATACCAATATGTTAACAGGATTAAACTTGGGGAAGCCACGAATATAGACTTTTATTCTTTTTTGTATTTTCTTGAAATGTCAAAAATGAAAATATTAAAAGAACTTAATAGTTGATGCCTGGGTATCTTTAGCTAGAAGATACTTATTAGAGATCAACATTGTTCTCTTTTAAAAAAAAAACACAAAAACAATGTAGTTTATTCTTCAATCTCTACTTACTAGGAATCCAGTAAGCGGGAAAGGTCTTTATATAACTAAAATTCTGTCAAAAAAACATGTTCACTAAAACTTGAACTTCACTCCATAAAGAATCCCAGACCATCCATCAGAATATATTGACTTCATGTATTTTAACAGTTTTTATGATCTAATATCCAACCCCCCCCCCGACAATTAGAAGCTAGAAATTCGAGGGGAGAAATGAAAACCAGAGTCCCAGGAAGCTCATAACAGTGATTGCAGTAACAAGAAGAAAGAGTTGACTGCCTGAGGGAGGAAATAAGCAAAAATGTTTATGTTTATTTATTTATTTTGAGAGAGAGAGAGAGAGAGAGAGAAAGCATGTGTGTGCACCTACATGAGTAGGGGAAGGGCAGAGAGAGGGAGAGAAAAAGTGCAAAGCAGTCTCCACACTGTCAGCATGGAGCCTGACTCAGGGCTCCATCTCACAACTATGAGATATGACCTGAGCTGAAACCTAGTTGGATACTTAACTGACTGAACCACCCAGGCACCTCAAAAATAAGCAAATTTTAAATGAAGGGGAAAAAAAAGAAAAAAAAAAAACAGAGCCAGAAAAACTGTGGTTTGAGAGACCTTAGGGTGGGAGCAAATTTTTCTGCTCACCTCTTTTGTTCTTAGGCACCAAAAACTGTACAGAACACAGCATTCTATAATCATAATCATGATCCTGAGCCATTTAAAAAATTACATATTGTAATTAAGAATTCAGAGGTATGCAAAGTACTTTTCTATGTCGCCGTCAAAATAGTTAAACTGAGTTTTGTAACTTAAAGGAATAATTTTTTGTTATTTGGAAAGATAAAATCTCCGCATTCTTAATGATGCCAGGAAAATTAAATGTTTCTCTAATGTTGTTTTACGTTTTGTTTCATGGAAACCCTACAATTAACATACAGGTACATAGCATTAATCTTTTTTGTATCCAAGAAATGGATGGCAGTCTTCAAATAAATAATTATCCTTCTTTTTAAGTTCCGTGAAACAGCAAGTGCATAGAATATACCCCCTTGCTTCTGCAGTTTAATGGCCTAATATTCTCCAGAAGGGAAAATAATTACATTTGGTACCTGAGTTTTGTGGAGCTATAAATATTACTGTAGAAAACCTAATTGGCTGTTAAAACTTGAAGAAGTGAGTGCACAGATGCTCCGTTTATTTTTTTTTCTTCAACTTGTTCCACCTATGTATCACACCATATGCTGTTTACAAAGATGACATATCCCATAGAACTAGGCTTGTAAGAATTTTCTGGAGTTCTGAAATCCATTAGTGGTGAATGACAGCATCTTTCTGCTGCCTTTTGGATTAATGTTTTCATGTACACTGTTTTCTAGCCATATTTAAATGCATGTTTAACATTTAAAAGAGTTTGAGAGTTGGCAAATAGTCCTAGCATTTTTCCATTGGTGTCAACAGAGAGAACTATTGTCCTCAATGAGGGTTGCCCAGTGAAGCACTTTCATTAACTTTTCTAAGTTCTAGAGCACTTTTTGTTTTACAAATTCCTTATAATGTAGACACATGGTTGAAAGAGCACTTAATGATTGCATGGTATTGAAAGTGAAAAATAAATGCCTCAATTGATAAACCAAGACTCAAATTTGAAAATGAGCTTTGATGTGGATATGATGAGGAATCAGGAACTTTGGATTCTAACACTAGATCTGTTAGTGATTGATGTCCTTGGAAATATTATCCTACTATTCTGTGCAAGAGTAGATTATCTCAGCAGTCCTTTCCAGGCTTTAAAACCTTATAATTTTTTCAGGTGCTATTCATGGAATCTAATATGTTCATGCTGTGTTTTAGAACAATAACATAGCAGCAATATGGAGAATATATTTGTAGAAGGGAGAGGTGAATTTGGCCATAAGAGACAGTCTGGTAGTTTATGTGAGACATACTGAAGCACTAACTTTGGGATAGAGGATGGAGAGGAGGTGATCATGTCTGAAGGTATTTTCGAGCTAGAATTTGGCAGAACATGATAAACTACTGGATGCTATGGTGAGAAAGAAAGTGGAATTTCGCTTAACTTAGGTGGGGGTCATGTATATATTAACTCCATTATAATACGAGAATGTAGACTAAAATGAATATATTTTTTCACAATTTGAAATGCCTTTGGGATGTCCATGAGACATTGGCTGGAGCTAGTTAAAGATGGGAGATTAATAGGAGAGAGAATAAGGGTAGACAGATTTTGATGGGAGATTAATTTATAGGCAAATTAGATGGAACCAGTGAACAAGGGAATATTTAAGATCCAGGAAAAAGTGGGGCACCTAGGTGGTTCAGTTGGCTAAGTGTCTGACTCTTGATTTCAGCTCAGGTCATGATTTCCTGGTTCATGGGATCAAACCCCACATCCAGCTCCACACTCATCCTGTGGAGCCTGCTTGGCATTCTCTCTCTCTCTCTCTCTCTTTCTCTCTCTCTCTCAATCTCTCTCTGCCCCTCCCCAGCTCATGCTATCTGTGTGTCTCTCTCTCTCAAAAAAAAAAAAAAATTAACGTAGAAAACCAACTCCAGGAAAAAGAAGTGAGAGGGGAGAACTGAAGAGTAAAGTTCAGAAGGGAAAAAGCAAGAACAAACTAAGATCATATCTGAAGCCTTTTATCTTTAAAGGAGGGAGACCTCTTTCTCTGAGGTGAGAGGAAAGAGTAAGTCTGGATTTAGATCAGTTCAAATATGGGAGCCTGAAAATATATAGAGATAATTCTACAAAGCCTGTCCATTTGTTATCTGGAAGCTTCTGTTTGCTTAATTGTACAGTGTCTAAGGTTATACTTGGAATCACTATTCATTACACTGTTAAGTCAAGGTCTTTGCTCTCTCCCTGACTCTTCACTGGCAGATTCTCTATGGGCCTAGTGTGTTTTATTGTGGTATTCAGGGTGGGGACCAAGTGGGCTGAGTTCATTTGAGGAAATGGTTGGTAATTCCTTCAAACCCTCACATGTTGGGTTTTTCCTTAAAGGAGAGAATTGAAGTTTGTGCCAAAATGCTCAGGCAAATCAGAAACATAATTGTAGTTTCTGAATAAATTGGTCAGTGTCAGAAAATCACCTTACACAATTTTACTTCCCTGTAATAAAATCCTCCAGTTTCCTTGGAGATCTGGTACGTGCGTGTGTGTGTGTGTGTGTGTGTGTGTGTGTGTGTGTGTGTCTGTTTGTGTATTTTATTGACAGTTTTATCCCAGTCTACCAGCTTGTACCTGCTGCTAGTAAATATTTTAAGCATTCTTTTCTTTGCATGAGACATGGTCACTTTTACCATTTTTTTCTGAGCTTTCTAAATGGTTTCAAAGGGCTTTCGATGTAAAAGTAAGATTTAAAGATCAATCTGTCTTTTTCAGCTAATGATGTATTTCCAAGCACTTTTCCCTTTACCTGCCAACATTTATAAGAAGACATTTCTTATGTGAATGTACTATATTTAAACAGTTCATTCCTGGTTTAGTAAGCTATACTGTGGAGAGGAAGAAGGGACCATCTCTTGAAGGGTACCATAGCCAAGTTTTTCTTGTTTTTGTTTTTGTTTTTGTTTTTGTTTTAAGATATTAAGTCTGTTACTTTATTTTTTATTTGAGGATGGTTGTTATGGTTCTGGTTTTTTCCTGTCTTGAAGTAAAATCATCTTGCAGGAATCAGGGTCAACATGTCTTTCCACATAGACAAGAATGATGTGGGCTTTTGAAGTTTTTTGAATATGTTTTTTGAGTTAATTGAATGTATTATGTCCAAATGGGTTTTCACAATTTTCTAGTGCAGTCTGTCTTCTGTTAATAACATTTATAAAACTAGCATCTCACATAGAAAAAGTATAAGATGGGTAGGTAAATAGAGCAACAGACAGCTAGCTATAGATAGATTTTATAAAAAGATATTGGAAAGCTATCCATAAATAGTTAAAATATTAAAAATCATGGGGCGCCTAGGTGGCTCAGTTGGTTAAGCATCCGACTTCAGCTCAGATCATGATCTCGTGGCTTGTGAGTTCGAGCCCCGCGTAGGGCTCTGTGCTAACAGCTCAGAGCCTGGAGCCTGCTTCCAATTCTGTGTCTCTTCCTCTCTCTGCCTGTCCCCTGCTCATGCTCTGTCAATAATAAATAAATGTTTAAAAAATTAAAAATAAAATATTAAAAATCATGTAACTTGTTTTTCTCACTTGTCATTCTTGCTTTTGTGAATATTATTGGGAAAAATAATGATATTTAATTTGGTCTATCTTCATGTGGTTTCCATGATTTTTTTAAACTAATGAGGAATACAAGTTAAGTTTTCTAATTATCTGTCACCTTAGATGATGACCTCTTAGCAATTTTGAACTCTCTACTTAATAGAATAAATTTAATGAAAAAAAGTATTTTAATGCAAATCACAGACTTCTAATTAACTTACTTTTCCTATTATTATAAGTCGTTTTAACATTGACACTATGTTAGTATTCAGAGGCTAGATCTCAGAACAGTTAGATATCTTTGTTTATATATACTAACATGCAAATGTATATTTTTATTTTTATTTCTATAAATATTTTATTCTGAAATCCTTTCAGTTGTCTAACTGATATTTTCTCCAGGGCAACTTTGAAGCAACTGACCTAGAAGTTTCTATAAATATCCCTTTCTTTGAAAATATAAGGGGAACGAGATAGGTCACAGAGAATAAAAACCCAATGTCGGTACAGTGCACTGGGCATGTGGCCCTTTTGAAACCCAGAAGCTTTCCCAGTGAGAAGGAGGGATGAAGAACAGATAGTCATCAAGGTTAACCCTTGCAGGCAAGTCACCTGTAGCTAAGTCTGAGGAGCCTTCTTTACATGTCCTCTTTTCCAAAACCTAATTGCCTCCCCAAACATGAGCAAAAGGAGCCTTGTTTATAGAACTTTGACTGATAATTACTTTTTGATTTCTCTTTTTCCGACATTGAAATTTTGTTTTTATCCTGGACTTAAGCTTTCAAGATCAATATCATGTACTTAACTATGTGTTCATTTTAGGGCTTACAGTTTCATTTTTATTTATTTTATTATATTTTCCAAGTGTCAAATATAATTCCATGTAATTGATATAAATATTAGATATAATATAGCCTATGATAAAAATCCATGCCTAGAAATTTGGCAAAAACTAAGTCAGCTCTATTTGGTACCTTACCCTTGTAGGAGGCAGTAAGCATTGTGGCTGAGAGCATGGTCTATAAATTCAGATCGATATATGTGTCCCTTATCAGCTACTTTCTGGCTCTGTGATTTTCTGAAGCTTATCTTTGCCAATCTTCATGTTTTTCATCTCTAAAATAGACATAATATTATTCATAAGATGTTTGAATGGATTAGATAAGACAGTGTTCACAAAGTGTCCCAACAAAACTAGTGCTTAATAAATCTGATCTGTTTCTTTATATGCCAGCTATTATGGCAGATACCCTCAGGGTATAAAATCACAGTTGGTAGTTGGGCAGCTTGATGATTCTAGTTCAGATTTTTAACTATGGAGTGGAAGTATTTTTTTTTTTGGCTTGGTGGTTTCCTCTTTATTGATGTGCCTCCTACCTTCCCCCCACAATTTCAGTCCCTCCCATCTACCCCCAAAAAAGAAGGTAGTGAAAGGAAGGGAATGTCGGGGTTCTGAGCCCCTTGGGCAGTTAGAAAGGGAACAGGAAGCAAAACAATCACTGGATGTGACAGAGATTGACAATCGAGAAATCTAAAGCAGAATGGGGAAGGTGGAAAGAGAAAGGGACAAAGGAGAGGTACTAGAAGCCACCTCCCCCATGAGCCCTCCTGCTAAGAGGGGCTGGAGGAGAGCCTCAAACGATAGGAAGTACAGGTCCTGAAGGAGGGAGGTGGTGGTCGAGCCTGAAGGAGAACTAGGTCAAGGAAGGGGGGGCCACCTCTCTGTTTGTAGAATGGGACCCCCCTACCTCAGAGGCAGCAGCTTCACAGACCGTAGACACTTTGATCACTGTAGGCGATGTATAGAAAGAAGTCTTCTTCTTGATCTCCCATTAAGGACGTAGAAGGCAGGCCAAAGACAAATGAAGCAGGGCTAGGCTAATCTTTGAAAACACCAAGTCTCTTGGGGTGCCTGGGTGGCTCAGTTGGTTGAGTGTCCCAACTCATGATTTTAACTCAAGTTGTGTCCAACTCTTAATTTCGGCTCAGGTCATGATCCCAGGGTGGTAGGGTAGAGCCCTGCATTGGGCTCGGCACTGAGCATGCAGCCTGCTTAAGGTTCTCTCTTTCCCTCCGTCTACACCTCCCCTGCTTACTCTCCCTCAATAAAAAATAAAAAGTAAAAAATAAAATAATAAAATTGCATCGAAAGACCAAGTCTCAGGTATATTGGTTCTTTTGAGCCTTTAAAGTCATCTTGGCTTTCAGCAGCTGGTTGCTCTTACAAAGGAAAGATCAACAGGGGCGCCTGGGTGGCGCAGTCGGTTAAGCGTCCGACTTCAGCCAGGTCACGATCTCACGGTCCGGGAGTTCGAGCCCCGCGTCGGGCTCTGGGCTGATGGCTCAGAGCCTGGAGCCTGTTTCCGATTCTGTGTCTCCCTCTCTCTCTGCCCCTCCCCCGTTCATGCTGTCTCTCTCTGTCCCAAAAATAAATAAACGTTGAAAAAAAAATTAAAAAAAAAAAAGGAAAGATCAACATATAATGAGAAAGAGGTGTCTAGAAACAAATATGTAGAGTTGGATGCAAAAATATTGTGATGGTGGGACCTAGGAAAGATGAATTCTTATGCTATGAAGTATGTGCTTACTTTTTACACCAAGTTTGAGTATCCATTTATTATTCTACCTTCCTGTTGGCAGATCTCAGGGGGTGCAAGCATTCCATTTTATACTTTTATTGCATTAATCTGACAAAGAAAACATTGTGGAAATTTGAAACCCTGAAATTTAATAAATTAGCTTATTATAAATGTATAGCCTATTTGTGTGACCTTGGATGTACTACCTTCTCTGTGCCTTAGTGTCTTTGGCTAAATAAGGAAATTGAAAGAATAAATTATATCTTAGGTAAAAAGTTCTAAAAATGTAAAATTCTCTGTATTTTTATTTAGAACAATGTACAATATTCTTTAGAAATCTTTCCTTCACACAGATTTATTCTCTTTGGTTAGTACGTAGACTTTTTGTTGCAAATCTCTATTCAAGCTGCATTACCTTCAAGAATAGAAACGACATAATAACCGTTGACACAGAAAAGTTCATGCTTTTCTACCATTATAATAATAGGTAACATTGTTGAGCTATTAATATATGCTAAGTATTTTTCTGAGTATATTATAAACTTTATCATATGTAAACTCAAAAAACTATTGGTCTTCTTACTTTATGAATGATGAAAAAAGAACTTTAATAACTTTGCCAAGAACAGTAAATGGTAGAGCAAAAATTTACCCAAAGTCTGACTAGGACCCTATGAATGACAAATATTTTTCTGAATGCTACTGAGAGCATCTAAGTTTTATTATTGCATTATTTCTAATTTGTATTCATCTTCATATTTTCTATTCATTTCTTCCTTATACTTATTTGTGTTGCTTTAAATATGAATGTCCTTCCCCTAGTTGAAAAAGAACCTTACTTCTCATAAAACATCTCAAATAACTTGTTATTCTTGTGTTTCTCATACTTGAATAATTATTTAAAATCTTTTCATAAAAAAGTTATTAGTGTTATCCTAAAGAATAAAATATTATAGCCTTATTTTAATAATATTTTAATGTCCCATAAAGAAACGGATAGAACTTTATGGATCTCCTAAGTAGTATAACTTTAAGTTTCTAATAGGGGTGATTCATCTAATGTCAATGTTTGATATACATCTTGTTATGTCAACAAGTTTTTTTCAGCTCTTTTGAAATTGTGCAGAATTGCAATCTGGGGTTCATCTGGTGAAGTTGAGGAAAAGAAATAGAGAGGTATATGCACAAGCAGAGAATTTTCTGATCTCTCTAGAACTGTATTCTTAAGTGATTATCTAGATTATATTCACTATAAAGAAAAAACAAGAATAAACTAGAATAAACTTGCTTCACAGGTACTATTTAAAATATTTACAATTTAGGAGAATCTATTTGTACATACATATTTTATTGTTGCTACAAAGAGTTTTTTCTAAATTTCAACATAAAAGCCAATTTAATATTGTTCATAGAGATATTATCCTAGGGAGGGTAGAATTGCATGAGTTCTTCCCTGTAGAGAGTGCTCTGTGCTATAATGGTTTGGATTAAATATGAACAAATTCTCCCAAAACATTGTGTGAGATATTTTGAAGTGGATTAAAATTCTGGTAACAGGTTATTGTAATTTTTATAGTCTCTATATAAAAGAAAACTTTGAATGCATTTTATTTTTTTATATGAAATTTATTGTCAAATTGGTTTCCATACAAAACCCAGTGCTTATCCCAACAGGTGCCCTTCTCAATACCCATCAGCCACTTTCCCCTCCCTCCCACCCCCCATCAACCCTCAGTTTATTCTCAGTTTTTAAAAGTCTCTTATGGTTTGCCTCCTTCCCTCTCTGTAACTTTTTTTTTCCTTCCCCTTCCCCATGGTCTTCTGTTAAGTTTCTCAGGATCCACATAAGAGTGAAAACATATGGTATCTGTCTTTCTCTGTCTCTGCAAATATATACAAACTTTGATAGCCCTTTTAGTCATTTTCCCACATAGCCAAAATCATTAGAGAATAACTGGATATCTACATGCGAAATAATGAAATTGGACCCTTGTCTTATACCATATATAAAATTTAACTCAAAATGGATCAAAGACCTAAATGTAAGAGCTAAAACCGTAGAACTCTTAGAAGAAAACAGGAGAAAACCTTCATGGCAGTGGATTTGGTAGTGATTTCCTGGATATGACACCAAAAGTACAGGCAACAAAAGAAAAAAAAGAGATAAATTGGACTTCATAAAAAAAAAAATGTGTATCCATTGATGTACTGGTAGGGTGGCACAATCTGACTCCACAGGGACAGGAGCTTCTACACTTAGGACTCTTTTAGACCTTGTCCTATGTACCTCTTCACCTGATCATTCATTTGTATCCCTTATAATAAAAAGATAATAACAAGTCAAAAAATTGTGTATCAAAGGACACTTTCTTTTTTTTTTTTATTTTTTTTTCAACGTTTATTTATTTTTGGGACAGAGAGAGATAGAGCATGAACGGGGGAGGGGCAGAGAGAGAGTGTGACACAGAATCGGAAACAGGCTCCAGGCTCTGAGCCATTAGCCCAGAGCCCGACGCGGGGCTCGAACTCCCGGACCGCGAGATCGTGACCTGGCTGAAGTCGGACGCTTAACCGACTGCGCCACCCAGGCGCCCCTCAAAGGACACTTTCAAGAGAGTAAAAAGATGATCCAGAGATTGGGGGAAAATATTTGCAAATCATGCATCTAATAAAGGATTAATATCTAAAATATATAAAGAACTCCTACAGCTCAGTAACAAAAACAACACAATTCAAAATTGGGCAAAGCATTTGAATAGATATTTTTGAAAAGATATAAAAATAACCAATAAGTACATGAAAAGATGCTCAACATTACTAATCATTAAGGAAAATACAAAACCACCATGATATACCACTTTATACACATTAGAGTGGCTAATATAAAAAGAAAATAAAACAAAACAGAAAATATCAATTGCGTCAAGGATATGGAGAATTTGGAACCCTTGTGCATTGCTGGTGGGATGGAAAGTAGTGCAGCCACTTTGGAAAAAATTTGGCAGTTCCTCAAAGAATTAAACATAGAATTGGGACATGATCCAGCAACTTAACTTTTCAGTATATATCCAAAAGAATTGAAATCAGGGACTCAGATACTTATGTACCAAGGTTCATAGCAGTGTTATTAACAATAGCCAAAAAGTGGAAACAGACCAGATGCCCATCAACAGATAAACAGATGAATAGACTATATACATACATTATTCAGCCTTAAAAAAGAATGAAATTTTGGTATATGCCACAACATGGATGAACCTTTGAAATATGCTAAGTGAAATAAGCCAGATGTAAAAGGACAAATATTGTATCATTCCACTTATATGAAATATCTAAAATAAGCAGATTCATAGAAACAGGGCTGAGCGGGGGAGGAGAGATTGGGGAGTTTTTAATCAGTAGAGAGTTCTTCTGGGATGATAAAAATTTTTGTAAATGGATAGTGGCTGATGGTTGCACATTGTGAATGCATTTCATGCCACTGGATTGCACACTTGAAAATGAGTAATGGGGTAAATTTTATGTTGTGTATAACTTACCACAATAAAAAAATAACTTTACCCCCCAAAAAATTATTAGAGATTTCTAAACATACTATATGGATATTTTTATTTATAAATCTTATGGTTTAAATATCAAGTTATTGTAAATCACTTCTACTTCTAAATTTATAAATCTGAGACCTCAATGGTGACTTGTTATGTGGTTGCTATCTATTAATCAAAGTGGACTCACTGTATTGAAATAACAATAACTATATCTAATGTTCATTGAGTACCTACTGTGTACTTGACACTATTTATGGTCTGCAACTATATTAACTCCTTCATTGCTTACATTGGCTAGATATTTTTGTTATTTCATAAAAGAGGACACTGAAGATCAGAGAGATGAAATGATTCTCCTAAGCTACACAGTAGTAGTAAATAGCGGACACAGAATTCTAACACAAGATGGCTAACTTCTAACCTTGTCATTTTAGCTAATTTCAGATTCTATCCAGATTTGTTATAACGTTTATTTTTTAGCTCTGATCTGCTTTTTCTGGTTGATCTTAATATCAATGAAATCTGATAATTCAATCAACAGACATGTTATGCCTTTTTATTTACATATACTCCTCCAAGTCCTGGAAATACAGTGATGAACAATACAAAACTTATAGTAGGTCGGAGAGGAGGAGATAGATAATAAGTAAATAAACAAGTAAACTCAGCCAGATAATTTTAGATTATTTTTAGTGCTATGAGGAAAACAGGATGATATATGGTGAGAGACTAGGGACTCGTGGCTGATTTAAAGGGGGTGATTAGGTAGGATTGCTATGAGGTGTCAGGAACAGAAACCTAAATATTGAAAAGATCTGGAAGTAGAGATTCTACCCACAGCGAGCAATAGACACAGCCCTATGAAAAAATGACCTCAGTGTGGAGCAGAAGGAAGGCCACTGTGGTTTAAAACACCACAAGGACTAAGGCACAGGGATCTAAAGTAACACATAACATAGGTGTGGGCCAGAGCTCACAAGGCCTTGTAGGGCAAGAAAAGGAATTTGGATGTTATATTGTGTGCTGTGGGAAACCCTGGAGAGATTAAAGCTAGGAAATGAAATGATCTAATTTCATTTTACAGAGCTCTCTCTTGCTGTAGGGTGGCAAAGGGATTATGGGAGGCCAGAAGGGAAGCGAGGAAAATGGATATTGTGAGAGTTCAGGAAAGAAAGAAAGAAAAAAAAAAAAAAGATTGTTATTGGGACAACGGTGAGAACAAATGAGAAAGAGAGAAATATCAGTGTCATCTTGAGAGGGTAAATTGGACCTTTTAAAGTGAACTGTACATGTATATTGCAAATGTATAAAGAATGTTGGACTTTCAGAGCTTTAGGAAAAAAAAATACGGATTTAAATGAAAGGAATCCCTGCTCCTCAACCTAGGCCAGAATTACAGAGGTGGTTTCAGATTCATAGGATGACTTCTTTACTTTTCTCTGGATAGAACTTTCTTTCTCTCCATTGTTCTATCTTCTGACTGAATCTCTCCTATAGTTAGTCAAAACTGAAAATAATATTCAAAGAAAAATGTGACAACATCACAGAGTAATAGACATTCAAACATATTTTATGATGAGGAAAATATGTAGAAATTCTATTTGGTATTTCAGAATATTAAATAATGCAATAAAATCTCCCAGAGGTACATGTGGGATCATTACTAGCCAGTGCTATATTTTTGTATTCTGTGGGAAGCCAAACTCTGAGTTCATAAAATCTTTCTCTACTTCACTATCTTTCCTCAACATCTTTCAACATTCCCAAAAGTAATTTAGATCTAACATTAGGATGAATCTGTCATTTGCATGGCAAAGATGTAAAGATCAGTAGCATTTGCCTTGCATGCACTGATTCTTGTATTCTTTTACAATCTTGTATAATTTGTATGTGGAAGGTATTATTCAGGCATTTGGCAAAAAAAAAATATTGCATGAACCCTTTTTAATTTGGTATATTGGATAAATTTATAGGGCCATGACTCTGTCTGATCACTAACCCCATACCCTGTTTGTTCTCTTGCACAAACCAGCACACTGTGGCACCAGCTAAAAACATTTCTAATCACAGGCTTATCTGCATCTAGTGACCTAGTGGCAAGATATTTGTGGCCTGATTGGGGATTGACCACATCCTGTGGTTACATGTTATTTTTTTGAAGACTCTTTAAATGTTTTAACTGCTTTCATTTGACGTTTCTACTGACTTATTTGTAGTAATAGCTAAGCATTTATGCTTTGAAAATTTCAATTGATATCTTTTTATATATCACATGGATATTTGCTTATACCTAACGATGTTCTAATATATTGTTTATTTTCTATTTTTTAAAGGCTTTAATACACAGACACTTGGTAAATACTTGTTAAAAGGATAAATGTGCAAATGATTGGAAGGACAGGAATTTAAAATTCCCCCTTTAAAGGGAAATTTTAGCAATAAAAATTACCCATAATTCTGCTTCCCTGTTTTAACTGATTTCATATTTGCACCTTTTCTTCCACAGTAATGCTTTTGAGCTACTAATATGTCTCAGGCATTGTGATAGGCTTGTGTGTTAGACATGGGGATACACAAATAAATGAACAACACATGGTTCCTGCCATGTTTGATTTTGAAATATAGTTGGGGATTTAGGTACATAGCAGATGGTCTTAGTGTCATATGAAATTTCAATCAAGTACAGTGCATTCTGAGTGGGTTTTAGAGAAGCCTTCCTAGAGAAGTCCAGGGCTTCTCTCTTGAAGAAAGCATAAGCTCAAGGAAAATAAAATATTGAATAATATTACAAAACATGGAAACATAATGCAAACAGTCAAAGTCCAAGGTAGTTGCTATGGAGTGAGAGCTCTGCAAGTGAGAGCTAGGTCATCAAGGTCTGAGAAACTATATGCTCCAGGCCAGTGAATCTTAGCTTTTTGGGAAAAGGTCACTGATACCTTGACACTGCACTTGATGCACATATGTACAGGGTAAACCTATAAGAAGCCTTGACATAGGGAATGGGTAGCCATGGAAGAGTTTTTAGCAGGGAAGTCACATGGTTAGATTTGCCTTTTAGATAGATCATGCTGGTTGCAATGTGGAGGAAGATACAATTGGAAGGAGAGTGATCAGTCATGAAACCAATATATTTCTCCAGTCGAGAGATTATGTGGTCATGACGGCAGTAGAAGGGATGGGGGAAAAAAAAGTATTGTGAATCAAGAAATATTTAAAAGACGAAATTAACAGAGCTTATCAATTTATGGAGAAAAGTGGACAAAATTAGTCAAGGATGATTAGCCAGGATTTTGGCTTGGTTGACTTTGTGCACAATGAGATGCGGGATATGGAAGGAGCAGCAGGTCTTGGGATAAAGGCAATGAAGTTAATTGAATTTAAGATGCTTGTGGGACATCAAAGTTTCATGTTCATTGCATGCACATGCTAGCTTAAATCATAAGATGTATCATCTTCACAAGGGAATTACCTTATTTCGTATTGAACACCAAGGAGGTACCTGGAAAAAAAAAGGGGGTATTTATAAACAAGACAAATAGGAGGCAGTTCCCAAGAACAGAGTATTATGGAAACAAAGAAATGTGGAACTATTGGTTGTCAATGTCAAAAGTAATAGGGAAACCCAATATAAGGTGAGTAGAGTTTAGGTGAGGAGATCAACGAGATCAGGAAGAAGCCCAGAGATGAGAACATGGAAGAGTCAAGGGGTAGGGATTCCTTTTGAGGAAAAATCACATGCTGTAGTCACAAATTCTAATATAGGTATTTATTTACTCTAACTTTAAATTCACATCAACTACTCCTACCCTTGTCCACAGCTTTGATTTTGTCACCACCCAAATCTGCTTCAAGGAACTAAAAGAATAGATGTGGGAAGGGCTGACCAAATGGGCAGTGAAGTCAGTAAAAATAGTAGATAGCAGGACATGGGGGGAGAAAGCTAGAAGTGACCTTTTATAATGCTAAGGGTAACAGCGATGAGGGAGTGATAGATGGTGATATGGCAGATAGCATAAGCTTCAAAGGAGAAGGTTGTTTTACAGGTAAATGAGGGAGAGCTCATATGTATTTATATTTTTTGCAATGATGTGAATATACTGAATTATTCTGTATTCTAATACTTTCACTTGTAAACACATTTTTCATGTTCATACATCATCCTCATAATTTTAGTTTTGGTGTAACATCATACTGTTGTATCATAATTATTAACCCATTATTGTGAAGATGGTCATTTAGGTTGTTTTCTAAACTTTTGCTATTAGGGATAACGCTTCATTAAATAGTTCCTATTACCATAGCTTTGAATTTCTTAATTTAATTCAGATGCTTTCTAAGTTTAGTGATTTTGCAGCTTTTAAGAATCATAAAAAGCAAATTCCTAAAGGAAATTTTTTTAAAATAATTTATTGTCTTGTTAGGTAACACATAGTGTATACAGTTAGTCTTGGCTTCAGGAGTAGATTTCTGTGAGTTTACTTAACATCACTTACATACAACACCCAGTGCTCATCCCCAAAAATGCCCTCCTCCATGCTCATCTGCCATTTTCCCTGCCTCCCCAACCCTCTATCACCATCAACCCTCAGTTTTTTCTCTGTATTTAAGGCTCTCTTATGGTTTGCCTCCCCCTCTCTTTGTAACTTATGTTTCTTTCCCTCCCCCTATGGTCTTCTATTAAGTTTCTCAAATTCCACATATGAGTGAAAACATATGATATCTGTCTTTTTCTGACTGACTTATTTCGCTTAGCATAATACGCTCCAGGTCCATCCATGTTGTTGCAAATGGCAAGATTTCATTCTAAAGGGAAATTTTTAAATCACCTGAAATTCCTTTTGTAAATCGAATAGCCCCATTTTTATCCAACAGATGATACTCTGAGCATAGTAGGCTTAAGGTCAAAGACTCAAGGATGATGGCAAGAGTGAAGGGCACAGAGGAAAAGTCATGTCCAGGAATTGAAATGTTTCACATTCAAAGAATCAAGGGCAGGGGAAGATGTTTTTTCTTAAGAGGGTGAGAATTCATATATGTATGAAAATCTTCTTGTTTGATGCTCATCTTTTCCAATTTGGTTACCAGGCAATAAAGTAGTTTCAATATAAAGAATTATTATAGAAAGTGTTTTATGAATGAAAAGTAGATATTTATTTACATTTTATAAATGAAAAGTAGGTATTTGAATTTACAAGTGGGAGTTTAAAAGAAACTATCTGTACAAGGCGTCTCTATTTCATAGCTTCACCAAGGAATTTTTAAATTCTAGGCTAGCTTCCTTTTACACTACCACAGCCTGTGATATTTTTCACTAAATTCTTTCCTCCCCTTTTCCCCAAGGACTGCTTAATGTGAAAATTGGTTTAAGTAAAATATGAACCTTGATATTAAGTATATTCTGGGGATATATGATACTATGCTGAATTTGCTTATTCTTACTGTTTATGTAGTAAGGAGTTGAATACAAGTATACTCCAGGCTTGAATAATGTAGTTAAATAGACACCCACTGAGTGAACATCTAAAACAGAATTCTACCACCACCTCTTATCCCATTGTTTTCAAAAAAGTACCTCCTAGAGAATCACCTTTCCTTCTCCTTCTCCAACATTGAAGATCTGGAGGATAGCACCATCCAGCAATCTGTCCATCAAGCAACCTATCTTAGAGTTGGAAGTGCAAGAAGACATTGAAACATACTAGGGTTTCCTTTTCAGGGTCTCAAAATGGTTTAGTGCAACACCCTCTTTCCTCTGGAGTTGGAGGCAGGGAGAAGGGAAGCATACACAAGAGAAACTAGAGTGAGGCTTCTGTGAGAGACAAAGTGAAGAAATCTCTCAGTGAAAACCCACACATTATACTTTAGACACCCAGATCCAGAGAGTCTGAGCATGCTTTACATTTAGGGTCATACTAAATCTGATTTGTGTTATACTATAACATTTGTATTCCAGCAGTGAATTGCTCTCAATAATGATTCCTACAAATAGTTTGTGTAAGAATTTTTTTTAATTTTCAAATCCACATTCTAAAGATCATATTATCTTACTGTTGAATAGTGATAAAACTGCTACTTACTGTGAATTAGGAGTTTGTAGCTTTGCAAGGCTGAATTAAATTAAGCTTTATGTTCCTGAGAACCTAATTGTCTATTGAAAAAAAAATTCCATTGAACCAAATGACTAAGCCAAGCTTCAGTAAATTAAGTGCTTAACACAGTGGCTTCCACATAATAAGCAACAAATAAATATTTTTTTGATTCAGCAAACAATTATTAAATTCAAGTTCATTTTGTCTTCCTGAGCTGTTGTGATAAAAAAAAATGGAGGCAATCTAAGATTTTTGTAGGTGCCAATTAAGTATAAATTTGTTATTCCTTCTTTTGCATGTTAGCCTGAATAAGAAACATAGGTATATGTACTTAGAGCTCAGGTGAGGAAGTCTGATAATTTAGATTATCTGAGAAGCTATCTCACATCCCTTTAGAAGGTGGCGTAAGTAACACAAAAATACATGAGTAAATGAATATTTTTTTCCATTGACAGTAATGTGAATGGTCTAGGCCTAGGTATGTCTTTCTATTGTAAGTAGGCAATATGCTAAGAAAGTGAGTGTAAATAAGATTTCAAATCATCATTTAACATGGTAATTTTCATGTTGATGTAAGGTTCTTAGCTATTTCTTAATGGAACCTTGGCAGAACCTCTTACTTGCAAAATAGACAAAGAAGTCTTTACTACTTTTTATTTAAAATAAAATATATCTTCCTTTCCTTAGAAAAAATGTTCATAATTCAGAAATTTGGCTACTTATTAAGAGGTACAAACTTCCAGTTATAATGCCACAGGGAATATAGTTGATATTGTAATAACTTTGTGTGGTGACAGATGGTAACAAGACCTATCGTGGGGAGCATTTTGTAATGTATAAAAATATTGAGTCACTATGATGTACACCTGAAACCAATGGGATATGGTATGTCAATTATACTTCAATAAAAAAAAGAAATATGGCTCTTTAGACCAGCCAGTTAATCTGAATTACTGCAGCTTTACTGTGATGCTTATTTTTTCATTTTGAAATTCATTGAATGTTTTATAGCCAATAAAAAATAAGATTAAATTACCAGAGTAAATGGGGCTACATTTTTTCAAACCTATTAAGCAAGTGGGTATGTTTGCAAGTGTATGCATACATATGTGCAATAAGCTATTCATTAATATTCCACAGACCCAGCTAAAAAATGCAAGTAAAAAATAAGAAATTTGTTGTCTGATAATAAGTAGTACTTTGATAGTACTGAAGCATAGCTGAAGCATGGAGAAAAACTTATGAGCTTAAATGCCAAACCTAGAAGGGGCACCTGGGTGGCTCAGTTGGTTAAATGTCCGACTTTGGCTCAAGGCATGATCTTGGGGTCTGTGAGTCCCAGCCCCGCATCGGGCTCTGTGCTGACAGCTCAGAGCCTGGAGCCTGCTTCAGATTCTGTCTCCTTCTCACTCTGTCTCTCTTTCTCTCTCTTTCTTTCAAAAAATAAACAAACAGAAAAAAAATGCTAAACTTAGAAACAAGTACTAAATTATTTATTAATGACTAAATCAAAAAGGTTGGGAATAAAACCAAGAATAATTTTTGGTAATTTTTAAAAAATGAGGGGCGCCTGGGTGGCGCAGTCAGTTAAGCTTCCGACTTCAGCCAGGTCATGATCTTGTGGTCCGTGAGTTCGAGCCCCGCGTCAGGCTCTGGGCTGATGGCTCAGAGCCTGGAGCCTGTTTCTGATTCTGTGTCTCCCTCTCTCTCTGCCCCTCCCCCGTTCATGCTCTGTCTCTCTCTGTCCCAAAAATAAATAAACGTTGAAAAAAAATTTAAAAAAAAAATGAAATTATTGTCCTAGGCATCCCTTTAAGAGGAATTGTTTCTATAACACTGGATAAAAATTAATCCAGCATTATCTTTTCAAAAAAAAAAAAACAATAGTTTTTGTTTTGCTTTGTTTTGTTTTATTCTCATTGGATGATTCTTTATTCAGATCTTTGGGGAAATGTTGTGCCACCAGAAATTAACTTACTACTAGTTTCCAGTGTGAAAGCATAATCTCATAGTCATATAATCACTTACCAAAAGGATGCTTGTAGAAAATGGAAAGTTGACAACATTTGGAAGAATGTAGCTTCTGGAAGTCCCATTAGTGGTAAAGTATACCATGAATATTTACTGTGAAGAACGGAAGGAAAAAATATTGAGACAAAATAAGAGGAGATGGAGATTCCTACTTCAATCCTTTTGTTGCTTTTCTGTCTCCTTTCTCCATTAAACTCCCAATGTTGCTTGGACATTCCTGTCCCATGTTTCTTCCTGGATAACTCTTCCTCATTTATGTTGGTTCCTCTTCAAATAGCACCTCCTCTGTGAAGTTTCCACTGACCCTCAGAAAGAAATTATAATTCCTTCCTCTCTTTTCCCTTATCCTTTGTGAATGTATTCCTCTCATTTTGCTTATTGTTGGTACAAACGGTATAACTTCTTAATCCAGATACAGTGGTCTGGAGCCCTCTGTGAAGCAGGTAGCAGGAATTCACCATAAGTGACAAGATGTGAAAGAACTCCCGTCCATACTGGCGTTGGACATCAGTTGATAAAATGCTCCAGTGTGGATGTTACTTAACTGCTTATTCATCAGCAAGCTTTTATAGAGTGCACATATGTTGCATTTGTGCTAATTTTTCTTCCTTTTATGATTCCAAAAAGATGAGTGTTGGGAGAAGCTTTTTTACTTAGGGGTGCACATACTTCCCCTGTGTTTAAGAAGATTCCCTGATTTGCAATGTCTTAAGGATCCTAGCTTTATAAATAAACCTATGCTTTAGTTAAAGCATATTCCATAGAAACTTAATTTTATTTTATGTTTTGGATTTTTCCACTAGTCCAAATGCTTGATGGTAGAACTTTATATCCATGTATGTATGTATGTATGTATGTATGTATATACACACACACATATGCACACACACATACACACATGTATGTATATATACATATGTATGTATATGTATATATATGTACGTATATATGTATGTATATGTGTGTGTGTATTCTTACCTATATCCTTATATCCTTATATATTCTTTATATCCTTACATCTCTTAGTATGGGCAAGCCTCATACATATTACAGACACAGTTCAATAATATTTGTGAAATTAGTATATAAATGACACTGATGTGTAGGTGACAAGCTTAACTCTCCATGAAGTTATTCGGGTATCAGAAAGAAAACCAAGAAACTAAATGTGTCTCTAACTGGCTCCAGTAGGAGAACTTCTGTTATCCCCCAATTCGCAAAACAATAAGCACTGTTTAATAGCTGGCAGCTACAGGTAGTTTAAGCCCTTCCTTTATAAACATCTAGACACTCAGTGTGATCAACACTAACAGTATGTCCTCTGCAGCAGAGAATCTGTTGCTCTCCTGAGTATTAAAGACTGATAAATGCTAGGATCTCCTGTCTGTCATCTTGGAAAACTCAAATGTTCCAGGACCTGAAAAGTCTGATGTCTTATAGGGATGTATCATCAAATTACTGGCTTGACTCATCTTTCACCTCTATTCTAGGATTCTTTCTGGAGTACCGTTTGTCAGAAATACGTTCAAGTCTCAGCTTTGGGGTATAAATTCACTCATCATTTACACTGGCTTTGCTGCTTTTACAACATGATCTAAACATTTTGTGACTAAATATAGGCTCATTGCTCTGGTGACTAACACCAACTTTTAGATGAATTACTGAGACACAAAAACTGTTTCAGCCCAATTAACTTGTGAAACAAATTTTAGCTGTGGTGGTTTTTTTTTTTTTTTTTTTCAGTCAAAGGCAGTTGCCTTGACATTAACAATGAAAAGTTCACATTCATAGGAAGATTCAGCATAACCTCAGCAGTACTCCTAGACTGTTTAGAAATCAGTAAAAAGGCTATTGATGTGTAGTTTATAAGGTGAAGATTAATTAGTAATATTCATCAGAGAATTAATGGCAGATTTTTAAAGCAGTGATTATAATTCAGGGTGCCTGGGTGGCTCAGTTGGTTAAGCATCTGACTCTTGATTCAGCTCAGGTCATGATCTCATGGTTTGTGAGTTCAAGCCCCACATCAGACTCTGCACTGACAGTGCAGAGCCGCCTTGGAATTCTCTCTCTCTCCCTCTTTCTCTCTCTCTCTCTGCCCTGCTCCTGCTCACAATCTCTTCCTCTCTCTCTCTCAAAATAAGTAAACAAGCAAGCAAACTTTTAAAAAGTTATTATAATTTTTCTCTAGGGATTACATAGGCATAATAACAAAATATGAGCAAAAATTGTGGTAATACAAGATATTTTAATATGGCAATGATTTTAATATGCAGATAAAAATAATCATGTCCATATTGCATTGTTTGAAACTTAGTCTAGTGAATGACAAGTGATAGCACAGGTATCAAGGTTTTAGTTTATCTTTTATGTAGTAGTCCTTCTGATAGATTTACTAAATTTCAATTGTGCAATTCATAGATAATTTCTCTATAGTACTCAAATTATTTCTAAATAGGTGTAATTTTCTACTCTTTTCAAAATGTATTTTGTAAATATTCTCCTGTACTTCTTTAGAATATCTGCAGCATATATGTAAATCTATAAATGGTCATTGTTTTTCTTTCTGTTCGGGGTTTTTTATATTTTTATGTACATTAAAGCATAGGGTATCAGGTATCTTGTTAAGATGTTTGGTATGTGTTGGAAATTTTCCCTTCACTTCTTAAAATAAGTATCTATATTGTTTTACAAGTGAGATTTTATAAATATGTGATATGTATATAAAAAAATTATGTATATGATATAATAACAGCTGGCTATAAACATATAAAAACAACTTTTTAAATATATATGGATATTTTTATTATATGTATTATTAAATGTATATATAATATATATTATCTTTTTAAATATATATGTTATATATAATGTGTATATATATATATATATATATATATACACACACTCTGTTTTATGTACATAGGTTCTGTGATGTCAATTGTTATGTCTTCTTTTGAAGAGTTGAGCATATTATATCAATTCATCCATCCTCATAGTATATGTGTGCATGCCAAGCAGGATTTTGGTGAGCTAAGTGTAGGACTGGTGCAAAGCTATGTAATTGCAAGTTATCAACTACCAAAGAGGTAAGCTGTCGCTTACTTAGTAGACCAGTCTCCAGTCAGAAAAGATACGTACCATGATAAGACATGAGAGAGGCAAACAATTCTTTTGGTCTCCAAAACATAGCTTGCACAGCCCTAAATTTAATTTTAAAATTTCCATAAGGACTTATAAAGGATTCTATAAATGTCTCATACCTCACACACACGAAAGAAAGATCATTTACTCTAAAATTTGATATTTCCAGAATGAGAACACCTTGGGTGCCTCAATGAATGTCCTTGGGTATTTCAAAGGCATATCTTGGTGAGTCGGGGATTATATGAACTAAAGTACTCATGGAACTTTGTCAAACATAGACAGAGTCACCATTAGTCTGTTGGTGTTTCTGTGCCTTTAGAAAAATCTGCTGGTGTGGTGCCTGGGTGGCTCATTTGGTTAAGCATCCAACTCTTGATTTCAGCTCAGGTCATGATCTCACAGTTCATGAGTTTGAGCCCCATGTGGTGCTCCATTCTGACAGTGGGGAACCTGCTTAGGATTCTGTCTCTCCCTCTCTCTCTCCCTTTCCCCTCTGCTCTTGCTCTCTCTCTCTCTCTCTCTCTCTCTCTCTCTCTCTCTCCCTCTCTCTCTCTCTCTCCCTCTCTCCCTCTCTCTCTCTCTCTCTCCCTCTCTCCCTCTCTCCCTCTCTCTCTCTCTCTCCCTCTCTCCCTCTCTCTCTCTCTCAAGATAAATAAATGAACTTAAAAAAAAAAAAGAAAAAGCTTCTGGTATGGGCACTTTGCTTAATGAGTGGAATAGGGTTGGATTACAGCCCTCCCTTTCTCCCTTGATTTGTGCCTTTGTGTAAAACACAGATTACACAACCTTTATCTGGTCATGGGTGTGAATGGGGAAAAAGGCTATCTTTTCTTTTTGCAATTTATGAATAGGCAAAATACAGCTGAGAAAAGTTTTAGCCTGACCTGACCTCACACAGTTGGTTAATATCAAACCAAAATATTGAATTCACTTCATTCTCTATTTGACCATGATGCCTAAAAGTGAAACAAATTGTCAATTTTATTAACTGGCTGATATAGAGCTATTTATTATTAGCTTTTAAAATTATGGTAAGGATAATTTTCTAAAGCCCTCTGGAACCCACAGAAGAAATAAGAAATAGCAGTTTGTAGTAGTCTTCATTAAATTATACTCTTTATGTTTTCATCATCATCATCATCATCATCATCATCATCATCATCCTTATCATCATCATCAAACATTTTGGTTTGATGCTTTTATATTGGTAAAATACACATAGCATAAAATTTTCTATCTTAACCATTTTTAAGTATACAGTGAAGTGTCATTAAGTTCATTCACATTGTCATGAAACCATCATCACCATCCATCGCCAGAACTCTTTTCATTTTGCAAAACTGAAACTTTGCACCCATTAAACAATAACTCCATATTCCTTTCTCCCCTGAATCTCTAGCAACTATAATTCCACTTTCTGTCTCTAATTTTGACCTCTATAAGTACCTCATGAAATCATACAGTATTTGCCTTTTTGTGACTGGCTTACTTCACTTAGCATAATGTCCTCAAGATTCATCTATGTTATAGCATATGGCAGAATTTCCTTCCTTTTTAAGGCTGAACAGTATTTCATTGTCTATAGGTACCACACTTTGCTTCTCTGTTCATCTTCCAATGAATAGTTGGTTTGCTTACATGTTTTAACTTTCATGAATGATGCTGTTGTGAACATGGATGTACAAATATCTCTTCAACACCCTGCTTTCAGTTCTTTTGAGTATATACCTAGATATAGAATTGATGGGTGTGTGGTAATTATAGTTTTAATTTATTGAGGAACTGTTGTACAGTTTTCCACAGCAGCTGTACCATTTTACATTACCACTTTTCTACATCTTCACCAACCCTTCCTTCCTTCCTTCCTTCCTTCCCCCTATCCTTTCCTTTCCTTTTCCTTTTCCTTTTCCTTTTCCTTTTCCTTTTCCTTTCCTTTCCTTTCCTTTCCTTTCCTTTCCTTTTCCTCTCCTCTCCTCTCCTCTCCTCTCCTCTCCTCTCCTCTCCTCTCCTCTCCTCTCCTCTCCTATCTGCTGTCCTAATGGCTGTGAGTGGGTATCTCATTGTGGTTTTAATTTGCATCAATTTTTTTTTAATGTATAGCTTTACAATTTATTCCTTGCCTTCAAGAAGCATTCATTTTGTTATGCACATCTTTGGAATACATTGCCTGAGTGTTTAAACAATCACACAATCCTAGATTAAGGCAGTTTATTGAATCACACACACAGAGATTATATAATAAGCTTAATGGCTGATTTGCTCATTTGGGGAGGTCAGTAATATTAACAGAACAAAAATAACCCATCCATTTCTGCTTTTTCTTTATTCTCTGTGCCCAATTAATTGTGGTTAGCAGTGTTGTTTTCATTCATGCTTTTTCTTGGTCATAGAATAGAAAAAACAGTTTTAAGAATATGAACTTTTGATAGTGGTTCATATTTTCCACATGCATTTGTGAAAGATGAAATGAGAAAGGAATTGCAGGGTTGGCAGGAGTTGGGGATTGTGGGAGGATACAGAAGGTATCAAGAATAAAGTAGAATAAGATGAGAGAAAATGAAATCCAGAGTGATATTGAAAGGATAGATTCAGTAATCACAGATTAGGCAGAAAAACAAGAATAAAGTAAGTGCTCCTTTGAAGGATTTGGAACCTTGCCATCCCACTCCACTCCCCAACTCTGCTGAATGACCACATGTTGGATGGTACCTGTGAATGTCTGTCCTGTGTCTGATATCCCAAAGTGTGCCTCTCCCAGTGTTTTGCCTTTCCCTTCCTGGCCAGAATCATTTTTGAATGGAATCAGTTTCAATGGCCTGCCTCAGTTTTATCATCTAAATTGTTATTCTTACTATGACTCAGCAAACCTATTTACATCAGGATCAATAAGAAACTCTTTGGACCTTCTAGTAAAGCAAACTTCCAGCCTTTCAAAATTCCCATCATCCAATTTGGAATTCATTCAGAAAATCATTTCTGAACAACTTCAGGTAATACACTACTTCAGAGGTGTCATCAAATACTAGATATCCAGCTAGAAAATAGGTTATATAAGAAGTTGATCTTGGCTAAATAAGATACCAACAATGGTATTAAAAATGAAGCCAGGGTTATGCTTGTAATCCCTCCCTCCTCGGTTTGCATCAGCTGCCCCCCATGCCCACCATTGTAGCTTTAACAGGACTGGATGACACATGTGATTCTGCTTGTGTCATGGTTACACCACTTGACTCTTCCTGAAACAGTGGTCATCCACCAGGAACTTATGTTTCCGAACCTATGAGAGAGTCATAATGTCAAATGAAGTTGGACAAATAAATGTTCTTGTTCTCTGTATTTAATTTTGGTAACAAGAGGCATAGGTTCGGTTCTTTAAAAAATGAAATGTTACACATTTCTTCCCCAGATTGTAAAACACCATGCTTTCATTCCCTTTTCAATCTCCAGTCCAGTTATGTGACTTATAATGAATTCAACAAATTCTTCTACATTTGTGATCAGACAGGATTATTTCATAGACAAACTCTATCTTGTGGGAAAGATACTACAAGATCCAGGACCGAAATATATGATTTTGTAGGGGGAAACTGCCTGAAAAATCCTTACCTTCTTATCAAAATATAATGGTTAGTGATATATGAAGAATACCCACCTTAATGCACTGACATATGATCATCTCCCACATATGCCTCTCTCTGAGATATAAAACTCTGGAATCATTCACTTGAGAGCATTTAATGAGCTTGTTAAAGGCACTATGACTCAGCTCTGATTATTTTATAGTGAAAACACAACAGATTTTACCCTCCCAGAGCTACCATACTAGTAGAGTGACAAACATTAAGCAAATGAGTACATAAATGAACACATAATTATATTGGTGATAAGTGTTATGAAGAATAACACAGGGTTCTAGGGGGATAAGATAATGTAGATGAGTGGAGGTCTGAGGATATAAAATTTAAGCCAAATTTTAAGAGTCACCCAGTAATAGAGGTATTGAGAATAGAAGTATTCCAGATTGAGAATATCCTGGAAGAGAGACAAGCATGTGAAAAGGCCCAGGAATGGGAAGGATTTTGGTGCACTTGAGGAACTGGAGGAAGGCCATTGTGGTTGGAGTAGGATGGAGAAGGGGTGCCAAGGAGGGTCAGAGATGGGCAGAGTACAAATTTGGCAAAGACTTGAAGGTCATGTCCAGTATCACCGGACAGCTATTTAAAGGGCTTCCTATAGTCATGGGACAAAATATGAAGCACATTTAAAGCTGGTTTCTGGAGAACTGATGGCAGAGGAGCAGGAGAGGAAGTAGGGCCAATTAAGAGGCTATTGCAGTAGTGCAGGTGACAGACAGTGACTGCTAGTGGCACCATTTGTTCTTCCAGAGCCCAGTTTTGGACTCTACTATCTGCTTAGACTCATAGTCAAGGCTGTAATCCTCATGAAATTTTATAAATGTTTCATTCATTATAGAACTACTTTCAACGATTTCTGATATAAATCATAAATCTATAGACCAGGAACAAAACGACAGTTCATTCTGCTGGATAACACAGAATGAATCAACATCTCTACAAATAACAATAGCAGCAACAAAAGTATTTATCTTTTTTGATATGTGAAGTCTCATCTTTTCATGATTCCAGGATTATCTTATTTTTCCCTGTGACCCCTAATGTTCTAGAAATTCATAAAAGGCAATTAATGCTAAAAATATATAATTAATATGCCTCATTTAATAACAGAACTCTAACATTAATTTATTCACAGAAGTTTGAATTAGTTAATGAACACTTTATTCATGAGGCTGATTCAATTTGACTTTGTATGAAATTTTATATAGCATGCTAAATTTTTTTAATGTTTATTTTTGAGAAACAAAGAAAGTATGAGTGGGGGAGGGACAGAGAGAGAGGGAGACACAGAATCTGAAGCAGGCTCCAGGCTCCGAGCTGTCAGTACAGAGCCTGATGTGGGGCTCAAACTCAGGAGCGCTGAGATCATGACCTGAAGTCAGATGCTTAACCCAGACGCCCCAAATTTTCAATCTGTAACTACTGCTTAATTTTGCACTCCATTAAACAATAATGTCAGTATAGAAATATGTTAATATTAGAAAATTCAATAGTTTATCTTCAAGGCAACATGTTCTATTAGAACTCCATCTTTACCTTCCCATTTATCATACATACAACAGAAATGATAAAAATGGTTTCATTTGCACAAGGATGTTTTTAAATAATGGGAACAATGAATGTTAGAAAATGAGAAAGAGTGCTGTCAGAGATGCTTAATTCAAAATAAAACTCTACCCCTTAAACTTCTTTAACAGCTAGAATGGTTCATTGAAAATTACTAGAATGCTAGGCCCTAAGTGTTTTTAATAGTCTTCTTTAAATAAAAACACCTTAAGAAATAAAACCTATTGCCATATATAAATTTTAATGTTTTTTTTTCCTTTTTAAGTGTGTGTAAAGTCCAGACTTAGAGTAGATGAATAGCATGGTTTTCTGACTTGTTAATTCATTTAATCATTACTTCAGTACTCCTTAATTGAATAAATATTTGGGGTTAGAAAAAAGATCAGTAAGTTATGAATCCTAGTGATTTAAGATATGACAATTCTCTTGGAATATATACTATACTTACGGAGCTTCTTCTGGAATATACAGTATATTTAAGGAGCTACTATAAGCAGCAATATCATTGATGTCAATAAGCTTTTTAATCGATATTTGGTAACATTTCACAAACCACACTTGTTTGTAATGCAGATTTTCTAGGTACCTGTGGTCAAAAAAAAGATAAATATGGTTATATATCATATTTACCTACTCATATTCATTCAAAGGAAGAAATCCTACAAAACTGTTATTATAGGGATAATAATGGTTTGTTGGAAGTATCATCTGTCTATTATTTAATTATTTTGTATTATAATTTATGTGATTGCATTATTATTGTAATTCTAACTGGGGAAAAAACCTAGGTGAGCTATTAAATGAAATCACATGTACATGTAACCATGGTTTTCAGAACAAGCCCATATGAAGCTTTAAATAATTTTAGATGCACATTTTATTTGTAAAAACAATAGGACTGAAAATAGTGACTCTAGCATTAAAGGACTTATAAATATCCAGAATGCAATGGAGAGGAGTCAAAGTTGCATAAGCTTTCAGACATGTTAAAAGTCTTTAGTATTATATCTTTTCCATTAGGAAAGGAAAATCCAAAAGAAAATAGTAACTAGTGATCTCTGGAACATGTTATCATTTGGTGAAAATAATAAATGGTGATCTCTGGAACATGTTATCATTTGGTGTTATTTCAGAACTTATTAAAGCAAGTGAAAACCAGAAAGAAAAAAGAGCTATCTGAAGAGCAAATTTATTTCTCCTTCCATAATGTACACACCAAGATTTATAACTTTACCCAGTGCTTTTTCAAATCACTCATGCCTTCTAAACTTGTGGAAAGATTGACAGTGTAATTATTGGAATGGCTATGTTGTGTGGTGATTGAGAGCAGGAACTATGGAATGGATGGCCCGCCTGTGCCACTTATATCTGTATAATCTTAGGCAAGTTACTTCTCTGTACCTTCATTTTCTCATCAGTAAACTGAGCTAGTGGTAAAACCCATCGCAGACAATAATTACAAGGATTTATGAGTTAATATGCTTAGTACACTGTGTAGCACATGGTAACCAAATGTTATCTATTACAACATTAAACTCCAAAGTTGAAATTTAAAATCAAGCCATATCCTAATAGATTAGGAAATGGCTGATACATGAGAAAATGGTTCACGTCACTAATAATCAAGAAATATTAACGTGAGATAACTTTTTCTAACTTTTTTTTTAATTGGGAAAAAACTGTCGGTACCTTCATGATGTTTGCGTAGGGGTGGGTAACAACCACTTTGGAAGGCAGTTGGCCTGGACTCATACACACATATGCATATGTCTATTTATTAAATAGGGAAAAGACTTCTTACACAAAATGGTGCCCATGACCTTAAGTGAAATGAAAAAACAGAAGTAGCCTAATAATTTACCTATATTGCATGATTCTACTTTTGTGAGGAAAAAAAAAATGTTTTCTTTGTGTTTGCAAGGGTACAAGTATATTTAAAGATACACAGAAAATTGAAATGATATACATAAAGTTAAAATTAGTTTTTTTTCCAGAGGGTGGAATTGGGGTTGAGGGACAAGGGGGTACTTGGTACACTTCCATATTTTTAAAATTTGCTAAAAAAAAATCACATTAAAAACATATATTTGAGGGGGGAGCCTAAGCCAGAAAATCACTGGTTAGGGAATTCTAGCCCCAGAACAACAGTCTTTTGGACCTGGAGAAGTAACGGATCCGAAAGATAGTTACATTTACGTATATACAGAGCATTGGTTTGAATGTGCTTTGTAGAGTAACTAAATCCAGTTGCTGAGTTATGGGAAACTCTTCACTTAAAGATGGCTGACAGATATGACTTCTTAGTTGGCAAGAGATCAAGTTGCCAAAATCCCTAAGTCTGTGTTGACTGGCAAATACATGGAGCATAAAGGAAATTGGGGTGCTTTACAAAGAAAATCTAGCACTCAGCCCAAAAGCAATATGTATTTTATAAGGCCACCTCTAGCCCATAAAGTCATGTGTACTGCAGTCTAAAAAGCAAGTCCGTTCAGAGAGATGCAGACTACAAATGCATACTCTATAGCCTTGAGTAGTAAGTGTCTTCTCTTATTGTTCAGAAAATATTTTTAAACTGTTCACCACACTTCATCAGACCTTAGTTAATATTGGGAGAATTAAAATGAAGAGTTTCATAGAGATTATTTGTGGAAGAGATATCTCTGAATATGGTTTTGGTATACAGAAAATTGTGTCCTCAGGATCTAGTGATACAAAGATATGTAGAAAAGATGGAAATGTTTAGATTAGTATAGATTGTTATGAAATCTGTAATGTAGTGTCTTAAAATCCTTTGTTTTGATAATTTTCAAAACAATCTGAAAAAAATTCTATATGAACATGGTGCAAATCTATTGATGCTTATTATTATTTTTAATGACAATATCTTGATTATCTTTACAGAGTTACTGGAGGTGAACTGTTTGAAGACATAGTGGCGAGAGAATATTACAGTGAAGCTGATGCCAGGTAAGTGACTTGCCCTGAGCAAGATACAAGACTCAACATTCAAATGACACTTGCTCAATATATCTCTTTATAAATATATCATAACCCTTAGTATTTATGAGACTCTCATAAAACCATCTTGGACTTCTTCTCATAAATGAGTCCCTCTTAATTGCTATTTGTCTCTCTTAATGTTTCCAAAATAATTGGTTTGGGGAAAAAATTAGAATCTGGTCTAAATTTTGTTATTATCTAGCATCTACAGTTAGTCTTTTAAAAATGAATAATAAAATATACACTGTATTGGGAATGACTTCTGCTAAAGAGATGTACTCTTTTAGCAAAGTTAAGAGATAAAAGATTAAGATCTTCTAGTCTCTAGATCCTGAGCTGCCCATGATGGTAGTCCCTAGTGTCACATGGCTATTTTAATTTCAATCCGTCAAAATTAAAGTTAAATAAAAAATTTAGTTTCTCAGTTGTACTAGCTACATTTTGAATGCTTAATAGCCTTAAGTGCTAGTGACTACCAGTTGAAGATAGCAGATATAGAACATTTCCATCATCATAGACCATTCCACTGAACAGCCCATGTCTAATCAGAGAGCATAAAAAGAAATAGAGTACAAAAGCCCAAGTGGTCTCCTTAAAGCATTTATTAGCTGTTTAACTCTTTGGAAATTCCAGGATAGCTTTTGGAACTCTCATATGAAAAATATTTATTCAGGTATTTCAGAGGGTTCTATATTTCCCAATCTTGTTAATTGTCGTCATCTTTAACAGTGGCTATACTGTATATTTTCTCTCATTTGAAACTTCCTAGGCTGCACAAAGGCAACCTTTTTGAAGTAACATTAATTTACTTGCCTAGGTACTACTTAGACTGTATCATGTTAGTTTTCCTTGATGTTTCTTTACACATATTCAGTAGTTGGCACTTATTTTGAAAACTCTAGCCTTGAGCAATTGACTCTATATTAGCCATGTAAATGAGATATTCTGAAAATTCAGTTACTTATTGTCTGCCCCCATTCTCTAATGCTGTCAGAGCTTCCTAACGCTTACTAATCCCACAGTAGCCTGCCCTCAGCAGATAGTCAGCTGATAGCCGATTCCCTCCCCATCCCTTCAAAGCAGCACATGCATACACATGCTCACTTGCAAATCTCTAATTAATCTTCTTGGTTTAATGCCAGTTTATGACATTCTGTGAACCTTATCTGTACATGACTACATGCTAATTTTTTAATGGAATTTTTACTGCCAAAGTCAAATAGAAACTTCCATGTCCCTTATACTATGATGAGTGAATCACCACTTGTTCAGTTTATCCCATTTCTTACATTCGGCCCCTGAAAAGAGGCTTCAGAGCAGCCTCGCAATTAGCTATTTGCCCACTTGCCCAAAGAGAGTAGTAATTTTAACTAAGGTAGTAAACAAGTTAGGGAATTACATTTATTTTGCTATTTAAAGTTATGTAAAATAGGTTATTATGTTTGAAAGATATTGGTTGAAATTAAAATAGAAACTGTTTTCACTATTGAAGAACCATACAGATAACAGGGTAGACCCTATAAGTTGGATCATTTTATATGCATGTTTCTATTAAGTTTTGGATTTTACTATAAGTTAATTTTTAGGATAGGTCCTACAACAAAATCAAGGAGAAGGAACAAATCTTCCCATGTACAAACATAAAGAAAAAGTCTTTCCTTACTAGTCCTCAAGAACTTAAGAATTGAATCCATTCTCACTAGCAAAAAATGATGTAATTCATTTAATTTGAATTATTGTTTACTTCTTTATTTTGCATTATTCATTAAACCTGATGACTTACACCTGCGGTTGAAGAGAAAGTGAAATATTTCTAAAAAGTAATACAAAGTGAAGGGAAAAAATTCATAGGATTTAAAAAATAATTACCAACACACACTCAAATAACCTTTATAGTCAAAAAGTAAACGATGTTTAGCCACTTTTTAGCCCCTTTAATGGTACTCTTTATAGAGTTAGCATTGGAAAATCATAACCACAGTGATGTTTTTTTTACATTCACATTGTAAGAAATCAGATGGTGATTACTTTTTATAATTCAAGGATTTACTTTGGAGTAATATTATTTTGTACATTAAGTGGTTGAAATGTCCTTATTAAAATGTTTGTTAGTGAATATACCTCTATACATAACCTGTATTTGAATTGCACAGTAAATTTGTACAAAATACATCAGTGTGATCTCTATTATTTTATGTCAGATGACAGTTCATGGGACCTTACAGGTGCCAATCAATGATTTATCCCCTTTATTAGCAATCTGTTTGACATCAGCGAGCCTTTAATAAGAATAGTATAAATTGTACTTTTTGACATTGTATAAGCAAAAGTTTTCCTTCACTGAGGTGTATGGAAATGTATCTAACAATTACTAGTGTGCCAGGGTATTAAAAAGTTTTTTTTTTTTTTTTTCGTAAGTTCCTAGCCCTTCTCCGGAGTATGCCTCTCCTGAAGAGGGATTTATTTTATGTCGTGGGTTTACTTGAAATTTTCCCTCTGTTATTGAGACTTGCATTGGTTTTCCTCTTAACATATTCTACAAGAAGCACCAGTCCTAAGTCAAAATGATAAATGTGTCCCTCCATTTTTTTAACCCTCGTTTCACCTGCCACTTCATCTGTGTTTACCCTCTTGTTTCAACACCTATGTTTAATTGTGACCTCAGATTTTAAACAGTTTAGATGTGTATGAGAAATACTCATAAATTTTATATTGCTAAAGGAATTTCCCAGAGCATTATGGGAATATTTATGAATTTTTCTCCTTGAATATGGAAATTTTGACTTCTGTATACAAGTGATTTAATATGTACACTTGCAATGAAAAAAAACACACAGCTCAAATTGTTTTGTCTGAACATGTCACAAACTCTATGTTGGATGTCATTTTTGTTAGAACCAGAATTAGCTTTATTCAGCGTTATTAAATTCCAATGTAAAGCTAAAAATATGTTGTGAAAATATAATTTTTGTTTGTTTGTTTGTTTCGTTTTAACTTTCATTTTATTTTGTATTCAATGTGATTATGTACCTTTAAAATGTTCTCCCTTCCATTCTGCCCTTGTATCTTTACAGTCATTGTATACAGCAGATTCTAGAAAGTGTAAATCATTGTCACCTAAATGGCATAGTTCACAGGGACCTGAAGGTCAGTATATGGAGTCCATAAATCTGAATCAAAGGAGGTTTTTTTTTCGTTTGTTTGTTTTATTTCTGGGGAAAGGGCAGAGGGTGGGTATTTAAAATGGTTCCCTTGCCTTTCCCAATTTTTCCCTAAAATGACTACATGATGAAATGATAATGCATGATGCCTCTTTCAGTTTGCTCATCTACAGGCTAAATATACATCATAGCAGAAAGGAAAGGACAATATTAAAAACACAACCTGTTAAGTTTCCAAGCAGTAAACTACCAGAGGCGGTTTGGGGGCAGGCTTTCCTGAAATGTCCAGCATTCACCTGGAGATAAACTTGGCCTGTGATGTATGTCCGCCTGTAGATTTAAACACCACTTCTGTTCTGAGACCATGGGTTGCTGTAGCAAAACAACTGGCTACACATTGCTCCATTTGAGTCTGATGAACCCTCAGGCAAGAGGTAATAATTGCCAGCTAAATTAAAGCACAAGAAGTTAATGATTTATCAAAAATTCATTACGTATCCTAATTTCACCTTAATGGTGCCTTGACCGCTAATGTGACAGCCTTTGGAATGATACTGAAAAATGGGAGGGAATAGGGAAGCAGTTTTTTTATATGGGGTGGAGGTGGACCACGACAGCTATAAAATGTTTACTTGCATTCCAGTTCTTTTCCTGTAAGAATTTAGAACTAGGAAATGAGCTCCTGAATTAAAATATTTTTAAGAAGGTTTTTGTCCTCAAACACGTGGATCCACATTTTCTCTCACATCTGGCAAGATCCTGATTGCGCTGAGGTAGTAGTCACTCTACTTGAGCAATATGTTTACATTACTGAAGGTGGTAAAATACAACCCAGTTGTCTGCTGGTTTTGCACTGTAACCCAGTCTCTCTGAGGGTATACAGACAGTGAGTGTAAGCTTGGAACTAACACACGCCCCCTGGTGTTTGCATGCAGTCATTGCATTCAGCAGATCCTGGAGGCTGTGCTACACTGCCATCAGATGGGCGTAGTCCATCGGGACCTGAAGGTGAGTAATGCTGTTGGAGAAGATAAACCACCACACAATTCCTAATGACTGTTCAGCTGCAATTATGCCTGTAAAGGCAAAAATATGAGCAAGAAAGTTGTGTGGACTCATTCCAACACATTACGAAAACACATTCCCTTACCACAGTCTCGCTTATTTCATCTCTTCTCTGATACACACTTGAGACTTACATAAATCCCATTTCATCCCGAGAAATAATGTCCTACCATTAACAATAAATAGGTTGCTATATTTCTTTCCTCCTAAGAATATAGCACGTAATGTGACTTTGAGTACGATTGATGGTCTCTTCTTCAGTCTGAACTCATTCTGTGGACATTGATCAAACATACTATTTTAGAGTCATACTGTGTATACCTAATATAATGTAAATAGTTATGAAAATTATAAAGAGAGTAGAGATAAAGTCATTGAATAGGTTTTTGGCCCAAGTGATTGGTGATAAAGGACCTCCGTTTTGGGCTCTGAAGTCTCTTTCCCTCAATAGTAGTTCCAGGAATTCTGAGGACATTGAGGCTTCCTGGCTCCTTGTTTATTTACATTCCTAAGTACTAAGATACTAGTGCCTTTTAAAACAGATAGGAAAAAGGTCAAACAGATTTAATGTCAAATAATATTTATGTAACCTGTATATGGACTCATACTTTTAAGACTTCACTCAGTTTCTGATACCATTGAGGATGAGAAATGTTCAGATCACTTAGAAATTAAACAGTTCAGGGGGAGGCTTCTCTTTCATCCACTCTCTGTCCCCTTCTGTCAGCACTCTAGTTTCACTTATGGAATTTCAGGGATCTAGTGAAGGCCTAGAAATTTAAGTGAAAGCACTGGGTGGGCAAAATAGCAAATTGTGAGCACTATGCGGTTGTCATTCTTTGTTTCAAGCCTCAGCCACTTCCAGGCATTAGTACAAATGTGGCCAAGTAATGTAGAATGTCAACTGTGTGTGTTCAGTGGGAGGACCTGGGCTGGTTTCTCACTTGCAGACTTCCCTAGTTACGATACATTGGTAAATCTGTAGTTACCATTCATTTAGTATGCTCTGGAAGAATATATCTCTAAGGATCCACAACGAGTTACTTGAAGATGTGATGTGTAAGCAAAGTATCACCTTAGTCTCTCAGATCTTCCTTCGATTTCAATTTGAGTCTGAGAGCTTTAAATGTCAAAAGCAAAGGTATGGTTAAGGGCATTTTCTTTTGGAGAGCCAAGATGGGACTGTGTGCATCTGCTAACACTTTACCAAATGTACCCATCAGGATTAAGGAAAAACAGTATGTTCCTTTGAAAATTCATATCTTTGGCAATCACCTCAAGAATTCCCTATCAGACATGTAGAGAAAGTCCCCGTTTTGTTACTCCTCCGAGCTCTCACTGTACTACTGTCCTAAGTGAATATACATGAGCATACACATTTATTTGTACAATTTTATCAGATACTCAATTTAATACATTATCATTTGAAATATTTTACTCCATGTTATGTAATTATAAGTATACTCTAAAATCCAAGGTTGAAAAAATGTTAATTCTCTTACATGACCTTAAAATCTATCTTGTGGGGTCATGATATTGGGCTTCTGTAAGTGTTCCAACTCAGCTGAGCTCTTCAAAGACTGGAGCTTTAATCAGAGACAGCAGTGGGTCTAGGTTGTGGGCTGTGCAAAAATATATTTTCTGACATAGGAGTTAAATTCACTAGTTAAAAACTCAGGCAGGGGCACCTGGGTGGCTCAGTCGGCTGAGCGTCCGACTTCGCCTGAGGTCATGATCTCGTGGTTCATGGGTTCGAGCCCCGATTCGGGCTCTGTGCTAACAGCTCAGAGCCTGGAGCCTGCTTCGGATTCTGTGTCTCCCTCTCTCTCTGTTCCTCCCCTGCTCGTGCTCTCTCTCAGAAATAAAGATGAAAAAAAAAAAAGAAAAACTCAGGCAGGTGATTTTTAGGGAGGCCTGATACCAAAGGAAATAACCTGCACATCACTCAACAAAATGTTTTTGTTCTCCATCCTTATTTTGATTTTGGGAGAGGATAGGAGTATGCTTTGTGTAGAGCTTGTTATAATTTTTGGGATTATCTTGGTTTCTGTCAAATTCCTGACTTGAATAGATTTCAGTTGAGTCTAGTTTTCAGGGCATGTTTCAGTAGGCCATTTCATAACATGATAAGAGAGTTCATAACATACTAAAAGAATATATTAGAGGAAGTTTATACACACACCCTGAGTGTGCTAAATCTCTGATTTTGTTTTATGTCTTTTATATCTACATGTATACTTTATCTGCTAAGTATACTGCTTGTAATAGTATATTTGCCAATACATAAAATTGAAAGAGATAGGTAAATTTTTTTATTATCAGGCTTTAAACAAAAATTTGCCCTCCTATTCTTAGGTCATATATTTTTGTTTCCATATCTTGATTCATTTGTTAATTCGTATATAATACAGATGTTTGATGCACAGTTTAATTTGTCCATATCAGTGAGAGAAAAACACAGAAAGTGTTCTGTTTTCCATCATTATTAAAGGCACCTACAAGCATATTAGTACTGTACAATTTGTTTGTAAGCCCATCCTAGAACAATAGCTATATTACTGTAATACCTATAATATCTACTTATAATACTACCTATAATACTTCACAGTACCTAATATAGGACTTCATACCTAGTAAATACTTGTGGCATATGCTTTCAATTTAGGAATGAATGAAACTCAATGAAAAGCACATTTACAACATAAAAAGCATCATTGAATAAAATAGCTTTTGTGGATGTTAATTAATATTGAATAAAGAGGATAAGTATATCCTCTTTGATACGGTCATAACATAAAGATCATTATCTGAATAACTGCCACTCTTGGGAGCTTCTTAGTGGAATCCACCAGATGGAAAATTATAAGGATCTAGAGACAAGGCTGAGGCATAGCAGACAATTAGAGGATGTCCTCAAACAAGCAGTAGAATAAGGTTCCATGTGGTGGGATATTAGCATAAAGGAAGCACATCAGTCAGAGCCAGACAGTATCCAGTGGATACACAAGCCTTTTGTCTAATGTGCAGCCAGTGTCAAACCTAAGCAATATTAAGGAGTATCTACCAGTGGTGACATAATTATAGTACTATAGTTGAATATGACTCTCATCTTTGGGAGAATTTGGATCAAGGTGAGATGTTAGTAATAAAAATGATAATAGCTGCCATTTATCAGGCATTTACCATGTACCCTAAACTATGATATCATATGAATCTTAACAGCTTTATGAAGAAGGCGCTTTGATATTCCCCATGTTGCGTAAAGAGAGCTTTAGCAACCACTAGTGAAAGAACTTACTCATGGTCGCTCAGCTAGTGAGATATGATTTGTGCCCAAGCATTTTGTTTCCAGTGTCTGCAGACTTAATTACTACCATTTCTCAATTCGTTAGTTGGATAAATCAAAAACTTTACAGAGGCCAAAAAATAGGTCAAACGATGATGGGAAAGTAATTTCACCGGCAACAGTAAGAATTGGAGAAATGATTTTAAGATTTGTGAATCAAATGATTAAAATGATTCTGCCTATGGATGTTCCAGAACTACACAAAATCTGTATCATTAGGAATAAGAGAATAAGTTACTTTTTAAGATATAATATGGAGTGGAAGGGGACAATATAATTTGCCAATAGATTGGTGTCCAAAGTATAAATTTCTTATTCAGGAAATCAGTAAAGTGGCATTGGTCCCAGCCTTGGGAAAATGAGGCATAGAGAAGAACGATATGCGTTTGCCACATGTAATTTAGGCCACATCAGACAATCAGTTTGAAGTACCTAAAAATAGACTGTTTACAAAGAATGGATTGCTATAACTCAGTGTTGAGTGTTTGTGAACTGAGGATTGAAAAGTCAGGTATAAAGAGAGAGGAACAAACATTCATCAAACATGTCTTGATGAGGCACTGTCATAACTCCGGGCATAAATTACAGAGCAAACTAAGAACAAACCTTATGTGGATAGAACCTATAGGCCACTGAATAAAGATCATTTTAAAATATGTATCAGCTGTTCCTCCCAGAAAGGGATATACATCACATGAATACTGCACCCTGAAAAGCATTAGGTTAAGAAGGTCGCAGTAACAAATCACAGCTCTTGAGGTCACAAGAAGTAGAGGGATATCAAACCAGATGTGTTCTCTCATTTAAGAGCCTGAAGAGTACAGTTTCTGTGAATCAGTTAACAGAAGTCAAAGGAGGCAGCTCTATAGCTGCGTTTTATCATATAACTGTATTTCACACAAAGGGGTAAGATTTCTTCAGTTCAAAGTACAGCAGAAATGGTTACCAAACTACTTCATGAACACCAATCTGGTTAGAAGACTTCATATACACACAATAATCTCTTAGCAGCACATCGACACCTGTAAACTGGCTTAGCAGAGAATGAGCTACCTCCTGAAAAACAATGTTATTTAATGGAAAAGTCATTAGATCAATAGATGGAGAAAGAGAGGGAAGAAGAGAGAGAGGGATAGAATAGGTTTTTAATGAAGGTAATAATTCTGGAGATTTGGGGTCACTTGAAAACTTTTATAGGAATAAAATTAAATTTAAAACCAGAAAAGAAAGAAATTAATTTTCTGGAGGACTATGACATGCAATAAATCCTATTTAGCAATAGATATATCAAATTGTGAATGTCTGTTTTGAATAATTATAAAATCACAATTATTCCACTTTTCTCAGAAGCATACTTAAATACAAGTTTAACAAACTTATCATTTGTGTATAATGTCGAGGTGCTTTAGAAACTATGTAAGTGATAAATTCCATAATTCATTAGTCATTCTGGTGTCTCTTTATTGAACCTGACAACTGTGTGTCAAGCCATAGAGAAACAGTAGGTGATTGACACAGTCCCACTGTGGTCACCCTCACTTCTTTCAGTCTACCTGAAAATATGTGCTAATGATGTAGAAGTAAATAAAAAAAAAAACAGGAATGGAAAACAGATAATTCTAAGGAACTTGCTCCATATATGCATGGTTATACAAATAATACTTCCTAATCACAGACTTACAGCACATGTGTCAGCTGAAAACTCCCTGTGCTAAATACATAAATTCAGGTATCCATTCCATATAAAAATGAAAACAAAAGTCACTTGTACCATGTGCACAAAAGAACTTCTACCATGTTCATGAGTGAGATTGGTATTCAAGCTTTGCAATTCATGCAAACTTTCACTTAGTTTATTTCTAGGAGCTTTGTTCACACCTTCTTTGGCAAAGGAAAAGTGACTGAAAACACACCAAAGCACAGAATGCTTATCTTCATGTTGAAATAATTGATACACTTCAATAGAAGAAAGAAATCTAAAAAGACAATTTCAGTTCCTGAAAACTAATATGCAAAGAAATGTAAGAATTAAATAATAATGGAATAATGAAACTAATAACTAGCTGTTTTTATAATATTCATAAAGGAAAGAGCTATAAAAAAAAGTAAAGCACACATGATGTTGCTGCACATATATAGTCCTAGTATTTGAGTTTTATTGGCTAGGTTTATTGGCTGTGATATGACTGATGCTGAAGATGGTCACCACTTTTGCCAAATCAGTTCCTTCATAAAGATCACATTAATTTAGAAATTCTCATATGTTTGTGAGATTTTTGAGAAGCAAGATTGAAAATATGTCTCATAAGTTCTCCCCCTTGTCTTATTTGGATATGGGTAGTAAATATTTTTGAGTATTTCAGATTCTTTTGCAACTAGCTACTTAGTGGACTGTCTATACCAATGGTATGAAACTTTCCCATTTTTAATCCATTGGAGAAATTCCCTCAGTCTCACATCTTTAAAAGAAGCAATCAGAAAGCTGGCTTCAAGTCCTCCATCTTTTTTGATGTCTCTACCTCATTTAGACACTGAGGAGTTTGAGTCATTTTATCTCCTATGCCAGTCTCTGTCCTCAAAGTGATTCCAGCAACTTGCCTAGGTACTTTGAGATATTTGAACAGATTCAAGAAAATCTCAAATCACAACTAACAAAGTTGCCTCTGCATCCATATGGAAGTAGAAAACAAAACTTGCCAACAGTTGCTGCTCATTACAGCTGATATGCTATAAATGGTTGTTGACACTAAGACCAGATGTCATGGAAAATCCTGCATCATTAGGAAGCAATTGGGTGGGGAAGGAACCTGTGTGTGAGAACATCAGTAGAATCTATTTAAAAACCGACCTAAAAAGTGATCGCATTATAGGAATTTAGAGATAATCTCAATATATAAAGATTAACATAATAGATTGCATTAAATTTAGGAATATAGACATCCTCCAAGTTATAAACATTCATTGCAAATGTGATGTGCATTTGAAAGTTGAAGGGACTCATTAGCTCTAAGACTGTGAGTTACCCATGTCCACACAGGACATAAACCTAGATCTTCATCTTTTTTTAGGTCATCATGTTGCCCATTTCTCTCATGTTCATCTGTGCATTGGAAAACCTGTGTTTCTGATTTCACCTTTCTCCTTTGCTTTACAAAATCAAAATAGTCGAATAGTAGGAGATAAGAGTGTAGTGGTGATCCTTTTTAAGGAAGCAGCCACTAATTAGCTGTAAGACTCTACCATTTCAGCTTTTATGAAATATAATCACAAATTATCTTCCTTTCTGTCGGTGTTCAGAATTTGAACTAACCTACTTGCCAACAAACTTTTGTAGTACAACATATTTTTTAAGTTGGAAGCTATATAAATAGTAGAACATGATAACAGGATTATTCAAATTTTGGATATATTCCAGAGAGTTGTATATAGTTCAAATCTGTGTGCTATTTCTAATGTTTCATTGAAGCTGGTCATTAGAAGCAATCTTGTGATGAAACATTTTATGAAAGCAAAGAATACTTTAATAAAATCAATAAGCATCCTGATTTTACAGTTTGCATTCTGTAATTCAATATTTTAGGTTTGCCTAAAAGATATGTACAAACATGAGGCCATTTTAGTGCTATTAATTTTTAAATCTACACAGTAACCTTGAAAGAGCCCTGCCTTTTCCTGTACATAACTGCAGCTGAACAGTCTTCATGGGTAGAAGGTGAAACACTGATCCAGAAGGATTATTTCCCTGGATGACTCATGAGGCCCTATAGAGAGGTCTTCTAGGTCATCTCTAGGTATGAATATTTGCCCCAGTCATTCAGAGGCCATGCATGATAAAATCCTAAGGTGTTCCATTTCTTCTGAATTGGCAGATACTTGGTGTTTAAGGGCATAATGCACACAGCACTGCCAAGAAACGTTTTTGATCTAGTGATAAGAATAAAAGCACATTAAATATTTTAAAAGTTTACTTACTGATGGCGCTGGCATTTTCTCAACAACTTCAGTATTATTTGATCTAAAGACCCCAAATGACTGAGATTTCTAAAGTGATTGGAACTCGCCTTGAATGAGTGTGGTTGACAAATTAGGACAGATGTGTATTAGCAGAGATCTCTGACATCTCAATGCTTTTGAATGTGAAGGTTACAAAGAACTAAACTATTGCTTAGAGTTTGATGTGGTTTTTCCAAGTCATTTATTCCATAAATTAATAGCTGGAAATCACATTGTGATTAAATTAGAAAATGAGTGAATGTAGTGGGCCATAAATTTTATTAATGAAAACAAAATGTCAAATATTAATAATATAACATTGTTAGGTACTGTACTACATTAATAGACAACAGAGTTCCAACTAATTTTGAGTGTTAGGTTTTTACTAAAAGTTATTTCAGCCTGGAGATCTTTCATATCCTTGAGACATCTTTATCCCAGTGTCCACATTAAATTACCATGTGTTTAGTGTTGAGGTGATTAAAAAAACAAACCAAAAAAACCCCTATCAGCCCTAAGAAATTACAAAGTTTTCCTTACAGTTACCTATTGTCATAATAGTGATGAATCTGATGGCAGTGAACAGCAATAGCCCGAAGAAGCTGGTACTTGATTAAAACTTACTTGCCTACACTCTTATTTCTTGTAGACTTAACCTAATTTTTTCCAAGTTCTGGTTATGAGTCTTTGCTAATTTGCATGGCTGGCTTAATAAATATTGGTTTAGGCTGTGTTTATACAAGGTCAAAACAACCAACAGAATTGCTTAATTCAGTAAGAAAAAAGTAGCCATTTCATGAAAAAATTATATTAGTTTGCTAACACATAAACAGAACCAATTTGAATGACCTGAATATGTAGATTTCCAGACAATTGTTTTGGCACTTGTAGACTCCATTGTTTCCCAACTTTTTTCAGTCCGAGGCACACATCTAAATTTACTGGGTTTTAGCCCAAGGTAAGAACATGTTGAACTACACTCCCAAATGTGTACTTGGGGATGGTGGACTTCGCTGTATATCTTAATCAGCCTCCTTTTCCTGACCGTCTTCTGCCTTTAGTTCCTAAAATCCACAAAGGCGGTCTGGGGAAATTCAGGATTTTGCCCTGATGCCTGTTTTCAAAGTTCCAGTGTGTCTCGATGCCCTGGTTGGGAAACAAGGATAAATAGACACAGCCTTATTCCAAGACTGAGTTATCAGTCCTTGAACAACGATAAATACCCAAGAAAATGAAAATGTGTATTTCTTATAGTATTCCAACATGTGAGAACACATATATAAAGAATGATTTGAATCACACTTTGTAGACATATAAATTATGTTTTAAAAAACTGGCTTATGAAGAAAAAAAAAGCTAACTATAACATTTGGCAAATAGTAGTACACTCTTCCTGCCTTTAAGAATAAACAGATTCTTAAAGACAGCAATTTAATACGTAATTCAGAATAAGACTCCAAAATTTGTTCAGAAATTGTTTGGAAACATTGAGGAATCAAAATCACTACATTTGGGTCCAAACTCTTGAAGTCAACTAGGATTTAATTTGCACAGTTTCATTTGCCAAATGTCTGTAGATTGGTCCAACTCTTGTTATCATTTTGCCAAGTTTCCTTCTGCTGAAAATGTCTGTGCTCTATTAGGCTTCTAAGTCAATGTCCATGGCCAAGTCTGGACCTCAGCAGCCCTTGGAAGCATGTGAGCAGGTCAAGACAGGTGCTTCCATTCATTTGATCTCTCCCCAAGTGTATTCTCTCTTCTGCCCAGTATCTCTCTAGTACATTTTTGCATCTGTCTGAAGCCTGCACACATGATAATTTTTAATCATTTTTCTAACCATATTTTCCCTGAGATTTAGGAATGACAGTCTCCTGGAGAGAGGACAGTGCATGACTTTTTTTTTTCCTATTCTTACAAAATATGTTGTTAGTTTTGAATAGTCACTTAAAATAGGTTCTCACTTCAGTCTCTTTTTTTTTCTTTCTAAATAAAGCCTGAGAATTTGCTTTTAGCTAGCAAATCCAAGGGAGCAGCTGTGAAACTGGCAGACTTTGGCTTAGCCATAGAAGTTCAAGGAGACCAGCAGGCGTGGTTTGGTGAGTAGGGCCTCTCTCTACTTCATGCTGCTCGTTCTCTTCTGGCTCATTGTAGCCCACTTCCCAGCCAAAATAAGACAGAAATGTTGCCTCTAACAACAACCTGACTAAATTTGAAGACATTAGATCTTCATAAGCACTTAATTTTACTGACATTAAAGGGTATATGATCTAGAAGTAATTTAAGGGAAAATATTAATATAAGAACAGTAACATATTGACATTTTCTTAAGGGATGAGTGAGAAAATGAATCCTGTACCAAGAATTAATGGGGAGGGTTGCAGTGTTCAAAAAGGACTTATTTTTCATTTGAGAAGAAATTTATTGTTCACACAGAACCTTACTTGATGCCAAAAACTGCTGTATAAATAGGTACTCAGGAAATATGGACTATTTCACATATTTTTTTGATTAAGAAATTAAGGTTCTAAAAATATTATGTGTGTGTGTGTGTTTACCTTAATTATCTTCTGTTCTTTAAACTTCCAGTTTCCTCTCTAAAATTTTGATAATTTTGAAATTTCCATATGATGAAATTTTGTTTACAGTTTGTTTACAGTTAAGAAAGAAATTAACTGTGAGTTTAAATTAGAGCATTTCTAACCAGGCTTGTGGATTGTTTTAATATTTATCCTGTCAGGTTATTTTGTTCACTTTTTTTTATGCCTCCGTTTTTGCCGCTTCTCAGTACTGACCCAGTTTTTCATGTAATGTCCCAAAATATAACCTCTCCCCAAGCCTCAATCTTACTTTTCTGACTTTCAATGTATTGAGGTTAGGTTATTTTTTAAATGATTTTTTTCACTTCTCATTGCTTTTTTGCTGAACAACAACAGAGCACTCAAAAAAAATGCTTATTCCTTTTGTTTTACATGCAGACCCTCTCTGTGTTTTCCTAAAGATAAGGTATGCACAGAGCTTCCAGGATTCACTCTGTCTCTAATCTGTCCCAGCTAGTAAGTGGGAATGGATGACATGGCAGCCTTCTCCCATCTCCTCTGCCAGCAGCTTAATTTAGGACCTCATTTTCTGCTCCCTGTCCTGTTTCAGTAGTACCTGACTGTTACCCTTGTCCGTGAGTCCTCCTAAGCTTAATACCGTCATTTGCATGAAGTCTCTCCTCACCCACCAGATAAATATAGTATCTCCAAATTTGGCATTTGGTTTGTCATATTTTGACATATGAATAAGCTTGTTCCTGTTAATTGCAAACTCAGAGAAAGTAAGACCTAGAATATGTACTATAAATTGGAGATACAGTCACATCTTTGTATCCTGAGTAAGAACATGGTTGACACAGATAAAGAATATATAGTAATTTGGAGTTGGGGTCCAACAGGAAGTAGCAGGGCAATCGCAGAGATGGACTGAGTAATTAATGGGGATGCTTGAATTAAGCATGAGGCCCTGCCCCCTCAAGATGCTGACACTTCCATATCAATAACTATTTACCGTGCAGCGTGGGAGCATCTTAAAAGAAGCATGCATGAAGTACTGTGGAGCACAAGAGAGGAAGTCTGAAATTCTGCCTGTGGGGAAAGTTTCAGTGATTGGTGTGCTTTTCTTCCTCCCTAATGGGTGAATGAGAATTTGTTCACTAACATAAAGGCCATACAGAGGGATCAGCACATACAAAATCTCAGAGGCATGAAACTATTGTTTCTATTTAAGGAATAACAAGAAATTTGGTATAGTAAAGTATAAAGTATACTGGGATGAGTGGTAGTTAATGAGGTGGGAAAGGATTTTATGTGCTTTTGAAGGATTTGGCTTTTATCCTAGAAGTTTCAAGGATCTGGTGAAAAATTTTAAGAAGGGAAGGACATAATTGGGTTTATGTTACATAATGATGTTGTGGGTAACAATGTGGAGGGTGGCTTAAGGATACTTAGCCTCAAGGCAAGGGACCAGTTAGGCTAATGCAGGAGGTCAAACTATGCCTGATGACAGCTTGAACTAATGAGTATGCAGAAACAAGTTCCAGATACCATGCAAAACAGACAGGGTCTCTGAACTCTAAGGAAATCTGTTTAGAGGAAATCAAAACCCTAGAGGTTGGACTTTAGCCCCATCTAGAGAAAACTGGGAACCTGTTTCACAAGACTCCAGGTATGAAGCAGGATACCAAAATAGGGACTTAGATTTAGGCTAAGGGATGTAATTGTCAGAACTGGGTACAAGGTGATGATTAGATATCAGGAACAAGACAAGCCCTATTATCAGAGCTGAGGCTGCAAATTAACATCAGTAATTTGGCTTGGTGCTTGCAAGAATGATATTATTGAGCTCCTTAAATCTCCCCTGTTTTTGAGCTCTATGTTTTATCTCTTGTGCTCTGAGCTGAGGACAGAATTGAGTGTAGTGCAAAAAACTCCGCTTTTTGAACTAGAATACCCAAGCTTATATCCTGTGGTTCTTAATAGCTGTATGATATTGGGCAAGTCACTTTAACTCTGTGAGGTCCATTGTCCTCTTTGTAAGCAGTTATAATAAACACTTCCTTGCAAGGAACATACCTGTGCTACAAAAGATGTTGAATAAGTTTTCAAAACCATCTTGGCAGGGAACACAATGTCACAGTTCTTTGCCTACCTAGTGAAAGTTGTTGAGCAAATCCATGAGTGGAAAAACCAAATACCAAGTTAGTGAAAGCAATAGCATCCAAATAAAAGTACACAAATTTCAAATTGTGATCTGGTTTATTTCTAAAAGCGATCTGGTTCCAGAGAAAGAATGACAGATTGGGAATAAAATCCCCATTTCTTCTTCTGTATGATTCTATGGCAGTTAAGTTCTTGCTAGGGTATCTATTAGAGTAGTGACTTTTAAGAGGTGCATTTTAAGTCCTAAGAAAATTCAGCATTTCAGCAAGTGTAGGAAAAAAACATAGTTTATAAGCTTAAGCGAAAACACAAGTTTTTTTTTCTTTTTTTTTCTTTAGCATATTTTCTGCTTATTCCACTCAAGTTCAAGTGAATCCTCATTGTAACCTACCTGAGAAGGAGGCATGTGGTGTATATAATATATCTTGTGGGTGTTCTACCAGATATATCATAAATTTTAAAGTAAAAGCATGTTTTAGTATGAACGACTTGTTTCGATATTTATTCAGTATTACCTACCAGCATAGTCTCGTGTATTTGATTAATTTTATCTTTTAAAATGTATTATCAGTGTTAGGCAGGGAGTCTTTTTATTTTAATAAAATATTTTAATTTTAAGAAAAGAGCAGAACTCTTTATTTTGTGCAATGCGAGGAGTTCAGGCTTTTGCACAATTTTATCTTAAGAGTTCTTCTATAAATAAAAACGAGACAAGGCTTATAGAAGCTGTTTATTGCGTTTTTTCAATGCTCATTTTCAAGCCTAAATGTTTTTCTCATGATAATTTCTTCTGTCTTCTTAGCCCCGATTTATTTGAGCACTAGCCAAAATGCTAGAAGTAACACCTTGTGTCACTGCATTTGTTAAGATGGCTAGAAAATTTACCAAAGCAAAATATCCAAATACAGTCCATTTTCTCCTGTGGGATTGGAAGTGCTATTTACAATATATCTCTAGTTGTTTGTTGCTGTTAGGGCAAAAAAGTATAACTACCACCATCTGCTTCATGTAAGAATTGTTTTACTTGGTTGCTGTTATGTCTCTTTTTCTAAATATTAAGGTTTTTTTTTAATGCAATGGATACATTTCCAACAGTAAGTAATTCTGTATTTGTTTTGGTATATTCTGATACTCCTATTGGTTTTTCAGAGTGAGAAAAACATACAATCTCTAAAGAAGGCAAGCTCTCATTAATTTCCTTGCTAATAACATACATCATGAAAAACAAGATTCTTATGAGTTTAATCTCCTGCTAAAGAAGGTTTTATCCATTTTACCCTCAGTATTTTGGTCTTCATGAGAACACATTGCACAGTACATGTTTCCTTAATGTTTGTGCATTTAGATTATACAGTAAAACCTTGGTTTGTGAGCATAATTTGTTCCAGAAACATGCTTGTAATCCAAAGCACTTGTATATCAAAGTGAATTTCCCAATAATAAATAATGGAAACTCAGATGATTTGTTCCACAACCCAAAAATATTCATATAAAAATGATTACAATACTGGAATATAATACAAAATGTAATGAAAAATAAACAACCTGAACCTATCTTTGAAAACCTTTGTGACTGGTGTGAAGCAAACAAGAGAGGAGGGTTATTGTTTAGGGCCACTTTCACTATCACTAACAGAATAACTACTATCTATTAGCTTAATGGAATCTTGTTCTGCATGGGGGCCATTGTATATGCTAATACGGATGTTGAGTACAGTACAGTATTAATCAACTCTTGTCATACACCATATGTAATGTAACTGGCAATAAAGCAGCAGAGGAAAGGGTCTATATCTGTCGGCAGCCTGACCTAGAATGAAGCAAAGCATTCCTAAGCTTCCTCTTGTCTGGAAAAGCAAGGGACTGTCCACAGGTGCTTTGAAGTGACAAATAATACACTACCATCAGTTATGGGCACCTTCCAACATTCTGAAGAATCACTGATATCTGCCAAACACAACAGCCTGAGACCAAGCATCCAAGCGACGATCACCCATAGTCCTGCAATGAGAGAGAGAGAGAGAGAACCATTGGCTCAGTTGTGATCATGTGACATTCGGCATCACATCTTACTTGTATTGCAAGACATCGCTCATTTATCAAGTTAAAATTTATTAGAAATGTTTGCTCATCTTGCAGAACACTTGCCAAACAAGTTACTCGCAATCCAAGGTTTTACTGTACTTCAGTATTATTAGGAGTAAGGACCCCACTGACTGCTCAAATGATAACTATACCAAATAAGAATGAATGTGATGGTGTTTTCTTACCATTTCAGTGTCCGGAAAAGGTTTGTAATAATTTACATTTAAAATGATCTTTTCATTTCTAAATCACATGGTGACTTATCTTTTATACCTAGATAAAATATTATTAACATTTCCTCCTCTAGGAAAGGTATTCTACTAAGATATGTAAGACACACATTAAAGTTTACTGATGCTAGATAGGAGGTTATAGATTGTATATAAAAGAATACTCGAAATTTAGAGTAAGGAAGGACCACTGAGAATTATAGTTAGCCAAAGAGATCACTAAGGTGGAAATAACTCATAGCCCATAGAGAAGACGTAGAGATAGAAATTGAGGCTTTAAGGAACAGAAAAAGTAACATCAAGGGCAAGAATGAGAAGTCTGTTTTCAAGAGACCTTAAAGAGATTAATCAGATCAAATGCTGAGGAGTAGAAAGAAATCATGTTGGGTAAATAAAGGGGAACTGAGTGATAAAGGATCTTAAGTGTAGGCTAGGACCTTAGTCTTTAACCTGGACTTTGGCATCAGTTTCTCATTGGGTTCCTTTGTCTGTGTCTCAACTTGGGAGAGGTTGGAATGAGAGAGAGCAGGTGTGGCATACCAGAAGTTCTTTAGAACTCTTGTGCCCAGCCCTACCTTGGAATTAGCTGACTGACATCACTCCTTAAGGTAATCCTCAAACTTCAGTTAATGGAACTGCCATTATTCAGGAATTCTTCTACCTCACAACTGTCAAGCAAATGCTTCTTTGAAGTAAAGTTTGAAGAAGAGGTAGATCTGTTGTGGTCCATGTAAAGCTTAAACTACAATACAGGGCTCTTTTTTTGGGAGTCCCTTCACACTGTCCATTCCATCTTCCTCCACTACAAAGAAAAGGAAAAATAATACAAGGGGAAGGGGATTAAAATCCCCAGCCCTTTGCCTTACTTTCTAAAGTAATTTTTTTCAGAAATAACCATGACATTTATACACACACACACACACACACACACACACACACACACACACACACTTGTTTTTATATCTTTGTATACATTGTTTGTACTTAATAGCTTTGAAGATGGGAAGAAAAAGCTCCGTTCCACAGAATTTTGCATCCCAGTAAATATATAATGAGCTTCTTCAGTGATTTGTGGTTAGAGGAATTCCTGATTACATATCCTTTTAAAGAAATGTTTTGTTTTTATGTGTGCCTTTAAATAAAACTCCCAAATCAGAATAGTTATTTTTAGTCTTTTTGAAAGTAAATATTTTTATTTGAAACCTATTATTTTCAGAAATAAGAAAAATGTTACTCTAGGTTCTAGCTATAAATTGATTGTTATTTAAGCGTACCTTATTGGAGTTTACATTGATTTATACAATAATGAAACTTTTTTCTGCCATCTAGTTTCTCTTACCACATCTCTCTCAAAATTCTAGTTGATACTTGCTCAATAGTAATTCATTCAAATGTTCCTGAATCCTTTAAATTCACAGTTATGAGTACACACTGACTATTTATTAGTACACTGTGATCTCTTTGATATATTTCGGGCTTATTTCTTTTAGTGAATTCTTCAACTTCTCTCAGCCCCATCCTCAACTCATAGAGTACCTCAATTTCCAAAAATATTTACTTGGCATCTATGTTTGTGTCCTTCTGTTTCATAGGTGAATGCTTCTCATAATAAAATTACGTAGATATCATGATAACTATCATCTTTTGTCAGGTTCTAACCCTATCTTCAAATCTCTCCTCATTTCTTTTCAGGTATAGAGGAGGAAAGACTTTGTCTTTTCCCTCTTAGGTCTGTGGCGGGGGCCTGTGAGTTGAACTGACAAAAGACTGATGAACAGGAGAAAAGCATGCAATTTGTTTTAATGTTAATATTTTAATGCCTTTCTAGAGAAGAAATGAAGACCTAGAGAAGGCTAGACCCAAGGAATTATATCCCATTTTAACAAAAAGTGATAAATTGTGGAGATTTGACAAGACAAAGAAAAAAGGGTTTGGGCTAGGGGCATTAAACTGTGGGGGGAATAATGAGGAAATACCTAGAGAAACTAATGGAAGAGCAAGGCTATTTTACTGAGGTTGGTTTGTGTAGATCCATCTTGGCACCAACTCCCATGGCAAGAATGTTCTCTTCCTGGCACAGGGAGGGCACCTTTTCCACAAGAAATGTATGCCCTACTTTTAGGTAGAAAGGAGGAGATTAAAGAGCCTGTCATACATCTGCTAATTCTCAGTTGCCTTCAGCTAAAAATAATCAGTGTGCCGCCGTGGCATATTTTAGGGTGGTGTGTTCTTATCTTTCACAGGTTTTGTTTCAGTTCTGACATAAGTACGTGAGAATAAGAACTGCTAACCGAGTAGACTTAAGTATATGGGCTGACTGTATAGCACAATAAAGTAGCCTTCATGTCTGGAAATAAATGTACTTTTTTCAATAATTTACCAAGCAGATTAGTGTTGATACTACTATAGAGAGAAACCAGTCTGCGTTATTTTCATCTTCTGAGAGCCTTATTTTATTTTGACAAACATATTAGAAGGTTAAAAGGTCCTCCAAATGTTTTATTCCTTAGTTTCCTATATCATATTGGTTTTGTTAAGTCAACTCTGACTCCTTAACATCCATTTTCCCTAGGTTTTGCTGGCACACCCGGATATCTTTCTCCAGAAGTTTTACGTAAAGATCCTTATGGAAAACCAGTGGATATGTGGGCATGCGGTAAGGAATCATCTATCTATCTATCTTTCTTTCTTTCTTTCTTTCTTTCTTTCTTTCTTTCTTTCTTTCTTTCTTTCTTTTTTTCTTTCTTTCTTTCTTTCTCTTTCTTTCTTTCTTTCTTTCTTTCTTTCTTTCTTTCTTTCTTTCTTTTTTCCTTTCCTTTCCTTTCCTTTCCCTTCCCTTCCTTTCCTTTCCCTTCCTTTCCTTTCCTTTACCTTCCTTTCATTTTCTTTCTTTCTTTCTTTCTTTCTTTCTTTCTTTCTTTCTTTCTTTCTTTCTTTCTTTCTTTCATGGATCTGTTATTTAATTAGGTTCTTTGTAAGAAATTTAGAACACCAATTTGTGAGGGTAAACTCCATTTGTGAGAGCAAACACAGAGTGGAGGTAGACCTGAAGCTGAGGACCGACTTTGATTTTTGGTGGAATTTGCGAGTCCACAGCTTTCTGATCAACCTTGCACTGCTCTGTAATCTCATATGTTTCTTTCTCCGTGTTGAAGACCTCACCTTCCTGGCGTCTGGGTTTACGCAGCTTCTTCTTAAAGTAAACATCAGTGAGGTGTTTGGGGATTTTCACACTGCTGATATCAATTTTGGTGGAGGTAGCAATGACAAATTTCTGGTGTGTTCTATACAGAGGAGCTCAATTAAGAGACAGAGGTCCAGTCACAAGTAGCAAGCCACTGCTCAGTTGCTTCAGGAAAACCACTCTCTTGCCTCTGTGGCACCCAGTGAGGATGATCAAAATGGCCCTAGGAGTGATGCTAGCTCGCAGTTTCCTCACATGCTGACTGAAAGGATTTTTGCCATGGCTCAACAGCTTCTGAGGCACATCTTCGGTAGGATAATACCTAGGCATTTTGTGAAGTTTAACCACTCGGGTACCACCATTCTTATCACCACCAACTGGTTTTGTGACAGTAGCAAGAACCTTCTCCTTCTTTTTCTTTTCAATTCTGGATTTAGCTGCTGAATACTTCGCTTGTACATGGCCTTAGTCGAATACATAGCCGATCGGGAATATCTGCCAATTCCTCTGACTAGGACAGGGTTTCGGCTGCAGTGGGGCTTCTTCTTCTTTGGAGTTTTAGCCTTGAGGTTACCCTTCTTAATCTTGCCACCAGCATCAGCCTTCTTGGCTTCAGGTTTCTTCTCCGTAGTATCCGGCTTCTCAGCTTTTTCGCCCACCATCTTGCAAGATGGGAAAGAGCAGGAATCATATTTCTATGCAAATTTTACAGTATACCAGTATTATAATTAATGATAGGATCCTTTAAATTGGAAGTTGATGCTCTCTAATGATCAACTTAGGGTAGTAGTTCTCAAACTTCAGCCTACCGCAGGTCACGTGGAGGGCTGGTTAAAGCACAGACTGCTGCTTCTGAATCAGTCGGTCTTGGGTAGGAGCATGTGTGTTTTTAGCAAGTGCCCAGGCGATGTTAGTGTTTCCAGGTCTGGAAGCACCTTGAGACCAGGGACACAGCATCACTTGGAGTGGCCATGTTTTTATGCTGCTGTCCTTCCACCTCATCCAAGCAGCCCTTTCAACAAATGCCACGTCTGCACAACATGGTTGGCGGGGAGTAAAAGGGGAAAAGTGAATCTTGGAAAAGAAAGCAATTAGTCTGTTCTGTGGACTGAACTCTGCTTTAGACCTTTATCAACCAACTCTAATCAAATAAGTATCCTGTGCAGGCTCAAAGCCATATATAATATGGAGGATTCCCACCACAATTTTTAAACGGAATTTCTGTGTGTTCTGTACACTGCGAATAGGTGAAAGACTAAAATAAAAAGGATACTATAGAATACTTTGAAATATTTTTCAACTGGAGTCATTGACACAAACTAGTTTTCTAGGTTCCTGACACTGTGTCGTTGTTACCAGTCTAAATCGTGTGGCTTTAGTGTGCCGCAGACAGATTTTGTTGCCTTTGGTGTTTGTAAGCCTGGAAGGATTTGTTTAAAAAAATGATTATGAAAATAACTTTTTAGATTTGGTTTCGTGGAAAAAAATAATAAATTCATCACCATTACTTTGTAGTGCTAGGTTATCCCACACTATATATCTTGTCAGCTTGATCTCATTAGCAATAGCAACTTGGTGTTTGATCTGAAACTGGATGCCTCTTGGACCTTTAGACTTACCTCCATGCCCAGGAAAGCAGTTATGGGAGGAGCACTATATCTCCAGTCACAACGCCTGCGTTAAGGTCTTTACTTTGCACTTACCCTATCTCTAGTATCTCTGAGTTGGTTTCTGTATCTATCAAACAGGAAATATTACCCTTGTAGAATTGCATGGGGGTCAAATAAAGACATTTTATAGTTTGTAAAGAAATTTAAAATGCAAACAGCTATTACTCTAAAAGGTTGGATTGTCATTTAATTAAAGGGTGAGGTCTTGGGTGTCTGCTCTGTCCCCAAGCTCTGTCTTCCTTCTGCCTACCTGAGAGTATCTTCGAAGTATGAACTCGATGTCTTTGGGTTAGAGCATTGTCACAGAACATCCTTGTTCAAATCTAAATGCTAATGGCAGAAGACTCACATATTTCCCTTGCAACATAACACCTTTCATCACAGATCTGTCATTGCTGATGAATTTAAAAAGCAGCAAAGAGTGTCCTGAGAGGCAGGCAGACCTAGATGGGTTTTATGGAGGAGGGAGTTGATGGGAGTGTAGCCAGAGTTCTGCACTTAGACCCTGAACACTAGTGGGCTAGTGTAGTGGAGACTGATCAGTAGCTGGGGCAAGGCACTCAAGAGTCTTTTTGCTGCCTTCATGAGAAGGTCACCTCTAGCCTCCCTTCACCTCCCTTTTTCTCCATCCCTTCTTGTTTTCCTCTTTCTCTTCCTCCTTCCCACCCACCCCACAGGTGGGAGGCAGTATGTGCACTGGTTGAGAGCACCCACTCACTCAGCTCTTTGATGCGCTTGCTGTAGAACCTGGCACAAATTTTATAGTCTTGGTATCTCAGCTTCCTTGTATAAAACAGAAAGTAAGAAAGTGTTTCTTTTTAAATGAAGTTTCAAGATAACTGATAAGTAGATATGTGAGAGAGAGACTTATGCATTTTATTAGATGACTCAGCATTATTGTTTTGAACAGCAGTTGAATATTATGATAACTTCATCTGGTTACCTGAATACCGAATACCTCTCTCCCTTTGCTTTCTTTCTTCTCCTTTAAATTATTCTTTTGCAGGCCTTTGATTCTGCCAAAGATGCTACTGTAGACCAGTTTCACAGCTCCTGAATCCTATTCATTCAGACAATTTAAATAAATCAGTTATTTAGTTCTTGCATTAAAAACATTTTTTGACAATGTATCAATTTTATTTGTGTTTAAGAATGTCAGGTTATTTAAAAGAAACCCCCCCAAAAAACCTGGTATTTTGTACTAGGGATTCTTTTCCTGGCTGGGGAGCAGAATCAGTGATGAAACTTATGTGTGTATGTGTGTGTGTATATGTATGTATATGTATATATGTATCCAGCCCCTACATAGGCCCTCTGCTTTAGTGGCTCTGAGTGGCAGCTACATTTTTTAATAACTATGACATATCATCGGGGTTTAGACTCACTGTCTTAGACTTACTAAATACACTATGCTCAATTTTAATATTGCTTTGGTAAAGTTGAGTATATCTGGCTTTTGAATTTTTTGTTTGAATGCATTGTTTATATAGCTAATCTTTTAAAATAATAGTATATCTTGTAATAATAGGATTTCACATCTGGTAAATGCAAGGTAACTCATAGAGTAGAAGCTCTAACTCTCTTGGCTGGACAAGGGGAAAAAGATGGGTGAAGAGTAGCTTCCCTTCTTACTGTGTGAGCTATGTAACATTCTTAAAAAGTTAAGTAGGGGCGTCTGGGTGGCTCAGTTGGTTAAGCATCTGGCTCTTGATCTCAGCTCAGGTCATGATCTCATGATTTGTGGGATCAATCTTTGTGTCAGGCTCTGCACTGGCAGCATAGAGACTGCTTGGGATTCTCTCTCTCAAAATAAATAAATACACTTTTTTTTAAGTGCATGTAAATAGCAGATAGTGTATGTATGCCTGCAGATGTATATGCACATACACACAGATCTCATAATGACTATAGAAACTTAGAGCCATAGGGCATCTCACAGATTTCAACCTGAGTTTTGCCATGAGCAGAACCACCTTTCACTTTGCTCGGTTTTATCCTTACCTTTGCTTTCTTCACACAGTTTTCTACAAACAAATAGTTAAATCCCTTTGTGACAAGCAATGCTCTATTTAGAGCATATATTTCCTAACAGTTCCCATTTTGCATAGAGATAGTGATATATTTTTAAATTGTGTGCCTTAAAATGCATTTGGGATCACATAGGTAACTATGGAAATGTCTTAGATATTCTAATATCACAGTAATGCCCCACCTCCTTCCACAAACATCATAATGCCTTTTGTTACATTTCTGGATCACTGCAGTGGGTTTGGAACACTGTCTTAACTATTTTATTCTATTTTCACTTCACTAAGGTAACATGAAAGTTACATTAAATTCTCTTACGTTTGTAAGACGGTCTACCCTTTCTCATCCTCAAGGTAATAAGCACCAAGGGAATGTACACATATTCAGTTGCTTTTAGATTATGACCTATCTTGAGAGAAACCTTTTAGCCATCCGTCAGCACTAGCACTTGCCTATTGAATAACTACTTCTTTTCAAGGCTAGACATTGTAGAGTGGGGTAGGAAATGACACTACCCAGATAATAAAAGAAATGTAGAATAAGACATTTAGCAGAATAGCAGCTAACCTTCTGTGAATTAAGCTATGAGCATGCACTACAGCAGATTGTCTTTTTAACAGTTGACATAGAGCAGAGTGAAGCACAGTATTGGTATAATAGATAAAAGAAGTCTGTACATCATTTTTATTAGAAATATGCAATTATCCATACATAGGACATTTCAAATACCACCATTACCTTGCTTTTGAGACCTCACACAGAATGTAGTCTGACCTGCACTTAGTCTTTCAAAGCAACTAGTCTTTTATTGAAAAGCAAATAATGGACATTAGTGAAACAAGAACACTCCCCTGAGTTCTACCTTAACAACAGTAAATTGATTTTGATGGCTTTCTTGCATATATAGCTGTTTCCATAATTCCCCAAAGGAATGAACAGATGTTGTTTATAGATGTCACTGAATCACTGGATTTTAACAGAACTTGCTTCTACATTTTGGCTCAAATGTAAGCCCATATAAACCTAGCCAACACACACATATGCGCGTGCGTGCGCACGCACACACACATGCACACACACACACTCTTGTCTTACTACGTCTCTGTCTGAATTAGATATCACTCAGAACAGTTATGAGTGATAATAAATTAGTGACTATCACAGAATATACCATGACTTTTGATGAGCCTTTGGAATATTATGGAATATATTAAGAAGCATGGTCACTAAGTTCAGCATTTGTGTGATTACTGGGCCTCAGAGCATATATTTGCTAAGGGTTCCCATTTCCTTAGAGATTGTGTTGCTGTTTTTTTTTTCTTTTATTTCACTGGAATAAATCAGCATCAAGCACTTTTTAAGAAAGTATTTACAGTTTTGAAATCTCAAGCAGTTTGTTGGTATGATTACCTTACACTGGTCAACTTTGTTGCTTATGATTACCAGTTCCGTGATTACCTTACACTTGGCCATCACAGATATGCCTCACAATTACAAGGCTCTGTTGCCTTCATCCTTTATGACATATATCCTCATTAGTCTTCTATCCATGGAGCTTTACTCCTAATTATAGCCCCTACCAATATTGTCTTACTTTGAACTTACCTATTCTCTTAGATTTCTCAAGACAGTGTTATGGTGTCCCTAACCTGATGTTTTAGAAACATGGACCCATGTTTCAAAGTGACCTGAGTACTTACCAGATTCAATTTTCTGGAATGCACCAGAGAATCACTGAATAAGATTCTTCATGGTGAGGCTCAGGAATTTGCATTTTATCAGGCTTGCTAGGTTATTCTAGTGCACACCAACATCGAACAGCATCATGCTAGCTAGTTGCAGTTTTCTTTAGGGCAGCAAATTTTAGGATTCTTACACAATATAGCAGAGGTTGCAAACAGGTGGTTCACAGATGTTTTGCCCAGATTGCTGAACCTTTTACTTTGGGAGGGGGGGTGTTGACATTTATTATTTATCTTTATAATTTATTATCAGGAAATTTCACTAAAGCAATTGAGAGAACTAATAACAAGATACTTTTGCTCTTAAATAACAGCTGTACCTGTCAAGTGATGGACACATGCTCTACCCTGGTTACCCTCCTGCCCCATACACAGTGTGGACACAGGCATTCATCTCTTCCTGGTGCTGGAAGACCTGTTTGCCACCCCTACTATATGGCATAGTTACCATCATCTGGAAAACAACTTCTTATCTTGCTGACCTTGATCTTCTAGATCTTTGTTCTTCCCATAATTGTCTCTTTAGGTCAGAGTTAACACTTTTTCCTATTTGAATTGCATGGTGATTTTTTTTTTGCATAAGGTATTGCAATATAAAAGGGAGCCATACTTATTCTTTGTATAGTTAACTGTACATTTCCAAACTCCACTCACAGTATGCCCTTTATTTACTGGGAGTATTAAGTGGATGTCTTGTTAGATTGTTCCATTAACTCCCCACTGACTTTTTGGAGTTTTTGAACATTGCTTTTTTCTCTCTCCTTCCATCAGAGCAGCGACTAGAATGTTTTAATCATTAATGTTATTATAGGTTTAATCATTTTTCTAACTCCAGCTTTTATTAACATTATTTTTGAATGTTCTTGATAATGTAATCTTTATACCTAATCAGTAATCAGTGCTTCTCAACTCTTATTAATCAAATATCTCTAGCATTGCCCAAGCTCAAATGACAGTGAAAACTAGTTCAACTTCCACTTTTAAATGTTATATGAAGCTGTGTCAAAATAGTTGTTTTAACTTTTTATTTTGGAAATTTCGAAGTATACAAAAGTAGAATAATATAATTAAATGACAGCTAATCCTATTTCATCTACACCACCCAACTCATCCCTCCTCCCCAAGATTATTTTAGTCAAATATAAATATAATATCAGTATATCTATACATACCATAATGTGTGTCTCTGAAAGAAAAGGGTTCTTTTAAAAGAATGACAATAATAACAGTACTTTAAAATTTAATATAATTACTGCTTAAAACCATCAAATAACTAGTAATTTTTTTGGCAGTTTGCCCTCTTGTCTCATAATTTTATTATTAGTTTGGTGTCTTAGGTCCCCCCCCGCCTTTTTTCTGTGAAGTTTATTTTTGAGAGAGAGAGTGAGTGCACACGAGGGGGAAAGGGCAGGGAGAGAGAGAATTCCCAAGCATGCTCCACACTGACAGCACAGAGCCTGATGTAAGGCTGGAACTCACAAACCATGAGATCATGGCCTGAGCCAAAATCAGGAGTTGAACACTCAAGTGACTGAGCCACCCAGGGGCCCCTCTTAGGTCTCTTTTAATTTGTAATTTCTGCTTCTCTATCTTTCCTCCTCCTCACCCCCCTTCTCATTTCTCCATTTATTTGTTGAAGAAACCTGCAGTTCCCACAGAGCACCCCTACAGAGTACCTGATATTGGTCTCTACATAATGTTTACCATGGTAAGGAACCATGATTCCTTGTGAAAGGAACTAATTCCAAGTCTAGGTTAGGAAAAGCACAAGATGATACAGGTGCATCTTGTTATAGCAGAAAGACAGAAAACTGTTAAAGACCACAGACTTTTTTTTTTTTTTTTTTTGCAAGAACATATCAGGGATGATATGACCTCCAAAGGTTGGATGTGTCTCATGATGTTAGTAGCTTCTGATGATCTCTACCTAGATACGAACAGGACTCAGGAGCCAACTTGAAGAGACTTCTAGTTAAAGATAGGACAATTAAAAGTTAAATGAGAAAAATAATAGTAATAGATTGAAACACATCAAGTTTAAATCCATGCATTCATGATGATAATCAAACTACAGAAGCAATCCTAACCTTGGATTAGGGGATTAATTAATGGGGAACCAATGTATTTCAAAATTATTTCGAATTATTTAGAATTATTTCAAAAACCAATTCATAAAGGAGGAAAGAAAAGTCTGTTACTTTACCTTTCCTGTATGAACCTGACAACAAGGTCACCAAATAATCGATGAAATAAGTTGTTCTTAGACTAAAGAAGGTGTAATAGAATTGAAATATCTTTTTTTTTGTAACCCCTAATGAAATGTCTAGGTAGAAATCATTAAAGGCCAATAATATCCTAAGAAACATTCAAATTTTGGAGGTTATATCTTCATCCCTGAAGTGCTCTCGCAAAAAAAAAAAAAAAAAAAAAAAAAATGAAGATTTTGACCAGCTTTTCAAGATTTTACTGACTTAGTTTTAGGGCAAGAAAAGAAACTCTATTTTTTTTTTCATTTTTTTTCTCTGACCTAGGAGAGGAAGGTAAAATATTAGGGTTATAAATTAAGCTTACAAGAAAAAAGTAAAATGGAATGGGGCAAAGACTCTCAGTTAGACAATAAAAACTTTAATAAAGTGCATAGCTAAAGGAAAAAGTGGCTGCAGGGAACATTTAAGACAGTACCAAAGTGAAACCTTACTAGTGGTCAAGGCCTTTCAATTACACAACACAAACAATTTAAAATTTTAAATGTATTTGTCTTCATAGATGAAGAAAAAGTAGCTCTAGCCTGCTTGTGGCTGAAACAGTTATTTCATATAAGTTCTCAAACATTTCCTCATCTGTAAAATGGAGACAATAACATTTATCTACCTCAGCATTGTACAGGGAGTAAATAAGGTAATGCACTAAAGCAGATGTAGCTATTCAAAAAATGTTACCTACAATAAAATGTATTATTATACCATGACTCTCATAGTTATTCTATACTTACAGAAAATAGAATTCCAAAAAAGCATGTAATTCAGGAAGGCCTCAGACTCCAATCTAATGAGCAAATCAAAATAAGCTTACAAACCAGTATTTATTTAAATAGGCATTGAGAAGTAAACATCAGTGTAAATAGTGCTAATGTATTTTTTTTTCTTTAAATCTTCTGGCCTGAATGTTTTTAAATCTTTTATATTTGTGTTATTGTTTTAGTAAAGGAAATTTTTTGGTAGAAACTCCTCAATCAAGCAATTAAATTGTGCGCATTTATCTATGTAGTGGTTGCCATTTCTTGGGGAACGAGGTATCTATGAACCTTCCCCTTTGTAGAGACATACCACATCAGTGCCAGCCAGCAGGACTGCAGGACAAAACCTCTGAAGCAGGCCAGCCTTGCAACGTACCCTAGGTTCAGAGTGCTAAATGTCTCAGTTGTCTCTGTTTTATAATTTCATAACAGCCTACTTCAAATGTTTATTAGAAAAATGTCGAATTAAAAAATTAATATCGACTATTGCCATTACAGAGCTAATTTTCTTTGGGGCACCTGCGTGGCTCAGTCAGTTCAGGGTCCAGCTTCATCTCAGGCCATGATCTCAAGGTTCATGAGTTCGAGCCCACATCAGTCTCACTGCTGTCATTGCAAATCTCTCTTTGGATCCTCTGTTGCCCTCTCTTTCTGCCCCTCCCTTGCTAGCTCTCATGTGTGCTTCCTTTCTCTCTCTCTCTCTCTCTCAAAATAAGTAAACATGAAAAATAATTTTAAAAACCTAATTTTCATATTTACCCCCAAACCATAACTAAGAGATAAAACTACTTAGGTACAGCCCTTCTTCTACCTCTGTCCTGGGAACACAAACACAGACACTCATCACGATCCTCATTATTAGATGCATGTGTTAGATAGAAAAATAATAAAAAAGTAAATTTAAATCAATTTACGTTTATAATGTAGAGAGAAATGGAAAAAATACCTTTTTATGTTGCAAAGATGAAGTATCAATAGGCTAAGATTTTTCACAATATACTGTGATTTTTCTTTTCATGGCCTTTTTTTTTCTTTTTAAATCCACTATAGTAAAATTATTTTCAGCCTTGATTTTAAAGTTTTGTTAGGTTTTTATTTAATAATGTTTAAATAAAATGTTGTTTAAATTGTTCCACTCTGGTAGTGATTCACATGAATTTAAGAATCTGCTTTTGAACTTGAACTTCCAGAAGCAGGCTATGACAGTCTAGGGTGATTAAACTATTGTTTAAAAGCCATTTTAGCTCCCACAGTGTCTATTGTATAAAGATGACAAATCTGATGGATAAGGGCTATATTTTCCTAACAAGGAAAGTTAAAGAAACCCAAGAGACCAACACTGGTAAGAGATAAAAGGAATCCTAGGCCATGCCAGGCAAAGTTTCATCTGTCTGACCCTCTTTCCTTGGTTTCCATGCTTTAAGGGAAAGCAGCAAGGGAAAAATAATCAGTAGAGGTCAGAGCAGTGACAGAAACTAAAGACTTTAGGTAGGCCAATAAACTTTTCCGAAGTAGGAGGGGATTGGTTCAAGATGGCAAGTTTAGAAGATCCTGAACTCACCTCCTCCCATAGATACACAGACTCTCCAGCTCCATATGAAAAAATTAAAAAAAAAAAAAAAAGGGCAAAGGCTGTCAGTGTTGACTAGACACTGGCAAAAGAGTAGAAAACCACACTGAAGTGGGTAGGAGAGACTGGGACACAATCTCACTGTAAACCCTGCCCATAGCTTGGTAATCCACAATGAAGAGAAAACTCAAAACCCGGGCTTCTCCTTGAGGAGTAAATGGTTCGAAACCCATATCCAAGACCTCAACTTTAAGGACCTGCACCTGAGAGATGAGCACCAAGAATGTCTAATTTTGAAAGTGGACTCATGTACCAGATGCACAACACTATCATGATCTGTAAGACAGCTCTTAAGGGGCCTGGATGCTTGGACATACCTGCCCCAGGGCCCAGCTCAGAGGCAGCCTGATTGCACCCAGACATCAAGTGAAGGAGGTTGACCTGCTTATATTAAAATGTCAGCCAGTGGGGCATGCATCTAATTAAAAACACATATCTAGGAGCCTGCTGGAGTATTCTCTGGGGTGGAGGCTGGCAGTACTGTGTCCATGCTCTCCTTTGGCCATGCTGTCCCTTTGCTGCTCCAGAGCACCAGGAAAGAAGCTTTTTCATGTATCTGATGCCCTGATCTTGTGGCAGCTGCCCAGGGGATGCCTCCTGACTGGCTGGCTCTGGAGGCCATGGGGCCTTGTGTTCCTTGTCTTGTGAGACTGTAATAATCAGCATCACCCAGGGAGGAGCTCATACCCCTGTCTGGAACCTTGATTTTTGCAGCTGCTGTCAGGTGACACCTCCACATTGCCTGGCTCTGTCAGTCAGTGGAGCTTATGCTTGTGGGTCCTCTAGGACTGTAACCGATGGAGAGATAGTTCTTAAATGGCCACTACCCACACAGCATAGCAAGAGGTAATAGACCCAGGAGCTTCTCTTTCTGTGAAGGGCACCTATTAACTAACCATCATAGCTGCAGCCTGAGGAGCAGGTTTCTAATTAAACACACATCTAAGGAATGCCTATAATCCTTTTCAGAGACCTCAGAGAGTACCACTGTCGTCATGCTCACCCTCTGCCACACTCCAGAGCTCCAGTGTCTGCTGGAGGAAAGTTTTGCATACAGCTGGTGTCCTGGTTTTTACATTTACTGCCCTGTTTTTTGCAGCTGCCTCCCAGGGCATGCCCCCTTGATTGCCTGGCTGGTTATGGGGACTTGCATTCTGAGGTCCCACAGTTGGAAATTGTAGAGAAAGTTATTGGCAAGATGCCACACCAGGGCACTGCACAAACAGCAGATTTAGACACACATCCTTCTAATCTTTCTGTGAAGAAGACATCTTGGCTTTTCCCAGAACTTTGGCCTGAGGAGTAAGTTTCAGAATTGATATACATCTAGTGGACTACAGAGTTGCTCTCAAGGAATGTAGGTTGTGGATACCATCTTGGCACTCTCCCTTTGCCTTGTTTCAGCTTGCTAGTTTCTCCCAGGAAAGATATTATGCATTCATCTGAAGCTCTGATTTTTGTGACTGTCACCCATGAGACCACATCAAATTGCTTGGTCAGTAGGGCTTATGCTTGTAGTCCCACAGGACTGTATATATTTGCATAATTTTTGAAAACCTGCTATCTGAAGGTCCGGATTCCAAACAGTCTGAACCTAGGTGCTGAGATCTTTCCCTTTCAGTCACTAGTGGGTCTTGGCACATCCTCACCTACTAAGAGCTAATAAAAATATAGTAGGCTTTTTGGAGAAGAGCAAAGGTTTGAGAGATGACAAAGAGTTGTGGTAGAGTTGAAAGACAAGTTTCATCTTCTACACAAAACCACTACTTAAATGTTGGGAAAGGTGGGGGGCACCTGTGTAGCTCAGTCGGTTAAATGGCCGACTTTGGCTCAGGTCATGATCTCATGCTTCAAGAGTTCAAGCCCCGCATCAGGCTCTGTGCTGACAGCTCAGAGCCTGGAGCCTGCTTCAGATTCTGTGTTTCCGTCTTTATTTGCCCCTCCCTTGCTCATGCTCTCTCTCTTTCTCTCAAAACTGAGTAAACGTTAAAAAAATAATTTAAAAAAAAGATTGGGAAAGTGGTTTTTTTATCCAGTCTGTAGACCAATACAGAGTCAAATAAAATGAAAAAAACAGAGGAATATGTTCCAAATGGAAGAATAAGATAAAACTTTAGAAGAAATCTTAATAGAATACAGATAAGTAATTTACCTGATAAAGAGCTTAAAGTAATGCTCATAAAGATGCTCATTGAACTTGGGAAAAAAATGGATAAGCACAATGAGAACTTCAACAAAGAGATGAAAAATAAAAGAAAATACTAAATAGAAGTCACAGAGAATGTGACTAACAATAGATTACATGAAGTAGTAGAAAGGATGAGTTATCATGAAACCAAGCTGGTGGAACTCACCCAGTCACAACAGAGGAAAAAAAAAAAAAGGCAAAAGTGAAGATAACTTAAGGCGCTTATGAGACAACATCAGGCAGACCAACATTCACATTACAGAGGTTCTATAAGGAGGAAAGAGACAGAAACGTGTTTGAAGAAATAATGGCTGAAAACTTCCTTAATGTGGGGTAGGAAACAGACATCCAGTTCCAGAAAGCTCAGATTTCCAAATAAGATGAAACCAAAAAAACTCACACCAAGACACATTATAATTAAGATGTCAAAAGTTAAAGATGAGAGAATATTAAAAGCAGTAAGAGAAAAACAACTAGTTGTGTACTAGGGAAGCTTCATAAGCCTATCAGTATGTTTTTCAGCAGAAACTTTGCAGGCCAGAGAAAGCTGCATGATATATTTAAGCTGCCAAAAGAAACAACAACAACAACAACAACAACAACAGCAACAACAAAAACTTTGAATCAAGAATGTTCCACCCAGCAAAGTTATTCAAAATTGAAGGAGAGATAATGAGTTTTCTGGACAAAAACTAAAGGAGTTCATCAAACTAAGCCAGCTTACAAGAAATGTTAAAAGGAATCTTTAAAAGCTGAAAAGAAAGGTTGCTTATTGGTAACAAGAAAACATAAAAGAATAAGTCTCATTGGAAAGGTAAATACATAATAAAGATAGTAGATTAATCACATATAAAGCTGGTATACAGGTTAAAAGAAAAAGTAGTAAAAAACAATGATTATAATAATTAGTGAAGGGATACACAAGTAAACTATGACATCAAAAACAAAATATAGGATGGGGCAGAGTAAAAGTATAAGCCTTAGAATAAGATCAAACTTAAGTTACTAAGTTAAAGTACACTGTCACAATTAGAACTTGTTAAGCCTCATGATAACCACAAAGCAAAAACCTGTAGTAAATACAAAAGAGAAAAAGAGAAATAAATATAACATAGCTCTAAAGAAGGTCATCAAACCACAAAAGAAGAGAGCAGAGAAGAAAAAAGGAGCACAGAAGAACTACAAAAACAGCCAGAAAACAATGAACAAAATGCCAAAAGTACATACCTATCAATAGTTACCTTAAATGTAAATGGACTAAATTCTCCAATCAAAATACATAGAGTGGCTGAATGCATTAAAAAAACAAAAACAAATTTATACTGCCTACCCTTCAGATGTAATGACATACAGTCTGAAAGTGAAGGGATGGAAAAACTATTTCATGCAAATGGAAACCAAAAGAAAGCTAGAGTAACTATACTTATATCAGACAAAGTAGGCTTTAAAATGAAGGCTGTAATGAGACAAAGATGAGCATTACATAGTGATGAAGGGGTCAATCCAACAAGAGGATGTAACATTTGTAAATATTTATACACCCAACATTACGTAAGTATAGGAGCACCTAAATATATAAAACAAATATCAACAGACCTAAAGGGAGAAATAGACAGCAATACAGTAATAGTAGGGGATTTTGATACCCCACTTACGTCAATGGATAGATCATCCAGACAGAAAATCAATAAAGAAATATTGGCCTTAAACCACATGTTAGACTACCTGGACTTAACAGATGTGTACAGAATATTCCACCCAAAGGCAACAGAATACACATTCTTCTTGACATGGAACCTTTTCTAGGAAAGATCATATGTTAGGCCACAAAACAAGTCTTCATCACGGATATCAAACAATATATCACCCCGATGACAGGTAAGTTTCATCTTTAGGTATTGATCTGTTGTGCCTCTTTAGAATTCTTTGGTTCTAAAGTTAATAAGGAAACAGTGTCTTTGAATGACCCATTAGACCAGTTGCGCATAACAGATACTGATGTAACATCCTATCTAAAAACAACAGAATACACATTCTTTTAAAGTGCACAGAGAAATTTTTGGACTGCCATATACTATCAGAGTTCATGAGCATAAGAAGAGGAGCATTCGCCCTCCACAGAATGTTTCAGAGTAGATCAGAGCATGTCTTTCTGAAACTTTCCAAATACCCAATTTCCTCTCTTTGAATGGATGTGGCTTAAGTATCATGTGGATCTGCCACATTTAATTTATTGTTGCCTGAATGACTTAACATTATGTTAATATGCTCATTCTGTCTAGGTGTCATTCTCTATATCCTTCTGGTGGGATATCCACCCTTCTGGGATGAAGACCAACACAGACTCTATCAGCAGATCAAGGCTGGAGCTTATGATGTATGTAATAAATGTTCATATAGTGTAGATGAGCATTTGTTTTTTTTGTTTATTAACCAAGAACAAAATTTTTTCATTACACTTTAAACTATAATTTTCAACAATTTCTCTATTTTTCTCAATCCTAGGGAGAGGGAGATAAAGTGTAAGAAAAGCAGCATTTGTGTTTAGTTTGTATTTCCTTTTAGTTCACTATCTCCTAAGATTGAAAGGAAAATAGTTGGAAGTCTCTAAGGAAGGACTTCACTTCTCAAAATTTTTGGATCTTAGTACATTTTAAAACATAAAAATTAAAAGATTTTTGCTTTAGAAATGATTAATGCTTGTTTAGTTGAATTATATTCCCAAATGTTTATCACATAATTTTAAATCATGTATCAACAATATTTTGCAGTGATCTATGTATCAAATAGAACATCGTTCCATTGTGTCAGCTTGATTTTTTTAGTCTTATTTACCTCATGGGCTTCTGTGGAAACTTTCATTTGAAGAATGTGTTTCACAATTTAATATACTTGAAAATCACAGTTCCAACATATTTCATTTATAATTAGAATATTTGAAAGTATGAGTATGAATTAGGTTCTAAATCTCAAAAGTAGGGGCGCCTGGGTGGCTCAGTCGGTTGAGCGTCCGACTTCGGCTCAGGTCATGATCTCACACTCCATGAGTTCGAGCCCCGCGTCAGGCTCTGTGCTGACAGCTCAGAGCCTGGAGCCTGCTTCCGATTCTGTGCGTGTCTCTCTCTCTGCCCCTCCCGTGCTCATGCTCTGTCTCTCTCTGTCTCAAAAATAAATAAAAACATTTAAAAAAATAAATAAATAAATCTCAAAAGTAAAGCCTTATCTATTTTCTCTTTATGGCTTAACTTTGTGTTCACTGATAATAATTTTCTCTCCTTTGACAAATATGTGTATAAATATGATTTACTACCACCTTTGGTAGCTTCTCACACATCCCTCTGGAAATTAGAGTTCAAGGTTTAGAGATGCTTTTGATATATTATTAAGCGGAGCAACTAAGTCATAGGAAATTTTGGGTCCGTCTTCTGTGCAGCAGTTAAAAGCTCAGTGTGGAAGTGAGAGAAGATAAAATAAAAAATCTCTGTTATATTAAATCAGGTCTCATGAATTCAGCAGCACCTTTCTGTTAAAATGTTCTATATAGATGGATGTGGGTATAGCAAGAATTTAAAATGCATATTTTTTTAATTTTGAAGCATCCCATTCTATCTAGTCAGACTAATATTTGGGCCAAATTAAGATTTACATGGCCACAGCTAGCACATTCATCATCTTTGCAGACTACAACTAGGCACCCCCTTGGCAAGACATAGTTCTGCAGATGCACTGCTTAATGACTATGGAGGAATGACTTTGTGGAAACTTTTTTAAAAATGAGATAAAGGTCCACCTTTATTCAGGCTGAACCAGCTCCTAATTTGCTATCAGAATATCTGTACCTCAAGGAGGAACAGCTTGAATATTTCTTCATTGGCAAGTTTTCATAGCTGCCCAAAATAACTTATGGAATTAAAATGACAGTTGTTAAACTGGTAACATTTCAAGTATTAAAGAGTCAGTATCATTTTTTTCATATTTCATTTTACCAATGGTTCACAAAGTACCCATCTTACAACTACTAAAAGTGAACTAAAGTCCATGACATAGTGACAGTGACTTTTGTTCCAAGATTGTCTATAAAAATCCGTGAAGTGGAATAAGAACCTGATATTCTGTCTGTTGTTTAGAAACTGATGTAAATTTTTCTTAACCTATGAACAATAGTATCTCTACTAATAAATTATGTGAAAATGAGGCTACATAATTATCAACAAAAAATTTAAATACACTTAGGATAGCTATTATATAGTTATTAATACACAAATGGATTACTCATAGAAGTTTTGAATGTTGGTTACTTTTAAGAACTTTGATGAAATTTGTCATTAAGTAGATTAACCTTTCTGAAGTGCTAAAATGAAATCCTGCTGAGGCACTTGTAGTCTTAGATTTCTTCTCACTACTATATTCCAAATAGCCACAATTAGTAGGTCAGTTTTGGCACCAGCAACGGAAGCTCTTTTATTATTTCTACTCTTACTGATCATGAGGTGTGAAAGTATGTAATACCTCATTTTTTCTTATAATACTTCATTTTGAATCTTGGTATAATAGCATGATGACATCAACACATTTGACAACCTGCCAGCTTTATTGATGTTTACAAATAATTATGAGAAAGACTGTGTAAAATCTTATTTTCAAACCAAAATAAAGATCCTTTGAAAGGACTAGAAGATCTTTAAATTTATTTTTTGAAACATTAAAATACATTTACTAGGTATAATATGCAGTTTAGTGTATATACTTATCGCTTATTAGCTACTTATCTTTTATATATGTAAATATATTCATAGGGGGATATATATACACATTTATATAGATTTATCTACATGTAGATACAATTTAACTTATACAAAGAGTAAGTTTTTTGAAGAAACCCACTACTTAAAGAAATGATTAGTTTACTTGGCTCTTCCCTGTTTGAATGTATCTATTTTTGAAACTATTTATAAATTTGTATTTTTGAAGTTTCCATCACCAGAGTGGGACACAGTGACTCCTGAAGCCAAAGACCTAATCAATAAAATGCTTACTATCAATCCTGCCAAGCGTATCACAGCCTCAGAGGCACTGAAACACCCATGGATCTGTGTAAGTGACAATTCTCCAAAGACCTTAGGAACTAAGATTAAAAATGAATCATTCTTTGAAATTTTTTTCATGGATTTAAAATAATTTTTATAGAAAAAGATGAAACTAAAAATGAATGAATTTTTGACTCAAGTTATTCAATAAAATAAATTTATAATGGTAATAAACGCTGTTTTGGTAACAAAATCTGATTTACATAGATCGATAAATATTGCCTACAGTAACACAAGGAATAAGTATTTCTCCTACCAGTTATTGATAATACTCATGAACAGGATAAGAAAATGACACCAAAATTAACTATATTCCAGTAGAGATTAGACACAGTTCAATTATTTACCATTAGGCAGCTTTAGGAAAAACAGCAACAACAACAACAACAACATCAAGATTTGGAAGCTTGTAGTTAAGTTAAACTAGCAAGAAAGAATGGCCATAGTAGACAGATTATACTTCAAATGTGCTAAGAAAAACTGTGAAATTTGGAGGGGATGTAGAGATTCCACTACATTTCTAAGGTTGTCAAATGTTAGGGCAGTAAATATGGTACTGAGTAAATGAAAGGCAGTCCAATAGAAATATAATTAAAGACATTGAAATAAAGGTAATTTCGGGAATTATTGATATTCATATCTATGCTTTCTATAGATAAATGTTGCATCTTAGTCATAAATAGTCTTGGCAAAGCTAATCATCCATTAGGAGGGAACTTTTGCAAGTGAATACTCACAAGTTCATTGTAAGGGTTTAGGCACCATTAATGCAGATTGGATGAAGTTGAGAATACTATAATGCTTAGTATGATTTAATTATCCTAAGTTAAGTTTCTTTTCTTCCTCTTCCAGCAACGTTCTACTGTTGCTTCCATGATGCACAGACAGGAGACGGTAGACTGCCTGAAGAAATTTAATGCTAGAAGAAAACTAAAGGTAAGGAATTATACATTTGTGTGAGGAGGTGGACTTAGCAGAGTGAGAAATGAATTTGTGAAGAAAATAACTTACAGCAAAGGCTTTTGAATATGCGGACCTCAGAACTCTTATTCCTCCTCTTCTGGGTCTTGAGAAAATGTAATAGATGCTGGAATGAAACCTGCAATGAAGAGCTGGGATCTCTGTGGCAGTGTGTGCTGTGGTTCTTCCCTTCAGAGGAAAGCAACTGTGCAGTTTGATAATTGGAACCTGGCCACACACCTGAGGGTGGCCCCAGCTGAATGTGAGACATAGGCCTGCTGCTCTCAGGAAACCAAAAAACCAAAACAGATAAAAATCCCCTAACTAAAAGTAACGTTCGGAGAAGATTTGTTATCAAAGACTGTTTGTTAGGTTCAAGATTTGCAGAGGCAACATTAATTTCGAATTCTTATTTTTCTGACAGGGCGCCATCTTGACAACTATGCTGGCTACGAGGAATTTTTCAGGTACACGTGTTAAGAATTCTCCTTATCCACTGCTCTCCTCTTCAGTAGTCAGTTTGGAATTGAAGAAAAACTTAGTAATTATAAAAACACTGTTGTTCAGGGATAACAAATATGTGGCATGGATTCCTTCTACAGAGTGTCTATCATCAGGAATCTGCCTGGGTGCTGTCTCCACAGAGACATTAGGCACATGAGTACGCCCTTCACAAGAGCACTCAAGCAGCCCCTGGTCAGTGCTATGCAGGACTCAAAACCCATCTGCCATCTGTGCTGGGGTGCACACAAGTTGTGGAAATATGTACTTCCTCCTCTTGAAGCTCAGTATTTCAAACTTAGAATTAGTTCTTTGATATTTCATCAACTGCTAACTATAAGTACGGTTTTTGTGTTTGTCTCATTCTCATAGGAAATCCCAATAAGTGAGATTCTTAAAAGAAGAGCATTGTTGAGGAACCCAGTTCTTTTAGTCCCAAGTTCTTTCAAAAGTACAGTTGTATCTTGGCACACTGTAAGAATGGTTGCATATTTCAAAGGTATCTAAACTCCAGAATTTACAGAGAACCCTACCTTACAGTAATATAGGATAATAAATGTTCCTCAAAATGATTCCATGATAAAATTTTTTTTTTAAATAATGGGCTGGCTGAAAGAAGCTAAGCCATTTCTTTGTTATAGGGGTGACTCTCTAAAATGGACATAAAGTATATATTATGTCCAGAAAGTATTTGAATCTTGGAACCTCCTTATTCAGTAGATTATCTCAAAGGACCAGGTTTCCAAAAATCAAATTTTGGTAAATTTTGATCAGTCTTACGTATGGAGAGGAACTGAAGTGCAAGAAAGTTACATTGTTAAAGTGGCTGTTGAGACTTAGAAGGATTATCAACCAATTATGCCAAAAATACCACCACTTCGCTTTGTTTACTGTTTACATAAGGGTGATATGTGCCATCAAATGATCTAGCTATTCTTCCATTATTTATCCCAGGACATACTTAACTCCTGGGAATTACAGTGCTATCAGGTGATGATCCATACCATTATCAAGGGTTCTACAACCTTCTCAACCAATTTCTAGTTAGTTTACAACTATATTAAATGGTCACCTTTGTCCCCCATTATATTTAGTTATGTATTATATGAAACCATAGGAGGCTTTCCAAAGGCTTCCATTGACCTATTAAACAACATTAATGATAAGAATACAATGAGTAATGCTACAGATTGAGGGACTGTGTTAGTCAAATGCATGTATTTTGTCCAGTTTGGTGTGATAAAACCTTGTCACTGCCTTTGTCAAGTTACTTGTTTTATGAACAGTTGATTAACATAGTTGACATTTATATGGGTGAGTTCAGTATCATCTCATTAAATATTAACTAATGTATACTATATTCAAATAAATATTTCACTGTGGCCCAAACACTAGTGAATCACTAAGAGGTAGGATTATTAATATATATTGTTAAAGGCAAATTAACTTGAAAAAAGTGTCCAGTATTAAGATTGTGTATTTTATTAAAGTCTTAAATACACTGTTAGCTGTAAATTGGGCCTTTTTAAATGTATACAGTCATGTATAGACGCTTTTTGTTTACATCACATTTTCCGTTTCATCATTGTGTAAACTAAAAACTCATGACTAATATGTGAATTTTATATTGTTTCTGATGTCTCAGCATGAAAGGCAACCTTTTTTTTATCCATCACTTCAAAACCAACTGAATAACAATGGATCCAGTTACATCTTGTACTTGATATACTGCATTTTAGTTTTGAATATTTTATTCATTCTGTTTCATTAGCAAACATGCTCTTTAAAGTAATTTGTCCATAAGTATATGGTTATAAAGTTGTTTTTATTTTTTTCTTTTCTCCCTTTATGTGGAATGTATTTCTTGTGAGGTAAGGTGAATAGTAACCAAAAGGGACATTTCTGCATCTCTCAGGCCAAATCCCTGCTTACCCTGAATCATTGTCTTCTCTTTGCTTGCTATTGCAATTTCAACTATTCTGAGTTTGCTTTCTAACCTATTAACTGCCACAGGATTTACTTAATATTGCTTTTTAACTCCAGGCAAATAGTACTACAGCTAAGGCAACAATTCTTACAATCTCAATTAATAATAAATTAATAGCTTTGTTGCTAAAGACTAAATAAAATTAACAGTTTTCTATTCTTAAACAAATTTAAAATTATACCAAAGTGATATCAAAATAATATCCCAAGTCAAGTGGATGTCAGGAAATTACATGTTCATGCAGTTTTATTATAACTAGGTATTTCCATTTCAGATGCCAAAGTCTATTCTGATATACTTAAATAACTACATACACACACACACACACACACACGCACACACACATATATACATACACATATACACACAATTAACATTAAATGGAAACACAAGTATGTACCTTGTTCTGCATAATCATAAATGTTCTATACTTGGTGTACTACTTGTCATTGACAATTATATAATCTGCTCACTGTGTATGAATATACCCATTCCTAAGTATATTTTTTTAAGGGATGACTTCATCTTCTAATATACTCAAGAAGTTCAGTAACAGGAGAAATGCTAAAAGCTCCCCTCCAGGAAGATGAAGTTTTATCTGAGACTATATGCTTCAGGAGTTCTCTGATTTAGTTGAAGATTTTGTTTTGTTTTATATCTCACCTCAAATTTTCTGATTTTTAATTTTTTGAAGTAAAAGGCTTTTGTTTATCAAAGCTTTCTATTCTGATTTTGAAGTGTAAAAGAGTACATAATGCCTTTTTTAAAGGTCATATGCTAAAATTTAAAAATTTTGCTCTAGGTCAATAATATACCACTTCATTTTAAATTGTTATTAATATTTTTTTGTAAAAATGGAAGTTCTGACTTCAAATACATGTATATTTTAAAAAGGATGTTATTTCACCAGAGCAAATTTTCAAACCTTTAGGAAGAGGGGCTTAAGTGGCAGAACTGAGATGGTCACCATACTTGTAGTGTGGATGAACATGTAATACAGTCTGTAAGCTGATGTCTGAAGACTGAAATCAACTTTCTGGATTACAAAAGCATAGTCCAGTTAAAGTTCCAGTATCCTTTTCGCAACCAACAGTGACATAAAGTCCAATAATAACATAACTGACACGGTGTTCAATTATATGCAATGAACTAAATAAGAATTAGTTCTAAATTTGATGTGGCAAAACCAAGAAAAGTGATACTGTATTTCAGTGTCCTGTAAGCTCGTGCTCATCAGTGTGATCTTGATAATTTGGCATATGTTGGCCATAACTCAGTAAAGGTGATAGAGAGAAACAATAATCGGATTTGTTACCTGGCACGGGTTTCAATGGATAACTCGCTGAAATGATTTTACTCTCATTTTGCAGCAGCCAAGAGTTTGTTGAAGAAACCAGATGGAGTAAAGGTAAGTTAAACAAGCACTCCCAAAATCAGTTCTGACTTTCAGATGCTGGATAATTTTTAAATGTCAAATAAATTTTTTAAGTTTTCACAGCTTGTATTTTTTATAGTTTCTGTAAAAGATGCAGGTTGAAGTATAAAATAATTTCATACATAAAGATGACTAATATTTATGCCAAGAAAAGGTGTATTCTTTCTATTTTATTAAATATTAAATAATCTGACAATACTTTTTTATGGAGTTGTTGTAGAAACTGAATGTCTAAATACTCTGTGCTTTACTGCAGTCCCAAACTATCACAGTTACCTGAAAAATCAATGAAAACCAAATGTTTTTCTGACTCATTATGCTATACCTTTTTTTATTAATTTTTAAATGATTTATTTATTTATTTATTTATTATTTTTTGAGAGACAGAGACAGAGCACGAGTGGGGGACGGGCAGAGAGAGAGGGAGACACAGAATCCGAAATAGGCTCCAGGCTCTGAGCTGTCACCACAGAGCCCCAGGCAGGGCTCAAACTCACAAAGGGTGAGATCATGACCTGAGCCCAAGTCAGACACTTAACTGACTGAACCACCCAGGTGCCCCTAGTTATGCTGTATTCTGGAGGCCTGCTGAAATGTATAGACTGAAAAAAAAAATCAAGTCATAGGGTCTGGGAAATAGAATGTCAAATGATTAAATATCTCTGCTTGGGCAGTTCTTATAAAGGTCTTAATTTTTCCTATGCTTCTATAATAGGGTATTGAGACATATACTCAAGGTGAATATTCTAAAAACGTATAGAAATATTTTCCAGAAAGATAACAAAAGGATATTTTTAGTTTCTTGGATTTCTAAACAAAGTAATACAACGTATTTTCTATTGATTCTATTTTGCTTTGTGGGAATTTGCCTTTGATTGAATGTAACCTTATATTTGTATTGTTTGTTATCTTTCCAGAGTATTACCTAAATATTTTATTTCTTTAATCCTTTTCTTTCTTTTCCAAGGGCAGATGCATACATTCTTCATGAACACTTCAACATTCTTGGGAATTAGTTAATATTCTAGCATTTGAACTTGACCCAAAGTCAGGTGGTCAGTTCATTTTGAAAATATAACATAGAAAATCATTTGTCACTTCTTATGCTCATGCACAATCATTTCTTCATCTCCTGTCTATGTGTGATTTGGGGATTTCCAGAGCTATGGTGACCATGCACTTGTGTTTCCCATTATGATGGCATATGCCTTTTACCAATTGCTTTCCTCAATCTGTAATTTTCTCTTCCTTTTGCTTAGTTTATTCAGTTTAAATTTCAGTAGTGACAGTTGATATTGGCCTTTTTTCCAATGTTATATTGGTGGAAATGTGATTCTTAAAATTTTCCAAATGTTCTATGTTTTTCTGTACCTTTCAGAGATGCAGAGCTCACAGTTCCTATTGAGATACTTATTTTCACTACCATCCTTATATAGAAAGAAATGTTTCCAGAACTTTTTTTTTTCTCCTAGACAGCTTATAGTTCCTCCTTAAAGAGAAATTTATTCTGTGCTCCATGCTTTGACACTTTAAAAATTCAACCGGTCATATTTTTTTCTTTCCCTTTCTCTTTGACTGGTCAATTCAGAAAAGGAAGTCCAGTTCGAGTGTTCAGATGATGGTGAGGATCTCTATCTGCCAGATTTCTCCTCCTGTGCCAATTCACACTTAGGAAGGAATAAAAACACTCTTATTTACCTAAGTTAGTATAAATAGAGAAAGTGTAGGACCATTACAGGTCAGTGTCAAGTAACTATCAAAACACAGTACCCACATACACATCATACTGTTTACCTTTGAGGTTGAATTTTTTAAATATATGAAAAGTTTGTACCTTTATTTATATGCCATCAAAGGATCTTTTGTAAGACCAGAGTCCAGGTTTCTCTTGAAACTGAAGAGAACATGACATAATGGTCTGTTTAATGATAAGCAAAGAAACATTGTAGGATTATTTTTAAGCGATGATCATGATTACTAAAATAGGAGTTGTTTTTAGCTCAGATAACCTAATACAGATACACCATAATACATCTACATGGAGTTTATAAATAGTGTGAAAATGAGCTTACAATGGACCCATCCTCGTTAAGCACCTATAGAGGAAACATTTATTAGCCTCAGGACTGAATAAACATAATACCTGAAAAATAGGAATATTTTACCCATGCCTCATAAAATAATTCGGTGAATCGTTTAAATATCTGGTTTGATTCAGTTTTGTTAAAGAAAGATAGCTTCCATAGTATAAAATAACTACATTTCATAAACAAAAGTGCCAAAGTTCTGGTATGTTCAAAAGACACCTTATAGTTTAACTAATACTTAGTATTTGACTCTTTAATAAAAAGGAAGTCCTCCTAACCTTTTACTTAGAAATTCTCCTATTATTTTTCAACTAATTACTATTACAAATACCTTCAAAAGACTTCCCATAGTAACAAAAGACCATTAAGCTTTTCTTTACATTAACTAAAAAAGTTTGTAACTGCACATTTAAACACCACTAAAAGTGGTGGTTGAGGCTCATATCCATTTAACTGATGTTTGCCGTGCCTGATAATAAAGGACGGCTCATCTAGGCAGAATGGCCTTCAGTTGGAAGACATGATGGTGTGTGTATGCTGTGTACCTATGTGTGGCGGGCATGTGTTGTGTGTGTGTGTGTGTGTGTGTGCACATGTTTGTGCACAGAAGTATGTGTGCATAGGTGTGCATGTGTGACATTTTCACCGAAACAAATCAGTTCTTCACAACCATTCTAGAAAATAATTAAGTCTCTTACTTCAAAATAGAAATAAAAGTATATCAGTATATTCCTCTTATATTTTTGCATCCACTGATACAGACTGAATGTAGCATATTAAATATATATGATACTTCAATTGTAAGTGCCTCAGCTCATTTGATAAGAAGTCAGCTGTGTTTTGCCGCACACTTTTCCTGACAGGAAGTGATTTGTGCGTGCATACCTCCTCTTTTATCATGTATTTCATACTAATATAAATACTAATTTTTGATCCTTCTTTAATTCCATTATTTCTTATCTCTTTCTGGCTGTTGCAAAAATTTGATGTTAAATTCTGTGAGCTTTTATTTAAAGAAAAATTTTAGACTATCTGCAAGATAGAGATTGATGATTTAACCTTTAAAGAGTTTTTCAGTAAAAGGCACAAAATTTTTTCTCTTTTCCTGCATGCCACAGAGCACAGTGTTGTATCTTATTTGAATAATACTGATACTAAATAATCACACAAACGTGAATGAATAGAAAAACAGAATATTACATACCTAAATTAATTTCTTTAACCTTCTATCTTCTTCTCAGTGCTGGTATCAGTATGATATACAGGTATAAAATACAAAAGAAAAAAAACTTCCAGAAAGTCCAAACAATTAACTGGGTGTAATTGCTTATGAACTTATTTGGTATTCATTTCTTTCATGCAGTATGATTTTCTCTTTGAGGCCCTTAAGAACATTTATACTAAAATTATGGGACGTGTTCCTTTAGATAATAATATGTAAAAAAAAATACATAGATAATGGAGTATAAGAGAATGAATGTTAATTTATATTTCTCTTTGGTAGCCATAATGTAAGTTACCATGCATGAGTTTAAATGAATGTTATTACTTTTTAGTTTTGATTCTTTAGCACCCAAGCTCAATTGTAATTTCAAGTTGCCACTTGTCTACAAAGAGTTTTCTCTGTGGACCCATTGTAATACTTATTGACTCTCTGAGTTACTTTCACAGTGTGGCTTCCATTGTGATATGGTCTTTCTTTAAGGTCAACCCAACTATGTTAAAGGAAGGGAATGATCTTACCAGATATAAGCTTCAACAGCGGTAACACTGTGATGGAAGACATGGTGTTTCCCTCTCACACAATTGTGAAAAATAATTTTTTTTTACGTTCAATATAGTAAAGAGTTCAGTTTGGTCATTTATAATGGAAGATGTGTTTTTTAAAGGAAGCCCAGACTTATTTAAAAATTTACATTGCAAAGCCAGCATTTCATCAGAGATCTAAGTTTTTAATTGAATACCTATGAAGCAAAGTGATGATGGCTTCCCAGAGAGAGACAGTCTATGTGTGACTTCAGGAACAAGAATAAAATGGGAAAAAAAAAATGAAAAAAAAAAGGAATGTATTCATAACAGTGAACAATTGGAAGCTGGGAAACAGAATCCAACCTGAAGAGTATTAAAATGTTTATATTTATTTCATGCTCTGGAACTTGATTTGAGCTCCACTGAAGCAGTTCTTTGTTGGCTAAGGTGGCACAGCCAAAGCAGCCAAGTCTGTTTTACATTCCACCATCACAGATGAGGTCCTAGCCTGTGTGTGACCATCAGAGACTGGAATTGATTATCATTCCCATCAAGCATCACTGTGTCTTTCATGTTCATCTTCAGTGGCTCTTTATTTTCATGTCTATATCTCCATATAGACATGCTACATATAGAGACATTGGCTACCAAGGGGTTTAAGGCGTCTCTGTTTCTATTTTCTGCATACCTACAGATAAACAACAAAGCCAACGTGGTAACCAGCCCCAAAGAAAATATTCCTACCCCGGCGCTGGTATACCTGGACTCTTTGTAACCCTTCTTGAGTTCTTTACTGTTTTTTGTTGTTTCTCTCATTTGCTTTCACTATATAGATACATATATATATGTATATATATACGTATATAAACATTTTGTTGGGTTTTGTTTTGCTTTCGAAGATACAAAAAACTTTCATTTCACTTTTTTTTTTCTTTTTGTTAAGGTAGTTGCCAAGCAGTGTGTTTCTAACATGAGATGATCTCATTTCATTGTTGAACATTATTCTGATAGCTGTGGTCTCTGTAGTTGAAATTGTTGCATGCTGCCTTAGAAATACAGTAGAATGCGCTTTGGTTGCTCTTAGCTCTTCTTCTGATGATAGCTCTAGATTATGTAAACAATGGTTTCCTCCTTTCATGATGCAAATATTGACATCAAGGAGAGCTAAGGGGATTATTGCTAGACAACAGTAAATGTAGACCTTATTCAGAGCTACCGTTTCCCTCTCATTAAAACACAACAGGGCTTTGTAAGACCTCACTTTCTGAGATAAAGAGGCATTGGGCAGTTTGAAGCTTTTTGTTTGTTGTATTTTAAATTATCACTGTTTCACTTTAATCCAAAGAATGAAATGTATAGCATAGGACTTTGAATTGTCAGGGAGAAAGCGGTTTTGTCCATTTTAATCACATTCACACTGTTTACAACTATATCATTTTAATACTTTGAGGCAGTGTTACATAAAAGTCAAGATTTGAATGCTGCCCTTCAGTACTCTGAGTTCCATAATATTTTGCTCAAATTATTCCATATTTTGATTTAGGGTTTTCTGAAATAGTTCTGATTTTTGACTGTCCTCTATAGTATTATCTTAAATGAATAAAACATACTAAGGGATTACTTCACTTGGGTTAACCAGAAGGGTCAATTTGAAAACATTTAAAGGAAAAGGACACATCAAGATAGCAGGTTATCTATGAGTTAAAAAGCTCTGGGATCACCCCTCTGGCCAGAGAAAGGAAGAAGGGAAGCAGTAAATACGTTCTTTACGTGTTGCAGCACAAAGGTGGTAAAGAGGAGGGTCTAGAGGACAGAGAGCTCTCAGAGTAGGAAAAAACTCTCAATGGGCTGCAGTAACTCTCAGTTACCACATCATGCAATGAAAGTGCCAAGCATGCCAATGATATATGGACACTGAATCTTTGTCAACATCAGTCATTTGACTATTTTCCACTTGGGAATATTTCTTCAAGTCTCTGGTAGAAAGCAGAAAGGAAAAATGTTCTTTTCTTGGAAAAGCATGACTTCACAAGCAAATCTGTAAATGTAGTTTATAAAGCTGAAATTTCATTTAGGTATGGACTCACATGGCATTTAACAGCAATATGTCTCAAATTATAGTGATTATGGGATTAGTTCTAGAATCCTTTAAATGAACCTTTTAAATATTCCGCCGAGTTTCATGTGGACTTTCGAATACACTCCTTAGGATAACCTTTTCTTAAGCATGGGACAATGTTCTCGATTTTCCAAGAGTATTTATCTGTGTATTAACTATACACTATTAACTATAGTGATGACACCATAATCAATTCTTAAGGCAATACATCTGGAAAAAAATCCTCACAAAGAATTCAAGATTATTTTAAAGAGTTCTAATCTCTAGTGTCCTTGGTCAGTTTTTTATAGGACAAACATTAACAGGCTACTCACTCAAGAAGAAAGGAAAGGTCTATCTGGTATAGGACTTTGTGAAACAGTGAGTGCCTCTTTAGGTCTCCAAACTTCAAAGCCTTGTCTGTTTACTGATCGCGAATAAGGTCTTTTGCATGCTGCTGCTGGGTACTGAGATATCCTATCTCATGGGCTCACCAGGGAGATCTTTCATCAGTGATCTTGTCACTGCTACCTCTGACAGTAGTTAACATTGCTTAAGCTCTTGTCACTAGTTAGTTGTGTCAGCTGGCTCACTCTGCTCTGTCCTCACACTAGTAAGAATGTACTTACCAATGCGAACTGTTTCTTTCTCTATTTTGTTCTCACTCAGGAGCCCCAAACTACTGTTATCCACAACCCTGATGGAAACAAGGTATTCAGAAAGAATCAACATCATCTTGCTTTAATAAGATCACACATTTCATCAAATATCCAAAGCAAAAATAATTCATTATTTAAACATGGGAAAGAAAATTTTGACCCTTTTTCTACCACAATTTTGTTTTCTGGGACCTAATTTATGTAGAATTTTATCCATGTTTCTTTCAAAACAAAAATGAATGACATCCTGAAAGAGAAATGAATGGTACTATTAGTCAATGAGACTTGGGTTAAGCAAAGTCTTTATGTCAAGATGACTGTGTATCTTAAGCAATTCCATCTGGTCTTTTTATTTTCTTCTCCATGACTGTTTGTGCATTGCACTTTAGATATATTCTGCATGAAATTTTATAATTTCTTGCTATGTCATTTCACTGTCTTCAAAAAAAAGCCAACTTGAGTTCATAGGTGTCTGTTTAATGTTGCTTTTGAGTTTTATTCTGTCGTATTGTGCTTTTTCTGTTAATTCTCTGTTGTTGGTGTTGTTTCTGTTGTTTGGCATGAAACTGAGGATATCAGGGAGTTTAACTTCTTATGAAATGTTTGTTTTGTTGAATTATATGCATTTCAATAACAGATATTTAGTGACAGTCTGAAGAAGACTGTAACATTTTTTGTCTGTTGTTGATTGTGTAGCATGTTAACTGAATAATAGTACCTGTATACATGTTTATAGGATAAAAGGAGACATTTTCTGAATGTATTCCGTGTTTCCTGTTTATTAATTCTCATTGTGTGTCTAAAAGGAAAAAATATACTTCATCAGATTTTTTCTCAGATATCAAATATATTCATGGGTCCAACTTTTCCTTACTCTTATCAGCAATGTTTATTAGATAACACATTTCCTCTGGTTTAACATTTAGTGGATCAATATTAAAATCATTAAAGTAAAACTCAAGTATACTTTAATATGAGATGTGTTTTATGTTCATGACACTTAAAATATTTTAAGTCCCTAAATGACTTGAACTAGACAGGAAGGAGAATCATATAGGAGAACAATTCTTTTTTTTAATATCATTAGTAAATGAAAGACCGAGCATAACAGCTGGAGTGGATACTTCAATAGTTCTAGCTATATCATTTGTAAGAGTTGCTGCATGACATTTCTTGCTTACATGAATTAATTTATTTCTACAGTGCATGGGTTTACCTCCATCGTGAATTTAAATTTGAACACTTAGGTCACATTAAGAAATGCATGAAGACTCTGCTTTGGTTTTGTGTGTATGGAGAGTCTGGATACACCTTTAATTAGTCTGTCCCTTTGGTTTAAATATTACATATGCTATTTATATAAATTGATTGCTTTTTTGAATATTGAACCTCTAAAAGGACACTGATTGGTATTTCCATCATTTTCCAAAATCTGTTTTTCATCACTGAACACATAGATCTCGATTGGAGGTTTGTTTCTAATTTCTTTCAGCTCTAGCCCTTAACCATTTCAAGTAGAAAATTGTGGTTTTTTTATGAATACTACTAAATTTCTTTGCTAGAAAATATTTTATTGGTACGTTATTAATGGAAAAATTTATGAAACCATTGTAAGAAACTGTATCTTAATATTGGCAGTTACAGTGTCCTTTTAAGTGTGCTCATTAGCCTTCAACTTCATTTGTAGTTTTACAAAGAAATAGCTTTGTCTTTCCACTATGGAAGCAGACTTCTTATCAATAACAGCCAGTTTCTAATTTAGAAATGGATGAAAAAAATCTGATTGTCCTTTAAAAAGTAAATTATTCATATAATTCTATTGTGCTGATCACAAACATAGAAATTCTTGTTAAAAGTAATTTCAGTATAACTCAGCTTAGGGCCCCCAGCTTCTTCATCAAATGATGCAATGAAATGCTTTCTGTCTCTACGTAGGAGTAGGACAAATAGGCTGTGAATTCAGTGCTTGATATAGTGCCTTATACAAAGAAAGGATTATTTACTGATTAATTAGGAATAGAAATTGTTCTATTTTAGAGTCAAATTCAGAAGGCCAATATATTCAATTTCTGATAGCTACATAGAAAAAGCACACCTGATCAGGCACCGTAACCAAAGATGACCTAACACAGCTCTTAAAATAAGTTGCATACTTTGGCTGCTTCTACAAATAACCCAGATTTTTCCTGCTTCAGAGATTAGGCCACCAGAGTACTCCCTTTTTGAAATGTTTTCAGCATTTGCCATTTTATTTCTATCAAAACCACATAATGTATTTGTCCATCTGCATGTCAATATACGTGCACAGCCTGCTGAAGAACTTTGCATGATATGTACATCACTTGCCAATTTTAAGAAGAATAAAAATGAAGTTATCCATTGTTTGCAACTTAACACATGTTTTCTTCTCAACAGGAGTCAACTGAGAGTTCAAATACAACAATTGAGGATGAAGATGTGAAAGGTATGGTTACATTAGAAATGGAAAATCCTAACTTGGAGTTTCATATATATCAGAAAAAAAATTATTTCAAATAACTAATAAGTTTAGGAACTAGGCCTATTCTAAGATACAAAAGTAATTTTCTTTTTAAAAGTATACTACTATTTTGATTATATGTATTGATTTTGTCAATTTTTTCACATATTCTTTTCTCTGTCTTGAAATAGAGACAAATGTGGTATATTTGAGCACATTGTGATTTTAACTACTAATGATGGTTTGAGGACATAATATCAAATTGTAAATGTATCAGTCAAAAGGTACTATAAAATGTACATCTATGTCTAGAAAACAGCTTATCTTCAAGAATAGAGTATGGAAAGAACCATTTTTTAAAACCTTTCATGGTCTTGGTGAATTTCAATGGAATTTCACATTTGGCAGCCTTTTTATCCTAGGTTTTTGTGCACTTTCCTAATATATTCTTGACCTCCATTCACTTCAATTACCCAGGTTCTTTTAGAAATATAAATGAGTCATTGCCAGCATTTCTGTGGACATCTCACTGCCTATGCACATATATACTAAACACACTTTTTACCTCTTTTTTGTCTCATGGCTGTTTTAGGAGTGTTAATTTTGGTTCAGTTGCTCTCATAGTTTTGTGTTCTCATTTTTGTGATTCCATGTATGTAACTACTAATTCTACCAGCCACTTGTCTAGAAGCCATTCCAAAAAAGAATGGTAACAATAGGGTGTTTAAAAAGTATTAAAGGGGGGCGCCTGGGTGGCGCAGTCGGTTAAGCGTCCGACTTCAGCCAGGTCACGATCTCGCGGTCCGGGAGTTCGAGCCCCGCGTCAGGCTCTGGGCTGATGGCTCAGAACCTGGAGCCTGTTTCCGATTCTGTGTCTCCCTCTCTCTCTGCCCCTCCCCCGTTCAGGCTCTGTCTCTCTCTGTCCCAAAAATAAATAAAAACGTTGAAAAAAAAAAATTAAAAAGTATTAAAGGATGTATTAAAGGAAAATAAGTATAAAACAAATTCAGAGAAATGATTCATCAGATAGTTAAACATTATTTGGAAAGATTACCCAACAGTGTCAACATGGGCTTTAATTCTGTAGGTGGCATTAGTAAGACATGGTCTTGGATAACTGTATTATTCATGTTGTAGAAAGAAAGAAGCTGGAAATTCTCAGGTCAGGGAGGCATCTAGGCAATTGAGGAAATAAAAATACGTATAAACCACAAGTTGCCAGTCACCTATGCTGACTTTTCCTCTTTGGTTGAATAGAACAGCTGATTCTATTAAAGTGTACTCTCTATTTATATTTTAGTGCACTGACCTAAGTCTGCTAGAGGTAGTCGGTCATTTTTTTTCTTTTTACAGTGGAAAGGTGGAGAGCTGTGTCGAGGACATTGTTCAGTAGGTCTATTCATCTCACTCTTGCCCCTGAGCTAAAATTTGAACACAAGTAATTTTATGAATCATTGATGCCAGTCGCATTAGATAAAGAGATTTTTTTAACCAAATAAGCAGATACCCCATTTAGCTTTATCAGTGATTCAGAAAGCATCATCTTTGTAAGTTGGATTCATTAGCTCTTTCAGCCAAGCAAAATGTTTATATGACTTTATACATTCTTCTCTTGGGCAAGAATCAGAGAGGGGAAATAAAGTGGCATTAGCCACTAGAGAGACTGAATCTTTAAACAGCTGAATGATATTAGAATAACAACACCTCGGTATGTGTAGTTCATCCTAATAAACCTATTCCTTGGTGATCACAAGCAGGGTTTTAATAAGCAGTCTTTCTCACCTGAATTTGACTCTTTACTAGGTTTTGGTTTAGGATGATCGGTATTAATCCTATGTAAATATCAACATGTAAACAGAATCTCACCTTATAGTTTATATTTTTGATGAAATAAAATTATATCAGCACTTCTCAGAAAACTGTTCTCTTCAAATCACAACAATGATATTGATTTCATGTTGTCCCTGGGATCTCACAAATTGAGTTAGTATTTGTCTTTATGGTTACATGCTGAGACTATACATAGCAAATGTTAGAGCAATTAAGCATGATACTGAGATGGAGAGAAATGTCCAGTTGATTACTGAGCCCAAAGTGCTTTGGTTTATTTCCTTGAATTCAATAACTAAGTTATTTAAGTTTCTGCTTAATTCTCCTTGTGTGGATGTGGCCACAGAGTCACAGATATAACACATTAGGCATCATTTGTATGCTCTGTAAGACCCACACAGCTCTTTGGTGGCTAACATTTTTTTAATATTGAATGATATAAGAAACCTTTCGGAATAGAAGACACTTTAAGAAATCACCCAGGCCACGATTCTGACTACAAGACAGGTGGCATATAAATTGTCACATATATTTTTAATGTAGTTATTGTGCTAGTGATAGGCTTGTGTGGGAATCTCTTCATTAATCAGTACACAGGCCTTCAGAAAGACCCTAATTGATTTCTTCATTTGTACAACCATGTTCTTTTTCTCTTTACCCCAGAGTTTGCTATAGCTATGAGTAGTTTGGTAGAGAATATTTATTGACCAGCTCTGTTAGAACCCAAATTTACCTGTATATCTAAGCTCTAAGAACTCAGAAAGGCCATCAGTTATATAACCTGACCAAAGCCACACCCTCTCTATAAAACCATATCCTTTCTACAAAATTGGGTGTCTTTCTTCCCACATACACTTGACAATAACTTTGTTATCAGGGTAAAACACTAGACTTTTCAACATATTCTCAAATGCATAATCTCCCAGCACACTCCTGCATGCAGTCACATGTTCCATCCATTCCTGGTGGCTGTCCCACCTAACACCAGCACCTAGACTTGCATTGTTTCATGGTGGCATATCATCCCTAGAATACTACAGCACATGCTTCCCATGCCAGTGTAGTGCACATTCTGTCCACTCCCCAAGGACCAACCTGGCAGTGACAGTTATACACCCTCTCTACTGTAAAGGAACATAGTGGGGAATATTAACACATCGTGGTGACCTAGCCAAAGGAAGAAATGAGGTTAAACCAATGGCAGAATACCTTTTTCTGGCCTTCTCAAGGTGGCGGGGGGGGGGGGGGGCGCGGAGAGGGTAGATAGGCTAACTGCTCTTAAAGAAGGTGGGAGGTAGAAGTCATAGTAGACTGGTAGTCCTTCACATTCAGGAAAACCTAGAGCATCTAGAAAGCCAGGATTTTGAAAAGATCATTTTCTTTGAGCTATCCTTATTAGTTTCTGTTCAAAATGGCCTTTGGTTTTCAAAAGGCCCCAATCTGTGTGTTATTCTTGAGCTGTATCTAGGCTACCTCAGTTTCTTCATTCAGCAAGTATTTTTTTGAATGCCTACTGTTTGCCTGAGCTCCACATCTTTGGGTGAACTAGTCTTATTCAAGAGCTTTCAGCAACTCAGAGTCAAGACATTCTTTACGCTTTACGTAAAGCTTTTATGCTATGATTTAGGCTGTTTCTCTCCTTTAACTCAATAAATATAAAGAAAATATGCTTTAAAAAGTGAGACCCAAGAAAAATGGTATTTTATATCTAAAAGTCATTTTTCATTTTTTAAAAAACCTTCAGCATTTAGTTACAACCATAACATTTCCCTTCCCAAGCTCACGGTCATCCTAAGGAATTTGCATTCTTTTACAACTCTTCTTTATAAAAGCTTCTCAAGTTTGCTGTTTTCTCTCCCCAAGGCAATGTGGACTTCCTAGTGTGGATTTTTTGAGCCACTCCCTAATTTTGTCCTATATTCAAAACCGAATATTATCTTTAATGCTATGTCTGTAAACTCATCAGGAAACTCAGTGTAATGGAAGGACACTATTGGCCTAAAAATAAAGAGGGGTCTTAATGAGGCATAGTTATTACTACCCAGAAACAAACAAAATAAGTTTTCCTATTAGAGTTTACTGGTGTTCTCAAAATATGAATTTTTTAGGTCTAAAATTATTGAAATAGTCGTTCCATTTTGAATACATTTCTAGTAAAACATTTTCGTTAATTTAAGGTGTTAAAAACAGCTATCATCATTGGCCTTTAATTAGTAGATGGCAACACTAACAGTGAAGCTCTCTAGGAGTATGGATGTCCTTAAAGCCAGTGATATGTAGTAATGGTCCTCTCAGCACTGTCTATATTCAAAGACTGTCCTTTGGTTTGTGGCTGTAGCCAGTTTGCAGGGCCTGTGACTGTATGCCACAATTTCTCTCTACCTCATAACCTGCCCGACACCATTGCTCAGAGTCAGCTACTTCTTCCTGAGGGGTATGCATCGGTTTGGTCCATCTGCTGCTCTTTCCCAGAGTTCCAGAGTTGCGTGACACATGTTGAAGTTGGAATCCTCTGTGCCCTTATGTCATTTCTGTCACTCACCCTGCTTCCAGCATCTCATTACATTGAGCAGCTGCTTGGATCTCTTGCTGCATTTCATCTTTCTTGTGGGTCTAGACCATAGGAGTTCTGTACAGCAAGCAGAAATGTATCGCTATCAGCCTGTGTGTGGGGACTTCATTCTAGTTTATCCTCTTTTTCCTTTTGCTGAAAAATAGATGATGACAATGAACTTGCATAGAATGTTTGCAGAAGGCCCAGTTAAGGGCAAGGGTGTTGACACCTTTATCACTTGAATGGGGCCTGGCATTTGAGGACATCTGGATTTCAAAGTCTTGGCTACTCTACACACTCACTTGATTAATGAGCTTTTTGTGTATGTCTTTGTAAATGTGTACATTAGTGGACAATGTGATGAGACTAAATACTCAGATTCAACTATTCTTAAGTTATCTTTTCAACAGAAGACCGTCATTGTTGGGTAGGATTCCCTAAGGCAGATGATCAGGCGATACCAATCTTCCTCAGATTCCCCTGCAGTAACTCAGCACTTGTCTTACATGCTTTTCTCCCTTCAAGCGAGTCTGCAAATCAAGAGACTTCTGGTTATTTTATTTAAGAACCTTTGATAATTGTGTCATTCCATTAGGTTAAAAGTGTCTTAGAAGATCTGTAGTGCAGTGCATAATAACTTCTTTCAGGTTTCTAATCCAAAATTTGATTTTTAAAAGGGTTTATTTAGAAAAATTCATGTCTGTATGTGTGTATCTTCCTGTCGATCCTTTAACTTTTAAATCAGGATCAATAACTTATAGAACTGATGCAGAATTTATTCTGCTCTACCACCAATATAAAATAACTTCATTTTCTCTTTATTGTTCTTTTTGACATTCCTTTATTTTACCTCCGTACTCATTCATAATTTCTCATTTAGTCTTTGCCTTCTGCTATGTTTGTATCTTAAATTTGTCAGTGACAGCCTCAGGCTTCTTTAGCCATGCCGGCAAAATACAGGATCAAAACCACTGCCAACTCTAGCTTAAAACAAAGTCCTAAATCGAAAGGAACAAAACCAATAAAAACATGTAACCATTCATTTCATCATTAGGAAAACACAGGCTCGTTCTATGTTAATAGATTTTCACCAAAGTTTCTATAAATGGCTTTCTTAGAAAGTTTGCAAAACCCTGTATACACCTTTAGAAAACAATGGAGCATTATTTTATTAAATAATGCATAAATTCTAAATCATGTATGTTCTAAGACTCCTCCTACCTTAATTTTTGGATTCTTTTTTTTTTTTTTTTTTTTTTTAAATTTTTTTTTTTCAACGTTTATTTATTTTTGGGACAGAGAGAGACAGAGCATGAACGAGGGAGGGGCAGAGAGAGGGAGTCACAGAATCAGAAACAGGCTCCAGGCTCTGAGCCATCAGCCCAGAGCCCGACGCGGGGCTCGAACTCACGGACCGCGAGATCGTGACCTGGCTGAAGTCGGACGCTTAACCGACTGCGCCACCCAGGCGCCCCTAGATTCTTTTTTTTTTTAATGTTTATTTATTTTTGAGACAGAGAGAGACAGAGCATGAATGAGGGGAGGGTCAGAGAGAGAGGGAGACACAGAATCTGAAACAGGTTCCAGGCTCTGAGCTGTCAGCACAGAGCCCAACGCGGGGCTTGAACTCACGGACCATGAGATCATGACCTGAGCCGAAGCTGAGCCGAAGTCCGACGCTTAACCGACTGAGCCACCCAGGCGCCCCTTTTTTTTTAAGGTTAAAATATTGTGTTTACAAAACGTGCTTTTCATGTTTATATAGAGACTGGGCTACAGGTTTAGCATTTTTACGGACAAAGCGTTGTGACATAGAAAACAGATTAATGTATGGCATTTTGGCCAGGTTTGGCTCTCCCATAAGAAAAAAAATAGGGTAATTTATTCTAACATACTTTTCTAATACTCATATTTAAAATGACCATCAAGGATCCATATCAGGGCACAACCTGTTAGCTAAATTAACAATTGCCTTTCAGAATTGAAACCTAAAAATATTTGCTAATTGCTGTATTTTTTTGTATGTTATTCCTTGAAAACAGATAAACTCCTGTTTATATTTTATTTTTACATTCACTTTATTTTAGTATTTTTAATGTTATTTTATTTTCATTCAGGTATAGTTAACATACAGTGTTATACTAGTTTCAGGTATAAAATACAGTGATCCAATACCTCCATACGTTACCCAGTGCTTATCATGACAAGTGCCCTCCTTAATCCCCATCACCTATTTCACACATCCCCCCACCCAGCTCCCCTCTGGTGATCATTAGTTTGTTCTCTATAATTAAGTCTGTTTCCTGGTTTGTCTCTCCCCCTGACCTTTCTCTCTCTCTCTCCCTCTTTTTCCTTCCTTTGCTTGTTTGTTTCGTTTCTTAAACCTCAAATATGAGTGAAATCATATGGTATTTGTCTTTCTCTGACTTGCCTTGTGCAAAAGTGTTTTCGTTTGATGTAGTCCTGATAGTGTAGTTTTGCTTTTATTTCCTGTGCCTCAGGAGACATGTTTAGAAAAATGTTGCTATGTGGATGGAATTGGAAGGTATTATGCCAAGTGAAATAAATCAGTCATAGAAGGACAGATATCATATATTTGTACTCATATGTGGATCTTGAGAAACTTAAGAGAAGACTGTGGGAAAACGGAAGGAAAAAAAATAGTTACAAACAGAGAGGGAAGGAAGCAAACCATAAGAGACTTGTAAATACAGAGAACAAACTGAGGGTGGATGGGGGGGGTGGAGAGGGGAAATGGGTGATGGGCATTGAGGAGGGCACTTGTTGGGATGAGCACTGGGTGTTGTATGTAAGTGACGAACGACGGGAATCTACCCCAAAAACCTAGAGCACACTTTACACACTGTATGTTAGCCAATTTGACGATCAATCGATCAATCAATCAATAGAAATTTTGGACAAAAAAAAAATATTGCTATGGCCAGTCTCAGAGACATTACTGCCAGGATGTTTATGGCTTCAGGTCTCACATTTAGGTCTTTAATCCATTTTGAGTTTATTTTTGTGTATGGTATAAGAAAGTGGCCAAGTTTCATTCTTTTGCATGTTGCTGTCCAGTTTTCCCAACACCATTTGTTGAAGAGACTGTTTTTTTCCCCCATTGGATATTCTTTCTTGCTTTGTTGAAGATTAGTTAATCATATAATTGTGGGTTCATTTCCTGGTTTTCTGTTCTATTCCATAGATCTGAGTGTCTCTTTTTGTGCCAGTACCATACTGTTTTGATTACTGTAGCTTTGTAATATAACTCAAGGCCTGGAATTGTGATACCTCTAGTTTGGTTTTTCTTTTTCAAAATTCCTTTGGCTGTTTGTGGTCTTTTGTGGTTCTATATAAATTATAGTATTTTTTGTTCTATCTCATGAGAAATGCTGTGTGTATTTACATAGGGATTGCATAAAGCCTGTAGATTGCTTTGGGTAATATAGACATTTTAACAATATTTGTTCTTCCAATCCATGAGCATAGAATGTCTTTCTATTTCTTTGTGTCATCTTCAATTTCCTTTATCAATGTTTTATATTTTTCAGAATACAAGTCTTTCACCTCTTTGGTTTGGTTTATCCTTTGGTATCTATTATTTGGGGCACAATTGCAAGTGGGATTGTTTCCTGAATTTTTCCTTTTGCTTCATTATTAGTGTATAGAAGTGCAACGGATTTCTGTAGGTTGAATTTGTATCCTGTGATATTGCTGAATTCATATATATGTTCTGGTAGTTTTACATGGAGTCTTTAAGGATTTCTATACATAGTGTCATGTCATCTGCAAATAGTGAAAATTTTACTTCTTCCTTACCAGCATGGATGCCTTTTCTTTCTTTTTGTTTTCTAATACCTGTGGCTAGGACTTCTACTACGATGTTGAATAAAAGTGTTGAGAGTGGACATCCTTGTCTTTTTCCTGACCTTAGGAGGAAAGCTCTTAGTTATCCCCCCACTGTGGGTTTTTCATATATGGCCTTTATTATGTGGAGGTATGTTCCCTCTAAACCTACTTTGTTGAGGGTTTTTATCATGAATAGGTGTTGTACTTTGTCAATTGTATCTGCATCTATTGAAATAAGCATATGGTTTTTTTTTCTTTCATTTTCTTATTGATGTGACATATCACATTGATTGATTTGCGAATATTGAACCACCCTTTCATTCCAGGAATAAATCTCACTTGGTTGTGGTGAATGATTTTTTTAATGTATTGTTGGATTCAGTTTGCTAGGACAGTATTTTGTTGAGTATTTTTGCATCTGTGTTCATCACAGATATTGGCCTGTAGTATGTTTTTTGTGTAATGTCTTTATCTACTTTTGGTATCAGGATGATAGTGACCTCATAGAATTTGGAAGTTTTTCTTCTATTTTTTGGAATAGTTTGAGTAGAAAAGGTATTAACTCTTCTTTAAATGTTTGGTAGAATTCACCTGTGAAGCCAGGTGGTCCTGGACTTTATTTGTTGGGAGTTTTTATTGCTGATTCAATCTCTTGCCTGGTAATCGATGTATTCAGATTTTCTATTTCTTCCTTCTTTAGTTTTGATAGGTTAAATGTTTCTAGATATTTATCCATTTTTTCTAGGTTGTCTAATTTGTTGGTGTACAGTTTTCATAATATTCTCTTACAATTTGTATTTCTGCAGTGTTAGTTGTTATTTCTCCTCTTTCATTAGAGATTTTGTTTGAGTCTATTCTCTTGCTCTCTCTCCCTCTTTGAGGAGTCTTGCCAGAGGTTTATCAATTTTGTTCATCTTTTCATAGAACCAGGTCCTGCTTTCATTGATCTGTTCCTTTTTTTTTTTTTTAGTTTCCATATATTTTATTTCTTCTGTAATCTTTATTATTTCCTTCTTCCTACTGGTTTCAGGTTTTGTGTGTGTGTGTGTGTGTGTGTGTGTGTGTGTGTGTGTTGTTTTTGTTTTTGTTTTTGTTTTTATAGCTCCTATAGGTATAATCTTAGGTTTTTCTTCCTTCTTGTAGTATAAACTTCCCTCTCAGAACCACTTTTTCTGCATCCCAAAGGTTTTGAACAGTTTTGTTCTCATTTCTGTTTCTTTCCGTATACTTTTTGATTTCTTTGAATAATTTCCATATCATAATTAAACTATCAGTTTTTTTAGCTTTGAATTCATTTTAATAATTGAGAGCTTAAACATCTAGCATATACTATTCATAGATAATTACTTTATATGGAAGTTAACAGTATAAGAGGCAATGAGACTCACAATTTATATAATCAAAAATTTCATAGTAAGATCTAATTTACATTATAATATAGTTGCATATGTATTAAGTGTAAAACTTTGTCTTTTTTTACATTTACCTATATTTCCCATTACCTAATAAAAATGGTGCCATAAGCAGCTTAATTTAAAGTTATCTTCAAGTTTTAAAGTATTTTATTACTTTCTCTGTCTCCCTTACCTTTTCAGATTGTAACTTTATTATTTTTTTTAATGATATAAAAAATATTAGCAAGGATCTGATTGGAATCCAGAGTTTATACTCTTGTTTGTAGTTCTTTAATCTAACTTATTTAAAACACGTTGCATAACTTCTCTGTGGCTCAATCTTTCCCAGGTCACATAATTTAAATACTGAAATCAGGGGCACCTGGGTGGCACAGTCGGTTAAGCGTCCGACTTCAGCCAGGTCACGATCTCGCGGTCCGTGAGTTCGAGCCCCGCGTCAGGCTCTGGGCTGATGGCTCAGAGGCTGGAGCCTGTTTCCGATTCTGTGTCTCCCTCTCTCTCTGCCCCTCCCCCGTTCATGCTCTGTCTCTCTCTGTCCCAAAAATAAATAAACGTTGAAAAAAAAAATTAAAAAAAATAAATAAATAAATACTGAAATCAATAATACAGAGTTGTAAGGTTTTTATCAACCCTACTTTAATACAATAGATTTTTATGAAGTCTCATATTTTAAAGTGTCTGCAATTACACATTATAAAATAGTATAAATATAGATGTTATAAACTATTCAAAACAATTATAAAAAGACATTCAGGAATAAAGTTGAATTCAGGAATAAATTGCTGCAGTTTTATGGAATATTATTACAATGGGAAAATATGGTCCACTAAACTATATGTTCAAAATGTTATCATAGCACTGATGGACTGTAAAATTAGTACTTTAAACACATCCCAGCAAGAATTATTATGGGACTGTATTTCATGTTTTTAAGGTATCTACTATCTACAATTACTTTAAATATCTATACTTATTTTACCTCATACATTTCTATGCATAAACTATATTTATATTTTATTAGCTATAAATTTATATAATTCTGAAATTATTTATTAGAATAAAATACTTTAATGAAATACTATTTCCTTTGCTGAGTTTGTATTATTTTATGTCTCAATCGTTTAGTGAGTCTTCTTGTAAATCAATGAAATGGCTTTTTTTTTTTTTTTTTTTTTTTTTTTTTTGGTATGGACTTCTGCTCAAATCCCTTTGATTTGTTCAGGAGGCATTAAGTCTAAGGCAGTCAAATAAATAAATCTGAGTTCTGTGCATTTTTACTATTTTACCTGGTTGCAGGTCATTCCATTTCAGACCATGTTAAGTGGAGATATTATAAGAAGAAGCAGAGAAGGTATTACTGAATGAAAGAGCTTAATGGAAGAGATTATGTAGAAGTAAAGGATTTTTTTTTGCATCTTGAGTAGTGGTATTTTCATTATTCAATTCAAATAGTCAATGAATACTCTGTAGGTACCTCCAGTGTAAGATGTACTAAGTAAGCACTTAGCCACATTTCTTGCCCTGGTGAGTGAGTCTATAAAAGACAAAGACAGTTCTGCATGATAACATACCTTCTTTGTTTCTGGCTGGTATTTAGATAATTATAAAAGAAAGAATAATATGTTCACTAAAAAACAAATATAAGGACACAGCTAGAGTCATATATATGTGAGCAATACAGAAAATTTCAGATGCATGTAACACATGTAATTCCTAACAAAGAGACCACTGTTTGGATCCAGTTTTGTTTTTTAGAAAAAAATTATTGAGCATCATTTGTGTGCTGGATTTGATAGACTAGGCTGAGGCTAAAAAGGCTTACATTTTTCCTTATGGAGTTATCAGTGTTATAGTATCCTCTTTAATGAAATTATACCTGGGTACATTTCCCCAGTGAATGGCTATTTTTGCATTAAAATTTTATTCTGTGTTAAAGACAATTTCTTCCAGGATACATGTGAATTAGTCTGTCAGTTTTCTTCCTTTCTTTCATATATATATATATGTATGTAATGGTATAACATTTTTCTCCTGGCCAGTGTTGTTTAGTAGAATTTGCCCACCCATTATATTAAAATAAGCATTATAGTTGATACAGAAAGACTGATTTAATTGTTGGTATTGCAGTGATTTGTTTTATGGTGATAAAATGAATGTCCCTGCTAGAGCCATATTATTCTTAATCACTTATATGTGGGTACTATAGCACCCAAAGGAAACAATTTGCAATATGCAAGTACCTTTGGATGTTTGGTTTGATCTCTTTAGATTAGATGAGAAAATTTAAAAACTACACTTGGGTTTGAACATTCCTAAACTATTCAATTATGTTTTCTTTAAGAGGAAACCTACATCATACTATCAGTGCAAGTCTGCAGTGTTTTGATGTAACTGCATTATTCCTATATATCATGTCTCCAACCTTTTTTCATAATATCTGTGATCAAGTGCATCTATGAAAACTGAACTTGATATGCCTATGGTATATTCTAGTTCCTTTAATACTCCCAGGTCATCATCTTAGAACTTTCTTTGTCAAAAAAAAAAAAAATAGAACTTTCTTTGTCTCCTCAGTTTTGCTTATACCCTGCATTCAGTCTATCAGCAAATCCAACGGACTCCCCTTTCAAAATACACACATTTTTTTCCCACTTGACAGCTGCTCACTAACTCTACTCCCACCACCCTGGTCCAAGATAGCATTATCTTTTGGCCATATTATTGATGTGACTTCTTATCCAGTCTGCTCGCTTTAGCATTACTTGATTATAGTTTATTCACAACATAGTAGTCAGGGTGACACTTTCAACATATATCAGATTGTATAATGTTTCCACTCTGTATTTTCTAGTGACTGCCAAAGCCATTTTATTATTTTCTTTTTTACTTTTTATTTTTATCCCAGTATAGTTAACATACAGACTGTTATATTAGTTTCAACATATAAAAAGTGCCAAAGCCCTTTTAGAATTGAACGTCCCTCCATGATGAGAACTTCCACCAGCCATGCCTTCCTTTACCATCTGGCCTCCTCTCATGTTATATACCTCAGGAACACTATTCCTGAAATGTATCAAGCAGGTTCCTGCCTTAGGGCCTTTTCACTTGCTGTTCCCTGCCTGTTATGTCTTGATACACATTCCATGTTGCTTGCTGCCTCCTCTTTTTATGTCTCTGATTAAATGATACCCTCTCAGACTTTGATGACCCTGCTTTAAATTGTGCGTTCAAATCCAGCCAATTCCATTCTTCTTCTCTGCTTTGCTTTTCCCCTAGTACTTTATATTATGTGAAATATTTATTTTACTTTTTTGTTTAATGTCTCTCTCTTCCTTTACTAGAACGTAAGTTTCTTCAGGGCAGAGATTTTTGTTTTGTCCCCTGCTGTATCTGCAGTATCTAAACCAGTGTTTGGTAATAATAGGAATAATAATAAATTGATGGAGGAAGGAAGTATGGTGGATACCAACCATGCCCTGTCCTACCAGCCAATAAAATGATGACAATACTTTCAAAGTTATGATCTCTCCATTTTTATCTTCATGGGTTTTTATGCAGATGCTCTGTGCCCCACCCCCCATAATTTAGGAGCTAAAGATATAGAAATTGCAAATGTAAAAAGTAACTCACATAGGATCCTCTTCCTTGTTTGGATGGCACATGTGCTTTGATGTCAAACATATTATGTTTGAATCTCAGCCCAGCCTTTGATGGGCTGTGTAATCCAACCCTTTATGTAAAACCTCTCTGAGTTGTATGTACATTAGAGATGATAGTATCTCAATACTTAATTTTTTATTTTTTACCTTCAAAAGTACAGTTTGATATGATTTATCCTAACAATAATAACAATAATAAAGCATGGTAATGTTCACTAGAGAGATTGTTAGTTAAATGCCTGGTATAATGTCTATCTCATGAGAGCTGCTTAGTGAAATTATACTATTTCTGGCCATTCTTTCCTATGAGTAGATGATATAAGCACCAAGGCTCACAATTCAAAGAGACCATAAATCTAAAGGGACCTGTTTTTTTTTTTTTTATTTTAGAATCAGTGTTTCTATTTCCTAAGCCATTTATTTCAGACAAGTGGGTAAACATTTATAATTGTTAAGGTCATGTATAGAATTCAGCCAACTTATATACATAAACATAAAAGCTGCCCAAGTACAGAAATATTCATTTTTTGCTTTACAATAGAAGTTCTTACTTTTTAAAAAGTGTTTTGTTAAAGAAAGATTATACTTTTGAATTTTGGTGAATTTTCAAGGTAGATTATGTTAATGTTAATTCACTGTTTTTTCCCTCCATGGTACCATATGCTAGACACTCAATAGATTCATAAATTATTTATGAGGTTTTTGCCATAAGTTAATTTTGTTTGAACACTTAAAATTTTGAGTTCAGAGACATACTTTGTTTGTAATTAAACATAAATGTATTAATGATTCAGCCTTCCCTCATCTAAACCAATCTTTTTATGTTTTCAAGTATTTTGAAAAATTTGCTCAGTTTTGGGGTGCTTGGATGGCTCAGTCGGTTAAGCATCCGACTTCGGTTCAGGCCATGATCTCGCAATCTGTGAGTTCGAGCCCCATGTCAGGCTTTGTGCTGACAGCTCAGAGCCTAGAACCTACTTTGGATTCTGTGTCTCCCTCTCTCTCTCTCTGCCCCTCCCCTGTTCATGCCTCTGTCTTGTCTTTCGCTCAAAAGTAAATAAACATAATTTTTTTTAATTTGCTCAGTTTTGGCTGTCTTGATTATTCTTGTTGAGAGTAAAAGCATATAGACTGATTGTTTTCCACAAAAGTAAAATATATATTTACAAAGAAGCATATATGTGCAAAATTATTACCTACTTATCAAGCAAAATGTCTCAAGAACTATTACATAAAATATCCCTCTTGGAGACTGTAACCTCCTGATAGAAGTTAACGGATCAAGTGTGAGAGACCTATTTGTCTTTTTGTTAAATAATTTATTACAGGATCATTGATTTCTTTAACATCACTACATGTGGTTATTTAGAGTGTGTCTATCTAGCGAAACACAGATGGCAAATGTTAAGGAAAGAATTTTGGATTTTAGGAAGTTTGAGTAATAGACAAAAACCCCATTGCCATTATGTATTTTCAAATTTAAAAAGCAAAAAAAATAAAAATAAAAATAAAAAATGCTGCTCCCAAATGTCATTTGTTTATAATTTGAACTAGGGAATATCTTCAGTTGGGAAAATAACTTGTGGTGGTATCTATTTTGAGTATGTTTTTATTCTATACCTATCTTGCTTTACTCAGAAGTCTAGTATTCTAATCAAATATTGTACCACATTATACAAAGTTAAGGTGAATAAAATGTAAAGATATTCCTGAACAGTAGATAAATAACCTCTGAAAAGATTAATGATCTTTAATGACAGACAAGGCAGCTTACTTTAAAGAGACTGCTATGACTTTTTAAAGATATTTTTGTCAGTGTAGAAACAGTGTGAGTATATGAGATTGTGTATTTTAAATCTTTCTTCAAGAAATAGCTCTTCTTGGGGAGCCTGGGTGGCTCAGTCGGTTAAGCCTCCAACTTCAGCTCAGGTCATGATCTCACGGTCCGTGAGTTCGAGCCCCGCGTCGGGCTCTGGGCTGATGGCTCAGAGCCTGGAGCCTGCTTCCGATTCTGTGTCTCCCTCTCTCTCTGCCCTTCCCCCATTCATGCTCTGTCTCTCTCTGTCTCAAAAATAAATAAACGTTAAAAAAAAATTTTAAAAAAGAAATAGCTCTTCATTCATAATTTTGCACGTAAACAGAGCAGGTAAGGTGGAATTTAATAATGTCATTTAGGGGCGCCTGGGTGGCTCAGTTAAGCATCCGACTTCAGCTCAGGTCATGTTCTCACAGTCCATGAGTTCGAGCCCCACGTCGGGCTCTGTGCTGACAGCTCAGAGCCTGGAGTCTGCTTTGGATCCTGTGTCTCCCTTTCTCTCTGCCCCTCCCCTGCTCATGCTCTGTCTCTCTCTGTCCCAAAAATAAATAAAAACATTAAAAAAAATTTTAATAATATCATTTAAATAAACATCTAATAAAAATGAAATGTGGTGTTTACTTGTTATGGAGGATAAAACAAACAAAAAAACAAGACAAAAAGATGGGTTTTGGATGAAGGTCTGAATCTGTCCCAAAGTTGGTATCCTTAGAGTCTATACTAGAATTTTCTAACATGATCAGGGTTGTGAGTTATTGGAGAATTTCCTCATCAGTGTTATTTAAGTTATACCTCATTTCTCATCATGTTGTGTTGTGTAATCTGTTGATACAAATGCTAGAGATAATTTTTAAAGATGTTTATGGTGGTCTGCCCTGCTGAACTTCCAAGTCAGTATCTCCATGTTAAATCAAAATTACTCTCTATGAAAGATTCTTACTATTATCTTAATCTCATTTATCATTATATAGATATGAATTTTATATGTGTGGACTGTTGATTACTCACCAAACAACCTGAATGGTGTATTTGATGAATGTTCATCATTTGAATTCAACAGATAAAGGCAAAGCAATATTCCCTACTCAAAAATGTACCCATTCTAAGTTACATTTTATAATAATGTGTTAATTTAAGATAATTTACTTTATAATACATGCTAGAATAAAAGTGACAGTAATATGTTCTGAAATATATGGTTCATAAATTATTGTACTCACATTGGTTAAACAAAGAATAATTTTACTGGTTTGTAAAATTTGGTCAAGATATTACAGCAAGTACTTTTACATTACTTTCCTAAGCTGAATTTAGCACAGAATATCCCAGAGCTGAACTGATTATAGAGTGCCAATATGAGGAATCACTTTAATAAAAAGCATTTGCTATGAGAACTCACTTAAGAACTTCTGGTCTGATAGGATATTTTTACTTTTCCAAATTAAGCTTTGAAAAATGTAGTAACGAATCACAGAAATGACTCTTGGTCCTAGAAGTCTTACCAGTGCAATCTGTCAAATGCATGGGGACATCAAAAGAGTTATAGGAATTTATAACATTTTGTGAGAGGGAGTGTGTGTGTGTGTGTGTGTGTGTGTGTGTGTGTGTGGTGTGTGTTGAAAAAAAGGAGGTATATGTAAGTAATTTTCCTCTAAGTTTTCCAACTTGTGACAAAACATTGTAAATTTATATCCAAACTGACTGCAGCTCTGCCTTTTCGCTGCAGTGGTCTGCATCTCAGAAGGCAACAGTGGTCACATGTATATAAGCACATATGTTACATTGAATGCTGCCTTTGGACGCCATAGACAAACTGACTTATCAAGAGAGTCTATCATTATTCCACAGTTTTTGAAATTAAAAATATCTCTTCATTTATGTTATTTGTCCTATAAACTTGTTACACTAGTTCCCTAACTTACTATTGATTAGAGAGGCTATAGAACTCTTGAATTATGTATGAGTGCAATTGTATTCTGTGATCTGTTTTGAAAATTGCCCTCTCTCTTCCCATTTCACTGGACCTCATCTGCCCTTTCAGTTCTCATTTATTAATTCTGGAAGCTATGGATTGGATAATGATAGACTTTGTAATGAAAGCACAGCAACTATTTTTGTAGCCGTTGAAGATGAGAATTAGCTAGAAAATATGGAGTTTCAATGACAGGCGATGCTGCTACCTATTTGGGGGAATGGTTCAAAATGGGACAAGTAGACGTACTTAATGCTTAGAAAAAAGTGACATGACATTCTTAGAGTTAAAATATCTATACAGTGGTAGGTGATAAAAAAATCTGCTTTCACTTCAGCCTTACTGAGACAACACTGGTATGAGAAACTTTGAAATATGACTTAAGAGTTGTGTGAACATGGAGATAAGGAGAAAAGACTTCAGAAAATCAGATTGGGCTCAATAAATATGGAGGCAGAATACTATTTTTGTGTACTCTTACTGTGTTCAGTCTCAGTCTTTCTCAAAAATCACATCACACTTCAATTAATTTTGGTAGGGTTTTTTGTTTGCTTGCTTTTTATTTTTGCTTTGTGCAAAACAAAGATTTAAAATGGTTTTGGAGTATAGAGAACATGCTCTTGAGTTTATCTTACATTCTTGGTCCCAGGGAGCATTTACAAACCTACCAGTTGAATTATTCAGAAAAGTGTAGTTACAAATAAATTTATTCAAGAATATACTGAATTCTGTTTTTTGCTAAATTCAAACTGTATACTTTTTATATAGGAATGGAATAACTTATTAAAAATAAAATATCAAGCTAAGCCACAATAGAAACCATTGGGGGAGAAAAACCTACTCATGACTGCACAGGGTTTTAACCCTTCTCTCTCTCTCTCTCTCTCTCTCTCTCTCTCTCTCTCTCTATATATATATATATATATATATATATATATATATGCATACATACATACATACACACACACACACACTTAGTTCTGGCTATTCATATTGAAGAACAGAGCATTAACACTTTGACAATTACTTTTGACCATAAAGACACATGATTCTTTTGGCTGATATTATGTAAAATTAATTGGAGGGGTTAATTGGACTCATTATAGTTCCAGGGTCTGGGGAAGGCTGGATTTCCTTCTTGTCAAAAAACAAAACAAAACAAAAATTTTCCAGATATTTAAAAATTCTATCTCATTGTCTCCTTTTCAAGTCTGATTATTTTCTTTTGAGAAAATAACTTTATCACCTTGGTTCTACAGTGGAGGAAACAGATACTCCTTGAGAATGCTTAGTATCTTTGTTTCATTCAAGTGTATAAACTTGAATGCTAGTAGACTATGGTTTTTTAAAGATATAATTAATATACAGCATACAGCACTATATAAGTTTATATATAACAAATGAATTTTGTTTACATATATTGTGAAATGATTACCATAGTAGGTTAACACTTAACATCTAATATAGATATAAAAAAAGAAATGTCTAAAAAAGTTTTTTTCTTCTGGTAAGAACTCTTGGGATGGAGTTAACAACTTTCACATATACCATCTAACGGTGTTAACTGTAGTCACCACGTTGTACATGACATCCTTAGGACTTATTTACCTTATAACTGCAAGTCTGTACCTTTTTTTTTTTAAGTTTATTTATTTTGAGAGAGAGAGTGCCAGCAGAGGAGGGACAGAGAGAGAGGAAGTGAATCCCAGGCAGGCTCTGCACTGTCAGCACAGAGCCTAACACAGGGCTCGATCCCATGAACTGGAAGATCATGACCTGAACTGAAATCAAGAGTTGGACACTTAACTGACTGAGCCACTCAGGCGCCCTGCAAGTTTGTACCCTTTGAACATCTCCCTCCAATTCCCCCTTCTCCTATCCCAGTACTGCCTATGGTAACCAGAAATCTGATCTCTTTTTCTATGAGTTGTTTGTCTGGTTGGGAGATTCCGCATATAAGTAAAAGCATACAGTATTTGTCTTCCTCTGTGTGACTTCACATAGCATAATGCCCTCAAGTTTGACCCACATTATAGAGGAGACTGCAGTTTAATCCTCAAGCAATTGATGTGAATCTTTGAACCAGTTTCTTAAAATCTTTTTCTTCCATGTCATCAACTCTTAACTGGAAGTGGTACCACACCTATCTGATTCACACAAATCTTAATACTAAACTACTCAATGGTATTCACAATGTTGTGCTGTTTCTAGCTTCTACAAGTCAGTTGGGGATACCAGAACAGTTATTCAATTGCTTTAATGTGGCTGGACTGAATTCTTCCATATAAGCAAATATTCTACATAACCACCTATAGTTTCTCTATACTCTAAAACTTAACGTAAGCCATTTTTAATGAAAATTTTTATAAGTATACATCCCTTAATTTTTTACAAAAAATAGTAAATATTTTACTTCTTTAGATCTAGAGTCATTTTAGGAATGACATGGTCATATTTGGTAACCCAATGATATCCTCACAAACTTTTTTAAAAATGTAAACCTATTTTCACTTACACTAAATGATCCCAATGCTAGAGTTTTTTTATTTTTAAATATTTGTTAATCATCTATTGCCAAGTCATAGAAATTTAACAGGGCTAAGATTAATAGTACTTCTTCTCCCAATTAACATTTTATGCTTTGAAACTAAGAGCAGTTTTTATAGAGAAAAGTACAAAGATGATTTGAATAATTTAGTTTTGTAATCTTAAGAAACGCTAGTGATTAAAGAGCTGAGTAATTGATGTCATTCAACAGGTGACTTCTGGGTAAGTGAGCTTTACAACAATTCTTGAAAGCATTACCGAGGAGAAAGTTGGTAATTTCCAGCTCTTAATTTGAGTAAAATATTCCAGGGTAAACGAGGCAACTCTAAAATCTTCTATGGGCTTGATTTTAAAAGCCAAAATAATGGAAAATATTCTCCTGAATGTTAATACATGAAACTAGTGAAATAAAAATGAAATCACTAAGAAGCAAGCTGTTAATTGCATAGGAAATGCCAAACAGCTTAGTTGATAGACACCTTTTTCTATAAACTACCAAAAGCATGAAAATGATCCTAATTTGTATATTTGCCGAAGATAATAACTATTCCTAAGAGTTATTTTTGTTAATGGCAGTGTGGAAAAAGACAATGAAACCATGGGGCACCCAGTTTTGTGAAATCGGTATAATAATTAATTACAACCTTGGCCCAGTAATTAAGTAGTCAGTCACCTTGCCAGAGTAAGTTCAAAGACACTTAGGTGGTTCATTTAAGTTTATTATTTCAAAATATTGAATTAGGCACTGTGGGCTGGAAAGGAACATAGATTAGTGAATTAAACAGATACCTCAGCCAAATAAAGTTCCAGCCCTGGCACAGCTTCTGACTTTGCTGGATGACTTGAGCAAGTCACTTAACCTCCCTGTCCTTCAAGTCTCTGGCAGCCAAGTGCCCCATACCTCTGAGATATGTAAAAAGAAGAAGTTAAATTAAATAGAACTATACCTCTTGGCAAAAAGTAAATGAGCTGAATTGCTAATGAGCTAATAGACCCCAAAAAGCTAAAATTTTAATTGTGCAACTTTTGATCATTAAGTAGTCTTTAGGCACAGTTCACTAAAAAATTTCAGTGTATGATACTGTGCTAACATTTTAGTAAAGATCAACTTGCATCTATAAATTCAGTTCATTTCCTAGTCTGAGTTTCACAGTAGACAAGATAGACGCCTGAGTAAGGTTAATTGTCAAGTGGTTTCATCTCAGCAAACTTCTTAATCGAAAATCTATAACTACTGGAAAGTTCAAGCTTGAATAACTAGGATATTTCTCTGAACTCAGTTCTCTTGAAAAGAAATTACAAGTTTAAACATGGGCTAGATATGCCCAGTTTATCTTACTAGATCTATACAAATTACTCTGGCATCTAAAATACCATGGCGTCACACAGAGTGGTCATTCTGCTGATTCTGAGCTATGCAAGATCCGTAAGTGCCCTTTCTTTTTTTTTTTTAAGGGATTTTGTGAGTTTTTAAGTTTATTTATGACAGAGAGAGACAGAGACAGAGAGAGAGACAGAGAGAGAGACAGAGAGACAGCATGAGGGAGCAGGGTGGGGCAAAGAGGGAAAGAGAGAATCCCAAGCAGGCTCCATGCTGTCAGCACAGATCCTGATGCAGAGCTTGAACCCATGAACCGTAAGATCGTGACCTGAGCCTAAACCAAGAGTTGGACACTTAACTGACTGAGCCACCCAGGTGCCCCCATAAGTGCCTTTTCAGTTAGCACAGTTACTTTCAAACTGCTGCCAGACGTGATCATCACCAGCATACTTGGCATTTATCTAATGTTTCAAAATGTACATAATATTTTATACACCTCATCTATGTATTCATATGTGCATGCATGTATAGGAATTTATTCAGTGCCAGGTGTTGAAGGTAGAAAACTGTCAAGTCCTGCCTGAGCAGATTTATGAACATCCTGTGATAATGCTTTAGGAAGACTGCAGTATAACCAAAGAGTTGTGAATAGCACTTAAGAAAGGCTAAAGGAAAGAGATAACTTTGGAGCAGAATATTGAAGGTTTCCAGACAGAAGAGGGGGAGTTTTCAGACAGAAGAAATGGTAAGAAGAAAGGCAAAACATTATCAAAGATCCAGGATTAGTTGAGGAAAAGTGAGACACTTGGTGTAGTTATAGAATAGGTTATATGGGACTCCTGGGGGAAAAGAAGTGTGAAGAGTCAAAGCTAGAAAAATAAAGTAGGAAGATCTTTCAAGAACAAAGAATATTGGGCTTGGCTTCTAGACAGTGGGCAAAAGGCATGGTTAGCCCTATTCTATAGAGATAATTTTACAACAGTGAGGGGTGGAGAGTGGGAGTGAGCGGGATGTGACCTTGGAGCAGGAGTGGTTAGGAACTTCTATGAGCCTGAATCAGAGAAGTGGCCATTAGCCTAAAGAGGAATAAATGGATCTGAGAAAGATGTAGATGAGTGAAGAAGAACTGGTGATCAGCTATATGAAGAACTGAAAGAAAAAGAAGTGTCAAGGCTTTTGGTTTGGGCAACTGAGCAGATTATGTCATCACTATCCAAGGTGAGTGATAGAAGACAAGCAGCAGGTTTCTCAGGGAAGATACTTGAGGTCCATCTTGGCACCCTACTAGGTCTGAAATGCCAGGGTAACTGGAGATGTTACAAATCAGATAGAAATATGAACTTGGAGCCCAGAAAGGTTTAAGGTTAGTGATAGAGATTTGGCAGTCTTCATTATATGGTCAAAGCCAGAGGAATAAATGAGATTGCCAAGGGCAAGCAAACAGACGAAGAGGCTAAGGATATACCGTAGGAGAGATCATGTAGATGATAATGGAAAATTAAATGACTTGTGGAGGACAATATGAGGACAAAGGAGAGAACAGAGTCTAGAAGTAACCCAAGGTTTTGAGCTGGGAGACCAGTAAAATTGTGGTTGCATTAGCAAAAGTAAGGAATCCAAAAAGAGAAAGAAATTTGATGGTTAGTTTTAGACAAGTTGAAGAGTATTTTCTTTCACTGTCAGTAAACAATAAGGTATGCTTCTTAAAATCTGAATTGCTTTATTAGTTGTATATTTTTTAAAGGCTCTCTGACCATCATTTAAAAATGAAGTATTTATATGTTGGAAAGGCCACTGGATTGGGAATCAGAAAACGCTTGAGTCTGTTCTAGACCCATTGTTCATTCAAATATTTATCAAGCATGTACTATGCTAGATGTTGGGTTGCAGTGGTAAGTTATCTGCCCCTGTGGAGCTTACAAATAGAGAAAGTGTAATCAAATCCACACAAATAAATATGTAAATTCTAGTATACTAAGTGCTTTTAAACAGCAGTTGTAGGAGAAGATAAGTATGAATTTATGACATGGAGACCTCTCCTAAAATGAGAGTCAGAGAAGGCTTTTTCAAAGAAATAATAGTTGAGATCTGATAAAAGAAGTGGAAGCAAAGATGGGGGACAGTTCTCCAAGAGAGGATAATATATACGGGCTAACACTAGAAGGCAGTTTGGCCATTTTCCATTTCTGAGAATAGGCTGTATGGGTGGAGTGGACAGGATAAAGTAAAAGGGCCTTTGAATGAGTCTGGTGAGATGAGCAGAGTCGAGATTATGCCAGATTTCATAGTGTCTCTTCAGGTAACTTATTATGAAATGATGGGTGCTTACGCCAGAGTGGCGGTGAAGAAGGTAAGAACTAATATGTAATACATTTTATTTTTTTAATTTTTAAAAAAATGTTTAATGTTTATTTGAGAGAGAGAGAGAGAACATGAGTGAGGGAGGGACAGAGAGAAAGGGAGATAGAGAATTTGAAACAGGCTCCAGGCTCTGAGCTATCAGCACAGAGCCCCACTCAGGGCTTGAACTCACGAACCACGAGTTCATGACCTGAGCTGAAGTCGGACGTTTAACCAACTGAGCCATCCAGGCGCCCCAATATGTAATATATTTTAAAAGGCAAAACCAACAGAACTTGAAAGATTGGATGGGGTGTGTAGGATAAGGGATTCAAAGATGATTCTCAGGTTTCTGGCTTATGCAACTGGATGATGATGTTGTCATTCTCCAAGAGGGAGATCCCTGGAAAAGCAAGTAGATTTGTGCAGGTAGAAGTTCATTAGATCAGTTTAGCATATGTTGGGTTCAAGATGCATTTGAGATATCCAAATGAAGATTCCAAAATAGGCACGGACACACAGAGGTAGAGGAAAAGACTAGAAAAAAGGAAGTAACAATGTGCCAGTCACTGGGACATAAATAGCAATATAAAACACTGGTGTGGAAGGGTTCAGAAGGATACAGTGTATGTTGAGAAGGGCCTCAAATTGAACCTTTGAAAGGAATTGAAACATTTAAAGTCCAGGTAGAGAAAGAGAACATAGTAAATAAGAGATCATATGATCACACAATTATTAAGAAAAGCAGGAAAGCAGTAAAAGTATTTCAAGATGGAGGGAAGGAGTAATCAGCAAACTCTGTGTCCCTTGGTCAGTGCCTATATTCTCTGTACTTACCTGTAAAACCGGTAGGTAATGTTTGTGTGCATATCCCAGAGCGTTGTTGATCAGCGTTCAGATCTGATAATGTTTGAGAAATGTTGAAATCTATCCATTGTTTTATTATGTACTTATTCTCAGTTCCCAGGGTTTCTTGTTTTGTTGGTTGGTTTTTAACACTGGGACCATTCACATCCTTATCTAACTCTAACAGTCCTCTTTAGAAAAATAAGGGAGCCAAAAAGAATATGAATTTGAACATGAAAATGTTTCTAGGTCTTTTGCATGGTTGCATGGGAAGCAATTACACTCAGAATCTGAAACATCTCTCCCACTTACTTTTCTCTCCTGCCTTTCCCCTAGGAACCTGCAAATCCCCACAAACTACTTTGGGACTTATGGGTATAGGCTTCAGTACCTTTATTGTGTAAATGAAACTACTGAGTAATCAGTTCCCAGTGATTAAAGTGCTAGCTAAAGATGGAAAAACTTCTGGTGTGCAGGGAATGCCATATTGGTACAGTTTTCCTTCATCTGAATTGTTAAATAGTGACACATCACAAGCTGTCCCCAGTTTGAATTCTGGAGTGGTCATTACTTGATATTTAGGAGGAGGGAAGGCCAGATGATAGGGGTCCCTTTCTACAGAAGATAGGCAGCCAGGCACCTAGCACAGTGACTGTCCCTTAACCTCACTTCTGAGAAGTAGATTGTCCCTTATCCTCACTGTTTGCTAGCGAGCACCAAAACCTCACTCTTCCTGTAGGTCACTGTGGCAATAGTCCCAACCACAGTAGACTACTATATACAAATGATTCATTTCCAGACTTCTGCTTTCCTTTAAAGAGTCAGCTGTCATGTGCTACCTGTGACTCACTCAGGCTCCTTTGCCCCAGGGAAGTAAGCACTCTAAAGATTCCTGAGTTCCAGGGCCAAGCCAAGATAGTCATGTTGTTTTCCTGATGATGCAGCACAGAAGCATTCTCACTAATTCCCACTTGCTGTGCTGCCAGCTAAAGGACCATTGTTTCTGAGCCTAAGAACTAAGAGAAAAGGCCATTTGTGTTGCTTTGATTGTGCAGGACAAAAATTAAGCCAGTTGTAGCTTGTAAACTATTAAAGAGATAATAAGTATTTCCACAGTGACTCACAGTATGAGAGATGGCCATACCTAAAGCCGATATTCTAATTCCATATTTTGTTTATCAGGGAAGGTAGAGATGTTCAGAAAATTCAGAACGTGACCTTGAACTTTTCACGCTCTGTAAACTGAGCCTTAGCCTAATGAAGCTCTACAAAGGGTACTGATTTCACATTCGTTTTTCTTCCATCTCATTTTTGAAAATTGACATTTTCTAAACTGTAGTTTTTTACTTAGCAAACTAGGAAATATATTAGCTTTAAACAAGGATTTAATTTTGAGGAGGTTTTGATAGTCACATTTTCTTAATCTCCTTTTCTGAGCACCAGTGTCCTTTATATTCCAGAATCGGGTCAGCTGTCATGCACTTTTGCCAAATGTTCATACTGTTGAGGCCAGAAACAGATGAATCACTTATTGCCTAACTAAATTAAGCTAAAATGTGCCACTGGTGGCATCCCTATTACAGAATTATTCCCTGCTACTACTTGTGTCAGTATGTTTTGGTGTTGGATATATTCTAGATATTCATAAATCAACTGAACAAGGGCAAAAAATGTTTTAAATGTGTGTAGGAGCTAAGAAGCTTTTTTTCATAATATAAATGAAAGTTAATAATGTAACTAAAATGAAATCTAACCTATATAGTGATTTTTTATATTATCAACCTTGGCATTATTAGCAGTCATATTTTATAGGGTAGTCTCATATAGTATAAATGAGGTTAGGTTTACAGAATATTTATTTTAAATAAGGAACATCATAACTTGGAAAATGTAAGCATTTAACTTTGTGGTTAAAACATGTTTAATAATGATCAGTTTCATTAAAAATACATATTGGTTGCCTTTAATCAGTAACAAAATGGGGTGCCTGGATGGCTTGATCGATCAAGTGTCCAACTCTTGATCTCAGCTCAGGTCATGATCTCACAGGTGGTGAGTCCTCAGCCGGGCTCTGCGATGACAGCGCAGAGGCTGCTTAGGATTCTGTCTCCCCTTCTCTCTGCCCCATCGCTGCTTGCACTCTCATTCATTCTCTCAAGATAAATAAACAAACTTTGGAAAAAAAATTATCTAAAACCAGACTTCCGCTTTTTCTGTTATGAATAGCAGCTTCACTAAGATAGAATGAATATAACTCTTCGTGACTCTCCTAGTTAATTTCCAGTGATTTAAGGAAGTATCACAATGTTCTTAAAGCAAAACTCATAGAAATTTAAATTTTAAAAATTTCATGCATTAATTTCATTAGTAACAATAGAATTCTGAAATCAAAAGATTATCATTAATGGCAGTTGATCAAATTCACACATTTATTGAGCACCTATTTTAAAGACATTGGAATAAAACTTAGAGGATGCAAAAAATAGCCTCCCCCCCACCCCAAGGGAACTTTTAATTTAACTAGAAAGACCATCACACAGTGAACAAAGTTTAATAACAATTTAAAACTAGTAATGATTTAACTAAAAAAGGTGTTGTGGTATTATAGCATATGCTTCATTACCAAATGAATGATACACTGTAGGCATTCAGAAAAGGCAAGGAACATTTGCAAATGGAATCAGAAAAGAATTTACTGAATACGTGGGATTTGAGCCAAGCCAACTATTAATAATTTTACCAATTGTGGGCTGGAAATAGAAACAAAGCATGTTTGGTGTTGGAATTGACAGCTCTTCAGGGAGGTTCCATCGAACTATCTGCCTATGTCCACATATTGATTCATATGTTGGTTTTCCAATTCATAGAGTTCACTGAAGGCCATTTGTCTAAATATGATGTCATTTATAGTGTCGGCATCCCCTTTTGCAGAGTTGGTTGAGCTGAACGGTAAAAAGTATCTTAAGTGTCTCAATGTAAAAGATCCTCTGTATTCTGAAGATAGACATACATCTGTTAAATGTTCAAAGAAAAAAAAAATTACAAACCCAATTATGTTGATGAAGGTAATGAGAACTTATTTAAAAAATACAGCCTGGAATTTCTAGGTGACTAAAGGTCCTGTTAAAATGCAGATTCTGAATCTGTAGGTCTGGAGTAGACCTGAGAATCTGTGTGTCTTACAGCCTCCCAAAAGAAGTCGATGATGCTGATCTCTGCACTATAAACAGCAAGATTGTAGAGAGAATAACACCATGTTTGGGGGACGGATGGGTCTTAAATGTTAAAACTCTAAGAAAAATAGCAATATTGTTAGAGTTTTATGAGAACAAAGGACAAAAGCCACATAAAATAATCTATCTTTGCCTTTAGCACGAAAGCAAGAAATTATCAAAGTCACTGAACAACTGATTGAAGCTATCAACAATGGGGACTTTGAAGCTTACACGTGAGTAGAGGCACATTTATTTTGCTTTCATGCATGTGAACAAAATATTTTATATATGAGTACATTCTTCAGTGTACCGGAATTCATGTATATTTAACCCCAGGTTTGAGGTCAATGATAGCTTTATTTCATAAATAAATAGGATTTACAGAGGAAACACAAAGCTTCTGATAGGAGGATTGGTGCTCTCTCGGTCAATGCACAGACTTGTAATCACCCACTCCTCCATATGAGGAAGGCATTCCAGGCAGAGCATCCATGAGAGCAAAAACACAAGAGACAGGAAAGCACATAGAAGTACATTTTGGTTTAAGAGATGTTTTGCCTCGCAGCTCTGTCAAGATCCTGGGACAGATCCATATCACCCAGAAGGTGACATGAGGCAGCCTTCTACCTCTTGGGCCAGCACGCCTCAACCTTTCTTTGTCTCTTTTATGAGTTTGTCTCTTAGGTAACAGTTTATTTGAAGAAAGTCCCAATGCTTAAAGTTTATGAACTACTGGACCATAGGGTATATAAAGGAAATCAAGTAAAAATAAAGCATTCAAATAAATAGGCGTATTTCACAAAGTATGTAGGTCAACAAGCTAGCCATTTGGACAAAGATAAAAATCAGTCCAAACCTTCCTCTTACTCCATACGAGTGAGCTCCTCTTGAATGAAAGAGTTCAATGCAAAAAGATTGAATTTGATCTCTGATTGGAAAGACCTAAATTTAAAAGCAGAGAAAGTAGTGACAAATGAGAAGATAAAATGATTAGGCTACCCAAATACATAAAACTTGTATACTTAAAAAAAAAAAAGAAAGAAAGAAAGAAAGCACAAATGTGCAAATGTGAATGCAAGAGCATTTTCTGCCAGTCAGATCAGCAGGGGTAAAAATTGCTGACAAGCAGTGGAGTGCAGATACTGTAGGACTATGATGACTTTCCTCCAACACTGGATGGAGTATAAATGGAGGCAAAAATTTAGGTTGGTGGTAGTGGCAGTGGTTAGAAGGGACGTTTAGTTCTTATATACCAGAAAGCATTTATTTCAAATTTATTTATTTCTAAAGTTTCAAATTGTTTTAATCCTCTGATTTTACTGATAAAAATTTAACATGGGTATGGGAGCACCTGAGTGGCTCAGTTGGTTGAGCGTTCAACTCTTGATTTTGGCCCAGGTCATGATGTCAGGGTTTGTTAGATCGAGACTCTAGTTGGGCTCTGCCCTGACAGCACAGAGCCTGCTTGGAATTCTCTCATGACCCCTGTTCATGCACACTCTCTCAAAATAAATAAATAAACTTTAAAAAATTTAACACGGGTATGGATTTTTAATCTAAAGCATGGACAAAAAATATAAACAAAAATATTATTGAAGCGATGTTCATAATAGTGAAAAATTGGAAACATATGTCCGACATTAAGGAAACCATTAAGTAATATGTGTTGCATTTGGTACAGTGGATGTTTATGTAGTTTCTAGAAATCTGGCAAATGCTTATGATGTAATTATAATGTACATAATTATTCCAACTACATGAGAAAAAGCATTAAAAATAGAATGAGATATGACAAATTGGTTTTGAAAAGGAAAAACAGGACATTGCCTCTGGGAGATGAAATTATGTGTGAATTTTTTTCTTGCCTTTTTTCCCAAATTTTATATAAGGTATTGCTTTTATCATCTGTTATAAAATATGAAAAGTAAATGAGTTTAAGAACTAAATTAAATGCAGGATTGCTTCTTGTAAATTAAATGTGTAAATGCATATACATGCAAACACATGCATATGCATGTGTATATATTTGTGTGTATCAGCTATTTTCACATGATTTAATAAAGTACACTTGAAATAGTAAGATATGAAGTTTAAAATAAAACTCTCGTCGGAAACCAGAGCTCCCTTTTAAACAGTTGTGGAGAACTCTGTGCCATAGAAGCTGCTCTTCTATCGTTCTGCTGAGAACTCTAGTAAGAAAAACATGAGAACATGTTCTCCAAATATGAGAATACTATTTTCAAATATGTATTTTTTTGTAATAGCATTCTCCTGTAGAATAGTAAAAAAGTGTATTTTGTTGGTGGTCATAGCCAGGCAAAATTGGAACGTTTCCTATATTCTAAGACAGGTTAATGTAAGGTATTTTAAATAATGCAGTCCTGTGGAATCACATCTGTTTACCTACAGAGGCCTGTAATCTGGCCTGATGTTTCAACTCAGGCCCAGGGATAATTCAACAGGACTTTACATGGGAGCTTTTTGGATGAATACACTGGTAAAGCCCTGTCAACTGGTCCTTAGGACACCTGTTCAGAGCATGTGTGTTCACACATATATATATCAAGTGGCAGCTTTGTGAATCCTTTATTAATCCAAAGCCTATGACAGGTGATAAATGCATATATACAGAGGACAGAGAAAGAAAGAACAGATTAACAGGTTTTCAGATATATTGACTCTTTTTGGTGGTTGGTAAAGAGATCCATCATAGTACGGTGATTCTCAGATGATTTCAGCACCAATATAAGGTAGTAAAAATTTTTGATTCACCAATGTTGACAACCAGAAGTCATATTTGCAGAGGAAGTTAATAGCCCCTGGCAGAATAAATTCCTGTTACCATAGCAACACGGCTATTCCCATTTCGCCCCTTAGAGCTTATATATATTTGACTTTGAACTTGAAAGTACCTGCCCACCAGCAAGTCTGAGACAAAATGTAAAAGCCCTCCTCACTACCTCCCCTCTGCCACTCCTGCCTTTAAGGCTTTTTTTTTTTTAACCACAGAAATATTCACTGATTTTTTAAAATATTTTCTTTTAAAAAAAACATTTTTTTGGGGGGCGCCTGGGTGGCGCAGTCGGTTAAGCGTCCAACTTCAGCCAGGTCACGATCTCGCGGTCCAGGAGTTCAAGCCCCGCGTCAGGCTCTGGGCTGATGGCTCGGAGCCTGGAGCCTGTTTCCGATTCTGTGTCTCCCTCTCTCTCTGCCCCTCCCCCGTTCATGCTCTGTCTCTCTCTGTCCCAAAAATAAATAAACGTTGAAAAAAAAATTTAAAAAAAAAACATTTTTTTAATGTTTATTTGTTTTTGAGAGAGAGAAAGATGGAGTGTGAGAGGGAGGGGGCAGAGAGAGAGGGAGACACAGAATCCAAAGCAGGCTGCAGGGTCTGAGCTGTCAGCACCGTCACAGGGCTCAAACTCACAAACTGGAAGATCATGGCCTGAGCTGTAGTCGGATGCTTAACCAACTGAGCCAACCAGGCGCCCCAACTATTTTCTACTTTAAAAGCATTCTTTAAAAAATCGGTTCCATGCACTATGAACAATACTGTAAAGAACCATAGTGAGTTGGCCTTTTGAATACATGTTGGCCAACTTGTATTTCTGTTGAACAGTTAAAATGTTTTTCCCCCAAAATAAATAGTCCCAAATCCTTTTATCACTTTGTAAACTTGCACTATTTCCTCAAATCCAGATTTTATGTCACCTTCTCTGAGAAGCCTGCCTTGATCACCGCAGGCCCAAGGAACTGTTTCCCCCTTTATGGGACTTATATACATACCCACTGACCCAGTGCTCACCAGATCAAGCGACTAGTTGTTCCCTAAACATACTCTCTATTCTCTCAGTACTAAGCTATTGTATTTGCTGCCCTCCTCCTGCCTACCATCTTCCCCACACCTGGAAAACTTCTACACATTCCTAAAAGCCCAGCTCACTTTTTCTCCTAAGTCTTTCCTGTCCCATATGTAAGTAATCTGGTTTTCAGGCACTTTGTATTTATTTCTATTCCAGTCTTAATTGTTATCATTGTTTCAAAGAATATCTGCCACATAGGTGTTTCACAATTCTTCATGGAATAAATTTCTCCAAAGAAAGCCATTGGCTTTCTCTGAATATTTAAAAATGTCCTATCTCTTTGTTGAATTACATTTCTAGTATTAAAAAGAAAACTAATCTGTATGTTCGAATCTCTCAATCTTATTTTAAAAGTTAAAGAAACTTTAATTTATTTTTTATTTTTATTTTTGAGAGAGAGCGCAAACAGGGGAGGGGCAGAGAGAGAGGGAGACACAGAAACCAAAGCAGGCTCCAGGCTCTGAGCTGTCAGCACAGAGCCCGATGTGGGGCTCGAACTCACAAACCGCGAGATGCCGACCTAAGCCGAAGTTGGGACTCTTAACCGAGTGAGCCAGCCAGGCACCCCAAGTGAAATAAACTTTAAAAACAGCTTTTCCAGAAAGTACAGGATGTGATATATGCTTTCAAATCAATGAATGTAGAAGGTGTCAAAAGTTGTTCCAAAATTATTTAGTTTCAGAGCCAATGTTGATTTTGTAGGACTTGGAGAGTGTATTAGACTCTGACAACTTAAGAGTAAAATCACTTCTCGGCCTTTTGGCTAAGATCAAGTGTAAAAAAATAAAAGTAACATGGGGCGCCTAGGTGGCTCAGTGGGTTAAGCATATGACTTTGGCTCAGGTCATGATTTCACAGTTTGTGAGTTCGGGCTCTGTGCCGACAGCTCGGAGCCTGCAGCCTGCTTGGGATTCTGTGTCTCCCTCTCTCCCTGCCCCTCCCCTGCTTGTGCTCAGGCGCACTCTCTCATGCTCAAAAATAAACAAACATTTAAAAAATTAAAAATAAGAGGAAAAACTGGAGAAAGCTTAGAGAATTCATCTTGGAAATGTAAAAAAGCAGAAATTTTAAAAAGGAGACTCCTAAAGAAGTCTAGTTATCATCTGCTGGAACTTGCTGTGTTATCTTGCGCCTATCAGAGTTCCCTGCAAAATGCTTTTATAGCATCTGCTCCTCAACTCACCTTGCCAAGGCCTGTGAAAGAAATTTTATATTTTTTATGTTTTTTAATTTTTTTTTTTCAACATTTATTTATTTTTGGGACAGAGAGAGACAGAGCATGAACGGGGGAGGGGCAGAGAGAGGGAGACACTGAGCCATCAGCCCAGAGCCCAACGCAGGGCTCGAACTCATGGACCGTGAGATTGGGACCTGAGCTGAAGTTGGACGCTTAACCGACTGCGCCACCCAGGCGCCCCAATATATTTTTATGTTTTTTAAAGACTCTTTCCTTCCAGTGAAAAATAAGAGTTGATAAATAAGATTGGATATGTGTGAAACAAAGTATATTATATTATATAAACAAAACATATTAACCCATGTATTGGTTATTTTCATTATGGTTTTTTTTTTTTCCCCTACAGAAAAATCTGTGACCCGGGCCTTACTGCTTTTGAACCTGAAGCTTTGGGTAATTTAGTGGAAGGGATGGACTTTCACCGATTCTACTTTGAAAATGGTACATTTATTCTAAATTTAATAACATGCCTTTTCCAATTTCTCTTTGAATTTCTCTTAAATGTATAGCTTTTCTCTATTCTATAATGAGAATTTTCACCTTAGTCCAGTATTTTACATCATAACACTTTTCGTATTTGAAACTGAAAAAAAAAATGACAAGCTTAAAAGTTTTGGTGTTTTAGAAACTCTTTGATTTTGTATAAAAGGTAATGCTGATGGAACGTACCCCAGCTAAGTCCCAGCAAATGTATATATAAGCTGCAAAATGAATTACCAAAAAAATAAGTTTTCATAAAACATTGTTTATGTACAAAAAAGTAAAAGACACCATAGCATATCAGAATATTTGACATAAAGGGGTGCTTTCAAGCATAGTGCTCATTTTCAAAGTGAAATGTACCTGAAGATGAGTGATCGGGTAAATAAATATTTCAGTTTTCACTATAAGAATTTGGTCTTAGAGGAAATAGCCACATTTCAGAGATAGTAGCAAAAGAAACTCCTGAGATCCTTGAGATCATCAAAAAAAGTGTAAACCAGAAATTCCTTTTATCTTTCTTTTCCTTACACCTGAAGACTAGGAATTGTCTTTTGTTTGCATGATACATAGAGTGAATTCATCAAATTAAAGAGGAAGGGTAGCAAGGACTAGAATAATCAAATTCATTTCCAATAATTATAAGCATTGACAGGAATGTCTGCTGTGGCATGGGTTTTTAATTTAAAGTATGTTTAATGATTTTTTTTTTACATAGTCACTAGGCATTTGCAAGGAAAGAATTATGTGGTAAATTGGCCTTAACAAAGCTTCAGTAAATTTCCTGATTCTCTCATAATGTTTCTTCCAGTTGGTTCTCAATCGACACCATCTCATCACTAATAAAAGAATAATTAACCCCTTAAATGTTTAACTTACTTCAACAGAAACTATATGTCATTACTTACCATAAATACATATTCTTCATAATGGGATATTCTTTTTTATGTGACTGTAGCATTTAGTAATTTACTCAGATCTTTTCTGAAAATGGGAGAGAGGTTTGCATAACAGGTAAAACAGTTTAACCTGTTTTAGTGATCTAAAGGAATAACATCAGGGGCACCTGGGTGGCTCAGTTGGTTAAGCGTCCTACTTCAGCTCAGGTCATGATCTCAGGGTTCATGAGTTCAAGCCCCTGCATTGTGCTCTCTGTTGTCAGCACAGAGCCCAGTTCAGATCCTCTGTCTCCCTTTCTCTCTTCTCCCTCACTTGCTCTCTCGCTTTCTCTCAAAAATAAATAAAAAGCATTTTAGGGGCATCTGGGTGGCTCAGTCAGTTAAGCATGATACTTGATATATTTCCTTGTCCCATGTATTTCATTAACTAACAAAACGAACAAGACCACAGGGTATCCTCTCAACTGCTCCATGCATCTGGGCCAGGCCCTCTACCTCTCTATTTGTATCATGGCTTTTGTTTTTATTTTATTTTTTTACATTTATTTTTGAGAAACAGCGAGACAAAGCGTGAGCTGGGGAGGGGCAGAGAGAGAAGGAGACACAGAATTCGAAGCAGGCTCTAGGCTCTGAGCAAGCGGTCAGCACAGAGCCTGATGCGGGGCTCACACCCACAAACTGTGAGATCATGACCTGAGCCGAACTCGGAGGCTAAACCGACTGAGCTGCCCAGGTGCCCCAGTATAGCTTTTGTTTTTAACCACTTCCCATTATAAATAAATACACCTCTTCACCTTCAGCTTTGTGTGTCCCTGAGTTTCCAGAGTGACAACTTCTCTATGAAGGTAAACAAAGAAAATAATGACTATCTACTTTTGCTCTTTCTTTTTTCCTTTCTCTTTTCCTTTGCACAGTGCCAGGGACTCAAACAATTAGTAGTTGAATGAATGAATGGCATTGCATTCATTGGCCCCAGACGAAGTTACTGGTTTTGGTTTTCTGTATGTAGTAACTAAGTTTTGTTTTCATTTTATTCTCTTTCAGCTTTGTCCAAAAGCAATAAACCAATCCACACTATTATCCTGAACCCCCATGTACACCTGGTAGGTGATGATGCTGCCTGCATAGCGTACATTAGGCTCACACAGTACATGGATGGCAGCGGGATGCCAAAGACAATGCAGTCAGAAGAAACCCGTGTGTGGCACCGCCGGGATGGAAAGTGGCAGAATGTTCATTTTCATCGCTCTGGGTCGCCAACAGTACCCATCAAGTAAATATTTCCAGTCTGTCAGCTTCTTTGTTAATATACCCATGGCCAGTGTTTTTTACTTATTCCATTGTTAATGACATGACATAGTGTTGTTTAACACTGGAAGTCAGTTACATCGGTGGGAATGGTTAAGGAGAAATAGATTATAACTGTCTAGAAAGATCAACTAGACCAGCTGTTTGGGGGTTGAAACACACGTATAATAGAAACTGGAGGATACCCCAGCAAGCTGGTTTCTTTTTCTTAAATCACGTAATACGGCAAACTATTTGTGACTTCATTGTGACAATTGGCAGAGGAGGGTGATGTGGGAGGAAAAAATAAGGAGGCGTTTCTAAAATGACCATTATCATATCAGAACCTTTATACATGATCTACTGGGCTCAGTTAACAGGTATTAGAAGAAATTTATAAACACAGCATTCAAAATACAAGGAACAGATATTTCAGTGTCTTCCTCACTATGCTACTCTACCTCAGATGTTATGTTTGCTCTTCCAATCAATAATTAGACAACTATTTCTTGCACATCTCCTAGGTGATTAACTTATGCCAGATAAAATACAAGGTAAAAGATAATTGTCTTCCAGGAACTTATATTCTAGTTTAGAAATCAACTTATGATTGATACCAAAGAAAAATTACGAGGTTTGCAATCAACTTCAGAGTAGAATGGAATGAATGACCAATGTAACAAACTGTTCACAGTAGTTTAGAAGTATATCGTGCACAGAATATATCATTTAAGACCTTGTCCAAATTCCAAGTGGAATTTGGAGACATAGAGCAAATGGAAGATAGTCCAGGAATATCATAAGGAAAGGACAATGTCAGGATGTTAGCTTTGTATGGTAGAGGATTATGGATAAGGAAGGCTGGCTCCAACTGGAGTAAAGGGGAATATTAATGAGAAATAAGGTTTTGTCAGTGAAGGGATGAGATGAAAACAAGGAGAGTTTAGACTCAGAAGTTTGACCTAATGTTGGTCTCATTCCAAATTGTCTCACCAGGATCACCTGTTAATATTCAGAAGGGAGTAGGATGGGGAGTCAAGTTTATACAAACAGCCATTCAACTCCAGAGAATCTATCAAAATTTCTCAGTTTAATGTACCACAGGGGTTTTCAAAGACCTTCTCTATAGCCTTAATAATTACTTATCACTGTTGGATTTATAAAAAGTAGACGAAGGAAAAATAGATAGCTATGTAATGAAGAGAATGACAAGAGGAATATAATAATGAAGATACCCATGCTTGTGTGTTTTTTACCCCAAAGAGGTACAGCACTAATTGACAGTTAATATGGAAGGGATTACAATCATACAGTACTAGAGGGTAAGGTTTTTCTACAATTCCCTCAAGTGTTTATGGGATAGAGCCTATTTAAGAAAACTTCATTTTACGCCAAATGGCTTAAATGGGGCTTCTCTTAATAGGCCATCCTGTATTCCAAATGGGAAAGAAAACTTCTCAGGAAGCACCTCTTTGTGGCAAAACATCTAAGGCCTGAAAACCATTCACATATGGGTCTTGTAAGTAACATCCTGCTCCGGGATACTTTGTGAATGGAGCTAATGACTAAAAAGCTGCATGGCTGTTTTTCTTCCCTTTAAGAATATTTTCTTTTGCATTGTATTCAATGGAAAATATTAAAGGTCTTTGGAAATTTATAGCACTTTTGCATGAGCTCTTGAGTCTAATGTTTGGCCTCATTTTGTAGCATAACCCTTGTTTTAAAGGTAATAAGCTCTGAGAAGAGCCTTAGCATATGGATGTTGGCATTTTAGAATATCCTGGAGTTCTCGCCTTAAAAGTCCATTATGTCTGGGTCAATTCTCACAACTCTCAATTATCCAGACCTAATTTATAACAAGCTGTAGGATTTTTTGGTGTCCATTTTTCTAGAGGTGGTAATTCCTGTTAAGCACTTGACTAAGGTTAATTTATAAATTAATTTGCTGTGCCTGACTGAGTATAATAGTATTTGACCATGAGCACAGGCCACAAGAGGAAGTCAAGCTGAAATTTAAAACTCACATAGTAGGTAATTCCAGAGGATAATTGAAAGTTGACTGTAATTAAATTCATGCCTGTGTTGTTTTTTAAGATTTATTTCTTAACTTGGATTAGGATCCAGATATGTGTGGTAATGTTGTGAATATTTTCTCCACTCAAAGCACTGAACCTTATCAGAGCTTTTAACAAATAGTGCTCCAGCAGTTGGATTAAAAAAAAAAAAAAAACCTCCAATTAAATCATTATGTTTCATCTACTTTTGAGGCTATATTCCTTGTTAAATTGACTTCTAGGTTTAACTTTCCAAGGAGCCTAAGAATGATGACAAAAGCTAAGGATGAACTTAAACTTCATTTTAACAAAACATGAATGCTTACAATGCATATTTATATTCAATAATGTGATTGAAGCCTGGGTTCCTGTTTCTCTTTTCAGCTTAGCTCTGTGTGGACAAAGTTGAGAGAAAATTAATGCTGTTGTTATCTATTTTAATTTTGTTTCTGCTTAACATCGTGTATTTCATCTTTTGCAAGCAAAGATCTCATACATTGTATTTTCAATTAATTTAGCTAAGGTATAAAATTGTACCCTAGTCACATCTTTGGCAAAACAATTTGGCAATGTTTTGTAAAACGGTGTAACTTATTTCTCCCTCCCCCCTCCCCCACTTTCTTTCAGCTAAATGTCAACAGTGCCACTTCTGCATTCTCTTGTTCTCAAGGCACCTGGATGGGAACCCTGGGCCGTCCTCTCCTCCTCTTCATGCATGTTTCTGAGTGCATGAAGTTGTGAAGGTCCTACATGTAATGCATATGTGATACATCATCTTGTCATATATTCCTTCCCACACATTGTTTACACTTCAACTAGGGGGATGTTCCATGCAAACTTAAATTACTGTTGGCAAACAATAGAGGGAGGTCAAAAAAAATTCCACAATGTTCCAAATACAACCTATTCATCAAGTTTCTGTTTATGCCAAGATTTAACTGACTTCAAAATTATTGTTCGCTGAATGACAGTTTGTAAGAGAAACGTAAATTTTTAAAACTCTTTGCTGTTAATCAGTTTTGGCTTGTTTGTTTAACAAAAAGCAAAAAAAAAGCAAAAAAAAACAAACAAACAAAAAAAACACTTTCAGTTTCCTAGTGTGATCCTGGGATCCTGGTTGAAAGCTTTGTTGCTCTTTAACAATTAAAGTAGGTTGATATGTGAACAAAATCACTCAAGAATGTGGAAGCGAGATAAAGTCATGCTGTTTTTGCTCAAATCGTAAACTGGAAAAATTCACATAATTTACGTGTGATCACTTTAGGATATACTCACAGTTGTGAATTTGTTGTATTTCCTGTTCCTTTCTCACCTATGTGCTCTGTTTTCTCCATTTGATCTCACTTTTTGCTGTTTGCTTCCTTTTTCTCCATCCTCTTCTGTCTTTTCTCACACACTACTAGACAGAAAGGAAAGTGAAATTTGCATAATGGCGGTAACTAAACTAGCACTCCTATCATCTTTAGGACCCTGAAAACGTCAAGATTTTAAACGTTCTTAATTCTGCTTAGAATCCCTGTGTCCAAACTACAGCCTATGTTGGTGGTATTAGAATTATTTAAACTTAGGTAAAAGCACGGAGTTCCTAGTTTACCTGAGAGGTGTCTTACTAATTAGGGGACTTGCAAGGACAAAACCAAGTTGTAGTGGATCAGGGTTTTGTGCAAAGGCACTTAGTTCTGCCTTGTGGACTGGGCCCCTCCTGCTTCACCACTGGCTAGTTTTCTAAAGTCAGAGAGGTCTGCAAGTGATTTCCATTCTCCTAAGTGTTTAGAACTTGATCTTTGTGGCGTGTGCTTTCTTAGCTTCTCTCTTGTGTCAGTGACATTATCTTCCTGTGAGGAGTTAGGATTTTCCAGTTTAAAAAGAAAAGGGAAATGCCTGGATTTTCTTTGTGCTTCTCATTTCTCCTTTGTTTTCTCAACTCCTGTGAGGCAGTTTCTCTTCCCTGAAATGCTTTCTAGTGCATGGTATCTTCATCAGCATTATTTTAACAATAGTAATTCACAATCTTCCGAAGCCTATTTTTAAAGCAGAAGCAAAAAACTAAACAAAAAACAACCCTCCCTCTTTCTCTCATTTCACCTTTCTGTGTTGATTACTAATCACTTTAGATATTGTTGCTAGTGGATGTATGGTAGATGGATTGAAGCTTTTCTGATAATTACACGATTTAAAAATATATATTTAAAATAAATATATACAGTAAATGTATTGAGCCATGTTAACCTGCCAATGAGATCTGTGAAAAGTAATGGCCTCGTTTTTCCCTTTTTGATTTCTTCTACCTTTTTGTGAAGCGGCTATACGTGGCATACATGTATTTTAAAAATAATAGGTATAGTGGTTTTTTTTTTACACTTCTAACTTAGCATGTGGTGTTGAAGTATTACCATAGATCAAGTTTGTCTTCCGCACTAAGATGTGAGGAAATTGTGATTTGTTCTCTCCACCACAACTGAATTACACATTTATTATCTTCTATCATTTTGAAACACTGCAGTTTACCATGGGACACTGTATATATTTCTTGCCATAATGGTAAATGACTGATTGATATATTTAAGAGTTAATAAATTTGTGATTTCTGCTGACAATGTTTCCATCTTTATTTCTTAAGAAGAGGTACCGTATTGATGCATCCACGATGCTGGCCAGTGCCAGCGGCCGTGTGTCCTACCGTGGTCTCATTAATTCATAACAATTTACCTTTGATGCAAAGATGAAATTTTTGAACTGTGCTTCCTTTTAACAATGCACTTGGTAATAATGGCAAGTTAATTTAGTATATATGTCCAAAGTAAGTCTCTCCTAGGAAAATTTTTCTGAGAACAAAGTAGTTAAAAACAAGAATCCTGAAATTTCTAAGTGTGTCTTCTGTTCCATCCTTCACTTGGCTGCTAGGATGTTCCTTTTTTAAGCCAACTCTAACTGTATACCATTTCAATGTCGCTTCCAGTCTACAGTAAGCACCTCATCTCCTGCTTACATGTATGCGAGTATACCACCTTTCAATTGACCACAAACATCACACATCTATTTATGCTGTATTTCACCTAGAACATTCTTCCCCTATTTCTTCAACCTAATTCTTATTCCTAAACATTCAGTTTAGAGTATCACCCACCTGACTGAACTTTCCTCGACCACACTCTAAGCTTGCTCGTTCTCTCAGTACCAGCTGTAGTTTGGGTCTGCCTCCCGCCAGCCACATGGTTTCGAAGATACATCTTTGTGTCTTCACTGTGGAGCATAATATCTCTATAGGCAAGAGCTGTATATTCATTTTTTTATCTCTAAACTCAAAGAGGGCCAACAAGGGAGAAGCCATTAATAGTTTTGAACTGTGGCCAAATTGTAAATGGGAACCTCAAGATGCAGTCAACCAGACAATCTTGGGTATAATGCTTACCTCTGTCACTATTGTCTTTGGTACTCTGAGCATGCTAACTCTTCCCTCTGAGCTTATATTTGTAAAATGAGGACAATCATGCCAATCTAATAGGGGTATTAGGAGGACTAGAGATGAGTACGAAGTACCAGAGTAATAATTAAATGGTAGCAGCTATAACTATTACGGTTGCTGATATTAATACTCACATTGTCCCCATTCCTTACTCAGGGGAGTATAACACTCTTATTTTATGGGCTGCTGTCTTAATGCTGGTTTACGAATATTGCTAAGGATATATTCATATCGAATCTCAGCAGGAAGATGAGAGACACTGAATAAGGTAGTCATCTAGCCAAAAGCAGGGAAAATGAAGCAAATAAGTTTATTCTAGGAAAACTCTCAAGGAATCTTAATCTTAAGTAACTGAGAGTCTGAATCCTTGTAGAAATAATCATATATAAGGTAGGGGTAAACGTAGATGGCACGACATTTGATTTCATTAAATAAAATTCTACTGATATCTAGAATTCCTTCACTGTTTTCATGGAATCTTTTGTCAGATTTTAAGAAGTGAGAATATATAAAAAGGTTATAATAAACATCAGTATACTAGACCATGTATCCATGATGTGAGCAATAAGCAGGGATAAGCCACCTTGGCTGAGACAGCGGCGTGAAGCATTCAGAGTATTCCTACTTTTCCCAAACAAAACCAATCTCAGAAGTAGGCTGAAATGTTCTCCCATAGATTCCAGTAGGAAACATCGATGAAATTCAGTCTTACCCCAGAAGGATTTACAGTTTTAGAGGCTTTTACTGCTTTACAAGTCAAACTCTTCTGGTTTGCCCATAAAAAAGGTTTTTAGCTTTTTGAGGAAAAAAAAAATGTTGCCAACATTTTAAAATTGGAGGTTTCATATCAAAGTCATGATTTCTGGGTTAATTTGAAAACTTGTAAGATTTTGCATCCTGTGTTCACTTGTGGTGACAGAAAAGCCGAAGCCTCTTTTAGAGGAGACCAAGTGTTTAGCCTATCCCCGCCCACAAATGCTCCACTCCTGTCTGCTGCCAGCTCCTGCAGACACTGGAGTTTTAACCCCTTTTTAAAGTCTGCACTTGTACTGACACCTCAGGCTTCAGCAAGCAGGCATGGGCTGCCTGCTGGGTTTACAGAGGGGGTGCTCCTCGTATCCCTGAACCATACTCCTTAGGCAGCTGTCTTCCTAGTAGGTCTCTCCAGCTAAAGTACCCAGAATTATTTAGACTTCATTTTAAACAAGAAAATGGAGATCCACAAAAATAAATCCAAAGCACAAATTTTTTTCTGAGGTACTATTTGAGATATTAAAGGAAGAACGCGGGCTCTTTTCATGGAAGATAATTTACCCCATTCTCAAAGTCTTGAATGGCCAAGAACTGTCAGGTAATTTTTATTGCCAGGTTTATATAGGCAGCACAGGATAGGTGTGAACTATTTATATAAATCCTAGCAATGTTCTGTCTATAACTAGATATTCAGAAACTGCTTTGGGATGCAGGGGTGGCAATTTACCCTAAGGCCAAAGGGCCTGACTCAGCCACTAACACATAATGTAGTCTGAATTTACAAACTCCCTTGCTCCTTCCTCCGTTCTCACTCACCTGGAAACCCACAACCAGTTAACATCCATCTGTCTGTGTGAGCCATGCTCATGCTCTGGCTGCTGAATGTGACTGAAGGAAAGTATCCAACACTGCTGACAAGTCCTGCTCTACAATCATAGCCATTCACACCCCTCACAGATCCTCGTGGCTGCCCAGGAATTGTATTTCCCTACCTAGTCCATTTTCTCCCACTCTTCCACGAGTGAGGTCAGACTTTCCTTACCATCTTCCACTTCCAACTCTTCCTTCCCCATCGTCACTCAGTGGAGGACCCTGCTTCCATTTCACCGCAAGAAATGAAGCTGTCTCAGCAGCTCTTTCTGCACACCCTGCCTTGTCTCCAGTGGTGAGAATAAGGAGTTTAGGCACCTGCCAAACACCCATCCCCCCCCACACCTACTCATAGATGTCTCTCTAGCAACTCTCCCCACTTCATCATTATAAAGCATTTCCTCCCTGCTAGCTGTCCCCACCGATGCCTACTTCTTCCCTTAGTAGACAGACTCCATGAAAGGGCTGTCCCAACTTGCCATTTGCAGTTTCTCCCTCCCATTCCTCCTGAACCCACTCCAGTTGCCTTTATTGCCTCGCAAGTTTTTCCTAGTCTTCTGTGGCCACCCTGTTAATTCCAGGGATCGACTCTCAGTTCTCCTTTTACTTGATCTGTCAAATCGTCTACCCTCTCCATCTTGAAATATATTTCTCTTGTCTTTTGGACAATACACTTGGCTGATTTTCTTCCTATCATCCTAGATGCCCCTATCCAATCTCTAACTTCTGTCTTTTCATCAACTTGACTTTTAATTTTGGAATTTTTTTTTTAGGTCTTCACATACTCCCAGGATAATTAACATGCGATTTCAATGGCTTTAGATTATATTGATTCTCAAGTATATGTGTCCAGCCTGGATAACTGCCCTAAATTCTAAACATCGAGATCCAGCTGCCTATTTGAAATCTACAGTGTAGATCCAACAGGCATCTCAAAGTAAAATGTCCAAAACTGAGCTCTTGAGAGTATACCGAAACCTGCTTCCCTCAGTACTTTCCAGATCTCAAGTAATTGCCAACACAATTCTTCCTTTGATCAGGCCAGACATCCTGGTGTCTTTTCTAATTCTTTTCTATTTGAAATTCTTTCACTTTTACCTCCAAAATAGAACCAGAGTGTGACCTCTTCTCACAATGCCTTCTGCCACGTCTCTGGGCCAAATCACCATCATATTCTCTATAGTACCGGACTATCCCCCTCACTGGTCTCTCAGCTTCTATTCTTTTCTCTCTTCTCTTTACTCTTAATGAATCAGCTAGGATGAGCTTATTATAAGCCAAAACATGTCACTTCTGTGCACAAAACCATCCAATAATTTCCCTTATCACTCAGAGTAAAAATCCAAGTCCTTAGAGTGGCCTTTATTAAGCTGCTTGATAAGTACATGTAGTTGAACAAAAAAAAATTAATGAACTGCCCTCTTTTTTTACAGTTAGAAAAGCTGAAGCTCCCAGCCCATTTAAAAGTTGCCTCAGTGAAATCCTAGAGGTTGTAAATTGCCTACATAATTACTTGGGGGAAAAAAAACTGGAATTTTTAGCATCTGTGCACAAATTTGGAAATTTTTAGGCACAAAGAACAGAAAACTTAATTTCAAACATCTTAAATAATAAGAAAATACATTATTTTACAGAAAAAAAGATAGATGAGTGAGATCCAGTGTTGTTAGCTCCAGTGATCAACAACATAAAAAAAGAACCAGGTTCTACCCATTTTTTTTATCTTGCCCTTTCTAGAGCATAAACTTTGTACTCCAGGTGAAGAGACCTAATGGTCCCAAAATGCAGGACTTGGTTCGTAGTGTCATATCCAGACAGGAGAACATCCAATGGAAGGGATCATACCCTCTCTCTTCCATTCCCCACCCCCCCAGCAAAGACACATTTCCTAGTAGCCCAGTTGGTCCAGAACTGGCCCAACTGCCATAACTTATTCAGCTTAGCCTGATTTAAGGACTAAAACTGGAGCTACGAGTGGGCCACCTTTCTTTATGGGTGGTCACGGAAGGATGGATATGTGGATAGAGACCAGTTTGCGTTGCCCATTTTTTTTTTAACAAAAGATTTTGGGAACCAACATTGTCCGGTATAGTAGGTATAAATTTGTTTTTACTGTCCCTTATAAAACTGCTATTTTGTGCATGTCCTGAGAGGGATGGAAATATATGAGAAAATAAAGCATAGTCTCCAAACTCTACATCTCACCCACTGGTACATTTACTTGTGTTGTGTGTTCCTGATTTGCCCAGTCGGTTCAGTGCTGGAGAGTGCTTTCAGCACATAAGTCTTGGGGACTAGGAAAGTTTAATCATTTCACTCCAATTGAATTTCTTCCAGGAACTCTGGTCCCAAGAAGGACCCATTAAACCACAATTACATCCTGCCTCTTCCAGATACCCTCCTTGCCCTGCCTGAAATTCAATAATTAAAAAAAAAAATGAAAATAAGATGAAAAGAGAGAGGGAAGCAAACCATAAGAGACTTTTAAATACATAGAACAAGCAGGGTGTTTGGGTGGGGGGATGGGCTAAATGGATGATGAGCATTAAGGAGGGAGGGCACTTGCTGGGAGGAGCACTGGGTGTTATATGTAAGTGATGAATCACTTGGATTTAAATAGAATTTTATTTATTTTTTACATTTTTATTTTATTTTTGAGAGAGAGAGAAAGACAGTGTGTGAGTGGGGGAGGGCTAGAGAGAGAGGGAGACAGCATCTGAAGTAGGCTCCAGGCTCTGAGCTGTCAGCGCAGAGCCTGACGTGGGGCTTGAACTCACAGACTGCGAGATCATGACCTGAGCCGAAGGGACGCCCAACCGACAGAGCCACCCAGGCACCCCGAAATAGAATTTTAAAAATTAAAAAAAAAAAGTGAAGACTACTTGGTGCCCAAAACCACATTTACTGGTTAATCTTCTTCAGTTCTGCTTTTCTTTTTTTATTACTTTAAATAAAGTTAGGAAAATGGGGGAGACTGTTACAACTAAGTAAACATCAACGATCTTATTCACCATCCACCCACTTGATACTGCCTGGCAAAGTGAACAAAAGAACAAGCAATTCGTCTATATAACCTGTTCCCTCATGGTCTGAAGCAACAATTTGCTGCTGTGTGGGAGGAAGTGTTTAGCTAACTGATTTGTGATTAAGTGGTTTTATGTGTACGAGGCTCCTTTTTGTATTATTGTTACAAATATAGGTGACTCAGAGACATCTCCTACTGAAGATGAGGTTGGTTAATCACCAGTCTTTTTTAAGAAAAGTCTTAACTCTCAGAATTAAACTTCCTCTCATATTTGCTTTTTTAATATTTTCATGATAGCCCTTTCACCCCAAGCAAAAGAACTCGATTCTCTATTGTTTAAACTGTGAGGAAGGAACTTCTTCTAGGGCATGGCTAAGAGGATGACATTTTGTTGTTGTTGTTGTTGTTGTTGTTTTTAATTTTAGTGAAAGAGAAAGTGCACGAGCATGGGAGAGGGGCATAGGGAGAGAGAGACAGTGAGAGAGAGAGCACTTTAAGCAGGCTCCATGTTCAGTGTGGAGCCCAACACAGGGCTCGATCCCATGACTCTGGGACCATGACCTGGGCCAAAATCAAGTGTCGGATGCTTAATTGACTGAGCCACCCAGGCACCGCGAAGAAGATGACTTTAAAGTAACAAATGAGTTCACACACATGCATTCCCCTCTTTCAGTTCATTACAAAAAAAAAAAAAAAATAGCCTGGAGCTGATTTAGATTCTGTGTCTCCTTCTCTCTCTGCCCCTTCCCCACTCACACTCTGTCTCTCTCTTTAAAATAAATAAAACATTGAAAAAAAAATAAAGAAATGGTGACTGGGAAAGAAAATAAAACAAAAATTCCCTTGTAGGCAGGAAACCAGAGCAGAGGGAAGCATCCATTAAGTGCTTCTTACATTAGAGGAATGGTGATAAAAATCTTCCCAGAAAGAGACAGCCCCTTGCCAGGAGATTGCAACTGTGGGCTTCTCGCTCATTCTTAACCTGGCTCCACTGCCCTCTGATTCATGCTTAGGCCACAAAACTCCTTCTTAAAACTTACCCAAGTAAACACATCCTGCTTTCGGGAGAAGTCACAGAAAGAGGTCTCTCACCACCAATTCATTACTCCTCCTGCAATAGCCTTTCCCAGGGTTTGAAGACACAGTGGCTAGAGAAGCATCCGGGCCTTGTATTGTGTTATGTGATTTCTACGCTGATGATGTAATGTCACAAGACAGGAAGGAAGGAATGAGAGAAAGGGAATTTTGAAGCTGTAGATTCTCAGCAGCACAAAACCTCAAGTTTTTCTTTTGGGTTAAACTCATCTCTGTGCTCCACTCTTTTTTGTTTTGTTTTGTTTTTTAATATATCTGTTAAAGGCATGAATACCCACATCCTCCTAAGATCAACTATTAATTCTTCCAGGACATAGGAACAAAATGCTTTGCCAGCCACCTCATGATCAATGTCCCTTCTCATTCTTAGCATGTTTGATTTCATTCCTACTTCTCCTTCAAGTTAACTAGAAAAATTACAGAACTTTATTGCCCTTAATTATTATTTTACAAGAGAGGCTTAGAAATGCTAAGGATCTTTTGTTCTTATCAATCTTCATCTGCAGAAAGGAAAAAGGGATGTTTGGTTCACCAATTATGTACATATAACAAAGAGATCATACTATATATTCTTTTTTTTTTTAATTTTTTTTTTCAACGTTTATTTTATTTTTGGGACAGAGAGAGACAGAGCATGAACGGGGGAGGGGCAGAGAGAGAGGGAGACACAGAATCGGAAACAGGCTCCAGGCTCTGAGCCATCAGCCCAGAGCCCGACACGGGGCTCGAACTCACGGACCACGAGATCGTGACCTGGCTGAAGTCGGACGCTTAACCGACTGCGCCACCCAGGCGCCCCTCATACTATATATTCTTATATAACTTGCTTTTTTCACTTATTAGCATATAATAACAAATTTCATTTCAAAACAATGCCCCCATACCATTACTTTTAGTGGCCTCGTACTAATCTATTTATCTAAATGATATGTCATTTATTTAATCAATTACCTGTTGTTTAACATGATTATTTCTTATTTTTATGATATGAACAATAAGCATTGAGCATATTTATAGCTAATTTTTTTGCTACTTGATTATTTTATTAGGGAAACTACCAGAGGAGAAATATTGAGTAATCCATTCCATTTTAGCCTCACAAAAACAGTGATAGAGCAGATTTATAGGGCAGATATTATCAGAGATTAAATCACATATCCAAGCTCGCTCAGTGGCAAACACTACTAGGTTTCCTCATTGCATGTCCACTGTATTCTCCACTGTCCAATCATCCACAGCTCCTTAAGCTACCAGTTAGACCCTGGTCACCACATTGGAAGGACAACATACCACATAGGAGGGAAATTTCAGAACACTGTTGTTATTCATTGCTTTAGTTTTCAAATGCTGTTCTCAGCCTGTTCTTTCCACTTGATTACATTCTTTTTTTTTAATGTTTATTTTTGAGAGAGAGACACACACACAGAGTATGAGCAGGGTAGGGTCAGAGAGAGAGAGGGAGACACACAATCCAAGCAGGCTCCAGGCTCTGAGCTGTCAGCACGGTGCTGGACACGAGGCTCGAACTCATGAACAGTGAGATCAGACCTAGGCTGAAATCTGACGCTTAACCAACTGAGCCACCCAGGCGCCCCTTGATTACATTCTTCTCCAGATCTTTCTGTACATGGGCCTTGCTGCTTAGTGTCCTTTTGTTTTGTTCTGTTTTCACCTCATCTTGAGCTTCAAAATTGACATTTTCCTAGATATAATTTAGGTTGCTCTTAATTATGTTTGGGATGCCACATTCCCTAGACAAGCTTGTGAGTTCTGATGGAATTAATCTGGATTATCAATTTGGGCACTATGGACTGGGGAGAAATGATTATGAGAACTCAAAAGGATCCAAGATCCACTATAATATCCTCTTGTAATTTTTGTTCTATTGGTTGTATTAGGGTTCTCTACCTATATAAAAAGAGACTTATTATATGGATTTGGTTCACATTACTATGGAGGCTGACAATTCCATAGATCAGCAGTCAGTGAGCTGGAGACCCAGAAGAGCCAACTACATGGTTCTAATCTGAAATCCAGTAAGCTTAAGATCCAAGAAGAGCCAATGTTTCAATTCAAGTCCAAAAGTAAGAAAAGACCAACTGAAGTCCCTGCTCAAAAGTAGTCAGGCAGGAAGTGCTTCCTCTTACTAGTGGGTCAGCCTTTTTGTTCTACTCTGGCTGTCAACTGATTGGATAAGGCCCACACACATTAGAGAGGACAATTTGCTTTACTCATTCTACCAAGTCAAATCTTAATCTTATCCAGAAAATTCTCACAGACACAGCCAGAATAATGTTGATCAAATATCTAGGCATCCCTTGGCCCAGTCAAGTTGACACAGAAAATTAACCATTACACCAATATTAGCAGTAATATAAGAAAGAAAAAAAAATCTCTCATTTTTAAGAACATGGAAATGGACAGTTTGTAGATGGCATCCAATCTAATGGTGAATCTTATTAAGAGTAAGAAATCCCAAAGAATAGTTATTGCCAATTTTAAAACTGGAATGAAAAAGGATGAATTTATAAAGTCTAGAACAAGATTTCTTCAACAATTTAGTCTCAGGACACTTCATACTTTTAAAAATAATTGACATCTTCATGGAGGATTTGCTATATGATGAATTAAAACCAAGTAGGTTTTAATACATATTTACATTTAATACATATTTAATACATATTACATGTGGGGCGGCTGGGTGGCTCAGTCGGTTGAGCGGCCGACTTCGGCTCAGGTCATGATCTCCCGGTCTGTGAGTTCGAGCCCCGCGTCGGGATCTGTGCTGACAGCTCAGAGCCTGGAGCCTGTTTCATATTCTGTGTCTCCCTCTCTCTGACCCTCTCCCGTTCATGCTCTGTCTCTATCTCAAAAAAATAAACGTTAAAAAAAAAATTAAGGGGCTCCTGGGTGGCGCAGTCGGTTAAGCGTCCGACTTCAGCCAGGTCACGATCTCACGGTCCGTGAGTTCGAGCCCTGCGTCGGGCTCTGGGCTGATGGCTCAGAGCCTGGAGCCTGTTTCCGATTCTGTGTCTCCCTCTCTCTCTGCCCCTCCCCCGTTCATGCTCTGTCTCTCTGTCCCAAAAATAAATAAACGTTGAAAAAAAAATTTAAAAAAAAAATTAAAAAAAAATACATATTACATGATAACATGCAAGTACACCATCCATTAACTCTTAGAACAATGATGTCACCACACATCACACAGCTTCTAGAAAACTCCAGTGTGCAATCTTTAGAGAAAAATAAAAGTAGTAGTTAAGACTTTAGTATTATTATGAAAGTAGTTTTGACCATGTAGTAATGTTCCTGAAGGCTTAACCAATAAACCATTTGGAACCTACTCTCCCTCAATACATTTATGGTGATGGTTATAAATAGAGATATTTAATAATTAATTAAACGTAGGATGAGAACAAAGTACCAGTTATCACTGATCAGTAAGATAAGCTGAGAAATAGATTTGGACAGAAACAGGGAGCAAAAGAGCAGCCAAACATAGTAATTAACTGTATTGAGTATGACATTTGGAGAATGGAGGAGGAAGGCAGAAGCAGCCAAGCAATCAAATTACTCTAGATATGCCAAGATGGAGTACCAGGAACAGATTTACCCTCCTGCTGAAACATTTATAAAACAGATGAAATACATGAAAAAGGTTTTCAGGCACTGTATATTAAGTGTCACAGGACAGTGATCTCTGAGAGACAGGAAGAAACAAGGTGAGCCCTAAAATGATTACTCCAGTTTCCTGCCTAAAGAGCGTTTCCAGCCTATAGCACAAGGGGGTCCGAGCATTGCTCAGTAGTCTCCTTAAGTTGAGCAGATGGGAAGTAGGAGACGAGGAGGTCAAGGCAAATAGAATTTTCCAGACAAAATTTCAGAAAGAGGAGAACTGCTATGGAGATTTGCAGAGGGTCCTCCTGAGTCTTCAGCTGAGAAGGCTGGGGGAAAAACACCTAAAGGCTAATCCCTGGGGCTCCCACAGGGCTGGGAACAGTTTGTGCTGTCATTAGTGCTTTCATTAGAGTAGAAAATCCTTCACAGGGCAGTAGACAGTGTACTCAAAAGTGTATTTACTCCTATGGTGGGGAAAAAAATTAGCCCTAAAGTCTTTCCTGATCCCACCTAACGGATCTTGAAAATAAACTTCAAAAAGGATCAAACTGTTTCCAAGTAACTTAACTGACCCTGAGGAAAAAAAAAAAAAAAGAATAATTTACAGGAATACAAAATACCTAGCAATAAGTAAGGTCAAATTCACTATGTCTGTATACAATAAAAGTCACCAGGGGGTCACGTGGGTGTCTCAGTCAGTTAATCGGCCAACTTCAGCTCAGGTCATGATCTCATGGTTTATGAGTTCAAGCCCCTAATTGGGCTCTGTGCTGACAGCTCAGAGCCTGGAGCCTGTTTTGGATTCTGTGTCTCCCTCTCACTCTGTCTGCCACTCCCCCACTCACACTCTGTCTCTGTCCCCAAAATAAGGAAACATTAAAAAAAAAGTCACCAGGTATACAAAGAAGCAGAAAAACATGAACCATCAGGAGAAAAATTAATGAAAGAATCAGATCCAGAGATAATGTAAATGGTAACATCAGCAGACAAGGCATCAAAATTTATTATATCCTATGTGTTTAAGATAAAAAACAACTGAATGTGTTAAGGAGAGAAATTCAAATATATTTAGAAAAAGTTTTTAAAAACTTCAAGATACAGAAACTATAATATCTGAGATTAAAGTAGACTAGATGGAATTATTAGCACATTCTTACAAAAGAAACTGTGAAGTTAGAGACATAGCAATTGAAATTAGGCAAAATGAAGCAAGGAGAGAAAAACTCAAAAAGCAGGAACAGTGTATCAGTGTGCTGTGAGCAGCTTCAAGCAGCCTAATATATGCAAAATTGAAATCTTTATAAAAGGAGGGAAATAGGAGGAAATGAAAAAAACATTTTAAGAAGGTATTGCCGGCATTCCCAAATTTGATGAAAAATATAACCATAAATTGATTATGACATGTGTTGGTGTATTTTCTCTGCTTCTTGAACTTGGGGTTTAGGAGCTTCTGCATCTGTGACACATTAGTGAAAGAGGACAATTGTAGGAGCAATGTCGTTGAGAGGAGATGAGATCCAGTGCCTCAGAGGATGGGTTGCCTTAGATGGGAGCACTGGTAGATCTTTCAATATGGAGAATAGTAATTCACCCCAGACAAGACAGTAAGTTATTGGAGGGGCCATATGAAAATCTCTTCTCTCTGATGTTGTTTCATATTACATAGGAAGCAAAATCCTTAGTTTACTGTGAAGATGGAAAAGAGGATATTGGGCTTTTGAGGAGCAAAGAGAAGGTAGGAAATATTGTTGGGGGTGGGAGGAGGACAAGAGTGAACAGGCTAGAGAAATGTAGTTGGAGTAGCAGGAAGTTCTAAGAACCCACTCGGGTTTGTGGTTGCAAATGTAAGTCAGCAAAGTGCAAGATGTTTCTCCTCTCGTGTTCATCTGCTTGGGTGCTGGTATTGAGCAAATTAATAGTTGGAAATAGGAAGGCAAATATCCAAGACCAGATAAGTGGATACATATGTTAAAATTTGAAGCACTGATAGAAGTTTGCGAGCAGAACTAAAATGGAGATTCAGGTAGGTGGAACAACATTCACCAAGAAATAAAAGTAAAAATTAATTGTACATTTAGAAACCTACATGTTGTTTAGTGCTGCTGGAGCAAAAAGTAGAAAAGCAGGGAGGGTATCAGGAAATAATACTAGAGAGAATGGTGGCTTAGAATTTTCTCTTGGCAGATTAATCTGTCAGAAGTATCAGCAAAAGATGTGCTATGTCACATATGTTCAGAATAACACAATTTACTTGTACATAATGAATAGTGAGCTATTGAAGAGTTGTAATGAACATCCCAACAAACAAAAGTCCAGGATCAGATGGTTTCACTGATGCATTTTATCAAATATTTAAAAAATAATTAATACCAATCCTTCTTAAACTCTTAAGAAAAAAAAAGATGTAAGAGGAATGTTTACAAACTCATTTTACAGGGCCTGCATTACCCTGATATCAAAACCAGACAAGCACATCATAAGACAAGAACATTACAGGCCATTATCCCTGATGAAAGCAGATATTCTCAACAAAATATTAGCAAGCCAAATTTAACAATACATTAAAAGGATCGTATAAGGTAATCAAGTAGGATTTATTCCTGAGGTGTGATAAGCCATACGCCATCACATAAATGTGATATGCCACATTAACAAAATGAAGGACAAAAATCATATGATTGTCTCAATAGATGCAGGGAAAGTATTTGACGAAATTCAAAAAACTATTTATGATTAAAACTCTCAACAAAGTGGGTATAGAAGGAATGTATCTCAAAATAATAAAGCCCGTATATGACAAACCCATAGATAACATACGTAATGGTGAAAATCTGGAAGTTCTCCCTAAAAGATCAGGAATATGGATGCCCGCTCTTACTACTTGTATTCAACATAGTGCTGGAAGTCCTACACAAAGTAATTAGGCAAGAAAACAAAATAAAAGACATCAAAATTAGAAAGGAAGAAGCAAAAGCGGTCATTACTTACAGATAACATGATATTAAATATAGAAAACCCTAAAGATTCCACCCCCCAAAAAAACTGTTAGAATACATAAATTCAATAAAGTTGTAGGATAAAAAATCAATATACAAAAAATCTATTATATTTTTATACACTTAGAGTGAACTATCACACAGGTAAATTAATAACACAATATGCTTTATAATTGCATCCAAAAGAATTAATACCTGGGAATAATTGTAACAAAGAGTTGAAAAATCTGTACACTGCAAACTGTAAGTCACTGATGAAAGAATCTAAGGACACAAATAAATGGAAAGATATACCATGCTCATGCGTTGAAAGGATATTGTTAAAATATCCATAAGCAATTTACAGATTCAATAAAATTCCTATTTTGCTCAGTGGCAATTTTCACAGAAATAAAATAATCCTAAAATTTGTATGAAACTACAGAATACCCCATATAGGCAAAGCAATCTTGACAAAGAAGAACAAAGCTAGAGGCATTATACTCCCTGATAATTAAAACAGTATAATTTCAGCATAAAAACAGACACATAGATCAATATAGCAGAATAGATAACCCAGAAAGAAACCGATGCATATACGGTTTATGCATTGGTCAATTTATGACAAAGAAGCCAAGAATGTACAATGGGGATAAGACAGTCTCTTCAATAAATGGTGTTGAGAAAACTGGATGGTCATATGGAAAAAAATAAAAACTGGACTACCATCTTACACCATATTGCAAAACTTAACTCAAAATTAATTAAAGACTTGAATGTAAGATCTAAAACCATAAAACTCCTGGAAGAAACCATAGATGGTAAATTCCTTGACATTGGTCTTGGTGATAATTTTTGGATTTGTCATGGAAAGCAAAGGCAACAAAAGAAAAAAAAAACAAGTTGAAACTACATCAAACGAAAAGGTTTCAGCACAGCAAAGAGAACCATCAAAATGAAAAGGCCACCTACTGAATAGGAGAAAATATTTGCAAACTATATACCCAATAAGGCGTTAACATCCAGTATATAAAGAACTCATATAACTCAATAGCAAAAGAGCAACCCAATTTAAAAATGAGCAGAAAATCTAAATGGACATTTTTCCAAACAAGACATATAAGTAGTCAACAGGTGCCTGAAAAGATAGTCAATGTCACTAATTAATCATCAGGGAAATGCAAATAAAACAATAATGAGATATCACCTCACACCTGCTAGAATGGCTATTATCAAAACATCAAAAATGGAACTACCATATGATATAGCAATTCCACTTTTGGGTATTTAACCAAAGCAAGTGAAACCACTAGCTAGAAAAGATACATGCACTGCCATATTAACTGCAACATTATTAACAATGGCCAATATTTGAAAGCAATATAAGTATTCATCAATAGATGCATGGCTAAAGAAGATGTGGAGATACACAGAGACACACATACACATGAATATTATTTAGCCATAAAAATGGATGGAAATATTTCCATTTGCAACAGCATGGGTGGGCCTTGGAGAGCATTATGCTAAATGAAATAAACAGAGAAATACAAATAACATATGATCTCACATATATGTGAAATCTATAACAACAACAACAACAAAACAGGTTCATAGATACAGAGAACAGATTTGTAGTTGACAGGCAGGAGGTGGGGTGGACAAATTGAGTAAAGGGGTCAAAAGTACAAAGTTGCAGTTATAAAATAAATAATTATGAGGATGTAATATACAGCATGGTGCCTATAGTTAATACTGTATTAATACTGCATTGAATATTTAAAAGTTGCTAAGCGAATAAATCTTAAAAGTTCTCATCACAAGAAAAAAATGCATAGCTATGGACCAGATATTAACTATAATTATTGTGGGGATCATTTCTAAATATATACAAATATTAAATAATTATGTTGTATACTGGGAACCAATAAATGCTATATGTCAATTATACCTCAATTAAAAAATATATATTATATATGTTATAGGACACAACAAAGTGGACTGGGAAATTACAAATGCTCATGCTTCTGGGGCACCTGGGTGACTCAGTTGGTTGAGCATCTGACTTAAGCTCAGATCATGATCTTGTGGCTAGTGAGTTTGAGCCCCGTGTCAGGATCTGTGCTGACAGCTCAGAGCCTGGAGCCTGATTCAGATTCTGTGTCTCCCTCTCTCTCTACCCCTCCCCAGCTCACACTCTGTCTCTCTCTCAAAAATAAACGTTAAAAAAATTAAAAAACAAACGCAAATGTTCATACTTCCGAATCCAGTATATATTTTCTCCAATTTGTGTAATCTCATTGTATTCTTCATGTGTTAGGTTGCTTTGAGAACTCATTTTTTTTTTAATTTACCAGTTTAGTAATAAAATATACTACTGTTTAGAAAAAAAAGTTACAATAATAATTATTTGGTTAGTTCTGTATTTAAGGAGGTTATTCTAGCAGCAGTGTGGGGCATATACTGAAATATGTCATGATTAGAGATATGGATTCATAATAAAGCTCTGAAGATGTCCATAGCCTAACCCCTAGAATCTGGGAATATGTCACTTTACATGGCAAAAGGGATTTGCAGACATGAATAAATTAGGGATCTTAAAATGGGAAGATTATTCTGGATTATCTAGGTGGGCCTAGCATAATCACAAAGGTCTTTATAAGGAGGAAAAAGGAAGGAAGATTAGAGAAGGTTACAGAGTAGACATCAGAGACAGAGAGAAGAGAGATTTGAAGATGGTAGACTATACTACTGACCTTGAAAATGGAAGAAGGGTCTATATACCAAAGAATTCAAGTGGCCTCTAGGAGCTAGAAAAGGCAAGGAAGCAGAACCTTTCAGAGAACCTCTATAAGGTACACACCAATTTTAGCCCAGGGAGAGTCCTCTCAGAATTACAAGAAAATAAATATGAGTTGTTTTAAGACACTAAGTTTGTGGTTATTTGTTACAGCTGTGACAGAAAACTAATACAGGGTTCAACTAGGCATTTAATGCAGTAACCCAGGTGAATGATGGAGACTCCTAAGCCAGTCACAGTGCATGTGGAGAAGAGAGGATGAAGTACTGGATGAATGAAATACTGGGTATTTAGTCGAGTTGTGAACATAGAAACTTAGTATTCCAGTATCCAGATCAAAAGGAAATTTTCTCTAAAAAAGAAAATGTGGCAGATGACTAATTCACCACCACAAATGCTTCTTCTCCTTCCAAAGTACAGTGGTGTTACTGGAAATTTGTTGCCTGGTGAGGGACTACATTTCTCAATCATCTTGCAATTATGGCCATGTGATTATTTCTTGCCAATGGAATGTGAACACAAACACTATGTCACTTCTAAAACCAAACACCTCAAAAACCAGCTGTGCATTCTATCTATACTTTCTCTTTCCCCCATCCTCTGGCTGAATGAGGATTGAGTCTCTGGGTGGCAAAGAGAACAGGAGGGTGCAGAACCACAATATAAAAGGCCCCTAAATCTCTACAGGGGAGGTCACTTGCTGACCAGTAACACCCACATAGGTGTTTTTTGTAAGATACTGATTTTGAGGCTTATCTCTTTCTATCTTAAAAATTGGTGCAACTAGAATGCTGTTTTAACAGAATCCTAAAGTATGTGCCATCATTGAGTGGATGAAAGAGTCGTTGTAAGACACAGGAGGGATGGAGAGTCGTGTTATGCAGTGGCAATAGACTTGAAAAGATTTGGCTGGCCAAGCTTGTAGCTCTAAATTATAATGTTGGTTGTGTTAGCTTGATACTGACTGTTCTTAGCAGGATATCAGAAGAAAAATGAGCTCAGGCAAGAATGGACCAGTTTGTAAGCAAAAAGTAAAGGTGAATAGAGGGAATCCAACTATCTGGGGTTTCTCACAATTGAAAAATCTGCATAATTCTAGAACCCAAACATAAAGAGATAGACCAAAAAGGATTTTAACATCAGAAGCTTTTTATTTTTTTCAGTTAGAAAAGTCACTCAGTCTTAGATCAAAAATCAGAATAAGGATGTTTCCTTCCCACATAAGCCCATTGTTTTAAGATAGGTATAAAATAGGAACTATTAAGAGAAAGACATTGGCAAAAAAGTCAAGGAAAAAAGCAGGCCTAAGGATGAGGCCTGGGGTAAAACTCTACTTTTAAGTTCTGGAATGTAACTGCCCAGAAGCGAACAGAACAGGAATCTACCAAGTATTTGAGAGGGGGATTTGTATTGCCAAAGAATCCTGAATCCTGAACAAAAATGCCATTGAATATTAAGCATTATCCTGAAACCACAAAACTTACACAAACAGAAAGTTCAATAGAACCAAAGGATTCTTTGGATTTATTGCCCACTTTGGATATGGCCATTCTGAACGGTGGAATCCCTACTAGAGAGTTAGTTCAATACCTAATCAAGTAACACCACCACCCACCCCCTGACGGTGCCAGGAGTTTCACAATGCCACAACCTCACATGATTTCAATGTTGCCAGGGACCAATGATTGCTGTGAGACTCCCATTTTCCCTCTCAATTGTTGAACCCCCAATATCATGGATAGTCTGTTAAAACAAAATTAAAATTTTAAGAACTTACTGCAGTGTGAGAAATTACCATATTAATAGAGATTTAGCAGTGTCTCAAGAGGGAGAAGTCAGGAGTGGGATATTTATAGATTTCAGTCTGGATCAACCGATTTAAGTCAAGTCATTCAATGTGGGGAACAATTTGAGACAAGAAAAAGTATTTAATATAATATAGAATTTATAAGTGTAAGTGAAAAGAAGGTCTTGAAGCAAAGCTTCGATAAGTAAGCTATTAGTAGTAATTGAGACCAGATGAGTGAGCTATTGTGTCTAAATTGGGGGAAGAAAAGATAAATGGGGATTTCCTAAAGCAAACCATGAAATGATTTCTTTATTTGCAGCAATGTCTTTCCATGTCAAAGTTCACCTGGAACAAACAACATAGTTGTGGTCCACAATATGTATGTAAGTCACACTGACACAGTCTCAATTATCACTAGTCTAGCTATCCTGCTCCTTCTCTACCATGATATGGATCTCAAGGGGCATCTTTTAAATCAAATATTGCCCAACTAAAAAAATATGTATATATTGCCAAACTGTGAGGAGCCACATCCAAACCTGATACAGAGGGACTGCTCTTTATCTTGAGATCTAGGATTTTGAGATCTGGTGTTTGAAGGGACTCTGGTTCTTTTGGGAGGAGGTAGATGTATTCTGTGTTTACAGAAAAGTTTTGATTTGCTTACTGGCTGCCCAGATGGGTGCACCATGTAAGAAACGATTAACTGATCACCAAACTCTTGTGCTTCTCTTGCATTGTAGGCTTGTCCCTGGAAAATAGCTGCTCAGGGAGGGACCACATTTCCCATTTCCTGCATGACTAGATGGAGTCCTGTGACTAGTTCTCAGAAATGTGAATATGAGTGCAGATGATGCAGGTCACTTTCAAACCTCGAATCTGTGAAACAGTTGTGCATTCTCTATTTTTTCCCTCCATATGGCACTGAAGGCAATAAATTTTGTAATGTAGGAAGAGGCAAAATACAAATGGAAGAAGCCTGGATGCCTGAATCCACACATGGAAAGTAGTCCAAACTACCTACATTGGCTTGTGAAATAAGTTAGGAATAAACTTCTCTTGAGGTAAGTCATAGACTTGTCAGCATATTTATGATAGAATAGTTTGCATAGCATATAATAATAGGTAGAACTGTCCTAATACATGATGCTTATCATGAAAGATGAAATATGTAATCTCAAATAGTAACATTTGACATATTCATTGAAAAAGCAATACAAGCACATATATATGGAATCATACCATTTTGGTGATAAGCTCCTATGTAAATAGAAGAATCAAGGAAGAATATCCATTAAATTTTTAACAAGCATGTCTGAATATTGGTATTACTTATAACTCCTGCCTTTTTCATTATGGTATTCTGGATTTTCCAAATGCTCTCTATATTTTTTAAGATGTCAAAGATATAATTGTGTTTTGTATCTATATTAATTACTAAACATATTGGTTCAATTCTGGATTGAAGGGACTTATAATTAATAGTATTTTTAAACACAATGATTCAGTTTCAATATAGGAAAAATATATTTTTTGGTGCAAAAATCTACAAATGAGTATTAATTCTGGTTTGGCCCCAAATTTCTTTTTTTTTTTTAAGTCATGGTTCTTTATTATTTATTAATTTATTTTTCAATTAAAATCCAAGTTAGTTAACATATAGTATAATAATAATTTCAAGAATAGAATTTAGTAATTCATTGCTTACATATAACACCCAGTGCTCATCCCAACAAGTGTCCACCTTACTGACTTTCATCCCTTTAGCCCTCCCCACCACCCAACACTCCACCAGCAACCCTGTTTGTTCTCTGTATTTAAGAATCTCTTATGCTTTGTCTCCCTCTCTATTTTTATCTTATTTTTGCTTCCCTTCTCTTTTGTTCATCTGTTTTGTATCTTAAATTCCACATATGAGTGAAATAATATATTTTTCTTTCTCTGACTTATTTCATTTAGCATAATACACATTAGTTCCATCCATATTGTTGCAAAGGGCAAGATTTCATTCTTTTGATCGCCGAGTAATATTCAGTTGTATATACATACACCACATCTTCTGTAACCACTCATCAGTCGATGAACATTATGGTTTTTTTCATACTTTGGCTACTGTTGATAGTGCTGCTATAAACATTGGGGTGCACGTGCCCCTTCGAATCAGCACTCCTGTATCCTTTGGATAAATACCTAGTAGTGCAACTGCTGGGCCCTAAGGTAGCTCTACTTTTAATTTTTTGAGGAACCTCCATATTGTTTTCCAGAGTGGCTGCACAGTTTGCAGTCCCACCAGCAGTGCAAAAGGGTTCTTCTTTATCTACATCCTCACCAACATCTGCTGTTGCCTGAGTTGTTAATGTTAGCCATTCTGACAGGTGTGAGGTGGTATCTCATTGTGGTTTTGATTTGAATTTCCCTAATGAGTGATGTTGAACATTTTTTTCACGTGTCTGTTAGCCATCTGGATGTCTTCTTTCAAAAAGTGTCTATTCATGTCATTTGCCCATTTCTTCACTGGATTATTTGTTTTTCGTGTGCTGAGTTTGATAAGTTCTGTATAGATTTTGGATACTAACCCTTTATCTGATATGGCATTTGCAAATATCTTCTCCCATTCCATCAATTGCCTTTTAGTTTTGCTGATTGTTGCCTTCACTGTGCAGAAGTTTTTATCTTGATGAGGTCCCAATAATTTTCATTTTTGCTTTTGTTTCCCTTGCCTCTGGAGACATGTCAAGTAAGAAATTGCTGTGGCCAAGGGCAAAGAGGTTGTTGCCTGTTTTCTCCTCTAGAATTTTAATGGTTTCCTGTCTTACGTTTGGGTCTTTCATTCATTTTGAATTTCGTTTTGTGTATGGTGTAAGAAGTGGTCCAGGTTCATCCCTCTGCATGTCACTGTCCAGTTTTCTCAACACAATTTGCTGAAGAGACTTTTTTCCATTGGATATTCTTTCCTACTTTGTTAAAGATTAGTTGCCCATACATTTGTGGGTCCATTTCTGGATTCTCTATTCTGTTTCATTGATCTATGTGTCTGTTTTTGTGCCAGTATCATACTGTCTTGATGATTACAACTTTGTAATACATCTTGAAGTCCAGAATTATGATGCCTCCCACTTTGGTTTTCTTTTTCAGGATTGCTTTGGCTACTCGGGGTCTTTTCTGGTTCCATACAAATTTTAGGATTGTTTATTCCAGCTCAGTGAAGAAGGCTGGTGTTATTTTGATAGAGATTGCATTAAATATTATAGATTGCTTTGGGTAGTGTCAACATTCTAACAATATTTGCTCTTCCAATCGAATGTTTTTGCATTTTCTGTGTCTTCTTCAATTTATTTCATAAGCTTTCTAAGTTTTCAGTGCATGGATTTTTCACCTCTTTGGTTAGGTTTATTCCTAGGTATTTTATAGTTTTTGGTGCAATTGTGAGTGGGGTCGATTCCTTGATTTCTTTCTGCGGCTTCATTATTGGTGTATAGAAATGCAATTGATTTCTGTACATTTATTTTATACCCTGAGAATTTGCCAAATTCATGTATCAGTTCTAGCAGGTTTTTTGAAGTATTCTGGGTTTTCCACATAGAGTATCATGTCGTCTGCAAAGAGTGAAAGTTTTACCTCCTCCTTGCTGATTTGGATTCCTTTTATTTCTTTGTGTTGTCTTACTGCTGAGGCTAGGACGTCCAACACTATGTTGAATAACAATGGTGAGAGTGGACAGCCTTGTCATGTTCCTGAACTTTGGGGGAAGATTGCAGTTTTTCCCCAATGAGGATGATATTAGCAGTGGGTTTTTCACATATGGCCTTTATGATCTTGAGATATATCCTTCTATACCTACTTCCTTGAGGGTTTTTATCAAGAAATGATGCTGTATTTTGTCAAGTGCTTTTTCTACATCTATTGAGAAGATCTTTTGGTTCTTATCCTTTTATTAATGTGATGTATCACATTGATTAATTTGCAGATATTGAACCAGCCCTGCATCTCAGGAATAAGTCTCACTTGATCCTGGTGAATAATTATTTTAATGTATTGTTGAATCCGGTTGGCTAGTATCTTGTTGAGAATTTTTGTGGCCATGTTCATCAGGGAAATTGGTCTGTAGTTCTCCTTTTTAGTGGGGTGTCTGTCTGGTTTTAGAATCAAGGTAATGCTGGAATTGTAGAATGAATTTGGGAGTTTTCCTTCCATTTCCATTTTTTGGAACAGTTTCAAAAGAATAGGTGTTTACTCTTCTTTCAATGTTTGGTAGAATTCCCCTGGAAAGCCATCCGACCATGGACTTTTGTTTGTTGGGAGATTTTTAATTACTGATTCAATTTGTTTTCTGACTATGGGTCTGTTCAAATTTTCTATTTCTTCCTGTTTCAGTTTTGGTAGTTTACATGTTTCTAGGAATTTATCCATTTCTTCCAGATTGCCCAATTTGTTGGCATATAATTGCTCTTATGCCCAATTCTCTTCTTATTGTTTGTATTTCTGCAGTGTTGGTTGTGATCTCACCTCTTTTTGTGATTTAACTTATTTGGGTTCTTTCCATTATTCTTTTGATCAATCTGACTAGGAGTTTATCAATTTTGCTAATTCTTTCAAAGAGCCAGCTCCTGGTTTCATTGATTTTTTTTTATTTTGATATTATTGAATTCTTTTCTAATATTTATTATTTCACTTCTGCTGATTTTAGGCTCTATTTGCTGTTCTTTTTCCAGCTCTTTTAGGTGTAAGGTTAGGTTGTGTATTTGAGAACTTTCTTCCTTCTTTAGGAAGGCCTGGATTGCTATGTACTTCCTTCTTATAACTGCCTTTGCTGCATCCCAGAGGTTTTGAGTTGTCATGTTTTTTTCATTTTCATTGTTTTCCATGTACTTTTTAAATTTCTCTTTAATCTCTTGGTTAACTCATTTGTTCTTTAATAGGGTGTTCTTTAATCTCTTAATATTGATTTTTCCAAATTTTCTCTTGTGGTTGATTTTGAGTTTCATGGTGTTATGGTCTGAAAATATGCAAGGTATGATCTCGATCTTTTTGTACTTCTTCAGGGCTGATTTGTGACCCAGTATGTGACCCATTCTGGAGAATGTTCCGTGTGCACTGAGGAAGAATGTGTATTCTGTTGCTTTAGGATGAAATGTTCTGAATATATCTGTTAAGTCCATCTGGTCCAGTGTGTCATTCAGAGACATTGTTTCCTTGCTGATTTTCTGCTTACATGATCATTCCATTGCTGCAAGTGGGATGTTGAAGTCCTCTACTGTTATGGTATAGTTATCAATGAATTTATTTATGTTTGTGATGAAATGATTTATATATTTGGGTGCTTTCACATTGGGGGTATAAATATTTACAATTGTTTGATCTTCTTGGTGGATAGACCCATTAGTTATGATATAATGCCCTTCTTCATCTCTTGGTACAGTAGTTAAAAAATCTAGTTTGTATGATATAAGTATGGCTACTCCAACTTTCTTTTGACAACCATTAGCATGACAGATGGGTCTCCATCCCTTACTTTCAATCTGCAGCTGTCTTTAGGTCTAAAATAGTCTCTTGTAAGCAGCGTATAAATGGATCATCTTTTCTTATCAATTCTGATACCCTGTCTTTTGATTGGGGCATTTAGTCCATTGATATTTAGAGTGAGTACTGAAAGATATGAATTTAGTGCCATTGTGTTGCCTGTTGAGGTGGTGTTTCTGATGATGTTCTCCAGTCCTTTCTAGTCTTTGTTGCTTTTGGTCTTTTTTATTTGTTTTGTATTTTATGCACTCAAAGCGTCCCCCTTAAAATTTCTTTCAGGGGTTGGTTGGTGGTCATGAACTATTTTAGTTTTTGTTTGTCTGGGAAACTCTTTATCTCTCCATCTATTTTGAATGACCACCTTACTGGATAAAGAATTCTTGGCTGTATATTTTTCCGATTCTCAATGTATCCTGCCACTCCTTTCTGGCCTGCCAAGTTTCTGTGGATAGATCTGCTGCAAACCTGATGGTCTTCCCGTAAGGTTTAAAGATTTTTTTTCCCCTTGTTGCTTTCATAATTCTTTCCTTGTCTGTGCATTTTTTGAATTTGACTATGATATGTCTTGGTGATGGTCGGTTTTTGTTGAATGTAATGGGAGTTCTCTGTGCTTCTTGGATTTTGATGTCTGTGTCCTTCCCCAGGTTGGGAAAGTTTTCCACTATAATGTGCTTGCATAAACCTTCTGCCCCTTTTTCTCTCAATCTTCTGGGACTCATTTGATTCAGATTTTATTCCTTTTTAATAAATCACTGAGTTCTCAAAGTCTTGTACTGGGATCTTTTGCCTTTGTTTCCCTCTTTTTTTCTGCTTCATTATTCTCCATATTTTTGTCTTTTAAATCAGTGATTTGCCGTTCTGCTTTGTCCACCCTTGCTGTCATCGGCATTCATTTGAGATTGTATCTCAGTTGTAGCATTTTTAATTTCTTTCTGACTAGATTTTATTTCTTGTATCTCCACAGAAAGCGATTCTATGCTTTTTTCAACCCTTTTATCATGGTTCTAAATTCTAGTTCAGACATCTTGCTTACATCTGTGTTGATTAAGCCCTGGCTGTAATTTCTTCCTCTTCTTTCTTTTGGGCTGAATTCCTTTGTTTTGCCATTTTGGAGGAAGAAAAAAGCTTATTATAAAAAAATAAAAATTAAAAAAACAAAAACAAAAATCAAATAAAGGAAGCTAGATCCTAGGTGTATTTTGGTCTGCTTGTTGAAAGAAGCTTGACAGAATAAGTAAAAAGAGAAAGAGAAGGGGAAAAAATGTAAGAAAAAATGTAAAAATTAAAAAAATAGAATAAAATGAAATAAAGAAAATGAAATAGAATATAAAATTTAAAAAAGAAAAAGAAAAAAAGAAGTAAATTTTTCTCTTTCTGTATCCAAGAATGAGGGAGGAAGGAAGGAAGGGAGGAAGGAGAGAGAGAGAGAGAGAGAGAGAAAGAGAAAAGCAATTTAAGCAAAAAGAAACAAAGAAAATGGACAAAAAAATGAACCAGCAAACAGAATGAAACACAAATGACATTACATCCAGTTTCCCCTAGAACTGAAACTGTGAAGTCTTCTATAGTCCATATACTAACCACGGGGAGTGACTTGTGCTGGTCTTCTAGGGGATGTACTTGGAGGGTGCGGTTGTATGGACTTGATGTAACAGCTTCGTTCTCCAGTAGGTGGCGCTGCTTAACTTACTGGGGTGGATCACTGTGGCACTCATGAGCAGGAGAGGTGGAAATTGCTTTACCCAGTTCTGGCACAGGAACTTCGTGCTTTCACCCACCAGTGATCAAGGACCCTTCCTTTGTCTCAGGCCTCTATCCACTCCCTGCCTCTATCCTGTTCATGTCCAAGGTGTCCACTTGCCAGGCAGCACCTCTTTCCAGAATTTTATCTCAGATGGGATTGTGTTTCAAACCCCATGCTTCAGAGACCCCTGTGGCTTGGACCAGTGCTAACGCTTTAGGTGAGGGTCTCGCTGAGCAACAGCCAGGTACTGGCTTGCCCCAGAAAACGTTTATATGATTGTCCTGTGGCAGAGTTTCAAAGATTATGGTAAACCACAAAGCACAACTGGCACCAAGTTTCATCACACTCTGGCGTCTTTGTCCCCAATACCAGCAAACGTGTCTGTTCGGTCGAGTCATTTAGGACATTTGCCTGTGGGGAGGCCATATGACCTCTACCAAATGCACTCTAAGCAGGGAAGCCACTTCTTCCCGTGTGGTACATGAACCCCTCAGACCCCACTGTCTGCTCCTGGGGATTTGCCCTGCTTCCTCACCAGAGCACCACCAGGCACTGAGCGCTGAGCCTTCAGACTCTGCACTCTATTGTTTATAGAATTCTGGTGATATTGAAATCCTCTCCTTTCTTCCCATCAATGTTTTTAGTGAGATTTCTTGTTCAGTCCCCTATAAGAGTTTTCTCTCTCTCTCTCTCTCTCTCTCTCTCTCTCTCTCTCTCTTCCTTTCTCTCTGGAGACTTTTGGGAAGTGCTTCACTTGCATGATTCTGGTGTGCCACACTCTCCCCCTTTCCCTTTCTCTGTCCTCTCTCCACAAAAACAGCTCCCTACCCTCCACAGCTTTTCTCTGCCCCAGTTCACCCCTCTGCACTGTATACTTGCCATGTTCTGTGGCTCAAGTTATACAGATTGTTGTTAATCCTCAAGTCAGTTTCCTAGGTGTTCAAAATGATTTGGTGCTTATCTGGCTGGGATCAGAGACAAGCTCAAGGTCTCCATGCTGCTCTGCCATCTTAACCCCAAATTCCTTTTATGTGGGACCTATTTGCTCATCTAAGATAAGCATGTTATTAACTCTTTGAGTCATTTATTTTTATCTTTTCTATGCTTGCAACCGTCCTATGAAATAGGCAGAGAAGATATGATCAATTATTTTTATCCCACTTCATGGTCAAGAAATATATATCCAGACAGAATCAAGAGACTTGTTTACAACTCCACAGCCATGAAGTGGTGGAACTAGGACCCCATTTGTGATGCTCACAGTAAGACTCTGGAAGAGGAAAAATTTTTTTTTAATTTTTTTTTCAACGTTTATTTATTTTTGGGACAGAGAGAGACAGAGCATGAACGAGGGAGGGGCAGAGAGAGAGGGAGACACAGAATCGGAAACAGGCTCCAGGCTCTGAGCCATCAGCCCAGAGCCCGACGTGGTGCTCGAACTCCCGGACCGCGAGATCGTGACCTGGCTGAAGTCGGACGCTTAACCGACTGCGCCACCCAGGCGCCCCAAGGAAGAGGAAAATTTTTATCAGGGAATGCAATTGCCAGCTATCCACACCACCTTAGAATGTTCTCTATAATTAATCATTATTTTCAGGTAAGAATAAATAATTTTAAAAAAGATGTACATCTTAATAACCAGATGTGATTTTCTCTAAGACATAAACCATTACTACTGGGTTCTAGCATATATTAAGTCCTCCAACTAATATCTGTTTAATAACAATGATGATCAGGGGCATCTGGGTGGCTCAGTCAGTTCAGCATACAGCTTCAGTTCAGTCACGATTTTGTGGTTTGTGACTTCGAGTCCTGTGTCGGGCTCAGTGCTGATAGCTCGGAGCCTGGACCCTGCTTCAGATTCTGTGTCTCCCTCTCTCTCTCTCTCTCTGCCCCTACCCCACTTGTATTCTGTCTCTCTCAAAAATAAACATTGAAAATATTTTTTAATAATGATGATGATGATGATGGTGATGAAAGAGCCCTCATGTGCAACATCCTTTAGTTTCCCATGGGTCAGTGATACAACAGAGGTAGAGGGTTATGAAGGTGCTTTTCCAAATTTGGGTTTGAAGAGGCTTCCAGTCCAAGAAGGCAATATATGAAGAATCTGAAATCACCTCCATGGAAATGCCAAATCTACACCTGTCTATAAACAATTGTTCCTGAAGAAGAACTGAGGGATGACTAAACAGCTTCTGCACAACAAAATATGGAGAGAGCACTTAGATAATGGCAAGAGAGATGGAGACATGTTGAAATAGGAAACCCCACTGATAGTGTGAACTACAGTGAGGAGGGATAGTACTAAGGAATCATGAGCAAATCCATCTGCCTAGGGGCACAGAAATAAAGTAGTGATTTAAAAGAGCTAACAGAATATAAAGAATTAAGCCCCAAACTCCACCAAACAAAGAGGAAGATGCTGGAACTCTATGCAGTTCAGAGGTCCTAGTAAGTGCAACAGTTTATGTTTCCCCTCCACTTTGATAAGATGTATGAGAGGAGTGTCTGGGTGCCCTAATTAGTCTATCACCCCAGTGATCTCCAGGTCTCTAGCCCACACCAGCCCAAGCCATCCCACCAAGATGGCCTCAGAGTGGCACACTCCAGGACATCCCTGGTCAGCACTCACTACAGCTTTAGCCACCTTGCCAAGATGACACAGGAACAAGGCACCCCCAAACAGTCCAAGTCCAAACCACTTCATCTCCTGATGATTTGCAAGTGCAGTCTCAGCACAGAGGACTCAACAAGCTTCTGACTCATTCTCACTGCTGCTGCCCCAATAGCGTGGCTTCTGAGCAGAGTGCACCTGGACCCTTCTGCTTGCACCGACTTCACCATCAGCTGTCCTGCCAGGACTCCTTCTATACAGAGTTTCAGGACCTCCTGGCTTGCGCTGACTTCAGCTTCAGCAGTCCTGGTGGCACACACTGTATGTGGAGAGCCCCACCCCATGCTCACTTCAGCTCTTGCCATCCCACCAGGGCAGCACAAGCACAGAGTACCACAGGAACCCCAGTCAATACCAGCCATAAATCCAACCACAAGCTACAGTCACCAGTCTATACAGGGAATGACCTTGCACAAGACCATTTCTTCAACTTTAGGAGAAGAAGCTATTCCATCTAATTCATAGAAACAAAGTTAAGAAAAATGAGAAGACAGAGGAATATGTTCCAAACAAAATAACAACAAAAATCAGAGAAAAATAACTAAATGAAACTGAAATAAGTAATATGCCTAAAAATAGGTTAAAGTAATAATCATGAAGGTTCTCACTAGACTGGAGAGAAAGGTGGAAGAACTCAGTGCAAACGTCAACAAAGAGATAGAGAAGATTTTAGGTGGGAACTTGGGAAGACGGCAAAGTAGAAGGACCCTAAGCTCACTGTGTCCCATGTTTGCAACTAGAGAGTAGTCATATCTGAGTAAAGAAACCAGAAGGCAATCCAAAGACTGGCAGGACAAACTCCACAACTAAATGTAGAGAATAAGCTGCATTGGAGAGTTTAGGAAGGGCACAAACTGTGGTGAGAGCTGCCCTCAGGAGGGAGGGAAGAGGGGGCACAGAGAGGGGAAAGCATCGGGGAGCCTACTTGGGGAAGATGAATCTCTAACAGGTGGCCTTGAAAACCAGAGGGGCTGAATTCTATGCATTTATATGACAAGTGGGACTTGGAGCTTGGAGCTTTGAAAGTCAGTGACTCAGTACTGTGTAGGCCAGAAAGGCAAATGATAACTAGGTCCCTGCCCTTAAAGAGACCACAGCCAACTGAGAGGGAATGCACTAGCGACAATTTACATGACTGGTGCAAACAAGAGAGAGATCAGTTTTTTTTTAATATGAAATTTATTGTTAAATTGGTTTCCATACAACATTCAGTGCTCATCCCAACAAGTGCCCTCCTCTATACCCATCCCCCACCCTCCCCTCCCTCCCACCCTCCATCAATGCTCAGTTTATTCTCAGTTTTTAAGAGTCTCTTATGTTTTGGCTCCCTCCCTAACCTTTTTTTTTCTTCCCCTCCCCCATGGTCTTCTGCTAAGTTTCTCAGGATCCACATAAGAGTGAAAACATATGGTATCTGTCTTTCTCCGTATGACTTATTTCACTTAGCATAACACTCTCCAGTTCCATCCACGTTGCTACAAAAGACCATATTTCATTCTTTCTCATTGCCACGTAGTACTCCATTGTGTATTTAAACCACAATTTCTTTATCCATTTATCAGTTGATGGACATTTAGTCTCTTTCCATAATTTGGCTATTGTTGAAAGTGCTGCTATAAACACTGGGGTACAAGTGTCCCTATGCATCAGCACTCCTGTATCCCTTGGGTAAATTCTTAGCAGTGCTATTGCTGGGTCATAGGGTAGATCTATTTTTAATTTTTAGAGGAACCTCCACACTGTTTTCTAGAGTGGCTGCACCAGTTTGCATTCCCACCAACAGTGCAAGAGGGTTCCCGTTTCTCCACATCCTCTCCAGCATCTACATTCGAGGGAGATCTGTTTATATGGACTTCGGAGTGTATTAGGGAACTTCTCTTGGAACAAAGGAGCTGACAGGCACTATTTTCCTCCCCTGCCCCCAGACATAAACACAGTGGCAGCTGCAGGAGGTAGCATTGCACAGATACTTGCTACCTAACCTGCTAGCGATTGCTCCCACCCAGAAGTTTGCCTGACGACTCATGCACTCCAAGTATGCTAGTCTCAACTCTGGGCTCAGCACAGATTTTGTTAGCATCCAGTGTACTGTGTCCAGCCACCATGCACCATGACCCTGGCTACTGCTGTCACAAGCCATGGACCCAGTGGCCACTGTACTTTAGGAATCTGGCTTAGGGCTAGCATTTTAGTGCAAAATTTGCTAACATCACATGTTAGCAAGTCACAAATTTGCATCGAAAATTTGCTACCCCACTCAACCACCACACACCTGGCTACCACCTCCAATGAGCACCATGTCCCCAGTTGCCACCACTGTGTTCCACAGCCCTGGCAGCTATGTTACTTCATGGATCCAGCCTAAGACTAGCAGCTCAGCACAAATTTTGCTAACACTGCTGTTCCACCTCCAGCCTGCCTGTGGTCAGGACCCCTCAGAGGCAGCCTGCCTGGCTCTCACTAACACCACAGACAGCAACCACAGTCTACAATAGGCAAAGAGCAATGCAGATGTCTGGACTGAAATAAAAAGTGACTCAAACAGCAGCAAGACACAAGCGATACACATAGGAGACAACCCTGAAGTGCCATGTTCTAGTGAACAGGGGAAGTTGCACTACAGGGTGCTACTGGACATCTTCTTTGTAAAGCTACTACTTTCAAGAGCAGAAGTACCTGACTTTCCTAACAAAGAGAAACAGACACATAGAGGTAGACAAAATGAGGATACAGAAATATGTCCCAAGTGAAAGAACAGGACCAAGTCAGAGCAAGAGATCTAAGTGAAACAGAAATAAATAATATGCATGATAGATAATTTAAAATCATAATAAAAATAAAGATATTGTACTTTAGAAAATGGTGAAGACCATCATTGAGACCCTTGACAAAGAGATAAAAACACATATCAGAGATAAAGAACTCAATAAATGAAATGAAAAATAAAATAGATTCAATAAATAATAGTCTACAGGAAGCCGAGGAACGCATCATGACCTGGAGGAGAGTAATGAAAAAAATCAAGCTGCACATGTAAGACATAAACACTACATGATGAGAAGAGACTTAGAGAACTCGGTGACACCATCAAATGTAATAACACTCACATTATAGGGATTCCAGAAGGAGAAGAGAAAAAAGGAAGAAAATGTATTTGAAGAAATAATAGCTGAAAAATTCCCAAATCTATGGAAGGAAGCAGAGATCCAGAACCAAGAGGCAAAGAGATTCCCCACAACTTCAACCAAAGGAAGTCCACTCTAAGACACATAGTAATTTAGTAATGACAATGGCAAAAAAACAAAAACAAAAACTGTGGTAAACAATATTAAGATTGCAAGAGGAAAGAAGACAGTTATATGCAAAGGAAGTGCCACAAGGTTATCAGTTGATCTTTCAGCAGAAACTTTGAAGGCCAGAAGAGAGTGGCATCATATATTCAAAGTGCTCAAAGGGAAAAATCTGCAGGCAAGAATATTCTACTCAGTAAGATTATCATTCAGAATAGAGGGAAAGATAGAGTTTTGCAGGCAAACAAAAGTTAAAAGAATTCATGACCGCTAAATCACCCCTATAAGAAATGTTAAGGGAAATTCCGTGAGTGGGAAAACAACAACAACATAGGAAACAAAAGCAAAACAAAATTAAGTATATTTGTAAAACTCAGTGAAGAAAAGCACAAAATAAAGGGATATAAAATACGATACCGAATATCTGAAATGTGGAAGGGAAAGGAGAATGAGTTCAAAATTAAGCCTCCAGCAGCTTAATATAAAAATGCTAAATACAGAAGATTTCACATATAAACAGAATGGTAACTACAAATTAAAAAAAAGTATAAGAGGGGTTCCCAGGGTGGCTCAGTCAATTGGGCATCCAACTTAGGCTCAGGTCATGATCTCACAGTCTGTGAGTTTGAGCCCCGCGTCAGGGTCTGTGCTGACAGCTCAGAGCCTGGAGTCTGCTTTATATTCTGTGTCTCCCTCTCTCTCTGCACCTCCCCTGCTCACCCTTTATCTCTGCCTCTCAAAAAATAAACATTAAAAAGAATTTTTTAAAAAAAGTAACAGATATGCAAAAAATAAAGAGTAAGGAATCTAAGTATATCACTATAGAAAACCAGCAAACCATTAAAAAAGAAAGTAAAGAGGTTGCGGCAAGATGGCGGCTTAGGAGGACCCTGGGCTCACCGCACATCCTGCTGATCACTTAGATTCCATCTACACCTGCCTAAATAACCCAGAAAACCGCCAGAGGATTAGCAGAACGGAGTCGCCGGAGCCAAACGCAGACGAGAGGCCCACGGAAGAGGGTAGGAAGGGCGGCGAGGCGGTGCGCGCTCCACGGACTGGCGGGAGGGAGCCGGGGGCGGAGGGGCGGCTCGCCGGCCAAGCAGAGCCCCCGAGTCTGGTTTGCAAAAGCGGAGGGGCCGGGCGGACTGTGTTCCTACAGCAAGCGCGACTTAGCGTCTGGGAGGTAATAAATTAACAGCTCTGCTCGGAAAGCGGGAAAGCTGGAGGACAAAGGGAGGGAGAGCAGCTGAGCCCCCTGACAACAGAGCTCAGTTTGGCGGGGAACAAAGGCGCTCGCCAGCGCCATCTCCCCCGCCCATCCCCCAGCCGAAATCCCAAAGGGAACCGGTTCCTGCCAGGGAACTTGCTCGCTCCTCGCAAACACCCAACTCTGCGCTTCTGCCGAGCCAAACCTCCGGCAGCGGATCTGACTCCCTCCCGCTGCCACAGGGCCCCTCTTGAAGTGGATCACCTAAGGAGAAGCGATCTAAGCCTGCCCCTCCTGCCCCCGTGCACCTTGTCTACCCACCCCAGCTAATACGCCAGATCCCCAGCATCACAAGCCTGGCAGGGTGCAAGTAGCCCAGACGAGCCACACCACCCCACAGTGAATCCCGCCCCTAGGAGAGGGGAAGAGAAGGCACACACCAGTCTGACTGTGGCCCCAGCGGTGGGCTGGGGGCAGACATCAGGTCTGACTGCGGCCCCGCCCACCAACTCCAGTTATACACCACAGCACAGGGGAAGTGCCCTGCAGGTCCTCACCACGCCAGGGACTATCCAAAATGACCAAGCGGAAGAACTCCCCTCAGAGGAATCTCCAGGAAATAACAACAGCTAATGAGCTGATCAAAAAGGATTTAAATAATATAACAGAAAGTGAATTTAGAATAATAGTCATAAAATTAATCGCTGGGCTTGAAAACAGTATACAGGACAGCAGAGAATCTCTTGCTACAGAGATCAAGGGACTAAGGAACAGTCACGAGGAGCTGAAAAACGCTTTAAACGAAATGCATAACAAAATGGAAACCACCACAGCTCGGCTTGAAGAGGCAGAGGAGAGAATAGGTGAACTAGAAGATAAAGTTATGGAAAAAGAGGAAGCTGAGAAAAAGAGAGATAAAAAAATCCAGGAGTATGAGGGGAAAATTAGAGAATTAAGTGATACACTAAAAAGAAATAATATACGCATAATTGGTATCCCAGAGGAGGAAGAGAGAGGGAAAGGTGCTGAAGGGGTACTTGAAGAAATAATAGCTGAGAACTTCCCTGAACTGGGGAAGGAAAAAGGCATTGAAATCCAAGAGGCACAGAGAACTCCCTTCAGACATAACTTGAATCGATCTTCTGCACGACATATCATAGTGAAACTGGCAAAATACAAGGATAAAGAGAAAATTCTGAAAGCAGCAAGGGGTAAACGTGCCCTCACATATAAAGGGAGACCTATAAGACTCGTGACTGATCTCTCTTTTGAAACTTGGCAGGCCAGAAAGAATTGGCAAGAGATTTTCAGGGTGCTAGACAGAAAAAATATGCAGCCAAGAATCCTTTATCCAGCAAGTCTGTCATTTAGAATAGAAGGAGAGATAAAGGTCTTCCCAAACAAACAAAAACTGAAGGAATTTGTCACCACTAAACCAGCCCTACAAGAGATCCTAAGGGGGACCCTGTGAGACAAAGTCCCAGAGACATCACTATAAGCATAAAACATACAGACATCACAATGACTCTAAACCCGTATCTTTCTATAATAACACTGAATGTAAATGGATTAAATGCGCCAACCAAAAGACACAGGGTATCAGAATGGATAAAAAAACAAGACCCATCTATTTGCTGTCTACAAGAGACTCATTTTAGACCTGAGGACACCTTTAGATTGAGAGTGAGGGGATGGAGAACTATTTATCATGAGACTGGAAGCCAAAAGAAAGCTGGAGTAGCCATACTTATATCAGACAAACTAGACTTTAAATTAAAGGCTGTAACAAGAGATGAAGAAGGACATTATATAATAGTTACAGGGTCTATCCATCAGGAAGAGCTAACAATTATAAATGTCTATGCACCGAATACCGGAGCCCCCAAATATATAAAACAATTACTCATAAACATAAGCAACCTTATTGATAAGAATGTGGTAATTACAGGGGACTTTAATACACCACTTACAGAAATGGATAGATCATCTAGACACACGGTCAATAAAGAAACAAGGGCCCTGAATGAGACATTGGATCAGATGGACTTGACAGATATATTTAGAACTCTGCATCCCAAAGCAACAGAATATACTTTCTTCTCGAGTGCACATGGAACATTCTCCAAGATAGATCATATACTGGGTCACAAAACAGCCCTTCATAAGTTTACAAGAATTGAAATTATACCATGCTTACTTTCAGACCACAATGCTATGAAGCTTGAAATCAACCACAGAAAAAAGTCTGGAAAACCTCCAAAAGCATGGAGGTTAAAGAACACCCTACTAACGAATGAGTGGGTCAACCAGGCAATTAGAGAAGAAATTAAAAAATATATGGAAACAAACGAAAATGAAAATACAACAATCCAAACGCTTTGGGATGCAGCAAAGGCAGTCCTGAGAGGAAAATACATTGCAATCCAGGCCTATCTCAAGAAACAAGAAAAATCCCAAATACAAAATCTAACAGCACACCTAAAGTAACTAGAAGCAGAACAGCAAAGGCAGCCTAAGCCCAGCAGAAGAAGAGAAATAATAAAGATCAGAGCAGAAATAAACAATATAGAAACTAAAAAAACTGTAGAGCAGATCAACGAAACCAAGAGTTGGTTTTTTGAAAAAATAAACAAAATTGACAAACCTCTAGCCAGGCTTCTCAAAAAGAAAAGGGAGATGACCCAAATAGATAAAATCATGAATGAAAATGGAATGATTATAACCAATCCCTCAGAGATACAAACAATTATCAGGGAATACTAAGAAAACTTATAGGCCAACAAATTGGACAACCTGGAAGAAATGGACGAATTCCTGAACACCCACACGCTTCCAAAACTCAATCAGGAGGAAATAGAAAGCTTGAACAGACCCATAACCAGCGAAGAAATTGAATCGGTTATCAAAAATCTCCCAACAAATAAGAGTCCAGGACCAGATGGCTTCCCAGGGGAGTTCTACCAGACGTTTCAAGCAGAGATAATACCTATCCTTCTCAAGCTATTCCAAGAAATAGAAAGGGAAGGAAAACTTCCAGACTCATTCTATGAAGCCAGTATTACTTTGATTCCTAAACCAGACAGAGACCCAGTAAAAAAAGAGAACTACAGGCCAATATCCCTGATGAATATGGATGCAAAAATTCTCAATAAGATACTAGCAAATCGAATTCAACGGCATATAAAAAGAATTATTCACCATGATCAAGTGGGATTCATTCCTGGGATGCAGGGCTGGTTCAACATTCGCAAATCAATCAACGTGATACATCACATTAACAAAAAAAGAGAGAAGAACCATATGATCCTGTCAATCGATGCAGAAAAGGCCTTCGACAAAATCCAGCACCCTTTCTTAATAAAAACCCTTGAGAAAGTCGGGATAGAAGGAACATACTTAAAGATCATAAAAGCCATTTATGAAAAGCCCACAGCTAACATCATCCTCAACGGGGAAAAACTGAAAGCTTTTTCCCTGAGATCAGGAACACGACAAGGATGCCCACTCTCACCGCTGCTGTTTAACATAGTGCTGGAAGTTCTAGCATCAGCAATCAGACAACAAAAGGAAATCAAAGGCATCAAAATTGGCAAAGATGAATCAAGCTTTCGCTTTTTGCAGATGACATGATATTATACATGGAAAATCCAATAGACTCCACCAAAAGTCTGCTAGAACTGATACAGGAATTCAGCAAAGTTGCAGGATACAAAATCAATGTACAGAAACAAGTTGCATTCTTATACACTAACAATGAAGCAACAGAGAGACAAATAAAGAAACTGATCCCATTCACAATTGCACCAAGAAGCATAAAATACCTAGGAATAAATCTAACCAAAGATGTAAAGGATCTGTATGCTGAAAACTATAGAAAGCTTATGAAGGAAATTGAAGAAGATTTAAAGAAATGGAAAGACATTCCCTGCTCATGGATTGGAAAAATAAATATTGTCAAAATGTCAATACTACCCAAAGCTATCTACACATTCAATGCAATCCCAATCAAAATTGCACCAGCATTCTTCTCGAAACTAGAACAAGCAATCCTAAAATTCATATGGAACCACAAAAGGCCCCGAATAGCCAAAGGAATTTTGAAGAAGAAGACCAAAGCAGGAGGCATCACAATCCCAGACTTTAGCCTCTACTACAAAGCTGTCATCATCAAGACAGCATGGTATTGGCACCAAAACAGACACATAGACCAATGGAATAGAATAGAAACCCCAGAACTAGACCCACATCGTATGGCCAACTCATCTTTGACAAAGCAGGAAAGAACATCCAATGGAAAAAAGACAGCCTCTTTAACAAATGGTGCTGGGAGAACTGGACAGCAACATGCAGAAGGTTGAAACTAGACCACTTTCTCACACCATTCACCAAAATAAACTCAAAATGGATAAAGGACCTAAATGTGAGACAGGAAACCATCAAAACCTTAGAGGAGAAAGCAGGAAAAGACCTCTCTGACCTCAGCCGTAGCAATCTCTTACTCGACACATCCCCAAAGGCAAGGGAATTAAAAGCAAAAGTGAATTACTGGGACCTTATGAAGATAAAAAGCTTCTGCACAGCAAAGGAAACAACCAACAAAACTAAAAGGCAACCAACGGAATGGGAAAAGATATTCGCAAATGACATATCGGACAAAGGGCTAGTATCCAAAATCTATAAAGAGCTCACCAAACTCCACACCCAAAAAACAAATAACCCAGTGAAGAAATGGGCAGAAAACATGAATAGACACTTCTCTAAAGAAGACATCCGGATGGCCAACAGGCACATGAAAAGGTGTTCAGCGTCGCTCCTTATCAGGGAAATACAAATCAAAACCACACTCAGGTATCACCTCACGCCAGTCAGAGTGGCCAAAATGAACAAATCAGGAGACTATAGATGCTGGAGAGGATGTGGAGAAACGGGAACCCTCTTGCACTGTTGGTGGGAATGCAAATTGGTGCAGCCGCTCTGGAAAGCAGTGTGGAGGTTCCTCAGAAAACTAAAAATAGACCTACCCTATGACCCAGCAATAGCACTGCTAGGAATTTATCCAAGGGATACAGGAGCACTGATGCATAGGGCCACTTGTACCCCAATGTTCATAGCAGCACTCTCAACAATAGCCAAATTATGGAAAGAGCCTAAATGTCCATCAACTGATGAATGGATAAAGAAATTGTGGTTTATATACACAATGGAATATTACGTGGCAATGAGAAAAAATGAAATATGGCCTTTTGTAGCAACGTGGATGGAACTGGAGAGTGTGATGCTAAGTGAAATAAGCCATACAGAGAAAGACAGATACCATATGGTTTCACTCTTATGTGGATCCTGAGAAACTTAACAGGAACCCATGGGGGAGGGGAAGGAAAAAAAAAAAAAGAGGTTAGAATGGGAGAGAGCCAAAGCATAAGAGACTGTTAAAAACTGAGAACAAACTGAGGGTTGATGGGGGGTGGGAGGGAGGAGAGGGTGGGTGATGGGTATTGAGGAGGGTACCTTTTGGGATGAGCACTGGGTGTTGTATGGAAACCAATTTGTCAATAAATTTCAGAAAAAATAAAATAAAATAAAATAAAATAAATAAATAAATAAATAATAAAAAATAAAAAATAAAAAATAAAAAAAAAGAAAGTAAAGAGAAGATTAGAGAAAACCTAGAAAAACAACCACAAAACAAGTAATGACTATATATATATACACACACACACATATAATACATATACATGTAAGTGTATGTATATGTATACATATATAATAAATATATACATATAAATATATACACATATATATTTCAATATATATTTCAATAACTACTTTGAATGTAAATGGACTAAATGCTCCTATCAAAAGACAGGATGACAGAGTGGATAAAAAGCAAGACCCATCTATATTCTGCCAACAAGAGACTCATTTTAGACCTAGAGACACCTGCAGAATGAAAGTGAAAGGATGGAGAAACATTTATCATGCAAATAGATGTCAACAGAAATCTTGGGTAGCAATACATCTATCAGACCAAATATGCTTTAAAAATAGAGATTATAAAAAGAAACAAAGAAGGATACTATATAATAAAGGGGAAATCCCAACAAGAGGATATAACAATTGCAAATATTTGTGTACCCAACATGGAAACACCCAATACTTAAAATAGTTACTAACAAACATAAAGGAACTGATCAGTAGCAGTACAATAATAGTAGGGGACTTTAACATCCCACACACATTGAAGGACAAATCATCCACACAGAAAATCAACAAAAAAACTCAAGTGGCTTTGAATAACACACTGGACTAGATGGATTTAGTAGATATATTCAGAACATTCCATCCTAAAACAGCAGAATACACATCCTTTTCATGTGCACACCGAACATTCTCCAGAATAGATCACATATTAGGCCACAAAACAAGCCTCAACAAATTCAAAAAATTGAAATCATACCATGCATCTTTTCTGACCACATCACTATGAAACTCAAAATCAACCACAAGAGAAATTCCGGAAAGACCACAAATACATGGAGGTTAAGTAACATGTTAGTAAACCATGAATGAGTCAACCAAAACAATCAGAGAAGAAATAAAAAAGTACATGGAAACAAAAATGAAAACACAACAGTCAAAAAACTTCGGGATGCAGCAAAAGTGGTATTAAATTTATAGCAACACAGGCTTACATCAAGCAAGAAAAACCTCAAAAGAAAAAAAAAAACAACCTCACCTAAATAAGAGTTGGAAAAAGAACAATAAATTAAGCCTAAAGCCAGCAGAAGGAAGAAAATAATAAAGATTAAAGCAGAAATAAATGATATAGAAACTAAAACAACAATATAACAGATCAATGAAACCAGGAAGTGGTTCTTTGAAAAAGTTAATAAAATTGATTAACCTCTAGCCAGACTTATCAAAAGAGAAAAGACAAAGGACCAAAATAAATAAAACTGCAAATGAGAGGAAAAATAACAACACCCCAGAAATACAATTATAAGAGAATATTAGGAAAAACTATATGCCAACAAGTTGGACAACCTAGAAGAAGTGGATAAATTCCTGATAACCAGCAAAGAAATTGAATCCATAATCAAAAATTTCCCAAAAAACCAAAGTCCAGAACCAGATGGCTCCATAAGCAAATTCTACCAAACATTTAAAGAAGGGTTAATACTTATTCTTCTAAACTATTCCAAAAATAGAAGGAAAACTCCCAAATTTATTCTGAGGCCAGTATTACCCTAGTACCAAAACCAGATAAAGACAACAGATAAAGAGAAGAAAGAGAGAACTATAGGCCAGCATCTCTGATGAACATAGATAGAGAAATCCTCAACAAAATACTATCAAACCAAATCCAATGATACATTTAAGAAAATCATTCATCATTATCAAATAGGATTTATTCCTGGGCTGGAAGGGTGGTTCAATATTTATAAATCAATCAACATGATACATTACATTTTAAAGAAAAAACAAAATGATATGATCTTTTAAAAAAAGCATTTCACAAAGTACAACATCCATTCATGATAAAAATCGTCAACAAAATAGGTTTAAAGGGGACATGCCTCAACATAATAAAGGCCATAGATGAAAATCCCACAGCTAATATCATCCTAAATGGGGGGAAACTGAGAGCTTTTCCTCTACAGGCAGGAACAAGACAAGGGTGTCCATTCTTACCACTTTTATTTTACATTAGAAGTCCTAGCCACAGAAATTAGATAGATAGATAGATAGATAGATAGATAGATAGATAGATAGATAGATAGATAGCAAATCCACAAGAAGTAAAACTTTCACTATTTGCAGATGACATGATACTCTCTATAAAAAACCTAAAAGATTTCACCAAAAACTGCTAGAACTGATAAATGAACACAGTAAAGCTGCAGGAGACAAAAATCAACATATGGGAATCTGTTGCATTTCTATACATCAATAATAAAGCACCAGAAAGAGGAATTAAGGAATCATTCCATTTACAATTGCAATGGGGAAAAATAAAATAACCCGGGAATAAACCTAACCAAAAAGGTGAAAGACCCGTACTCTGAAAACAATTAAACATAATGAAAGAAACTGAAAATTACACAAAGAAATGGAAAGACATTCCATGCTCATGGAATGGAAGAACAAATATTGTTAAAATGTCTGTGCTGCCCAAAGCAATCTAAACATTTACTGCAAATCCTATCAAAACCACCAATATTTTTCACAGAGCTAGAACAAACAATCCTAAAATTTGCATGGAACCACAAAAGACTGTGAGTAGCCAAAGCAAACTTGAAAAAGAAAAACAAAGCTGGAGGTATCACAATTCCAGACTTCAAATAATATTACAAAAGATAAAAGCACCCCTGTGTTTACAGCAGCATTATTTACAATAGCCAAGATATTTCCAATGGGCAACATAATACCCATTGACAGGAACAGATAAAGAAGTTGTGGTGTGCATATCTATATCTAAATCTATATCCATATTACATATACATGCATACACACACATGCACAAATATATACACACAATGGACTATTATTTCACCATAAAAAAGAATGAAATCTTGCCATTTGCAACAAAATGAATGGACCTCAAAGGTATTATGGTAAGTGAAATAAGTCAGAGAAAAATACCATATGATTTCATTTATATATTAATCTAAACACAACAAATGAAAAAACAGAGCAGAAACAGGCCCATAAATACAGAGAACAAATTGGTGGTTGCCAGAGGGAAGTTTGGGAAGGGGATAGGAAAAATGGAAGAAGAGTGGGAATGGGAAGAGGCATGATGATTAAGTCACAGGAATGAAAAGTACAGCATAGGGAATATAGTCAGTGATATTGTAATGCATTGTATAGTGACAGAGTAGCTACATTTGTGGTATGCATAGCATAATATATAAAGTTGTCAAAGCACTATGTTGTACATCTGAAACTAATGAATTATAGGTGATATTCAATGTTACAAAAAATATATAAATATAAAATAAAAGCCAAACAGATTTGAATTTGCAGAAACTCTTTTCTCACCAAAAAGGAACTTTATTAATAAGTCATTTAAAAAACAAAAGCAGTGTCCAGAAAATAACACTGTTATTAACTTAGGCAAAATTTAAGAAGGATAAGGCTAAAACAACAGCTCTTTAGACATGCCTGACCCAATACTGCTGTGACTCATAATTAAGAACCATCATCATGGTAAGCAATTGGTTCCTGAAATCGCCTGGGAGCAAAATGGAGTTTCTGGCACTGGTGTCTTTCTCCCCAGGGGAATGCTGAGTGCCATCCAGTTCTGACTACTTCTGAAAACACGCATTCTATCACCATGGCAGCAAGGCTGATCATCTCATCTTGATTAAAGAGGTTTCTTTTCTCAATCCCGTGAGGATAAATCAGCACTTCCAGACACAGGATGAGTCACTGCTTTTGGCCTCATTAACATGGTGTAGCCCTTCTGTCTGCTAACAACCAGATTTAAAACAAAACAAAACATACAAAAAAATTAGTTAACCAAATGAGTTAAATAATGCAGCCAGGCAGTGAGAATTCCAGCAAGTAATTCCAAATCCAAACTTTGCTTTGGAAGAGAAGAAGGTGTACTAAAAAAATAAATAAATAAATAAATTCTGGAAAACTACACTAACCCTTTAAATGTGCATGTTCTTCAAACAGCCAGAAGCACCTAGTTGTGAGAAGAAAATATCAATTGAAGTATATACAGTACATGGAACAACAAAACCATCTTTCACTTAGTCCTGAAATAAAAATAGGGTTGTTACGATGAAGAATTCCTGGTTGAATATGCCTCTTCAGAACAGAGTTGGAGCCAGAGGAGAGGCTGTGTCCTCCTGCTACTAAAAGGGAAGGTTGAGTGGACAGGAAATAGAAACCTCAGTAACAGCTTTGTGTGGAGAGGAGCCAATTGAGTGGTTGAGAACATTCTGAAGCAACCACATGGTTTTTGGAACTGTAAATATGTTTTCTTATGAGAAGGGTCATGAAGAGATTGAGCTGGACTATAAGAAGAAAATGCAACTGTTCAATTCAAATTTACTGTTTAAGTAAGGATTCTGATTACATTTTCACAGATTCAAACGCAAACACACACACACACACACACACACACACACATCATAGAAAAATGGAGTTCAAACTAGAATTTTTCCTCTTTTTCTCTCCTAAATGTATAGGCAAGCTTCAGCACATATACCTAATCTAAGCACTATTTTTCTCTTATAAAGATGACACCTTAAAATTTCACAATCTTTAATACAGCAACTGTGCCAGTATTCTTATGTGGAGACCTTTGCTAAGATTCTGGTTCCAAAGAGATCCTCTTGTAGGGTGAAATGACAACCACATAATTCTTCAGTAGGATGAAAGGAAAGGCTAATAATTTGTCAATAAATTATGAAGAGCCAGGATTATCTTTAAAGAACCTGAGTGAATACAGTCTATTGTTAAAAACATTACAACATAGAAAAAATTGGTAAAAAGACAGCAAACCTGAGGGAAATAGACTCTATTTGGGATGGTACTGAGAGCTGAAATATACAGCTACACATGTAATTACATAACAATTTAGGAAGTCTCCTAAGGTCAAAGGTGCAACTGTGATTGGCTTATAGCAAGTAAATCCTCAGGTGCTTTGAAAAAAAGTGACCATGATTTCTCAGAACAAAGCACTCGAATAAATCCAAGAGAGTAAAAAAAAAAATAGATTCAGGCTCCGGAGACCTCTAACAAAATGGTATTACTAAGGAGAAAATCTCCAAATGCAAATTGTAAACTAAACAAGTAAAGGAAATAAAGAGCCAGTGACTATAGTCTGAAGTGTGCTAGGCAGTTGAGTTTCACGTTTGCTAAAGGAGTCTGATTTTGCTTAGGTTGGATGGATACATGACTTTCCATAGAAAAGAACGTAACAGTTGTCAATTATAGGGTACATATTAACAAGGCAAGATTGATGGCAATAAACTTGTAGAGATTATAAAATTATCTTTAAAAGTCTGTGATACTTAAGATCTACTAACATTCCATTGTCCTTTATCCATGTCAGGGACTACTGGTCAACCTCTGAGTTCCCTGAGAAATCCACCTTACCTAAGAAATTCAGACAGATAATTGCTCATCAGTATTTCCTCTCCCTATCTCTTCCTTTCTCTCTCTCTCTCTCTCTCTCTCTCTCTCTCTCTCAAGTTGCCTTAAATAAGGGTATCAGAGAACAGATGTTCTGACTAAATCATGGATATGAACTTTGTTTCATACTCTACCTTAGATAAAAGCATGTTTAAAGATCAAGGAAAGAAATCCCTTTTTATCCATGAGATACATTCAAGTATCAGATTAATAATTAATTATCTAAAATTTTCATTTTGCTTCTTCACAAATTGAACTGTAAGCCCTAAGTGAAGCAGTACAGAGAATCTGAGATAAGATCATCTTTATATTTTTTCCTTTTGGTAAATATCTCATTAGGGTAGTCTGGATTATTAGAACAATGATTAGGAGGTTTGGGCAGTCAAATAGTATTGAATTTTTACTTTGTCAAGGATTGTTCCTTAGGATGGCAACTGTTTTGCCAATCAACTCACAGATTTATCCTTTGAACTTTCCAGAGTTTATGTTTTTGTTCATTTATTTGTTGGGGGGAGGACATTGGTCACATTGCCATTAGATATGTGGGAACTTCTTTCTCTGAAATCTCTCATATCTACTTTTTACCAAAGGCCATAAAATGCCACCATTCTGGATATCTTAGTCTTAGGACTCCAAAGTAATCCTAGAATCAATGGACTAAAGATAGGAAGGACTCGTTATCATCATTATTAAGTGATCATTATCATTAATTATTTCCCAACATCATTTCCATTCAGAAATGTCCCAAACCGATTTATCAGGAAGGTAAGGATGAGATGGAGTTAGGGTCGCAATATGCTTATTAAGAATCAAGATCTTTGAAGAAAACGGGAGGAAGAAAGACTGGACGTAGGAAGAAGTCAAACTACAATGGAATGCCAACAAACTGTGGCCAAACACAGTGTGAGCTCTTGAACAAATGTGGCACATCAGAGTATCCCACATCAAACTGAAATGACTGGTCTTTATATCCCTATTTCAATCAGTCACTCTCTGTGGGTTGCCTCAGGAAGGGCATGAACCTGAGTGAGGTGATTCTCTGCAGCTGAGGGAGAATTGAAGGAGCGGACAGCTCAGGTTGTCTGACATTCACATACACCATAAACTGAGCAGCATGACTTTCTTTTTTTTTAGAGGGGTCTGGGCAGTGCTTCTCCATATTTACCAAAGCAAATTATCAAACTTCTTCTTTAAAATCACTTGTATGTCCACACAAAAACTTACAATATGTGAATGTTTAGAGCAGTATCATTTATAATAGTCAGAAAGTGGAAAAACCTAAATGTCTATCAACAAATGAGTGGATAAATACAATGTGCTGCATCCATCCAATGGAGTATCATTTGGTGATAAAAGAAAGGAAGTGCTGATAGATGCCACAACTTAGATGAACCTTGAAAATAATGCTGAGCGAAAGAATCCAGTTGCAAGATACCACATATGGTGTATCTTGTATATAACTGTCCACAGTAGGCAACTCTACATAGAAAGATTAGCAGTTGCTTAGGATTTGGGAAGGAGCTGGAGTGGGAAATGATTGCTAATGGATATGAGGTGTCTTTTGAGGATAATTAAAGTATTATTTTTTAAGTTTATTTATTTATTCTGAGAGGGGGTAAGAGGAGGGACAGAAAGAGAGACGTAAAGAGAATCCTAAGCCCAATGTGGGGCTTGACCTCATCAACCATGAGATCATGACTTGAGCGGAGATCAAGAGTCAGACACTTAACTGATTGACCCAAATGCCTCAATGATGAAAGTATTCTAAACTTAGATGGTGGTGATGCACAACTCTAAATACACTAAAACCACTGATACACTTTAAATTGGTATCTTAAAACCAATACATGTTAAACTGGTGACTTTTTATAGTATGTTAGGTAGATCTGAATACAAATGATTTTTTTTAAAGAGTCACCCTGAAGAAAGGTAGGCAAATGTACTTCCTGCTCTTCTCTGAATATATTCAACTAATCATCATTATCATTATCACTGACATCATTATCATCATTAATATTTATGGGTACTTATACCAGGCACTTTCCTAAAATGCTTTGTAGCTATTATTTCTATATCAACCAACAATTATTACTCCCATTTTACATAAGATAAAATTGAAATTTAGAGAAAATTAAGTAACTCTTGTAGTCTAAGACTACAGAGTTAGTGATATTAAACTATGATTTAATCTCTTTAGGATTCCAGACTTATTTAATGACTTTATTACTTGTGTTTTAGAAATAAATCAAAACATCTGTGTTGTACTGCCTGTGGTGATTTTACATTTTATAATGAATGACCTGTTCTCTGTATAGTTTGAAAGTTTACATCGTATCTCCTAATTAATCCAAATCAAACAAAATAATTAAGTTTTTATCTATTTCTCTACTTCTGGAAGATAACCACTCCCCTTTAATAAAATAATTACTGGCATCTAAAGAAATCTAAGGAGAATGAGGCAGTGGTACAGTGTTGTCTATTGAGAAACATTATTTCCTTTGCATGTGGGTATGATAAACTTGACAAGGAGACTGAGAATGGAATGACAGTAAAGTTTATGTAGAATATTGTTGACTTTGTACAGAACAGTGGACTAGTAATTTTTTTTACAGATATTTGCAAAGATTTTGAGACATGGCATGGTAACATTCCTTACACTATGATTTAATATGCCAAGAAGTAGGACTGCAAACAAATAATCTCATGAAGTATAGTCTCAAAATAATGTGCTCTGATAACTTTGCTAAAGGCCTTGAGGTTATTTATTTGTGATGTTTATATTTGTGATACTTATTTCAGTTAGGTGGAATTTTAGTTTATTGTAGATTTTTAAACGTGAGTCTAGAACCCATCTCTGGTGGATTCTCTTTGCCCTGGAGCAAAGTAGTATCTGAAGAATTATCCATCTTATCAGGAGGCAGTCATTCCAATGTATACCCTGAGGCAATTTATTTTTAAAATAGGAGAAAATTTTATGATAAGGTACATAACTAATGATTTTTTTGGATGGAACAAATTTTATAAATTCAAAGATTTAGAAAGTTGTCACCAAATAAAGACAAAAGACACAAATTACTAATATAAATGTGAGCAGGATCATTAATACTAATCCCTTAGACATCAAAAAAATAATAAAGGAAAACTATATAAAGCTCCCTGCTCCAAATTTGATAAACTAAATGGATCAATCCTTTGAAAGTCATAAACTATGAAAACTCACACAAGATCATTTGAGTAGGCCTAAATCTAATAAAGTAATCAAATCAATAATTATAAATTTCCCCCAAAAAAGAAAACACCAGGCCCAGATGGTTTCACTGGCCAATTCTATGAAATATTAAAAGAAGAGAACAAACACAAAATCTTCACAAGGAAATACAAGCAGAGTACACACATTTTAACCTGTTCATAATTATCAAAATTAGATAAAGACACTCTAAGAAAGAAAAACTATATACCAATATCCCCCATAAATTTAGATGTAAAATTTTTCAAAAAACGTAACAAATTGAATACAACAATGTTTAAGAAGAATCATGTACCATGTCCAAGACGAATTTATTTCAAATATGCAAATCTGGTTCAATATATGAAAATCAATTAATGTAATCCATCACATCAATAGGTAAAAAAAAAAAAATGATCCTATGATCATATCAGTTGTAGGAAAAAAAAACATGACAAAATTCAACACCCACTCATGATAATAATTTAGCAAACTAGGAACAGAAATGGCCTTCCTTGAGTGAAGTCAGCAAGATGGTGTAGTGATACAAGTTTTGTTCCCCAACAAAACTTAAAAGTTATATAGCTAACCCAGGAATAAAAATAGCTTTGGGAGGGCTCAAGAGGCCATTGAGAACCTGTAGCAACACAGCAGAGCAAAAGAAAAAAAAAAAACAGAATAACTGCATGCAAAAGATCTCTGGAGAGATCAGCATAACAGAGAAATAGTTGGGAACAAAGGGTGGAGATTATCAATATCAGTCATTTGTCAGGTGCCACGATGGTCCACATTGACCATTATAGCAGCTGACATTTGCAGACTCCCCACAGCTTTTACAGCAGAGGGCTCCATAGTGTTCATTAACAGGGACCCTAGTAGCCTTCTCCATGGAGTACATGAGCCGCTTTTGCCACAGAGGTAACCAATAGCCATCACTGCAGCAGACCCCTGGAAAGAGAGACATTTCTGTATGACCACCTTCTCCAAAAAGGAGCCACTGTTATGCCACCCCATGACCCTTGTCACCCCTCCCCCCATAAATACTATGCATGCCCCAGGTCCCAAGCAGTAGCCCATGCTTCCGATACTGACTCAGCAGCTACTCCACAAGCAACTACACCTAGGATCCCAGAGCAAGAACTCTGCAGCAAGAGCACCTGCATCACAGACTCCTGGTCTCATTAATGTAGCTGCAAGGAAACTATGGTGCTGTACCCTACCCAGAGTTGGAACCATTGCACCTCCACCCATCCAGTGACCTTACACCCACTAGTGGGTGGAGTTCTTTTCCTACCAAGATAAGTCCATAAAATTTGGAAGAGGTGACTTATCAAATGTGCAGAAATCAATGCAACTCTGTAAGAAACATGAAAAGACCAAGGCAAAATGATACCACCAAAGGAACACAATAATTTTCCAATAACCATCTCCAACGAAGGGATATCTATGGATGTCTGGGCAAAGAATTCAAACTGGTGCAGCCACTCTGGAAAACAGTGTGGAGGTTCCTCAAAAAATTAAAAATATAACTACCCTATGACCCAGCAATAGTGATATTAGGAATTTATCCAAAGGATATAGGAGTGCTGATTCATAGGGGCACATGTACCCCAATGTTTATAGAAGTGCTTTCAACAATAGCCAAATTATGATGCCAGTGATGATTATCATCATCAACTAATGAATGGATAAATAAGATATGGTTTATATATACAATGGAATACTACTTGGCAATGAGAAAGAATAAAATCCTGCCATTTGCAACAACATGGATGGAACTGGAGGGCATTATGCTAAGTGAAATAAGTCAGGCAGAGAAAGACAGATAACATGTTTTCACTCATATGTGGAATTTGAGAAACTTAACAGAAGACTATGGGGGAAGGGAAGGGGAAAAAATAGTTTCAAACAGAGAGGGAGGCAAACCATAAGAGGCTCTTAAATACAGAGAACAAACTGAAGGTTGATGGGGGGAGCTGGGGAGGGGGAAAATGGGTGATGGGCATTGAGGAGGGCACTTGTTGGGATGAGCACTGGGTGTTGTATGTAAGAGATGAATCACAGGAATCTACCCCCAAAACCAAAAGCACACTGTATGTTAGCTAACTTGACAATAAATTATATAAAAATGAATAAATAAATAAATAAATAAATACTAATTAAAAATTATTTTAAAGGAAGTTCAGTAAACTATAGAGTACAAATAAACCCAAAAAAATGAAATTAAGAAAAGATCACATGAACAAAACAGATAAGAAAAGATAGAAAGATAGAAACCTTTCTATCAATAAAAAGATAGAAATTATTATTATTTTTTTAAAGAACCAAACAAATTCTGGAGCTGAAGAATAGAATGAATGGAATGAAAAAAATATTGCAGAGTGTTAACAGAAGACTTGATCAAGCAGAAGAAAAAAACCTGAGAATTTAAAGACAATTCACTTGAAATTCTCTGTGCTGAGTCACAGCCCTAACCACTGTGGGGAGCGCTTCCAACGCCATCTGACCAAAGAGCTGGTAACAACTCCTGGGAGTTATACATTGGCACTTGAGTCAAGAGGTGTACAGAGCTAATTGCTTCCAGTTGGAGGAAAAAAATGAAAAAAAGTAATGAAAAATAATGAAGAAAACCCATGAGATTTATGGGATACTATCCAACAAAAACATTATGCTATTCCAAGAAGTCAAAGGGAAAGAAAAAGGGGATTTCTTTTTTTAAAGAAAAAAAAAGGCTGAAAACACCTTACATCTAGGGGGAACCCTGTACATGTAAGTATATGAAGTTAATAGGTCCGTCCTCAAAATGAATCCAAAATGGCCTTCACCAGGACATATTTTAATAAAACTATCAAAATACAAGGAAAAGAGAATTTAGAAACCATCAAGAGAAAAGAGGCTCTTCACATACAAAGAACCCCAAAATGCTATCAGTCCATTTCTTAGCAGAAATCTTGCAGGCCAGGAAAAGTAGGGTGATATATTCAAAGTGCTGAATGGAAATGAATGGAAAAAAACTGCCAACAAAGAATATCTTACCTGGAAAAATTGTCCTTCTCAAATGAAGAAGAGTGAGCTTTCTTAGGCAAACAAAAGCTGAGGGATTTCATCACCACAAGACGTACTTTATAAAAAATGTTAAAGGGAGTTCTTTAAGCTGAATAAAAATGATGTTAATTAATAACATAAAGCATGTGAAAACAGAAAACTAACTGGTAAAGGTAAGTATAAACTCTAATTTAGAATATTCTAATACTGCAGTGGTGGTATGTGAATCACTGCTAACTCTAGGATAAGTTGAGCAGGTATCAAAGTATAAAAACAAAAGTATTAAAAATAACTATAGCTACAATAGTTTGTTAATACATATACAATATAAAAAAAATTGTGGTATCAAAAACATGGGAAAGTGTCATCAAAATGGCAACAAAGGTTATTGCTGACGTTGCTCCCCCTCATGAGAACTAACATCTGTTCAAGAACAAGATACCACCGAGAGAATTCTAGAACACAAGGATAGAATAAAGCAACAAGTAGCACATATATCTTAGCCAATTGAGTTTACACCTGTAGTGCCCCAGTAGTAATCCCAACCAGCAGTTTAGCCCATCTGCAAAACCAACTTGAGAGCACATTCTGACCAGAGAACTTGACAGAGTGCAGAACTGAGTGCTTCCAGCCCCATCTGACCAGAGGGTTGGTAGCAACTCCTGAGAGCTATACATTGACACTTGAGTCAAGAGGTGTACAGAGCTAATTGCCTCCATAACAAAGTCAGTACAGGGTGTGGAGTCTTCTGTGCTACATACAAGTAGGGGGATTAATTTAATTACAAGATTAAGGCCCCTTAAAACTGGACACCCTATTTGGAAAATTAAGAGTAGCCTGGAGCATCCTCTCCTTCTCCAGCCCAGGCAAAAGGGCTGAGACATAGTCCCACTTACTGTGGAGCATGTCATCTAGCCCAAAATGAACAGAAATGCTAGCAAAAACACTAGAAAGCTGTGGGAGCTGTGGGCTTTTAGCCTAGAAAGCAGAGAGAGCCTTTAGTTTGCAAAGTAAAGCCAGTGATCCTGTTCATCCAGGGAACTTGGGGGTGTGGGTCTGCTCAAAATAAGACAACAAAGAGCCTTACCAATTTTAGAGATGCTTTTCCCACTGCATAACCCATTCAAAAGCTCTTTGTACAATGGAACTTGAATAGAGAGCACAACTCTTGTCTTCCCCCAATTGCAAAGCAAAACCTGTGGCCTCCTCTAGCCAAGGAATTCAGAATATACTCAGGCCTCCTTCAGGCTCACAAATAACAAGTGGCACAGGCCTTAAGCCCTAGCCTGCTACCCTGCCTGGGCAGGGAAGCTAATTCATAGCCCCAGCTACTACTGAATATAGTGCCTAGTCCTGACCATCGAGTAAGCCTGACTAGAGAACCTAGACAACCATGGAGCCCACCCTACAGCCTCACTTGTGTAGGAAACCAAGCCAACAGTCATATCCAACTGTTCTCAGCCAGTGGCACAACAGTCTTCCTTGTCCTCAGAACTCAAGTGGTAGCCTCACCCAAATACAGACCATAATGACAGGCTCCACTTGTGCAAGGACATTACCAGCAGACACACCCAGAAGTCCAAATTGAGCTGACGGGTGAGACACTTCCTCTGCCAAAGCAAACCTGTAAAGTTTTTAAGGAGAGCCTGATCACTCAAATGAGTAGATACTGACATAAAGAATAAAGGATAATAAAAAATCAGGTAAATAAGACACCACTAAATGAAACTAAAAACTCCAATAACTGACCCTAATGAAATAGAGATCTATGAAATGTCAACAAAGAATTCAGAATAATCCTTGTAAGGAAGTTTAGTAAACTATAGGAACACAGGCAACTAAACAAAATTAGGAAAATAATGCATTAAAAAAATGAGAAATTTGACAAGGAAATAACCACCACCACCAACAAAAACCCCGAACAAAACAAAACAACCTAGAAATCACAGAGTTGAAAAATACAATAACTTCAGAATTCAATAGTTTCAAAAGCAGACTGACCGTGCAAAAAAAAAAAAATCAGTGACCCAGATGATTGGAAATTACCCAGTCACAAGAGCAAAAGGAAAAAAAAGAATAAAAACAAGTGAAGAAAGCCTATAGGAATTATGAGATGCAATGGGGAAAAAAAAAAAAACAGTACTTGCATAATTCCAGAAGTGAAAGAAAAGGGGACGCAAAGTATTTTTAAAGCAACAGGGCTGAAAACTTCCCAAATTTGGGAAGATAAATGGGCATCCAAGATCCATGAAGGGAAAACAACCCTAAATAGATTGAACCTGAAGAGGTCAACACCAAGACACATTATAAATTGATAGAAGTAAGGGGTGCCTGGCTGGCTCAGCCAGTAGAGCATGTAATTCTGGACCTCAGAATTACAGGAGTTCAAGCCCCATGTTGGGAGTAGAGATAACTTAAAAAAATAAAATTTTGGGGCACCTGGGTGGCTCAGTTGGTTGAGCATCTGATTTGGGTTTAGGTCATGATCTCACAGTTGGTGAGTTCAAGCCCTGCATCGAGCTCTATGCTGATAGCTTGGAGCCTGGAGCCTTGCTTCAGATTCCGTGTCTCCCTCTCTCTCTGCCCCTCACCCTGGACACATAGAAATTAAGCAACAGTTTCCTGAAAAACCAATGGATTAAAAAAGAAATTAAAGGAGAAAAAAAAAGTTTGAGACCAATGAAATGGAAACAAAACATACCAGAATTTATGATATGCAGCAAAAGCAGTTCTAAGAAGGAAGTTCAAAGCAATACACACCTACATTGAGAAGAAAAAAGATCCCAAATGAACAACCTAATTTAATGCCTAAAGGAACTAGAAAGAGAAGAAACGTGCTAAAGTTAGCAGAAAAAAGGAAGTAATATACAGTACAGCAAAAGTAAATGAAATGTAGAACAGAAATAAATAGAAAAAAATTAACACAACTAAGATATGCTTCTTTGAAAGACAAATGAAATTGACATGAACAGACCAACAAAGCAAGAAAGCAAGGAAGCAAGTAAGAAAGAACTCATACCAACAAAATTATAAATGAAAAAGGAGACATTACAACAGATGCCAAAAGAAATTCAAAAGATCATGAAACTACTGTGAACAATTATATGCCAACAAACTGGAAAACCTAGAAGAAATGGAAAAACTCTCAGAAACATACAATTTATCAATTGGTTGAATCAGGAATCAACTTACATCTCAATTTTCAAAATCAGGAAGAAATACAAAATCTGACTAGATCAATTATTAGTAAGGAGAGAGAATCAACAATTAAAAATCTCCCAAAAAAAGAAAATCCTAGGATGAGATGGCTTCACTAGCGAATTTTGCAAGACTTGAAGAATTAACACTAATCCTTACCAAACTCTTCAAAAAAGAAAAAAAAATAATAATGAAGGGGAAGGAATACTCCTAAACTCACTGTAAGAAGCCTTTATCATCTTGATAGCAAAACCAGAAAAGGACACTACTAGAAAACTATAGGCCTTTATTTCTGATAAATATACATACAAAAATTCTTGATAAAATACTAGCAAACCAAATTCAGCAACACATTAAATGGATCATTCTCTATGACCAAGTAGAATTTATTCCTGGGATGAAAGGATGGATTAACACATGCAAATACATCGATAGGATACATCACATTAAAAGAAGGTAAGAAAAGAATCATATAATCAGCTCAATAGACACAGTAGAATCATCTGAAAAAATCAATACTTATAATAAAACACTGTTAAAAAAGTATGTATAGAAGAAACGTAATATAATAAAGGCCACATATAACACCACAGCTGACATCATAATGATAAAAGAATGAAAAATTTTCCTTAAGATCAACAATAAGACAAAGTACCCACTCTCACTACTCCTATTCAACATGGTACTGGAAGTCCTAGCTGAAGCAATCAGGCAAGAAAAATATAAGGTATCAAAATATAAAGAAGCAAAACTGTCTCTATTTGCAGAGGACAGGATTTTGTATATAGAAAATCCTAAAGACTCAACCCAAAAATTGTTAGATCTAATTAATGAATAATAAAGGTGCAAGATACTAAATTCACACACAAAAATCAGTAGTGTTTCTATGCACTAACAATAAATTTTCTGAAAAAGAAATGAAGTACATCCCACTTACAATAACACAAAAAGAATAAAATACTTAAGAATAAATTTAACTGAGAAAATGAAAGATATCTACACCAAGCTATGAGATGTTAATTAAAGTAATCAAAAGCACAATAAACAAAATAAAAAATAAATAGGATCACATCAAATTGAAAGGCTCCCACATAGCAAAGGAAAACATCAACAAGTTGAAAAGACAACTTGCAGAATGGGAAAAATAGTTGCAAATCATATATCTTATCTATGTGATAATATACAAAATATTTTAAAAACTCATACAAATCAATAGCCGAAGTCAAAAAACGGGTTAAGAACCTCAATAAAGACTTCTCCAAACAACATGTATGAAAGGCAAACAGGCTCATGAAAAGATATTCAACATCACTAGTCATTAGGGAAATGCAAATTAACCACAGTGGCCTATCATCTCACACCTATTAGAATGGCCATCATCAAAAAGACAAGAGATATCTGCTGGTGTAGATGTGGAGAAAAGGGAATCCTTGTGCACCGTTGATTGGATTGTAAATTGGTACAGCCACTATGGAAAACAGTATGAAGGATCCTCAAAAAACTAAAAATACAGCTACTAAAAGATTCAGTAATTCCACTTCTGGGAATATATTCAAAGAAATAAAACACTAACTCAAAAAAAGATATCTGCATGCCCATGTTTATAGCAGCATTTTTTATAATACCTAAGACATGGAAATAACCTAAATGTCTATTGGTAGATAAATGGATAAAGAAGTTGTGGTATATATACACAATGGATTCTTATTCAGCCTTTAAAACACACACACACACACACACACACACACACACAGATTTCCTACCATTTGCAACAACATGGATGGAACTTTATTATGCTAAGTGAAGTCAGTCAGTCAGAGAAAGACAAACGCTATATGATCTCACTTAAATGTGAAATGTAAAGAAAGAGGAGGAGGAGACTGAACTCATACAAAAGAGATCAGACTTGTGGTTACCAGAGGTGGGATTGTAGAAAGGGGAATTAGAGAAAATGGTTAAAAGGTACTAACTTCCAGATACATAAGTACTAGGGGTGCAATATACAATGTCATGACTATAGTGAGCAATGCTTTGTGATATATAGGAAAGCTGTTAAAAGAGAGCATATCCTCGATTTTCATCACAAGGAGAAAAAATTTTTAATTTTTTTTTGTTTTCTTTTGATTTCATCCACATAGAAGACAGAGGTGAGCTGAACCTAGTGTGGTAATCATTTGACAACATATGCAATTCAAACCATGTTATATGCCTCAAACTTATGCAGTGATGTATAATTATTTCCCAGTAAAACTGGAGGGAAAATGAATACTATGCCACATTCAAAAAACCCCATAAAATGTGGGTAGAAGAGTAAAAAGGTAGTTTTTAAATGAAAAATCATCTTAAAATAGACTGTTCAACTATAAGATGTTTTATGTAAGGCTTATGGCATCCATTTCAAAAAAAAAACAATAGTAGGAGTGCCTGGGTGGCTCAGTCAGTTAAACTTCCAACTCTTGGTTTCGGCTCAGGTCATGATGTCAGAGTTAAGATGATCCAGCCCCCGCCTTGGGCTCTGCTGACAGTGCAGAGCCTGCTTGGGATTCTCTCTCTCTTTCTCTCTCTGCCCCTCCCACATCTGTCTGTGTCTCTCTCTGTCTCAAAATAAATAAATAAATTTAAAGAATATAAATTAAAAAAAAAAACTATAGTAAAAACACAAAAGATAAAGAAAAAGTGATCAAACCATATAAAAATTCAAATAACAACCCAGCAAGAGAGGAAGAAAGGAACAAAGAAACTAATAGTTGGAAAACAACTAACAAAATGCAGTAGTAAATCTTAATCTGTTAATAATGTACTTTAAAGATAAATGGATTTAGGGGCACCTGGGTGGCTCAGCTGGTTGAGCATCCAACTTCATTCAGCTCAGGTCTTGATCTCACTGGTCAAGAGTTCAAGCCCCGCATCAGGCTCACTGCTGTCAGCATGGAGCCTGTTTCCAATCCTCTGTCCCTGCCCGATCTCTGTCTCTCCCCCACTCTTTCAAAAATAAAAATCAAAAAACCATTTAAAAATTGATTTAATTCTCCAATCAAATGACACAGAGGGGCTGAATGGATTAAAAAACAAGACCCAAATAATTATATGCTGCTGGCAAGAGACTCCCTTCAGCTTTAAGGACACCCACAGTCTGAAGTGAAGGAATGAAAAAATATTCGTGCAAATTGATACCCAAAAGAGGAGGTAGCAACAATTACATCAGACGAAATAGACTTCAAGTCCAAAACTCTAACAAGAGTAAGAGACTTATCATATAATTATAAAGGGGTCAATTCATTAAGAGGATATAACAATTGTAAATATAGTTTTACCTAACACTGGAGCACCAAAATATATTAAGCAAGCAAGGGTATCAAATCAGTAGTCAAAGTCTCCACAGAGAATAGTCTATGACTAGACTGGTGAATTCTACCAGCACTTAAAGAAAACCAATCTTTTTCAAACACATTAAAAAATTATAGAAACACTTCCAAATTTATTTTGCCAGTCTAACATTACCCTGATACCATAGCCACACAAAGACACTAAGGAAAAAGCAAATAACAAGACCAATATTACTGAATAAACATAGACACAAAAATCCTCAACAAAATACTAGCAAATCAAATTCAACAGCACATTAAAAGTATCATACACCATGATTAAGTGAGCTTTATTCCTGGGATGCAATAATTAAGCAACACAAGGAAATCAATCAATGTGATATATCACATTAACAAAATGAAGGATAAAAATAAAATGGTCCTCTCAATGGATGCAGAAAAATCATTTGATGGAATTCATCATTGATGGAATTCAACATTGCTTTATGATAAAGACTCCCAACAAATTAGCTATAGAGGAAATGTGCCTCAACGTAATAAAGGCCATTTGGACAAGTCCATAGCTAATATCATACTCTACATTCAAAAGCTGAAAGCTTTTCCTCTATGATCAGGAATAAGACAAGTGTGTTCTCTGTCACCACTTTTATTCAACAGAGCACCTGAAGTCCAAGCTAGAACAAATAGATGACAAAAAGAAATAAAAGACCTCTAAAATGGAAAGGAAGAAGCAAAATTGTCTCTGTTTGCAGATGACATGATCTTCTTTAGAAAAATGTAAAGACTCCACTAAAAAAACCATTAAGACTCATAAATGAATTCAGTAAAATTTCAAGATACACACACACACACACACACACACACACACACACCCTTTTTAGATATTAAAGGTTTGTGGCAACCCCACATCAAGTAAGTCTGTTGGCACCATTTGTCCAACAGCATTTGCTCACTTCATGTCTCGGTGTCACATTTTGGTGATTCTTATAAAATCTCAAATTTTTATTATATTATTGTGGTAACCTGTGATCAGTGATCTTTGATATTACTATTGTAATTGTTTTGCTGCATTATGAAATGTGGCAGCATAAGAAGACAAACTTAATAAATGTTGTGTGTGTTCTGACTAGTCCACTGACCACCCTTCCCCGTTGAAAGCCTCCCTATTCCCTGAGACACAACAATAAATTAGGCCAATTAAGAACCCTACAATAGCCTCTAAGTGTTCAAGTGAAACAAGAGTAAATCAATGCAGCAAACTTCATTGTTGCCTCATGTTTAAAAATTGCCAGTTACATTAACCTTCAGCAACCACCACCCTGATTAGTCAGTGGACATCAGCGTTTAAAGCAGGATACAACTTGCTCAAAGCTCAGATAATGCATTAGCATTTTAAAAATAGGGTGTGTACATTTTTTAGACATAATGCTATTGCACACTTAATAAACTACACTAGGGACACCTGGGTGGCTTAGTCAGTCAAGTGTCTGACTTCAGCTCAGGTCTGATCTCACTGTTCGTGAGTTCAAGCCCTTAGTTGGGCTCTGTGCTGACAGCTCAGAGCCTGGAGCCTGCTTCTGGATTCTGTGTCTCCCTCTCTTTCTGACCCTACCCTACTCACACTCTGTGTCTCTCTCTTGAAAATAAATAAAACATTAAAAAATTAAAAAAAAATAAACTGCACTATGAGGCACCTGGGTGGCTCAGTCAATAAGCATCCAACTCTTGATTTCACAGTTTATGAGATGGAGCCCTGTGCATGGGAGCTCGGCACTGAGCATGGAGCCTGCTTAAGATTCCTGCTCTCCCCCTTCCTGTGCCCCTCCCCTGCTTGCACTCTCACACTCTCTCTCAAAAAATAAAAACTACAGTATAGCATAAACATAACTTTTTTATGCACTGGAAAACCAAAAACTTCATTTTACTTACTTTATTGTGATATTCAGTTAATTGCAGTGGTCTGAAACCAAACCCATAATATCTCCAAGGTATGCCTATACAAAAATCAGTTACATTTCTGTACACTGAAAGCAAATTCTCTGAAGACATAAAAGAACACAATCTCATTTATAAGAGCAACAAAAAGAATAAACTACCTAAGAATAAATTTAAGTAGGTGAAAGATCTGTACGCTGAAAATTATAACACATTGATAAAGTAAATTGAAGATACAAATAAATGAAAGAATATGTGTTCATGGATTAGAAGAATTAGTATTATTAAAATGTTCACACTATCCAAAGCAATCTATGGATTGAACAGAATCTATAAAAATTCCAATGGCTGGGTGCCTGGGTGGCTGTTGGTTAAGTGTCTCTTGATTTGAGCTCAGGTCATGATCTTGTGGTTTGGAAGTTCGAGCCCCAAATGGGGCTCTATGCTCACGGTGCAGAGCCTGCTTGGGATTCTCTCTCTCCCGCTCTCTCTGCCCCTACCATGCTCTCGTTCTCTCTCTCTCTCAAAATAAATGAATAACCTTAAAAAAAGTCCATACATTTCAAAAAAAAAATTTTAATCCTAAAATCCATATGGCACTACAAAAAATTCCATATAGGTAAAGGAATCTTCAGCAAGAAAAACAAAACTGGACGCATTACCCCTTTTCATTTAAAATTATATTACAAAGCTAGAGTAATCAAAACAGGTTTCTGGTGCAAAGACAGATACATAGACGAATAGAATAGAATAGAATAGAATAGAATAGAATAGAATAGAATAGAATAGAATAGAATAGGAGAGCCCAGATATAAACCCATACATATCCAGTTAACTAATCATTGACAAAGACACCAAGAATACACAATAAGGAAAGGACATTGTTTGAATAAATGGTGCTGGGAGAACTAGATGTCCATATGCAAATGAAACTAGATCATTAACTTACACTTAACAAAAATCAACTCAAAATGAATGAAAGACTTGAATGTGGGATATGAAACTGTATAAGTCCTAGAAGAAAACATGGGGGAATGTCTTAGCAATGATTTTTTTGATTTGATACCAAAATCACAGGTAACAAAAGCAAAACAATAAACCAAGTTAAACTATATCAAACTATATAGTTTCTGCACATCAAAGGAAACAATCAACAAAATAAAAAGGCAACCTACACAATGAGAAAAAATATTTGGAAACCATATATCCAATAAGGGGTATATGTCCAAAATATAAAAGGAAACAACTCAATAGAAAAAAACCTCATTTAAAAACAGGCAAAAGACCTAGATAGACATACAAATGGCCAATAGTTATGTGAAAAAAATGCTAACCATATCTAATAATCATGGAAATTAAAATCAACACCACAATGAGATATAATCTCACACTTGTTAGGATGGCAACTAACAAAAAGTCAAAAGATAATTTTTAGTGAGGATGTGGAGAATAGAGAACCTTTGTACACTGCTGGGTGAGAATGCAAGCTTTACAGTCATTAAGGAAAAGAGCATGGAGGTTCCTCAAAAAAATCAAAATATGGGGATTCTGGATGGCTCAATTGGTTAAGCGTCCGACTTCGGCTCAGCTCATAATCTCACAGCTCCTGAGCTCAAGTCCTGCATCAGGCTCTGTGCTGACAGCTCAGAGCCTGGAGCCTGCTTCGGATTCTGTGTCTCCCTCTCTCAGCCCCTCCCCAGCTCGTTCTTTGTCTCTGTCTCTCTCTAAAATAAATAAACATTAAAAAAATTTTTAATTAAAAATATAACTACCATATGATCCAGCAAATATCATTTCTGGGAATATATCAAAAGGAAATAAAATCACTATCTTGAAGAGATATTTATATTCCCACATTCCCTGCAGCATTATTCACAGAAACTAAGGGCAACAATCTAAGTACCCATCCATAAATGAATAAAGAAAACATATTGTGTGTGTGTGTATATACATGATAGAATATATATAATATATACACATATACATATATACAATAGAACATACATACTGTTTTATATGTGTTTATATACATATACACACAATAGAAATTATTATAAGGCCTTAATAATGAAAGAAATCCTGTCATTTATGAAAACATGAAAGAATCTAGAGGTCATTATGCTAAGTAAATTAAGCCAGACCCAGAGACAAACATTGCTGATCTCACTTATATTTGGAATCTAAGAAAAAGGTCCTCATAGTGACAGAGTAGAATTGTGGCTGCCAAGGTACTGGGGAGTAGAGGAAAGAAGAAATGTTGGTCAGAGAAAACAAGGTTATAAGTTCTGGAGAACTAATGTACAGCATGATGACTATAGTTAACAATAACATACTGTATGCTTGAAATTTGCTAAGAGTAAATCTGAAGTGTTCTCACCACAAAAAGGGAGAGGTTAACTATGGGAGGTGGTAGACATGTCAATTAGCTTGATTGTGGTAATCATTTCACAATGTATGTGTATATGTCAAAACATCATACTGTACAACTTAAATGCATACAATTTTTATCATACCTCAATAAAGAGGAGATAAAGAAGTGGCCTTTCTCAACATCTACAAAATACCAACAGCTAACATCATCCTTAATAGTAAAAACCTGAATACATTCCCCTTATAATTAGGCACAAGGCAAAGATGCTCTCTTTTGCAACTCCTACTCAATATTTTACCAGAAGCTTGAGCTAGTGCAGTAAGAAAGTAGTGTACAGATTGGAAAGGAAGAAACAAAACAGCCTTTGTTGGCAGATGACAAAATAGCATTACAGATTGCGTAGGTCAAAAGTCCCAAATGAAAAGAAACTCCTGGAATGGATAAGTGAATATAGCAAGGTTGCAGAATACAAAATTAATGTAAGAAAATCATTGCTTGTTTATACACCAGCAATGAATAATTCAATGCTCGATTAAAAATAAAAATACTGTTTACATGAGTTCCAGTATAAGATGGTAACATAGGAAGAGCTTGAACTCAACTCCCCCATGGTCACACCAAATCTATGCCTGTTTATAGAGTAATGCCTCCTAAAGGAGAAATGAGGGATGACTGAACAGTTTCACAAGAAAAGATAGAGACCACATATAGAATGGCAAGAGAGACAGAGACACAATAACAAAGGGAACGTACATTCACCCACATTGTGAACTGCAGTGGGGAGGGATAATATTGAGGGACCATGAGCAGATTTTTCTGCCCTAGGGCACAGAAAAAAAAGCTGTGGTTTAAAAGGGTGATTTATATTTAATAGCTCCAGCTTTAGAACTCCCCCAAATGGCAGGGAATCTAATGGAACTCTCTCCAGGTTAGAGGGGCTGGCAAGGGACATGGTTTACATTCCATATCCACCTTAATAGTGCAGACAGGAGAAGGGTCTGAATGCCATAGCTGGCACGCCACCTCAGCAAGCTCCAGCCCCTTAGCCCACATGAGCCCCAGAGGCTCTGGAGCACAGAAAAAAATCATAGAGAACCCTGAGACTGCCCCATCCCATGCCCACTTTGGCCCTTGTCATCTCATAAGGGCAACCCCAGCAAAGAGTGCCCAGGACCCCCAGCCCATGCCAGCCAAAGCTCCAGCCATTTGAAGTCACCAGGCATAAAGGGGATGATCATACACAAGACCATTCTTTCAAGTTTAGGATAAGTAGCAGTTCTACCTAATTTATAGAAACAAACACAGAAAGTCAAGCAAAATGAGGAGGCAGAGGAATTCTCCAAATGATAAGACAAGACAAAACCACAGGAAATAAAAACTAAATAAAGCAGAGATAAGCAATATGTCCAATAAAGAGTTTAAATTAATGGTCAGAAAGATGCTCATTGGACTGGAGAGAAGGGTGGAATAACTCAGTGAGAATTTCAACAAAGATGGAAAATGTAAAAGAGAACCAAACAAAGATGAAGATTATAGTAACGGAAATGGAAAATACACTGGAGGGAATCAACAGTGGATTAGCAGAGGCAGAAGCATGGATGAGCAATCTGGAAGACAGGATAATAGAAAGTGCTCAAGCTGCACAGCAAAAAGAAAAAAGAATTTTATTTAAAGGGTAAGTTAAGGGATCTCTTGGACACATCAAGCAAACAAACATTCAAATTTTAGGCATCCCAGAAGAAGAGGGAGAGAAAGGGGCAGAAAACTTAACTGAAGAAATAATAGCTGAAAACCTCCCTAAACTGGAGAAGGAAACAAACATTCAAGTTCAGGAAGCATAGAGATTTTCAATCAAGACAATATCCAATGAGGTTCACACCACATCACCTTGTAACTAAAATGTCAAAATTTAAAGATAAAGGGATAATTTTAAGAGCAGCAAGAGAGGAGTGCCTGGGTGGCTCACTTGATTAAGCATTGACTTCAGCTCAGATCATGATCTCATGGTCTGTGAGTTCAAGCCCTACATCTGGCTCTGTGCTGACAGCTAGGAGCCTGGAGCTTGCTTCATATTCTATCTCCCTCTGTCTGCCTCTCTGCAGCTTATGTTCGTCTCTCTCTCTTTCAAATATAAACATTAAAAATTTAAATAGAAATTAAAAAATAAAAGCATTAAGAGAGAAGCAAAATGTTATATACAAGGGAAACCCCATAATGCTATCAGCTGATTTTTTCAGCAGAGATTTTGCAGGCCAGAAGGAAGAGGTACAATATACTCAAAATGCTGAAAAGGAAAAAAACCTACAAACAAGAACACTCTACCTGGTAAGATTATCACTCAGAATTGAAGAACAGATGGAGTTTCCCAGACAAATAAAAAGTTAAAGGAGTTCCTCACCCCTAAACCAGCCTCACAAGAAATGTTAAAGAGACTTCTCTAAGTGAAAAGAAAAGTTGATAATTATGAATAAAAAGATGTAAAATATGATAACAAATACCTAAAACGTGGCGGGGGGGGGAGTAAAAAAATGTTGTTTTGAATGTGTCCAGTCTTAAGTGACCATCAACTTAATATAGACTCAGGATATTGTATATAAACCTCATGGTAACCACAAACCCAAAACCTATAATAGATACACAATAAATAAATAAATAAATAAATAAATAAATAAATAAATAAATAGATAGAAAGCAAGCCAAACATAACACTAAAGAAAGTCATTCATCACAAGAGAGAACAAAGAACTACAAAAACAACCAGAAAACAATTAATAAAATGGCAACAAGTACATACCTATCAGTAATTAATTTAAATGTACATGGGCTAAAGGCTAATCAAAAGACATAGGGTGATGAAATGGATAAAAAAAAAAAAAAAAAAACAAGACCCAACTATATGCTGCCTATAAGAGATTCACTTCAGACCTAAAGACACATACAGATTGAAAGGAAAACACTGGAGGAAAAGATTCCATGAAAATGGAAGTGGTGGGGGTGGAGGGCAGATGGGGAAGGGAGCCAGGGTAGGAACACTTAGATAAAATAGACTTTAAAACAAAGTCTGTAACAAGAGACAAAGAAGAGCATTACATAATAATCAAGGGGTCAATCCAGCAAAGGAATGTAACAATCATAAATACTTAATGTACCCAACATTGGAACACCTAATAAAAGCAAATATGGACAGACAAAAAGAGAGACACTGAGAGTAGTACAGTAATAATAGGGGACTCTAATACCCCACTTACATCAATGGGACAAATCATCCAGGCAGAAAATAAATAAGGAAACAGTGTCTTTGAATGAAACATAAGACCAGAGAGATTTAACAAATATATATAGAACATTCCATCCAAAAGTAAAAGAATACACATTCTTTTCATATGTACATTTTCCAGGATAGATTACATATTTGGCCAGAAAACAAGTCTCAATGAGTTTAAAATTGATATCATAGCATGTATCTTTTTTAACCACAATGGTATGAAACTAGAAATCAATCACAAGAAAAAAAAACTAGACAAAACACAAACGCATGAAGCTAAACAGCATGCTACTAAAAAACCAACGGGTCAATGAAGAAATCAATGAGTAAATTAAAAAAAAATACATGGAGACAAATTAAAATGAAAACATAATAGTCCAAAATCTTTGGGATACAGCAAAAGCAGTACTAAGAGGGAAATTTATATTGATACCAGCCTACCTTAAGAAACAAGAAAAATCTGAAACACCTAAAGGAACTGAAAAAAAAAAAAAAGTAACAACAAGGATCAGAGCAGAAGTTAAAAATAAAAGACAAAAAAAGAGAAAAGATTAGTGAAACCAAGATTTAGTTCCTTGAAAAGATAAATAACTGATAAATTTTTAGCCAGACTCATGAAGACAAAAAGAGAGGACCTAAAGAAATGTAATTAGAAGTGAAAGAGGAAAGGAAACAGCCAACACCACAGAAACACAAAGGATTATAAGAGACTACTATGAAATTTCTATGCCACAAAATCGGACAAACTAGAGAAACGGATGAAGTTGTAGAAACACACAATCTTCCAAAACTGAATCAGGAAGAAACAGAAGTCTGAGCAGACCAAGAATTAACAAAGAAACTAAACTGGTAATAAAAAAAATCCAACAAACAAAAGTCCAGGACCAAATAGATTCACAGGTGAATTCTACTGAATATTTAAATAAGCGTTAATACCGATTCTTCTCCACCTATTCCAAAAAAATAGAAAAGAAAGGAAAACTTCCAAATATAAGGCCATCATTACTCTGATGCCAAAACCAGATTAAGACACTATGAGAAAAGAACAACAACAAAAACTATATCCCTGATAATAGTTCCCAGGCCAATATCCCTGATAAACATAGATGAAAATCCTCAACAAGACATTATCTAACCACAGTTAACAATACTTTAAGATGATTCACCACAATCAAGTGAGATTTATTCTGAGGATACAAGGGTGGTTCAATATATGCAAATCAATCGATGTGACACACCACATTAAAAAAAAACAAAGGATAAAAATCCTATGATCATCTCAATAGATGCAGGTAAAACCTTTGACAAAATTCACCAACCATACAGATAAAAACTCTCAACAAAGGGGATTAGAGGGAACATATCTCAACATAATAAAGACCACATATGAAAAACCCACAACTAACATTACACTCAATGGCAAAAGCCAAAGATTCCCCCAAATCAGGAATAAGACAGTTATGTCCATTCTCACCACTTTTATTCAACATAGTAGTACTGAAAGTCCTAGCGACATCAATCAGACAAGAAATAAAAGGCATCCAAACTGTAAAGAAAGAAGTTAAACTCGCTATCTACAGATGACATAATGCTATATATAGAAAACCCTAAAGAATCCACCAAAAAACTATTAGAACTGACAAACGAATTCACTAAGATCACAGGATACAAATTCAACCTACAAAAATCTGTTGCATTCCTATACAATAATAACTGACTAGAATGAAGAAAAATTAAGAAAATCCTATTTACAAATGTGTCAAAGGCATAAACTTAACCAAGGTGCTGAAAGACCTGTAATCTGAAAACTATAAAATATTAATGAAAGAAATTGAAGAGGACACAAAAAATGGAAAGATGTTTCATGCTCATGGATTAGAATATTAAAATATCCATACTATCCAAAGGAATCTACAGATTCAATGCAATCCCTACCAAATACCAACAGCATTTTTTACAGAACTAGAACAAATAATACTAAAATTTGTATGGAACCACAAAAGACACTGAATAGCCAAATAAATGTTGAGAAAGAACAAAGCCAAAGGTATCACAAACCCAGATTTCAAGATCTGTAACAAAGCCTTTGTAATCAAAACAGTATGGTACTGGCTCCAAAACAGACACACAGATCAATGGAACAGAATAGAGATCCCAGAAATAAACCCATGCTTATATGGTCAGTTAATCTAGCAAAAAAACACAATGGGGAAAAGACAGTCTCTTCAACAAATGGTGCTGGGAAAACCAGATGGCTATATGCATAAAAATGAAACTGGGTGACTTTCTGACCCCGTGGTTACAAATAAACTCAAAATGGATTAAAGACCTAATGTGAGACCCAAAACTGTAAAACTCTTAAAAGAAAATATAGACAGTAATCTCTTGAATGTCAGTCTTAGTATTTATGAATACATCTCCTTAGGCAAGGGAAAGAAACGCAAAATTAAACTATCATGACTACATCAAAATAAAAGCTTTTGCACAATAAAGAAACTATCAACAAAACAAAAAGGCAACCTACTGTATGTAAGATATTTGAAATGATAGATCTGGTAAGGGATTAATATACAAATTCTTCAAAGAAACTATACAACTCAAGACCAAATCAAACCAAAACAACAACAAAACACCAGACAATTCCGTTAAAAATGGGCAGAGGATCTGAACAGACATTTTTCCAAAGGAGACATACAGCTGGGGAATAGACACATGGAACGATACTCAGGGAAATGCAACTCAAAACCACAATGATATATAATCACCTGACATCTGTCAGAATTTAAAAGACAAGAAAAAACAAGTGTTGGTGAGGATGTGGAAAAAAAAAAAACCTCATATACTGTTGGTGGGAATGTAAATTGGTACAGCCACTGTGGAAAACAATGTGGTTTCTTCAAAAAAATTAAAAGTAAAGGGGTGCCTGGGTGGCTCAGTCGGTTAAACGTCTGACTCCAGCTCAGGTCATGATCTCAGGGCTTATGAGTTCGAGACCCACATCAGGCTCTGTGCTGACAGTGCAGAACCTGGAGCCTGCTTCAGATTCTGTGTCTCCCTCTCTCTCTCTGTCCCTCCCCCACTTGTGTTCTGTCTCTCTGTCTCTCTCAAAAATAAACATTAATTTTTTTTGAAAAATTAAAAGTAGAAATACCATAATATCCAGTAATTTTCAAAGGTAACAAAAACACTAATTTGAAAAGATATGTGCATCCTTATGTTTATTGTAGCATTATTTGCAATACCAACATAAGGAAGTGACCCAAGTGGCCAAGCATCCATGTGGTCTACACACACACACACACACACACACACACACACACACACACACACAGGAATATTACTCAGCCATAAAAAGAAGAATGAGATCTTGCCATTTGCAACAACATGGAGGCTACCAAGCTAAGTGATATAAGTCAAACAGAGAAACAAATACCATATATTTCACATATAAGTGGAATCTAAAGAACAAGTGTAAAAACAAACATACAAAAAGCAGAAACAGATCCATAAATGCAGAGAACAAACTGGTAGTTGCCAGATGAAAAGGGAGTGAGGGGATGGGCAAAATGAAAGAAGGAGAATGGGAGATAAAGGCTTCCAGTATGGAATGAATAAGTTACAGGGATAAAAGGGAATAGGGAGTATAGTCATTGTATGGTGACAGATGGTAGCTTACACTTGTGGTGACCACAGCGTAACATATAAACTTGTTGAATCACTATGCTATACACATAAGCTAATGTGACATTGTGTGTCAACTATACTTCAGTAAAAAATACTGTTTACAGTAGCACTAAAAAATAACGAACAAAATATATGCAGAATGTATATGCAGAAAACTACAAACTCTGAGGAAAGAAATAAAGATATAACAGAGAAATGTTGCATGTTCGTTGATTGAAAAACTCAATATGTTAAGATGTCTTTTCTTCCTAACTTGTTCTATAGCTTCAACACAATCTCAGTCAAAATCAGGTGGTTTTGTAGATAATTGACAAAATGATTCTACAGTTGATATAAAAAAAAGCAAAAGCCCCAGCATAGTTAACACAATATTGAAGAAGAAAAACAAAGCTGCAGGATTTATACTACTCAATTTTTGTGCATACTATAAAACTGCAGTAATCAAGTAATCAATACTAGTGTAGTAGTAGTGAAAGAACAGACATACCAGTCATTAGAACAGACTAGAGAGCCAAAAAAATACACCCAAAGAAATACAGCCAACAGATCTTTGACAAAGGAGGAAAGGCAATTCAATGCAGCCTGACTAGTTTTTCTCAACAAATGATGCTAAACAATTGGATACCCAGATGCAGCAACAAAAGAAGAACCTAAAATTAGACCTTATACTTTTCACAAAGATTAACTCAAAATGCATCACAAACCTAAATATTAAGTGGAAAGCTATAGTAGTTTTGCTATAGTGTCACAGACTAGGAGTCTGGAGTTCTCTCTTGTCCAGGAAGAGAGAGATGCAGAATTGAATATGAGAGAGGCTAATGTCCAGGAGGAGACAAGAGCCCCAAACAGGGGTTTCGTCTATTTATTGAGTTCACAAGATATTACCCACATGGTGAATATGAAGAAAACAAGATCTTACACACGTGAATGTGGCGAAAACAATCAGACAGTAATAATTAACTTGTATGTGTAAGAAGCAAAGGGTCTGGGGGGCAAGTGATGTTTGTGATCAAGGTACAATAGTATACTGGCACCAGATGGAAAGTAATTTCCTGCAGGTGATATAACAAATTACTTGTAATCTCATTACAATATCTCGCTAGCTAAACTTTGGTGCTTTTGCCCCATGGTGGCAGCTTTTCACCCTAAGCTTTTTTCTAACCCATTTATGTAAGCTGAACCTATTTTCCCACACTATAGTTTCTTTTAAATATAAAACTTCTAGAAGAAGAAAATCTTCACGACCTTGGGTTTGGTGGTGAGTTTTTAGATACAACACCAAAAGTGTAATTCGTGGAAGAAAAGATTGTTACATTGAACTTTTGCTCTGTGGAAGGCATTGTTAAGAGAATGAAAAGACAGGTTAGACTAGGAAAAAAATATTTGCAAAACACACATCTAGTAAAGGACTTCTATCCCAAACACACACACAAAAACCCTTAACAGTTGACAAGAAAAGAACCACGTTTTAAAAATAGGTCAAAGAAAATCTGAATAGACACCTGACCAAAGACTATATACAGATGGCAAACAAACATATGAAAAGATGCTTACCATTACAGGTCATTAAGTAATTACAAATTAGAATAGCAATAGGACAGCATTGCACATTCACTAGACTGGTTACAATTCAAAACACTTCATAACACAAATTGCTGGCAAAGGTATGAAGCAACAGAAATTCTCATTCATTGCTGGTGGGAATGTAAAATGGTACAGCCACTTTAGAAATCAGTTTGGCAATTTCTTTCAAAGCTAAACACAGACTTACCATACAATCCATAAATCACACTCTTCTATGTATTTACCCAAATAGGTGAAAATGTCTACTCAAAACTCTGTTTTAGAATGTTAATAGCAGCTTTATTCATAATACAAACTAGAAGCAGCCAAGACCCTCAAAAGGTGAATGGGTGAACAAACTGGTACATCCACACAATGGAATACTGTCTCAGCAATTTAAAAAAGAGCTATTAAGTTACAAAAAGCCATGTATGAATCTTAAATCCATATTGATAAGGGAAAGAAACCAGTCTGAAAAGGTACATACTCCATGATTCCAATTAGAGGACATCCTAAAGATTAAGTTCCAATGATGATTAAAAAAATTAATGGTTGGCAGAGGCTTAATGTGGGGGGACATGCTGAATAGGTGAAACACAAGTCACATTTTTAAGGCTGTGAAAAAATCCCATATATTGTAGTGATGACTATATGACACTATGAGTTTGTCAAACCCACAGAATTTTACAGTATCAAGACAGAATCTTTATAAACATTTTAAAAATGCCATACAGGAAATTGGAGGGATCCAAGGATGGCACACAGAATGTGACGATACAATCTAACTGAATTACAAACGGATACAACAGCCTCACTGAAGAGGGTAGGGGAAGAGACACTGACCTAGGTAACTCTGTAACAGAGTGGAATCCATAAGACAAAAAGCAAAGGATTATATACTCTAATTGATAAAGTTCTTTCCCCTGGGTGTGTAGGTTTATTATAACTCTGATACCGCTATACACAAACACTGGAAGCAAACATTACATAAATGGAAAATGGGTGCTTTGAATGGGAGATTATGATAAATAAGGGACAGAGAATAGAAAGATCCATGTAGTAATGGATTCCAGTTGGAGATTTCAGTATGAACTCCTGTTGAGTTCAATGTAGATACAAATGATTACATATATTTGTAATGTATGTATGGGTTATTATACACACATCCATTTTCTTGCTCTATAGCTGAGAGGGTCTGGAAAAAACAATACCCCAGTAGCAACAATTATACCTATTGATCAGATCTTTTATACTTTCCTCCCGTGAAAGGAACCAGGACTCAGAGAAATGACTGGTTTCTGGGATTTGCCTATTCTCAATTTCTATCACTTACCAAAACGGAAAATTGCTTAGAAAATTCTCATGTCCCACAAAGTTCTAGATCTTGATAGCATTCTAATTTGTTTTTATTTCTGAAATATTTTTAAGAAGTTATATAAATATAGATATGTCCTGAGGCTGCCATAACAAAATACCATGAAATGGTGACTTAACCAACAAAAATACATTGTTTTATAGTTCTGGAGGCTGGAAGTCAGAAATCAGAGTGTTGAGAAGGCTGGTTCCTTCTGTAGTCTATAAAAAAGAATCTGCTTCTGTTTTGTGACTCTCTCCTCCTCTGGTAGCCTCAGGTGTCCCTTCATTGCAGGTGGTTTCCTCCCTGAGTCTTCACCTTGTTTTTACTCTACCCGTTTATTTCTGTGCCCAAATTTCTTTTCTAAGGACATGAGTCATATTGGATAGAGACCACCCTAATAACCTCATCTTAGTTTGATCATCTACAAATATTTTATTTCCAAATAAGTTTGCATTCACAGATACTCTAGGTTAGGACTTCCACATCTTTGGGGAGGACACGAGATGACCCAGAACAAGAAGGAAGAGAAACAATGTCACTCCAAATGTCACTCCTTGGCATAAACAAAAATTTGAAACCAGAGTCCATTTATCCCATGATATTAGTCAGGACCTGGGGTGAGGGGATGTCCTATCACAACCAAGTTTTTTAAGTAAAACCTTTTATCAGTAAAAGTGCCTCCCCCTCCAAGTTTGAACTTTATAAAATGTTACTGTCATCTGATGTTTCCAGTTGGCATAATCTTGCTTTATTTTTATATGTACATAATTTTCTCCTCAATATTTCCCTTTTTCCATCACTGTTTCTTCCTATACAGTATGAAAATCTAAGTCCCTGATGCAGACTTTGGAACCTTCCCTGTTTTCTAATTATCTAATTAAGTTAGCTTTAGCCAATATGTATCATAAACTGGAATTATGTGGTTAGCAGGGTTTGCTAGGAATATGTGATCCTTAAACCCAGGAAAGAGGGATGGGGCTGAGCCAAAAGAAGGAGAAATCGATCATCTACAATGAGATGAATAGTGGTCAAGGAAAGGTAAGATTCTGCATATGCAATCCATTAATTTAGACTTGAATAATTAAGAAAACCGCTTGTAACGCAGATAAAATTTGTACAGTTCTTGGTTGTGATAGGACATCCTCTCACCCCAGATCCTGACTAATATCATGGGATAAATGGACTCTGGTTTCAAATTTTTGTTTATGCCAAGGTGCCATTGGTGCCTAGGAAACAGTCCTTGAACCTACTGCTGGAAAGATACATGTAGCATATGAGCCAATGAAAGCCATCCGAAAAATTGACCTAAAATTCCTGGATCTGAGACTGGTCAGTAGTTAGCATCTGCGGTTTCCACTTAGTAACAAAAAAGATCCTAATGCTGGCGGGCATGGAGCGTACCCAAAACTTTTTGCTCTTTTTGGAAAGGCATGATAGACGAAGGGAGCATGCATGCTTGAACTCTTCACAGATCACTGCTGTGTCTTGGCCCCTGGTACCTGTTTATGCAATATGGATAGAAGCTTTGTGGAAAAAACTATTTAATTTTTTAGGTTTATTCATTTTTTGAGGGGCAGAGAGAGAGGGAGACCCAGAATCCGAAGCAGGCTCCAGTCTCCGAGCTGTCAGCACAGAGCCTGACGCGGGGCTCAAACTCACAAACCGTGAGATCATGACCTGAATCAAAGTCAGATGCTTAACAAACGGAGCCACCCAGGTGCCCCAGTACTATTTTATAATTTGACAAATTTGGTAAGGAATGACTTTTAGGCTGCCTCTTTGAAGTCCAGCTGAAAGGTTTTCTTGTAATCTAAGCAGATCCATGAACAGTCTCTAAACTTGTGTTCTTTCTGCACTTTTGCTCAATATAGATTGTATGTCAATGGCTTTCAGGACTGCAGTATCATGAATATTATTCTCCCTATCCATTTATTAAATGTTTTCTTTTTTCTATATATATTCTTACTTTATAAGAATATCTATTCCAGATTACACTCTAAGATTGCAAGCTATCAAAGCAGTGCCTTCTGAATTGTGGCATGAATACTGAGCAATCTCCTTTTTAAAATTCATATTAGTTTCCTTACCCAAAGAAATTCTGAATCAGTAGATCTGGAAGAGAGACCCAAGTATCTGTATCCATAACAAGCGATCTATCTGATTGTAATGCAGCTACTCCTTGGACCCCACTTTAGGAGACACACTGAAAAGGTAGGGATGAATTCTATTTATGATTTGTAATATTCATGGATATATTTAACTAACCCTAATAGTTGGCCATTGCTAATTACATTCTAAGCATTCCTTATAGCCAACTGATAGTATGGAAATGGTGTTTTATGTAGTTGATTAGCTACTGAGAAACAGAATAAGGGACTGATGGATTGTCTCCCTTAGTAGCAGAGATGCCATTAATTCTTAGACAAGTTACTAAAACTTTATTTAAATTCCTTTGCATGACTTTAAATTCCTTTGAATGACTATCTTGCCCGTGGTTGACCATACACAAAATGGATAAGTGTTTACATTGTAGAGGTGTACTCATTTTTCCTTTTCTGTTGCCCATCAGATCGCCTCTCTTCACATTTGTCTGACGTCAGCTGAAGAAGTCGCATTTTTTTTTTATGGATCACAAAAATGTTGCACATGAAGGAAAGTACTCCAATGGAGAACCAGAAGCACCATGACCTAAATAAATCTTTACATAGTAGGCAGAAGCAAACAAACAAAAAACCCAAAAACGACTGAGGAATACCATCCCGCTAGGGCTGCTGTTTCAATATGAACAGCTCTGTCACTTCCACAGACACTTTATCTGACTTCCTCTGGTGTAGGCTAGCATCCTGTGCTCCCCTCAGCCCTGTAACAGCCCTCCTACAGGACTGTGTCATTAACAGTTTATTTGTCTGAACCCATTGTCATTTCTCCGAGAGGGTAAAAATTATGCCCAAACCATCTGTGTATCCACAACTCTTGGCAAAACGCCTGATTTAAAGTAGGCAATGAAAAAAAAGTAGTCTAATGAATGAATCAATAAACTAACTTCCTGGAAAGTAGAGCTAGTTTCTCCCACAAGCTTCTAGGAGAATTCTTAGTATCTCCAGTCGTGTCAGATCCATAGTGGAACTCACACTGGCAACCCAGCCAGCTCCCCAGGTCTCAACCCTGCATTGCATCTACTTCACTAGATTTGTTCTAAGATTGGTGGGGCAGAGAAATTTAATTAATTATTTATTTATTTTGAGAGAGAGTGGGGGTGGGGCAGAAAGAGAAGGAAAGAGGGAGAATCCCAAGCAGGCTCTGCACCATCAGCATAGTGTGGGGCTCAAGCTCACAAACAACAAGATCGTGATTTGAGCTGAAATCAGGAGTCAGACCCTTAACCAACTGAGCCACCCAGGTGCCCCTGTGGGGCAGAGAAATTTAAAAAACAAACATACAAACAAAACCACATCAGCTTAAGCTTACAAAAGAGGAGACATACAAAGTAAAAGACAAGCTTACAAATATGAAGGAGGCATGTGTTCTATTCTTTTTTTTTTTTTTGAGGTGGGGAGGAGTGATGTTAAAGGCATTGTCACAGCTCTAAAGATTCTGAATCTAACTCTCCCCAACTAAAGATACATTTGTAAATACCCATGTGTAGATTTGTCCAAGGACTTAATTGTTTTAAACGCCTACTTTCTCCCATGTTTTTACACTGCATCCCATCGTGTATATCTGCATTATTATTTTTTTATATTTATTTTTGAGAGAGAGAGAGAGAGAGCTTGAGCAGGGGAGGGACAGAGAGAGGGAGACACAGAATACGGAGCAGGCTTCAGGCTCTGAGCTGTCAGCACAGAGCCTGATGGGGGGCTTGAACTCATGACCGTGAGATCATGACCTGAGCCAAAGTCAGAGGCTTAACCAACTGAGCCACCCAGGTGGCCCTTTATTTTTTAAATATAAATCAGATACAAGTTGAAAAAAGGAAATGTGATGGGGGAGGGCTCACAATTCAACAACTTCCAAGATATCAGAACCCTGGGATGAAACATGAAGACATTCCCTCCCCACCCCCCACTCTTGCGACCTCATGCCCCATTCCTATCCATCCATACCTCTTGCAGCTGAGCTATTTTCTATCTTTAAATTTTTTTTAACGTTTATTTACTTTTGAGACAGAGAGAGACAGAGCATGAATGGGGGGAGGGTCAGAGAGAGAGGGAGACACAGAATCTGAAGCAGGCTCCAGGCTCTGAGCTGTCAGCACAGAGCCCGATGCGGGGCTGGAACTCACAGACCGTGAGATCATGACCTGAGCTGAAGTCGGACGCTTAACCGACTTAGCCACCCAAGAGCCCCGCTATTTTCTGTCTTTGATGCATCCTTGGCAGAACAACAAAAGATGGCATTTATAACTTAAACTCTAACTATAAATAAAACACTAATCTTTGAGGTATAGCAAGAAATGATTTCTTTTAAAATCTGCAGGACTCTAACACCTGGCGGTTTAAAGCTCTGATATATATATATATATGTATATATATATATACATATATATATACATATATATGTGTATATATATATATGTATATATATATACATATATATATACATATATATGTGTGTATATATATATGTATATATATATATATATATATATATATATATATAAATAAAAGAGTAGGTTGAAAGAGAGAAACACTGCAGAATTTGCTTTGGGGAATGGATTCTTCTCTTGACAATACAACACACAGAGCACCCCCCTCCCCACCACCACCAAAAAAACTCTCCAGCATCTAGGCTTTCTCCTACTTTCTGGTTTTAAGACAAAAATGGCATAATGATTCAGCACAGAAATTTTAGGATCAGGCAAGAGAGTTGTCTTGAAAGCTGTCTGGCCTTGGGAAATGTATTTCAATTCTGAGAAATAATTCCTTCACACATGAAAACGAAGATTAAAATATATTATTTTGTCAATCTGTGAGGTATCTCTAGACAACATATATAGAAAATGCAGAGCGAGTCATGTAGTGACTAGGTCATTGTAATTGTTCCACAAAAACAGACAACATTACATTTTGAACCAAAGCAGAAGAGCACCCAGTGGAGAATCAGCACCTGGTTACCTAGCTGCTCTATTTTATCCTTATAGATCTTTTCTCCTCCCCTTCTTCAGGTTTCTGTATAGCGGTTACTGTATTTTTGAACTTCTTCTATCATTTTAAGTCTAGTAAATCAGACCTGTGAAATTGCTGATATCCCACAATTTTTGACCAGTGCGGGGGTTGGGGGGGGGGGGGGGCAGCGGAGAAGAGGCTATTTCATAGAGTTCAACCAAATAGCTCTCAATCAGTTAAAAGTCCTTGTCCATTGTGAGAGACTTCTTTGAGTAAACACACTGGTAAAATTATTTTCCACAGGCTGAAATTGGTTACGGTTAGTTCACCCATTGAACTTAAATGAGTTCTGGGATACGGGATTTAGCTTATAAAATAGCTCTTCACAGGTGCTTTAAATACAAAGCTTATAGTAATTACTTCCATTAAAAGGTTCCTCTTCTGTGTTTCACAGGAAGAATTTTATAGAAAATTATATGCCATGTTAACTGGGGATTTTAAAGATACTTTTTCTACACATACTTCCAAAACTGCCTTTTTTTTTTTTTTTTTTTTACCATCCAGGATAGCAAGAAACAACAAAAACTGGTTACTGAAAATAAAAGCTCCTAGGCAACAGCCTCACATGATACAAAAATAATCTAATACTGGCAGAAATGGTCCCTTGGAAATAGTGGCTCATTTGTTTAGAGTTCTGTTATAAACTTCTGGTGATCAGGGAATGAGAAATGGAAAAGATGCCACAGAGAATCATTAAGAACAGCACACCAGATAGAGATAACCCATTCAGCTGACAAACCATATAATGCAGTTTGGATTAAAAGCAAACAAACATACAAAAAAAAATTCCAAAAGTTAAGACCATTGCTAAAGAATGTGAAGTCCCTGAGAAACCCTGGCTGATTTCTGAGGTCTCTACAAAGAAAGAGCCCATTTCACTATTATGGTCCCAAACCAGTAACAAATACTGAGTATGTTTAAAAGGAACTGGGAAAATGAAACTGTGGTTCTCAGCTGGAAGCTGACCGTGTTTAAATAGCAGATTTTAGGGGCGCCTGGGTGGCGCAGTCGGTTAAGCGTCCGACTTCAGCCAGGTCACGATCTCGCGGTCCGTGAGTTCGAGCCCCGCGTCAGGCTCTGGGCTGATGGCTCGGAGCCTGGAGCCTGTTTCCGATTCTGTGTCTCCCTCTCTCTCTGCCCCTCCCCCGTTCATGCTCTGTCTCTCTCTGTCCCAAAAGTAAATAAACGTTGAAAAAAAAATTAAAAAAAAAAAATAAATGGCAGATTTTAAATGTCTAGTGAATCTTAACCCTTTGTGGCCTTAAGTGCACAGAAGGCCTGGGCAAGGGCAGAGCTTACAACGTTAGGCCTGACTTGAGTGCAGAGCCCTATCTGGAACTTCCTGTGCATTGCCAGAGACCCTTGATCCCTCCCATTCCTTTGGTTTCCTTGCAGCACTCTATGCTGTCACTTACTCAAAAATAATAGAACCAGCCTTTGAACTCCTAAGACTAAGTTAGTCACTGAATCCTCATTGAAAACTTTTCTGAACACTTGTTGAGTGCCGAAGCTTACTGATCTTCAAGGAATTCGAGGGTGTGCTGTGCCTGCCACAAGCCCAGGGGAGAGTGGGGTTCCCTCTCTGACTGAGGACAGACATGGATACTTCTCTTCTCTTCTAGAACTTTGACAGTGTCACCACTGAGCAAAACCAGTAAAGAGTTACAGTATCCTTGCTTTCTTACCATTTTCTTCCCTATAGTTTCTCGTCATGGAAAACAGGATGAGAATTGCATAGGCACTAAAGGATTTTCCAAGATACAGGGGTTATCAAGATATAGGGGTGGGGGTGACCAGAACTTTTGCTTTTACCTACAAGAACAGTATAGGGATATCCTCCATCATTAGCAGAAGATTCAGAGATGTAGAGCCTATCAGGCTTGCAAAATGAAATACTTTCAAATTATTAGATTTATCTCACTTATAAACAGCAGCTGGCAAATCAAGTCTGATTAATTTCCTCCTGAGGAAAGATCATTACCTGAATTTCATTGATCTTTGCCTAATATCTTCACTCTTTCTCCACACAGAGCCTTTTTTGTTATTGTTGTTACTTGCCAAAAAAATAACTGCCTCAAAATGAAAAGTAGTTAAAGCAGTTATTTGATAAAATATAGTTTTCTGTTTTGTCTGAATTCCATACTAAAATAAAACAGTCAAATCTGTGTGTATCAACATAGCCATTCTAGACCAAATCTTGTGAGATTTCTCCAGAATGTTTTATCCTTCCAAACTAATTAGTTAATTTTAGGGGTGTCTTCATCCACTGGGGCTGCTATAACAAATTGCCATAGTCTGGGTAGCTTACGAACAATACAAATTTATTTCTCACAGTTCTGGAAGCTGGAGATCTGAGATCAGGATGCCTGAGTGGTTGTGTCTTGGAAGCATTCTTCCAGGTTGGCTTCTGGTTGTGACCTCATGGCAGGGGGCAGAGCCTGAGGGAGCTCTTTGACCTCTTCTTACAAGACACCAATCCCATTGGTGAGAACTCCACACTCATCACCTGATCACCCCCTAAAGGCCCATCTCCAAATACCATCACACTGGGATTAGAGTTTCAGCAGTGAATTCGAGGGGAACACGGCAATGCAGTCCATCGCAATGGGTTTTAGTCATAAACACAACCAGTCAATATAAAATTGTTGCTCCCTTTGCAATAGAAGGACTGAAAGGAACCAGTCCATATAAAACCACACTCCCTCTTCTCTGACCAGTTGCTCTTCCCCACCCAGAGCTGCCTCATTTTCTTGACGGTTTTAAGTCTTTACTCAAGTGTCACCTTAGTGAAATCTTCCCTGCCCAGTTGGTTCAAAACAACACCATCCCTACACACTAGTTCCTATTGTGCTTCCCTATTCATCTCAATAAAACCTTTTCCATCTGTGTTATTTATTATACTCATTTACTTTAGTTAGGAAGATCTCCCTTTTTCCATAAGGGAAGGGACTTGGTCTCTTATTTGCTGTCATATTCCCAGGGTCTAATGTGCAGGCACATAATGCAGAGTAAATAAAGATTTACTGAAGGAAGGAGAGAGACTGTGATTAAAAGTTGTGCCTTAAAGTTATCTCTGAAGTCACGTAACTATAAATGAAGTTAATTTATATGTCCAGGAAAAATATATCCTACAAGGTCTCTGCAGGGCAAATCAAACATACTAAAAACAAATAGTGATGGCTGGCGTGAGACGTTATTTTTAGAGGTTACAAAATAGAACACAGGAAAGGGGTGAGCTCTGTAGGTGTCAGGGGGGGCATAAAAATTCTGTATTTGAGAGACTAATTCTTAAAAGTGCTTTATACTGCTTGGAACTCTGCAACAATAAGCAGTGTGTATGGCCATAACTATTACAAATGGGGACATCTGGCTGCATCTTCCTGTGGATTTTCGGGTGACTGAAAATGTCACTCAGTCTTGTGAACTAAAACCAAAGGAAACATTTCCCTGAGCTGCTGGCAGGCTCTACCCACCACGAGTTTCATGTTTCTGAGCTGGAGGTGCAGCTGAACAGCAAAAGATACTTCCTGTAGCTAATGAGCCCCTTGCAGGTGCTCAGTATCGCCGAGGCCTCACAAAAGTCAACACCATATCGAGGATTGCTCAAGGGAAATTTCTGGAGCTAATTGGGCTTTCCGATATTGTCATTAGGCACAGCAATTGGCGTGTCCCCAGGTGACCCGAACTGCCTGCTCCATGCTCATTGCTACTCTGTTTGGCACTTGCTAGAGAAATGTTTACAATTTATCCAGTCACAGAACAGAAAGGACTGAAAAAGATTCAGTGTGATCCGTGATGGCAGCCCACAGTTGCTATCCAACCCTACAGGGATCTCCTTCATAAACTAGGTAGACTAGTCAACAGGAACTGGTACCATCCCCATCTATTCTGTCCTCTGTGTGGGGGACATGGGTACACAGTGTGGCTCCCTGCCTCTGCCTTACATTTTCATCTGCTGTAAACCTTCTCTCTTTAGAGTAGGCTGGGGATGTATGGATTATCTAAATTCCATGATAGTTCATTGCCCACTATTTTGATGAAGACCATCCAGGGTGTGTTGCTCTAATGACAGAGTTATCAACATAGAATGGGGAATCTTAGATCTTGATTAGATAGCTCATTCCATTCTAACCCCATGGAAGAAAGCACAATTTTCACAGACTAATTCACCTTCTTAAAAGAAAAATACATTCACCATATTAAAAAAAAAAAAGGCGGGGGGGGGGCATGCCACAGTTGGTTACTGGAGTAGGGAGGGCAAATAGCATAATGGTTCGATTCTTGGGCTCTGCAATTATATAGCTCTGCCTCTGTCACTTCTTTGGTATGTGTATTTGGCTATGGCCCAATTTTCTTCACTACGAAATACGGTTAATAAAAGTACCTACTAGTCAGGGCTGCAGAGGGAATTAAATGGAACCATGTACACAAAGTGTTTAAGACCACACTGGACATGTAATCTCTCAATCAACATTCACTGTTACAATTATTTCTTGTTAACAGGTTTGAAAAGAAACACATAGTTCTTTTATCGAGCGTGGAGGAAAATAAGTCTTTCCCTTGTGTTTTTCTTTTCTGTATGTTTCCTTTACTACTCACACAGAACACTTCATTTCTGACAATTTTGGCCATCAAATTGTGGGAGCCATTCTGCCATACCAAGCGATTCTTCACGTCAGCTCAGCGTCCTACACTTTAACTCACTTCTGACACTGTTTATCCAGAGACAGCATCAAATCCTACTAGATGCCTCACCCCACCCCCACCTCAGATGCCAACAGCAAGCCCAGGTTGTTACCTGTGCTTCTGACCCACCAGCTGTAGATTAGAACTTCCAACAACCTTCTCCTTGGGTTTAATTTGTTAGAGCAGCTCACTGCTCTAACTAAGAAAAACATTCTACTTACCTTCGTTATAAAAAGATATGGGAAAGGATACAGATGAACATCCAGATGGAAGAGATGCCTAGGGCCAGTTACATGGAAAGGAGCGAGGAGCTTCCTTGCTCTCGCTGGGCACCACACTCTCCCAACACTGCCAACAGGTTTACTAACCCAGAAACTCCCAGAACCCTCTCTCTTTTCGGTTTTTATTAAGGCTCCTTTACACAGGCATGATTGATTAACTCATTGGCCTTTGGTAACTGCTTCAGCCTCCAACTCCAACTCTCCTCCCCTGCCCCCAGGTCAGGAGGTAGGACTGAAAGTTCCAACCCTCTAATCACTTGATTGACTCCAATGGCAACCAGCCCCCCATACCTGAGTGCTTCCCAAAAGTTGTCATTAGCATCATAAGACACCTTTATCCCTCTCACCACTTAGGAAATTCCAATGGTTGTAAGAGCTCTGAGCTAGAAATGGGGATGAAAACCAAATAAATATTTCTTATCATAAATCATATTACATTACCCTGAGAAAAAATGCATTAAACTCTTCTTAACATGAATGTGTGATAAAGTTAGAGTGTTAAATAATATCACAGACACCTTTTAACTCTGTGCTTAATGCTACCCAGAAAAGGTAAGGGATGATTACCCACAATTCTAACCGCATTTCAGCTGCAACCGGTCAATTCTATTTTCAACAGCTTTAAGAAGTAGTTAACAGGCTTATGTTTATTTTGCCACCTGTACCATTCGCCTCATCATCTGGTTCAAATGCTAATCAGTGTTGAAACAGTCCAGGGAAAAGAGAAGAAGCAGGGGAAGGAGGAGAAACCAGAGGCCCCGTGGCTGATTCCAAGCAAAGCAATGGCCTTGAGTCAGTGAATGGGACCCCTGCTACCATAGGGTCTTTTGGGATTTACTCCTTGGGTCTGCTTGGAGCAGTGGAGGAGCTGGTAAATGGCCCTGGGTCTAGTGGCCATACAACACCGTGCAAAACTTTTCTACTGTTGCAAAACTAGGGAGAGATGCAAAGAGGTACAATGATGTTAGTTAATCTGTTTGAAAAATCTTGGGAATTAGTTTCAGCAGCAGCAGAGGGCTTCAGTTTAGGTGGTAACTGCGAAGGACATAGTTGAGTGTTAGAGCTCACCTTCCCTCATTGTCTACACCCCGCCAGAGCAGGGGAGCTCCATACATAGGGTTAACGTTTTTGGCGGAGACTGTTGGTCGTATGCCAAAATGCACCCCCCTCTTCTTGCAGGGGGATGGAACTCTAACGGGTGAGTAGGTGTGGCCATGTGGCTAAGTTCTCGCCAATGAAACATTACACAGGTGATTCTGCCACTTCCTGATGGGAGCTTTTAACAAAGGAGCTGGCCTCTGCACTCTCTTTCTCTTCTGCTGGCTGCATGTAACTATGAGGCCTAGGACATAGTCTCTGAATTACCATCTGAAGGAAATCTAATCAGTCACCTGAACATCCGTACTGAACTGTTACGTGAATGAGAAATAAAAATCTGTTGCGTTTGAACTGTTGACATGGTGGTTTCACTTGTTCTACCTAACACACTGTCTTAAATTCCACTGTTGGAAATGTACCACTTTGGATTTCAACTTTTTTCTTTTGTCCAACCCTAATAAAAGGCAAATATGTCTGGGATATATAAAATAAATGCTCTGTTGGTAATTTTCTCCTCAGTGAGATGATTCATTCAAAGATTGCCTGAGACGTGATTATGACACGGGTCACAGAGGAGAAGACATGTAAAAAGGAACATATAAGAAGAGATCAGAACCCTGGGGTGCCTGGGTGGCTCAGTCGGTTAAGCATCCGACTTTGGCTCAGGTCATGATCTCACGGTTCGTGGGTTTGTGCCCTGCATGGGGCTCTGTGCTAGGAGCCTAGAAGCCTGGAGCCTGCTTCAGATTCTGTGTCTCCCTCTCTCTCTGCCCCTCCCCTGCTCACACTGTCTCTCTCTCTCTCTCTCTCTCTCTCTCTCTCTCCCTCTCTCTCTCTCTCTCACAACTAAATGAACATTAAAAAAAAAATTGAAAAAAAAAAGGAAGAGATCCGAATCCTGACGGAGTGGGTGAGAGTGACCTTTGCATCCTTCACAACTTTGTGTACTACATGCTTCAACCAACATAGTGGACTTGGTAGACTAAACCCTACCTTCTGTGTGCTCATAGGATATATGACTTCTCCCTTGGCCTAGCTCAAAAAATCAGTCACACAAGTGTCTGCTGTCCTCTGGGGGTATGTTTAAAGAAGTTCCTCTGTATTTGCTGAGAACCCACCATGTGCCAGCCAATGTACACGCGTCCAAAAACCCCTGTAACCTCCAGGGGTTAACAGATCTCTGCCGCTTATGATTGGGCTTCCCACAGAGCAAGGTGGGGCTCACATCTGGAACTCAAGGTCACCATGGCTGGAGCATCCCACTGGATAGAGTGATGGCTGATGCTGCTTCCAAAGGAGTTGGTTTATTAGTCTCCTTTGGCTTTGCTGCTCAGTCTAATATTATGTGACCTGTTCTGCTGATGCAAATAGTCATTTTGAAACCTCTTCTATGTAGTAGAACAGCATTTATTGAGTGTCTACTGTGGTCTGGGCAGGAGACATTTGCTGGGAACATACACTTTCCTATTTTTCCTTTAATATGAAGACCTTTACCTTTATGTACATATCTCCCCACATTCTGGGAGATTTAAGTTCAGAAGAAAAGGTTGACCTCCACTAAGGCAGCTGCTGAGGGTGAAGGAAAATGTGAACCATTGGAGAGAAGGAGAGTAGAGGAGTTTTGTTCCTCATCTCTGCTCCCATCCCTCCTCCCCTGTCAGGGAGAGGTCTTTGACCTCTTCTGAGCAATATGCTCTTAATTCAAATTGGCTCCTAATACAAAATCCTGGATCAACACCAAATCTTGGTTCTCTGCACAAAATCTTGGATCACTGTTGAGGAATCCAGGCCAGAAACAAATAAGACCTCTATTCATCAGTTTCCATTTGTTACAGGACTCACAGGTTATTTCAGGGATGCTCAGTTACCAGATCTTCCTCTGATAGGAAAGCACATGATGCCATAATGATCTGTTTACTCCGTTCATCCCTAGGCCAAACAGGAAGGCAAATGTTTTGTTTGGGAGGAAAATTAATACTCAGAGACTGAGTTTGTGTTCACCAACAATTTATTTAACACAGGTTTGCTGTGTGAATTTCACAGCCAAGAGCATATAGGATAATGTCTCTTAATAAGCCAATAAAGAAATGACAGTAGAAGTCTATCATTGATCCAAACTAATAATGGATTGATCACTGTTATTCCAGGCTAGGGGAGATAAAAGGAATACAGCCCAAATGTAGTTGAGGTGTACGTTTATACAGGTGAGTACTCAGATGAGACGCCTTAGCCAACAGAGAGCTGAGGTCCAGCTGCCAGTGCAAAAGTAACTGTCCTTTGTTGCTAAAGCACATTACTGGGGAACAAGGGCACTGGTTGTGATGGACACGAGGATTTTCTTCTCGAGGGTGCTGTGCAGCTTTTGCTATAGCTGGTAAAGCAGTTGCCTTTACCATGCAGGAAGCAATTGCCCCAAGATCTCCAGAGAGCTATTTAGATTAGCAAAGAGCCACCTTTCCCAGACTGAACACTCTCAGTTCTTGCAGACTCTCGGTATTTATAATCCAAATGTCCCCTTGCCACAGTTAGGGGTTTCTTCATATGTTTTCATAAGCCCCTAGCAGGACCCTCAGCCTGCTGAGTTTACCGTGTTTTTATCAGTGAGAACAGATGAGATGATGACATTCTGACAGAACTTCTTTCCTATATCAAAAAAACCCCTTTTTTTCTTTTGGTATTTTTCATAAACAAATGGATTAAAACAACTCCACTTAAGTCATAAACAAGTGGACTTGAAGTCATATCAAACCAATACACAAAAACAACATTCTTCTTGGAACAGAGTTCTTTATTTTTTTTTTTAAGTTTATTTATTTGAGAGAGAGAGAGTGTGTGTGCAAGCAGGGGAGGGGCAGAGAGAGAGAGAGAGAGAGAGAGAATCCTAAGCAGGTTCCCCACTGCCAGTGAGGAGTTAGAAGTGGGGCTCAAACTCACCAATTGTTAGATCATGATCTGAGCTGAAATCAAGACTCAGATGCTTAACCCACTGAGTCACCCAGGCATTCCTGAGTTCTTTAAAAATACTCATGATCAGGGTGCCTGGGTGGCTCAGTAGGTTGAGCAACTGACCTCAGGTCATGCTCTCATAGTCTGTGAGTTCAAGTCCCACGTCAGGCTCTATGCTGACAGCTCAGAGCCTGGAGCCTGCTTTGGATTCTGTGTCTCCCTCTCTCTCTGCCCCTCCCTTGCTCACACTCTGTCTCTCTCAAAAATAAATAAACATTAAAAAATTTTTTTTAAATACTCATGATCTATTATGTTTATTTTGATGATCACTAACTCCACGCATTTAATCCCAAAGAAGAAACTATACGAAATCCTAAGTGAAGCACTATGAAAATAACCACCAAAGACATTGCTGGAGGTGATCCACCAATCACATTTCATCTACAGAGTTTTACATTTTTAGTAATGGGAACAAAGCATTCAGACAAGTTCAATAATATGCATGACATTTATTGCTTTGTTCCTTGTATTGCTAAAGAGGGGAGCTCTATTGCCTAAGAATAAACCATTTTAGAATAAAACTTTTATTTTTCTTTTCACCATGCTTGGGCCAGTCCAGACATCTGCAGAACACATATCTTCTTACAGGACACATACCATGCCACCACATGAAATGTAAGTCATCAGGGCAAAGCCTTTTCACCCACCCTGGAACTGGGTGGAAAAGTCAGAGGAGAAAGCCCAATTAGGGCTCTAAATCTATGCCTAAGCCTATTTTATTTTTACTTAACAAAATAAAATTGGTATTTGCTCCTATAACTTTCCCTAGCTGGATAAGCATTCACAGAGGAAGGATGTGATTCACCATTGACCTCAGACCTCACTCCAAGCAGAGGAATAGATAATTAAGGAAGAAGATTAACTTCCTTGTACATATTTCAGATTTGGTTTATGAAAACTAGTTTCAAAAACTCATTTTGAAAGTGGAAATTCCAATATCCCTTTTGAATGATTTTCTGAGTTTGTTGTTGATCAAATTCAGGGTCACCTGTGAACCTCTCTAGAGATGATAAGGCAGCTGGGATACATAAGGCCCAAATGCAAGTACGTTCAGAATCTCCAGTCTGTGGTGAGATAAATGGGGTAGGGACAAAGTTTTGGTGACGTTATATGTGTGATCCAGGGCTTATATTATAATTATCTAAAGGAAAGGAAGAACATTCAAGCATTAATCAAATTTTCTAAATAGATATTTATGAGCCACAACAGTTCCTATGCATTATAAACCCCCAGACTGAATTTTCAATGAAATGGGAAATCAGCACAATTGTAGGGTCTCCTTTTCAAGGTAGGACAACTTAAACTTAAAATATATAAATATTTCAATGATTTTATTCATAAATTAGTAAGGATTTCTGAAAAGTAATTAATAAGACAGTAAAGCATCACAAATAGAAGGGATTCTAATGGGTCATTAGACATATTAGAGAAAATATTTTTTCTCTGGTGAGTTTTATCTAACTGGAGCAAATAATACGTAAAATTTATTTTGCTTATAATTTCTTTCATTTCACAATCTTTGCTATTATGTTACTTGAAGAAGTAATACGTTTTCCAGGCAGAAAACTTGGAAAACACACAAAGACACAAAGAAAAAGATTGAGCTAATTCTTGTACTCAGATAACTATTGTTGCTCTAGTCCTATCTGCATGTGCGTGAGTGTGTGTGTGAGAATGTGTGAGCATGTGAAAGTGTGTGCATGTGTCAGATGCTAAATGATAATCTTCCTACTGACTCAGACCTTAGAGCTTTCAGAGCCCCAAAGGTCAGCGACTATAGGTGCTGGACCATCCCTCCATACAGGACAGGATGAGTTTGTGAAACCAGTTTGGCAGCTTGAGCTCATCACTTATTTTGCAAGAATCTAACAGGAAAAAGGTACGGAGAGAGCCAGGCCTGTTGGTGTGGAGTACTTTACAGAGACTGCTGATGTCCTGTGAATTCCTCTTTCACTCCCCAGCTAAGCATATGGAGCTTCAGGGAAGCCACTTGCAAAAACTAGGCATATGTCCTCTGAATTTGGGAGACGAAACTGGGAAGTCTAGAGTGATCTGTGTTCTGTAATGGCAGAGCAAAGAGAAGAAACAGTTCTACTCTGGTATGGTCTGAATTTTTAGAGATTAACAGGGTGAGATTACACAAGAGCCAAGTGGACAAGAAAACGTGACTGGCTTTGAGTTGCCTGAGGATTCATTATGAGGACATGGCAGAGAGAAGTAGTCCCCAGTGCAGACCACTGGTAGCTGGGGTTTTGGGACACACACACACACACACACACACACAGAATGGAAGACAAACCTGTTCCTTTTAATTCCTCTTAGGTTTTTTTTTAAAAACATTAGTTATGCATATATGTGTTTGTATGTGCATTTCTCCTTTGCAAAATAACATTTTACTCCACATACTAGTAATACTCCTTTAAAATTTTCAACTATGTGTAAACACATTTTTGTGTAAACATATTTATAAACACATGTATAAACACATTTTTGAATACCAGCTACAGCTTTATTTTAACAAAACCCTGACCTTGGCAAACTATATTTTATTTCCAGTAACTCAATTTTCAAAAAATTTAATCCTGATAACATCATCAGGGTTTTATTTTCTTTCCAGCATGCATTAGGGCCTCATTCCTAGACCACATGGCAGCTTTCTATGTCTCTTGTCTGTGTCCCTAAACTGATTCCACCTAGCACTTTACTGACCAAGTATCTGCTATAGTTGTACATGGCCAACCACATAACATCCAAACTTCACAGCTTGGCATTCAAGACTTTCTGTAATTTAACTTAAAAAAAAATCTCTTCAGATTTACTTATCATTCCCCCAAACTTCCTCTGTCAGGGAAACTGGTCTTTTCACACTCCCTGAATATGCTTTACACGTTCCCTCTTCCCTGCTGTGCTCATACATTCCTCCAGGCTCTTCTCCACCTTTCTAGGAATGTTAGTGAACATTTTGGTTTGAGAAGAAAGGAAGAAAGAAGGAGAGAGAGAGAGAGGGAACATGAGTGCTTGAGAGGGAATGTATTTTGGGGGCATAACAGATTCTAGTGAGGTTTGTTTTAAATTAGCCAGAAAAAGTTTAAGCATATTTATAGTCAAGGAGAAAGAACTTCATGTCTCAGAGAGAGAGAACTGAGATGAGATAGGACGCTATCAAAAGCACAGTTCAATGAGGGAAACATCAACTTACAGAAAAGTTTGAGAGGCTGAAGTACTTTGAGGGCATTGATTTCATACATATTTGTAAACAGAAGGACACCCATTTTAGAAAGACATTTTGCCTGAGGTACCCAAGCTTGGGTAGAAACCCATACGAAAACCAGTTTAAAACCAAACAAAAACTAGCAGAGCTGATCCAAAAGGTAAAAAATGATTACCCGCCAGGCATAATCCCTGGTCTGAATCCTCAGCACCTGTGAGGAAAAACAATCTAGTTTTAGCAAGAATGTTTTGACTCCAGTGACCCCTGAAGCAAGATAAGGTGTTTCTAGATGGAAGTTACATGGTTCTGACTTAAATTGCTTATTCCAAAATTGGTAAGAAGCTACCTCTATCTAGTCCGTTGTTTACACACCCCAGTAGGTGTCGGGAATCTCCCACATGCTGCTGGTTTTTGCAACCCTGCCTCCCTACAATTGATACCAAATGCCGATTCTTCATAATGATTGGGCATACCAACTTGTACCTAGAGATCATTAATCAAGTTTTCAGCATCCAAGATACCTGGGCACAATGACTTTTAAAAGATAAAGCAAAATAGAAGAACTGTCATTGCAAATTATTGAACAATTAAATAAAGTCAGAGAATTATTTTTAGGTTATGCAAAATCATTTAGGTCACTGGCAGGAAAAATAATCTATGTAAAAGGCAGATTGGTTCAAAGACCTCAAAGCAAACGTTTGAAAAACCTACATTCGTTCATTCATTTATTCTTTCAAAGAATAATTATTATCTACTATATTCCAGGTACTATGTTAAACTTTAGGTTACAAAGAGGAAAAGAGATAAAGTATCTAAGAGTTTACATCTAGCTGGGAAAAAAACAACAAAATAAACAAATATAGTACACTAAGATTGTTGCTAAAGTAGAGATATGTAAAAAGTGCACCTTAGACCGCCACATAGGGAAAGCTTTACAGGGAGACCACGCTTGAGTCATGGTTTAGAAGCATGGCCCACAGGGATGGGGAAGAGCCATTCAGTGAAAAGCTTGTGTGAACTGCAGTGGGGCTCACAGCAAAGCTGTGGGGGAATGTTGCCAGCAGCTATGGAGTTGGGGTAGCAGAGAGATTAGCTCAGAGATCAACAGTCATTGCAATGGACAGATTACAGTGTTTTTATGGTAACAAAATATTGCTTAAGTACAAGGTATAGGGTACAAACAATTGCATGATTTATATGCCCTGAAAAGCTCCCAAGAAAGTCATTTTCTATAAGGACAAAGCTATGCGTTGCCAGATGCAATTATTGATTTTATTAGACATTTGGGTTGCGTTTCATTGCACTGGTAGTTTCATTGCATGATGGAGCAGTTGTAAACTTAGCCTCTGATGTCAGAGCTCTCAGAGTCTGGCCCTACCATTCCTAGCTGCGGGCAAGTTACTTTACCGCTCTGTCCTCACCTTCCTCATCTGTAAAGTGGGAATAATAACTATAATAACTACATTTACCTCAACAGGAGTGTTACATAAATAACAAGACAAGCAAAGCACTAGAACAGTATCTGGATCATAAGAAGCTCTCAAAAACTGTTAGCTATTTTTTTTAAAAAAATAGAAAAGTATCTAAACAGATTGGAGATGAAATAGTTTTTGTTTAATGGTTACACTTTAACATGGTTACATTTTATCTTAACAGCAGTCACTATAGTCACTATGTGAATCTAACTGTGAGTTAAATCACAGCCTGATATTGCTGGCAAAGGTCTTAGGGTCATCTAGTTCACAACCCCTTTACATTTTGCTAGTAAAATTGAGATTTAAGAGAAAGTTCAGCAACTTTTTTAGTCACAAACCTCCTGAGCTGGGAGATTGCCATTCTAATGCGGCAGCCAGTACCTGGAGCTGTTGGGCAAATGACCGATCGTCTGCTGCCCTCTCATGGCAGACTGGGGAAATTTTCTTATGTACAGTAATGGAAATGACACTAACAGAGGACTCACAAGGCATGTAACAAAGCCTCCTATATATTGTCTCTACATTGAAAGCGAAAATTAAAACTACTGGATGTCTTCATTATTTATATTTACAAGTAGATGAAATTGTTTTTATACAAATCATACAAAGGATTTTCCTGTGTTTTGAGTATTTACATTTGTTTTTTTAAGTAAAGTTTATTCATTTATTATTTCTGAGAGAGAGAGAGAGAGAGAGAGAGAGAGAGAAGGGGGTGGGGGGTGGACAGAGAGAGAGGAAAACACAGAATCCGAAGCAGGCTCCAGGCTCTGAGCTGTCAGCACAGACCGACGTGGGGCTCGAACTCACTAACAGCAAGATAATGACCTGAGCTGAAGTCGGAGGCTCAACCTGAGCCACTCAGGTGCCCCTAAATTTCTCTGTTTAATGCACCTCTCAATTTGCTTGAAATTACTTAAAGTGTTGGTTGCTTTTTTTTTTTTTAACAACAGCTCATTACCAGTATCTATTTTTACTTGGACTTAATCATCTATATAATAACGGCACCCTCACCCCTTTCTTTCAAGTAGCATGTACTTTTTAAAAAAAAAAAAAAGAGTGAAATTAAACACAACCAGAGACTACATAGTACCAAGTTAGTCTCCCTTACCTGCAGACTTGGAGAACAACTGTTACACATTTACACCAACACATATAAATTTTTAAATAGAGGTAGGCATATTATGCCCCCTCTTTTGGACCTTACCTATTCAGGCTTATTCACATAGACATACTTGAAGACAACAGCTACATACTATTCCTATTCATGCATCTTATTATGGATATAAAATTTGTCTCCATTTTTTTTACCTATTATTTTAAAAAGATAAAATATTTTCCATCCACATGGAGACTACCAATAAATCCTTTAAAGTAGAACTGTGGAGTCAAAGAACTTGAACATATTTAATTCTGAAAGACATTTTCATTCCCACTGGCATACATGACCCATTTTCCCATCCTTGGGCTTATGAAATGGTAATTGTTTCCAAATTGATAAGTTTAAAAATATCATGTTGGTGTTTCAGTTTATGATGTCTAAATACAGGTGGTACTGGGCTATTTTCCCAGGTAAACAAGTCATTCAAATTTCTTCCAGTGCTGTATGAATAGTCTTTTCTGTTTATATATTAGTCATTTACATACGCATGCAATCTCTTCATATAATTAGTAAATTATACTTTTCCATTTATCTCTCAATTTTACTTATATCTTTTCCTCATGGAAATGTTAAATACTTATATAGTCAAATTTGTGTTTTTTTTTCCTCACCCAGGCTTCTGTTTTTGTTTGTCTACAAAGATCTTCCCCATTGAAAGTGCTAAAACAATTTGCCTTTGCTCTCTTTGTAACTTCTACCTAAAAAAAAATTATATGTAATAATTGAACTATCCTTTGTTTTAATGAAAGAAACACATACAGGTTTAGCATTATTTCCTCTCCAAAATAACTAGTCATTTGACCTAACACTATATAGAATGGTCCACTCTTTTCTGGTTGATTTAAAAGACTACATTTATCATATGGCAAATTTCTTTTTAGTTTGGATCAATTTCTCTTTCTGGATTCTCCATTCTATTTCCTTGCTTTTTTTTTTTTTTTTTTTTTTTTAAGTCCACCTATTTATTTGAGAGAGGGAGTAGGAGTGTGAATGGGGGAGGGGCAGAGAGGGAGAGAGAATCCTAACTAGGCTCCTCACTTTCAGGACAGAGACTGACAGGGGCTCAATCCCAGGAACCAGGAGATCATGAGCTAGGCCGAAGCCAAGAGTTGGATGCTTAACTTACTGAGCCACCCAGGTGCCCCTCTATTTCATTGCTTTTGTCACCACCTAGACCCCAAGACCTGATCTTTTACTATTCATTTGCTTGTACCCACTGACCTTTGTCCCACATTTTCCCTGAAACTCTTCTTTCCAGATTATCTCTTAACCCAGGCAAAAGACCCCATAGGATGGGCACAATATCCCAGATGGAAACCAACTACCTCTCAAACAATAATGACTGCATGCCTAGAAGGAGGGTTCCAGTGTTCCAGGGTTCCAGACCACTCAGAGCAGTTTGAACTAAACCCCAGCTCACACCTACACAGATGGACCATGGAGTGACCACTAGAATGACCAACAATTACCCTTACATCATTTTATAATACTAAAATCTCCACCCAAGGAGAAGGATAAGCCTCACATATATAACATACAATGTACGGATAGACATGTCTCTTTAAGGCACATGTGCAACCTTGTGCCTGCCTCTGCATATGATGACAAGGTTTCTGTAAATATTCAAACTAACCCTAAGCAAAAGGTACCCACTGACCCTCTCAGCCTTTTACATTGTTCCGTATGTTCTCCTTATTTGCTGCAAAGTTTCCTTTGTGCAACAACTCACTTGGGGTAGTTTCTGTCTGTGATTCACAAAGGAGAGAACTCATGTCAATTATGTTACATGACGACACTAATACTGAACTGCTTTAGAAACGGTAGCTTAAACATTTTAATATCTAGTAGGGCTAATTTGGTACATACATTCCTTTTTAAAATCCTAGAATCTTGATTAACTTCACATGCTTATTTTTTTTTCACATAAAGTCAAGTTAAAATCTCACAAGCAATTTTATTATGATCCTATGAGGAAATAAATTAATGGAGAATCTTCATATTCTATAATTATATATAAGTGTATGTTCCTCCAATAACTTAAGTAAAACCTTTTAACATTTTTTAATAGACCCTGTACATTTCTTGTTAAATTTATAACTAGGCATTTAATCTTTTTTACTGTTAAGGTAAATTATATGACTGTTTCTTCCATTTTTAATTTGGAAATTTTCTATGTTAAAGAAAGTTACAGATTTTTTTGTTAACTTTGAAAATAGTGACAACATTGTTGATTAATTTTTCTTTTGGTTTGATTGGTTTCTCTGGTTCACAAACCTATCATCCGCCTATATTTATAATATTTGCCTCTTGTTTTCCCATTGTTAAGCTTTATTTCTTTGTTGTTGTTGTTGTTTTGTAAATTTGCATTGATTAATACCTCCTGGTCCATTCTGGATAATTATGGAAATATTAAACTTTTTTGTTTTGTTCACAGTTTTAAAATAAGAATGTTCCCAGTGTTCATCATTAAGATGAACTTAGTCATGAGGACCGCATGCCCCCTCTTTAGTGTTTCAATCCATTTTTTAAAAATTCATTTTTAAAACAAAATGAAAAAAAGCATGAAATAAAAATTATTTCCTATAAGCACAAATTTTGGCTAAAATTGCAAATTCATTAGTGAACTACACCTTAAGTGTAAATTCTTTCTAACTGATTTATGTGATAAATAAAAGAATCCTCTATTTGTGGCACATTCTTTCTTTTCTCTTGCTTTAAACTTTGAAAAAAAAATAACTCAATGAATGTATTCATTTGGAACCCTTTACAGGACAGGATTCATAAACTTTCCATGACTGATATCGCCTTACAAGGAACGAGCCAGTAGTGTGTACTGTCAGAGGTAAGGTATTCTCTATTATGGCAAATTATTGCAAAAGCTGTGCTAAACTGAGCATAACTTAAATGCTGTTCACTTAAATTTATTTAAACATTTGTTAGAGATGTGCTGTTTATACAGACACATAAAACCTTTGATCATTTTAAGGCGGCGTATCTCTCTTTTGATTTTCTTAATAGAAAAATCAAGAACCCAAGGCTACAGCTTACCAAATGTCCCTTGGCCATCTATGGGAATCATTATACATTTTCTCCTTTGGCCTTTCAATGAGGGTACTTACATTAACAGCTATCAGTAAAAAACCAGTTTTGGACGTGGAATGAAGCCACTTGGTTGGTTTAATTTTCAAAATATATGCCAGATTACATTTATTTTATTTGAGACTTTTTGTATAGCTATTCCTTAATGAATTTATCCGAGTTTTTGTTATTTTTGATGTTTTGGGGGTTTGTTTTGTTAAAGTGATTGGGAACTTTTTTTTTCTCATAGGGCCCTGTATCAGTTTAATGGTAATGGAATTATCTGTTTATTGAAAGCTTAATAATGTGGCAGCACCTGTATTGTGAGGAATTGGTTATGCAATTGTGGAGGCTGAGAAGACCCGGTATCTGCTGACTGCAAGCTGGAGGCCCAGGGAAGCCAATGGTGTAATTCTAGTCCTAACGCACAGGTGTGTGAACCAGGGGGTCCATGGCCCAAGTCCTGGTACAAGTTCCATGACCTAAGAATCAGGAGCGCTGGTGTCCAAGGGCAGAATATACATGTCCCAACTAAAGCAAATTCACCCTTCCTCTGAATTTTTGTTCTATTCAGGCCCTCTATGCATTAGATGATGCCCACCTGTACTGTTGAGGGTGGGTTTTCATCACTCTACCCACTGAAATGTGAATCCTTCTGGAAACAGCAAACAGACACACCCAGAAATAATGTGCCAGCTTTCTAGGCATTCCTCAGCCTAGTCAAGCAGACATGGAAAAATACCACCACCTTGGGGTTTACCTTTGCTATCTCTTCTGTGGTAAATTTTAGCAATTTCTGTTTAAACAAAATCAGAACAAAATTCAGTTTTCTACACTTGCTTACATAAAATTATGGAACATTTTGTTATATCTATTTCCTCTCTGATTATCTCCCTAAAGGGTTTCTGCTTCTAATTCCAGAGAGTGTGGGGGGTGAGGGAGGGTCTCCCATACCAACAAACAATTCTCTGACACAAACTGGGAATCTGAGACTATCAACCTGACACCATCAACCTGGAGATAGCTTACGATCCCGCAGGTTAAGGGCTCAGTCCTACAGGACCCCCCACCCCCAACACCAGTCAAAAGCCCATATCATTACCTGTGCTTTGACCAACCAGCTATAGATTGGAGATTCCAACAAACTCCTTCGGTTTGATCAACTTGCTAGAGAAGCTCACAGAACTCAGATAAACATTTTCCTTACTAGATTACTGGTTTATTACAAAAGGGTATAATTTAAGAACACCCAGACAGAAGAGATGCATAGGGTGAGGTGTGGGAAGAGCCGTGTAGAACTTCCAAGCCCTCTCCAGGTGCACCACCCTCCCAAAATCTTTACGTGTTAACCAATCTGGAAGTTCTCCAAAGCCCCTCCTTTTCAAGTTTTTATGGGGGCTTTGTTACACAGACATGATTGATGAAATTGGTGATTGACTCTCTAGACCTTTCTCCCCTCCCTGGAAATCAGAGGGTGGGACTAAAAGTTCCTTGCCTCTGTTCCGGTCCTTTCCCTGGCAACCAGCCCCCATTCCTAGGTGCGTTCCAGAAGTCACCTCATTAACAGAGACTCAGGTGCGGTGGAAAGGAGCTTGTTAAGAATAACAAGACACGTTTCACCTTGTGCCTCTAGAACCATTTCAGAAACTGAAGACATGAGAGTAAATACTATAACAAAAGATGCCCTTATTGCTCAGGAACTTCCAAGGGTTTTAGTTTTGTGCCAGAAATGAATGAAAACAAAATATATATTTATTATAAATCACAGTATCACACTCCCCAATTCTCTTTTTTAACATTGCACATTTCTGCTTCTTTACCTCTTGCTTATGTCAGTGGTGACCATCTGTATTCCAAAAGAGAGCTCTCAGATATATTTTGTATTTTTACTATTTTTCTATTCTAAATAATACATTAATTATTGATGGTTTATACTTATCTCAATACATATATAACATGCGGCATGCTCTCTTAAGTTTGCCACAGGGCCCCACTAATTCTTATTTCCCATGCCAAGATAATTCATGCATTTTCCTGTCTGGCCATGTGGACATACTAATTATGACTCTCCCATTTAAGGTTTTGGTTTTCCTAGGACCTCTGCTAAGCCAGGTCCCAAGCCTGGCTTAGGTGCTTACCCATAAACAGGTGCTAAGCCATAGTTTCTAATACATTAAGTTTTTAGATTCTTTGAAGACAGACTGAAGGAGGATTGAGAAATAAGAAACTGGGGAAGCATATGTAGGAGGGGGAAAAAAGAGAGAAAAAGAGTGAGAGAGAATAAAAGAGAGAGGGAAAGAGAGCAAGAGAGTGAGCATTAGATGCAAAGCCAGGATTGAAGGATAATTTTTTTTTCTCTGTAACCAGGAGAAATCTGAACGTATGCCTCAGCTGGGAGAGAAAGCTGTAGAGAACATCCACGAGAACCAAGAATGTGTTAAAAACCAGAACACAGGTGCAAAGTGGAGTCACTAATGCTAAGCCCCACATCATGAAATCAAGGCTTAATTAGTTTCAGCTTTTCCAGAAATGGAATCTTAAACCAGTCAAGAATCTCCTGATCAGCTCTAGTGAGGTAGTCTGCCTGACAGACCCCAGCCATCCCCCAAAGGAAAGGAACTATAATAACTAACCCACTTTTGCCTAGTATAACTTCCTTATTCCTGCTCCCATCTGCCTGTAAGAGTGTTTCATTTGGTGCAGGATGTACAGCTCCTTGGAGCTCCTTTCTATCTGCTAGATGGGATGCTGCCCAACTCATGAATCTCTGAATAAAGCCAGTAAGATCTGTAAAATTTAGTTGGATTTTGTGCGAGGGTGGAGGTAGATAAACATAATTTTGGAGGTAGGAATAGGAAGAACATTTGCGATGATTAACTTAATGCATCAACTTCTCTGGGCCACAGGTGGCAGAAATTTGGTCAAACGTTATTCTGAATAGGATTCTGAGGGTGTTTCTGGGTGAAATTAACATTTGAATTGGTAGGCTGAGTAAAGCAAATTGCCCTAAGGTTGGTCAAATCCATCTAAGCAATTGAAGGCCTGAATAGTACATAAAAGTTGACCCTCCCTTATATGAGAAGGAACGCTTCCTGCCTGACTGCCTTGACTTGGGATTTCAGCCCTTCCCTGCCTTCCAACTCAAACTGAAACATGGGCTTTGAGGTCTGGGTCTGCCAGTTTTGGGACTAGAACTGAGCCATTGTCTCTCCTGGGTCTCAGCTTGCTGACTGTAGCTCTTGGGACTTCTCAGTCTCTATAATCACATGAGCCAATTCCTTACAATACATCTCTCTTTATCTATACATACATCCTATTATTTCTATTTCTCTGGAGAACCCTGACCCATACAGCATTGAAATAATTATACCCATTGACACCTACTTTCTTATAAAACAGAATCAAGGTCATCTGCTGAGCATGAGGTACATGAGGAAGGTAAAGTAGGTTTGTGAAAAAAGAAAGGAATTTTGTAGAAGAATAGAAATGAGAATGGTACTGAACAGGGCTTGTTTCTTCGTATAAAAGGTCTTTGTCTCAAAGCAAATTAATGTTTAATTATTTGTGAACTTATTGACTCCATATATCGATACTGCAAGCTTATAAATTCAAGGGGTAAGGACTGTCTTTCAAAGATGGAGCGTGCTTTACTGTTGGAGCCATTTGCTTGGGTTCTTATCCCAGATTTGCTGTTTTGTAGTTGAATTATCTTGGGTAAGATACTCAACCTTTTTGCTTCTCAGTTTCCTCATCAGTATTTACTTAATAGGCTTGTGGTAGAAACGAAAGAAATCTCCAGGGCACTTTCAGTGGTGACTGGCACTAGTAAAAATCATGAACGTCTTGACCTCAATCTACCTGAGCACTTAGCACAATACCTGGAATATAGTAGATCTTGAATACACGAGTTAGTGGATGGATAAAAACTATTCTGTGGCTTAGCTTCTATGGCTAATGGTTGCCAACTCAGTGTCATTTCCACCCTATTCTACATTCTTCGCTGTAGGCTGAGGGAAGATCCTCAGAACCGTATTCCCGGGAATCCCTTTGCAGTGGGGTTACGTGTTGGATTCTGCCAAAGATAAGTGTTTGCCCAAAGTCCAAACAGGAAAGAGAAGGAAAACAATTATTTGTTCAGGGCGGCTGGGGAGAGTACAAGACTGCAGGACTTTAGCAGAAGACAGATGAAGTGTTTTGTGCAGCTATGTCTGGGCACTCTCCTAAGAAGCATCAACTTCATTGCTACATGAAGCCAAATCCATCAGTGGCAGCTTGGACTTCTGATTTCTGCATTATGGGTTTCTTCCAGACAGCAGCAGCTTCCTTCCCTGGCTTCACTTGTTTGGCTCTTTCAACATTTATATAAGTTTCTAGTTCTCTTCATTAAACCCTTTCCTGCTTAAAATATCTCGTGGGCTTTGTTTCTTGGACTAAACCCAATTGTTATGGGTTAGATTGTGTTCTCCCCCAAATTCTTGTGTTGAAGCACTTGGGTGTAGTACCTCAGATTGTGACTGTATTTGGAAATAGACATTTATAGAGATGATTAGGTTAAAATGAGACCATTTGAGTGGGCCTTAATTACATCTGACTGATGTTCTGATAAGAAGACAAAATTTGGATATACAAGGAACACCAGGAATGCCCTTACAAAGAAGAAAGACCACAGACTAGAGGACATTGCAAGAAAGTGGCCATCTATAAGCCCAAGAGAAAGGCCTCAATACGGACCAGTCTGCTGAAGGGCCTTGATCTCAGGTTTCTGGGCTCCAGAACTGTGAGGAAATAAATACCATCCTTGGGTATTTTGTTATGGTAGCCCTATGAAACTAACATACCAGTCGGAACAGTAACTGGATTATGAGAATAGACTCTCTACATTGTCCCTCTGATTCTTCAGGGTGAGACAGTGTGGTTGGAGAGGTGTTTAAGGTATCACATATTAGTGAGTCGCTTGAAAAATTCACACGAGGTCCAACTTACCCAGAAGTTGCTGCTATACTAATGCCATGAAAATTCCATCTCATGGCCTAGATGAGATCTGAGTTCTGATCAACACCCAGGAAAAACTGGCACGGTGTGGATGCCATGCAACACGGTAATTCAGTTGTTTCTGCACACCCACAAAGGCAGCTGTTGCCTTCATCCCCACCTCCAGGACAACCCAGGGCCCTGCCAGCACATGCAGCAGCTATGCTAGACCGGTTGCCAGCAGAGAATATTCAATAGGGGAGTTTGGGTAGTTTTACCTAATTCAGCAGTTTTAAGGGTAAAGAAAAAGTGAAAACCCAAAAATAGAATATGTGCAGGAAGTTTGAAGAAGGAATGGAAACCAGAATTGAGTTATGAAGACCTACTAAGAAAAAAGAGATCCTGAAGAATCCTTCCTCAGAAAAGGAAGTGAATTAAAGGGCGTAACTGACATAGAAAAAAATCTTGTGAGTGCCTAAGAGGAAGCGGTTAACTCTACTTTCTAATCTAGAGGGGTGACAGCCTTCAACTCCTACCCTGAGGCCCTCTCTTCCCAGAGAGATGGAAGGTCACAAATATGGGTCCATATCTAATGAGCTCCAAGGACACACAGGCCAGTGTGGCACTTCCAAATTAAAGGGTTGATAAATGGGACAGGACTTGATGCGCTGCCTGCACCTGGTATGGCCAGAGGGTTCTAAGGCATTATTTTGTCTTATTTTACTAATGAGGATTCCAGAGGGTAAACTTGCACAAAGTCACATAAGTCCTGACATAGCAGTCCAATCTTAGTCCAAGATTACCTGTTGAACCATTTTGCCTCAAAGAAACACTTCAAGGACTCATGAAATGAACACTTCCAGTGATTGAAGATATCTGGTAGAGTACTACAAATACCACTTTTAAATGTCCCTGTCTACCCTCCACCCACAGGCTATTCATATGTGTCATCGATTCCATTCTGTGGAGCTAATTTAAAGTGAGAGAGTTCTTTTGTTTTTCCCAGGGAGTCTAACCAAAAAAGAATAATTTGTCTGTAGGAGTTAGGAATAAAGGTTTTTCTCAAGATACTTAAAAGATTTTCTTAAATGTTCCACTATTACAGTGAAACAAAAGTTGTATTACACATTTACGTGGGTGGTTCATTCTAAGACTGTAATTCTAGCTTTAATTAGATCAGAAACAGAAATCAGACCTTAACTGAAGGAGAATGTAGTTTCTAAGCAGCGAGTGGCAACAGAGGACCAAGACATTTAAGCAATTCTTTTCTTATGGAATAATGAAAGCAAGCTGACCATTTTTTTTCCATTCTTCAAGAAAACCTTGTAGTGATTTTGTTTTTCATTAAATATTTGGTTGGCTTCTCTTTATCTGTTCTTTTCATGTGCTTGTCTACTTTCCTACACCCAGACCAGAACCTCCATGCTGAAATATATTGAATTCCATCACTAGCCACCTAAGTTCAAATGCTGTTCGTGCCCGTTTCAATGTGTGTATATGTAATTGTCTCTTCTTCATAACTAATTCAAGTCATTTATGAAATGTGCATAATCTTCCCTCAGTCGGGAGGTGGGGGGGTGGGGTTCACCCTACTTTACATTTTAAATATGTTTCTGTAGGGGCGCCTGGGTGGCGCAGTCAGTTAAGCGTCCGACTTCAGCCAGGTCACGATCTCGCGGTCGGTGAGTTCGAGCCCCGCGTCGGGCTCTGGGCTGATGGCTCAGAGCCTGGAGCCTGTTTCCGATTCTGTGTCTCCCTCTCTCTCTGCCCCTCCCCGGTTCATGCTTTGTCTCTCTCTGTCCCAAAAATAAATAAACGTTAAATATGTTTCTGTAAAAGGACATATGAACCACTGTTTATTGTTTTAATGGAGTTTGTACACCAATTAATGAAACGTGAGAAGACATTGAATATTCATTCCCTGATGCTTTAATCTCCTTAAACTCAAGGCACTGGAAGCCATGAGTTCCTATCAGTAGAAAACACAGCCCATGAGAAAAATGAGAGGAAGAGGATGGTCACACAGACAATCCTACTTTGGGAATTTTTTTAACCTTGACTCTATTTTTATTTTTTAATTTCAAGCATACTTGGTATTTTAATTTCGGGAGATCTTGTAAATCAACTAGGCATATGAGCCAGATCCAGTGAGCTTTACAGCTTATACCAGTTAAAACTTCAGTAGAACCTACTCGATTTCCTAACCATGTCTTTTTGAACGTTTTTTACAGTAAAAAAAAATAGTCTAGCGGCACTAAAGAGATTTTTCAAAAAACAAAAACAAAAACTCTCCAAATACAACTGATTTCAGTCTTGTATGTTTCTGCCCTTTTGCTGTTTATATTGATGTATCCATTTAGTGTTTAATTCTCAGGCTAGGAGATAAATAACACCCCCACGCACCCCAGCAAAATGCTGTTCCCAAAAAACGTGTGTTTCCAGAGCACCCCACTGCCTTGTAAGAGAAAACTAAAATGGAAGAGTCATGCCCAGTGGGCCGCGCTGCCCTACCAATCCCTGGTTACACTCCCCTCATTTTCCCCAAGCCCCCAAATTCCTATTTCTTTAGTAATGATCCCAAAACTAAATATAAATCTTTGTTTTTTTTTTTTTAATTTTTTAACGTTTATTTATTTTTGAGACAGCACAAACGGGGGAGGGGCAGAGAGAGAGGGAGACCCAGAATCGGAAGCAGGCACCAGGCTCTGAGCCATCAGCCCAGAACCCGACGCGGGGCTCGAACTCACGGACCTCAAGATCGTGACCTGAGCTGAAGCCGGACGCTTAACCGACTGAGCCACCCAGGCGCCCCTGTTTTTCTCCTTTTGCATAACAAACACAATACAAATTTCTTTGAGAGCAAGGACAAAATCTTTCTGCTCATCTCCGTGCTTAACACAGTGTTGGGCATGTAGCATCTTCAGCTACTAAATAAAAACTACAAGGAAAAGAAAAGGGCAATTTGTGTCTTTTTTGGCTTTAAATGTATCGCATCTCTTTAATAATGTCTTAGCTCCTGAAATCACAGATTAAGTGATAAAGAATAAATCACTGTTGCCACATTTAACACTTGTACATTTTATTTAATTAAATCAGCCATTGTACACATTTGCAGCTATGTATTGTTAGTGTTGTATTTTTTTTCCATTAACTAATACATGCCCTCATAGATATATTCAATTAGTGTTATCACCATGGGAACAAGATGCTGATTCATCAACTGAAAATTCACTTCTTCTCACAGTATTCAAGTTTTTTGATTACACAGCAAAAATCAAAACCAAAAAAAGGTGAATAACCATTATGTTGTTACACAGACATCATCTGCACTGCAAATAACACAACAGAAATGCTTTTCTTGAGCTCCAGTGAAGGTTCTGACAAGAAGGCCATGGTGTGTCTCAAAAAGTTTCACCATCAGCCTCTCTCATTTTGGCTGCCAAAAAAGCTTTATTTCCTATCCAACTGCCAAAAAGTGCTAGCATTTGAGGCTTAAGAGATTTGGCTTATGGGAAATCTCCCTCCCAGGAAATTTGCGCCCTTGGCAACACTACTTGAAATGATGAAGTGCCATTGTTTGTCACTTTTGTTTTTGACATTCGGAGCAATGAGTCATTTTTGCACAACAGGAAAAGACCAGATAGAATTGGAAAATGTTCAATCCCTGGAGGATAGACTCTTTTTTTTTTTTTAATTTCATCTTCATCGAATATACTTTTCTTTAACAAATAACTGATTCAAAATGTATACTGTTTATATGAATATATTTGTGAATATATATATATGTTAAAATGCTACACAGCTTCAACCACTAGAGGAATAAGGAATTAGGACATGGAAATCACTCAGATGATTAAAGTTCCTTCTTTGAAACAAACAAAAAAGTGCACAAATGCACCTAAGAGTTTCCAAGGGAGTTTGGATTTCAAATAAATAAATCAAAAATTTTAACCAAAACCCAATTTGTAAGGATTTCTCAACCTTGTCTGCAAGCTAAAAAAACAGACCTAGCTGAAAAGTGAAAAGTGCTTGCTCAGGGTCAGAAGAATGAAAACCATCAGTGTGATTAGAAGAGAAGTTTTGTCTGTGGTTTTGATTTTTAAATGCTACATGCAGGTATTAGAGAAGATATAAACCCGGAGGGCGGGGGGGGGGGGAACACTCCAGCATGGTGAAGGAGTTTAACCTTTTGCGTAGTGGGTAAATCTTGTTTCCAATGAATTATCTACAGTGCAGTGGCCAGAAGAAAGTACCACCAATAAGACAGCGTGGTTTGCTAAAGCAGCAATGAAAACTGGAAAAGTACAGTAGTTATAGCTTTTAAAATACCCTGCCAATGTGTCCAAAATCCAAAAGACCTGAAGATGCTAGAACGCCACAGGATGTAGCTGCTAGCAGCTGAATACCTCATTGTTTCACTCCTTTTGCCTTCTGCTCCCCTTCTCCCCTCCCTCAGAGTGGCTGTTGGAGAATCATAAATCAAGGCTGGCCAGCACCAGCAATAAGTGCTTAGTTAGGATAGTTCCTTGAGGTCATTAACCCATCTTTAACTAGGAGCAATGGCTACTCTGGAAGGTCTAAGGACATGGTAGGTCTGAAGTGCTTCTTTTGCAGTAGAACTGTATTATCATTCGATTGTGTTAGCAATATCTTAATTAACCATTGTTCAGCAATTTCTAGAGGCCTTTTATTTCCATGATGCCCAGTGTAGTTATGATAGGCAGTGGTTTTAATTTTAATATGTTGTTCATCTGAGCATTTTAGCTATATACATTGTACAAGGATATCCCTTGGAAGGATTCCTATATATCAACACTTGAAGAGGTCTGTAGGTGAAGTTCTTCTGATCGATGGATTTTCATGGAGCTTGTGCAGAAGCAAAGAACGACGGAGGTGGCCAGTTTCCAGTTTAGCACAGACACAACAAAGTAGTGGATACAGCATCCAGACTGAAGGACGCTATCTTTGGTCACAAATTAGCTTACAGTTAAAGAGGATGGGGAAAAACTAAAACAAAATGCAGTGTTTTTGCTAAAAGTGGAAGTGTCAGGGTATCCCATTAGGTCGCTCTGCTAGTGAAACGGGAAGTTGCATATCGAGTGGATGTGTGGTTTCTGGTGTGAGGACAGGGCAGCCCCTCATTTGGCCTCTTGCTTCGAGTCCTCCTTGCAGAAATGCCGAAGGAGTTGCTGGAGGTCGCGCTGGAGGTCATCTTGGTCTAGTGCTTCTGGTACATCCTCCAGGTGCTCCAAGTAAATGTGTTTTCCATGCTGGTCCTTCACCACAGCCCTCTTCTGTGTACTGGCTTTACTCATTGTCGTCCTGGAGGAAAGCAGACAAGAGAGAATTATACTTTCTTCACTACAAGGCAGCCACCACCTTTGGGGTGGGAGTGATCACTGTGACACGAAAATACTTCACTGTGCTACCTCTGGATACTTCCAGACTGAGCTATTAGTTTAACATCTGCAACCATCCTCCCACCTCTCTCTTTTAAACATGGCCTCTCCCATCTGACATAAGTCATGAAATGTTTTAAAGTATTTTGGAACAAAGAATATTTTTTAAAACTTTCAGAACTATTTCAAAGAAATAAAACCATGCTTTAATGAGATTCTCTCCAAAAGCAACCATACAATCATTCATGTTTGTTTAAGGTGCACTGATTTGAAAGCGCTTGGCACATCCCGAAACAGGGATTCCATATGTACTTTTTGACAGGCTAGGAAAAATAGTTTTTGATTTTCTGAAAACACCTCAGCTGTCAGCTTACTCCTTAGAGTCGCATCCTGTTCTGGGAAATGTTCTAGGAAAACTTTTCCATGAGACATGGATCTTTAAAAACGGGAATCTTATTCTAGCAACATAGAGGAAGGTGAATACCAACGAGAGACGAGGACTGCCCCAGCCTTGAAACTTCATCTGGAGACGGTAGGGAAGAGAGAGGAGAGAGAGAAAACGCTGAGAGACAGATCCTTCCTCCATCTGCTCAGATTTCCAGGACTTTGCCCATTTTTGGTCTTCTATGCCACTGACTAGTGCTTTCTTGGCTCCCTCCTAATGATTACTTGACAAAAGGGGCTATGATGTACTGTGGTATTTAGTACTATTTTCCTGTATCCCTACTTGAAAACTATTAAACTGTAATTTGTTCATTCTCTGTCCTTCCATCTACTTCTCAACAGAATTATTCATTCTGTAAATATGTGGTGAACATTTTTATGTGCCAGGCACTATGATTGTAATAAATAAGGAAAACAAATCACAGAGATTTTAAGCGATGTTCCAAATACAAAGTAACACAGTTAGTATGAAGTGAGGCCAAGACTCAAGGATTCCAGAGCCTGAATCCGCAACCACGGTGCCATGCATCTTCACTTAAAACCACAGAAGAGCAGTTTTCTTAGCTTTACTCCAGCATTTTTCTTAATGGATTCCTAGTGTTCAGAAGCTAGAGGTTCTGCACTGTCATGCCTTTAAGATCATCCCGAGTTTTCATTGTTCTACCTTCTCACACTGCCACGCATTTAAGATACTCCTGATTTGGGGCGCCTCGGTGGCGCAGTCGGTTAAGCGTCCGACTTCAGCCAGGTCACGATCTCGCGGTCCGGGAGTTCGAGCCCCGCGTCAGGCTCTGGGCGGATGGCTCGGAGCCTGGAGCCTGCTTCGGATTCTGTGTCTCCCTCTCTCTCTGCCCCTCCCCCGTTCATGCTCTGTCTCTCTCTGTCTCAAAAATAAATAAATGTTAAAGAAAAATTAAAAAAAAAAAAGATACTCCTGATTTAAAAAAAAAAAAAAAAGACTTATTTTAGCCAAAATACTTTCAGGTTTTCTTTTGGGCATCTTTGTCTCCTTCTTCCTTTTTCTCATGTTTTCTTATTCTCTCCTTCCTTTGACACCACATGAATTATTTTGTATCTGAAAGCAAACTAAAATTTATTCCTCTTGATAAAAAAGGTCCAATTTTGTTCCAGTGGTTGAAATCAGATTGTGTTTTTCTCACGATTCAGCACCCATAATATTTTTCTTCTCCGAAAAGGCAAATATCTGATTATTTCTGCCAAGAGCTAATAGCAGCCTTCGTGGCACTGGTGTGGCTGTGTTGGGGGTGGGGGTGGGGGGAGGCGGTGAATGAGCTTCTATCACAGGACAATCCCTGAAATTTTGTGCAGATATCGTAGATGAATGTGCTTATGAGCATGTGTATGCATGTAACTCAAGCAGTGGAATGAATTTACTTATGTGTATTCAGGGGAGCAGTGGGGATGACAAAATATCTTCAGCAACATACAAGATAAAGCAGTGTACTGACAAATACAGTTCTGGAACTAAATAGCTGTAGAACTAATTGAGTTGTTCCATATCCCTGGCTTCAAATTTACCAGCAGTAATTAAGAAGTTTGGATTAGATGGTCTCTAAATCTATCCCAATGTAAAGATCTCATGATGTTAGGGTGTACATGGTTTGTGTGGCTTTGTCTGCATAACTGAATAAAAGACGTAAAAGTTCAGAGTATAAAAAGTACTTTATCCTTAATTCACGGGGCATTTTTAAAGTCCCCTGAGCAATTACACTCTTTTAAATTCTTAGCTGCTGCTGTTTTTCACATGTGATTGGAGGGCGGAATTGTGACAGAACCTTTAATTCGCTGTTCTAATTATTATGTTCTGCAGGCTGAAAATAGCTCTGTAGAGTACTATAAATGACAATCTTTTTCTTCTTTACAATGAAGCGAAAAGAACAATAGTAACTTGAATTTCCATTGTGTCTTTTCACTGAGAAGCTGAGGACACTTTTTTAGCATGGTGCTGCTAAAGGACCAAAGCGAGAGGGGACTAGAGAGAAGGGCCAGGAGACAAGGCAATGGTGCTGACAATCACGCATCAAGTAGGTGATAGGGACGACACAGCGTCACAGCTTGTCTCTTTCCTCAGGCACAAAAATGAGCCACTTACTTCTTTTATGGCCCTTTCTTAACTTGTTAAAATCCCTGGTTTCAGCATTTACAATCAGGTTTGTGGGTATCCAACTCATGCTCATGTTATTTGCCACTCGCATGCAAGATCATGAAACAACTTAAAGATTTTAGAAGCAGCTTAAAAACAAAAACAAAACCCCAAAGCATGTGCCACTCGGCATTATGATTCGGTACGACTGAGCTGAAGGTAGCTGGTCACAAGATTAATCTGTGAGCAGCTGATTGGTTTCCTCTCCAAATGTGCTCCAAATCTGTCAACACAATGGAATATTCTAGCCAGTTGGCCTTAACGAAACTGATGACTTGTTAAAACCCAGGGAGTGGTTGTGTGAACAGGTGTCTCAGTTCCCCTCAAGCCTTGGTATCATTTTCAAAGCGTCAAGAGGACACTACAGGTTTGACACACTGACAGGTCTACCACTTGGCAAAGCGGACAATGTAGACAGAGTTGGTAATTCCCAAGGGACGTTAGGGCAGAGGTAGGGGCTCTGTTTTTCTTACAAGTGGAAAAAAAAGTCAAGGTGTTAGTAGGCAGAGCATAACCCCATGCTAACCCAAACCTTTTAATTACTGATCCATCCTCTTTCAGAATCTCATTCTCTACTAAACTGGGTAAGTGCACTTTCATGTGGCTACCTGTATAGCTCAAAGCCTGAAGAAAAAAGAAAGTAAGACAAAACCCACCATGAGCCATGGACTTAAAAAAAAAGCTATTACTTTGCTTAATTGATACCATAAAAAGATATACTTGAAAGGAGAAATAAAAACAACCCTAGGAACAAATGTAAATACTGAGTTTTATTTACATCTCTCCCATTTGTGAGGGAGATGTATTGTACTACTCATAAATGTTGGTAAATAGCATCTGTACCAATCGACTTTTAATTTCCTCCACACCTCATCCCCCCTCTTTCTCCGGTGGAGACTCTAATGATGAATATAATGATCAGAGGCAAAAACAAGCAGCAAATGAATAAAGCCCAAAGCGTGCAACTCACATAATTCACCTTTTGGTTATACAAGGTCAAAATACTGTCCTTAAAAGTATTTAAATAAGGTATGCTTTTCATATCCCAATGCATTCCCATATATAATCTCAATGCACATTGTGGGTGTAGAAGAGAATGCACATATAACATTTAACTTCAAAATGTCTCAATAGCAAAAAAATGTTTTGTAGATGTTTGCATATGCCCTACAATCCCTTAGTGAAAACCCCTGGGGCCAGATGTATCTCAGAATTCGGAATATTTTCCCTTTTGGATTTTAGAAAGGTAGTATGATATATATGCTGTATATTTGAATACCTCTGATGGGGCAGGGACAGCATCTACTAATCAAACGCATAAATATATCCACAGCAAAACATATGAATATTCAGTCTAGGTAGGACCAAAAGACTCTCCATGTCATTATAACTCCATATCAGCTCACATTAAGTTTTGCTGCCAAGTTAGCTTGCTATTAACCTACAAAATTTGTATTGGTTTTCAGAATTTTGGGATCTTTTTAATCCTAGTAAGGGTTTGTGGATCTGTCCCTATGGACCCATTTCCTAATTACTGAAAATCAGAACTTAAATAATTATAAATGCTTGTTTTATATCTAGGTTTAAAATAAATCAGAGTTTTCATTAATGCCTATCTTTGGAAATATTTGAGAGCATTAGCTACTAGAGGTAATTCACAATCTTTCTTTCTTTCTTTCTTTCTTTCTTTCTTTCTTTCTTTCTTTCTTTCTTTCTTTCTTTCTTTTCTTTCTTTCTTCCTTCCTTTCTTCTTCTTTCTTTCTTTCTTTCTTTCTTTCTTTCTTTCTTTCTTTCTTTCTTTCTTTCTTTTTCTTTCTTTCTCTTACTAATTAAAGAATTAAAGTCACTTCTGGAGCATGTAAACAAGATGTACAATCGTGACCTAACTCCAGAGATTCTGATTCTGATTCAGTTGAAGCGAATCCTGGTCATCTAGACTTTTAAAAGCATTTAAGATGACACGGAACTTGTCGCTTTGTGGATACCACAAGTTGAGAAAACGTTACCTCACTGTACAAGTTATTCAAACAGCAACTCTACTCTCTTGAATTATTCTGCACCCTTCCATGAATACATATATGGAATGACATAATGGTAAATCATTTTATTTTTAAACACAAAGCAAGCACAAAACACACAACACAAAAACACAAAAGTGATAATGCTTCTATACCTCTTCAAAGTCATCTTTGGCTGAAGGAAGATCAGTGGCTAAACTAGAATCACCCAGATGTTTCTCCATCCTTTCTCCATGTACCATAGTTGTTTTAACAACTTTGCTGACTCTACGGCCTTCCACTGGTTCAGCCTGAAATTGTGAGGTACTGGACAAAATGCTGGGCTCAGACAAAGTTACCTAATGAATGAAGGACACATGATAACACAGTTTCTGACTGCCAAAATGTAACAGTGATGGATTTTTCTATGTAAAAACAAACAAACAAACAAAACCCCAAAACCTTAAAATGGTATACACAGGCCTTCTGGAAAATAGTATTTTGGAAAAGAGAAGCAGGTACTAAAAGAAAGAAAAAAGCCTATAATCAACCGGTAATGCCTATATAATGACTCTATACACACAGCACCAAACCCACCACTCATTAATCAGCTGAATGAAAATCTGTCAGGAAGTATTATGAATAAGAAACTGATTCCTCAGCGACATGACAACCTGCGCATGAACTCTCTTGTCCCCCATGTTTAAATGGTTTTGATTTTATGAAGATAAAATTAAACCCCAAAAGAGGAACTCTCAAAGATATGAGAAATTGAAAAAGTAGATTTCTAGAGAAACTGTGGGTGCGATAATAAACTTCTGAGGATGTGAATGAATGCAAAACAGTGAGTGTGTCACCAATGATATGTCAAAGGGAGTAAACGTTCCTCAGAGAGGGAAGTAGAACAGAAAGAAGTAAAACTATAAATCAAGGAGTTTCTGGATCCTGGCTTTAGTGACTGAAATGCAGAAGTTTAAATATCAAATATTTATCTCCAGTGCCCTACAGGAGACTGCTATGCTGCCCGGGCACAAGCATTACAACACAATTTTACAAGGTCTTTTCATGACATACAGCTTGCCAGCAAATGGAATTCTGGTCCTTTAAAATTTCAGTTTTGGATTTCTGTTTTATGTACTCAGCCATGAATTAAACAGAAAATAGAAATAAGAAGGACCAGGGGCACCTGGGTGGCTCAGTTGGTCGAGCGTCCGACCCTTGATTTCAGCTCAAGTCCTGATCTCAGGGTTGTGAGATCAAGCCCTGCATCCGGCTCTGTGCTGACAGTGCAGGGCCTGCTTGGGATTCTCTCTCTACACCCCCCCCCCGCCCCTCCCCTGCTCGCTCACTCTCTCTCTCTCTCTCTCTCTCAACATAAATAAATGAACTTAAAAAAATAAATACATAAGAAGGACCAAACAGAGACAATGAGTATAATGGCTACAAATGTCCTTGAAGGTTAGTTTAAAATTCCACAAAATCATGAAGAAACATGTGAATATGCAACCGAAAGCAGAGTGCCATATAAGTGGGAGCAATGGGGCCAGTATGGACAATCGTGTCCACCTCTTCTGACTCTGTTTTAGACCTCTCCATAAAATCAGGTTGGAGAATCAGATGATCTTACCTCTGACTGTTCAGTGTCACTCTTTAATACAATGCGCTTCATGACTTTGGAATAGCCATCTCCTTCCTCAATGCTGATGGGTCCCTGTGCCATTCCCTGCATTGTAACCTCTTCTTTCTCTGTGCCATCAGAGGCTACGTACCTCCTAATGATTTTCCTAGTGACCTGAAAGATATTTTATTCATGTATCTTGTGTTTGAGTGACAGTACCGGGGTACCGATAAGTTTTAAACAGGAGGCTTTGAGATCAGCCATGTTAGGACAATACCTTCTTTACCACAGTGTGTCCATGCTCATCAATGTATTCTTCTTCTGTGACTGTTTCTGGGGGTATGTCAGGCATATCATCTCCCTAAACAGTTGAGAGAAAACGGTCACTTCAGTGTCGGGCATCAATTCTGAGAAACTACTCCCAAGTGCTTATAATGTTAGAAAATGAAGGGAGCTACTGAGAAGCACTGCTGAGATGCCAAATCCTGTCGAGTAGTGTGTTTTAAAGAAAAAAAAAAAAGGTGGGAAGTAACATGCTTAGGAGAAGTGGACCAAAGTTAGGCGTAAAACAAACACACCAACAAAAACAGACAAGCAAGGTGAGGTGGGTGGAACTGAAGAAGCGGTCTCTCTCTTGCTGTTCGCTCTCTTGGAAGTGGGCTGCCAATGTCATCACCACTGCAGGTTGTTTTTTTTTTGTTTTGTTTTTTGTTTTTTTTTTTTTAACGAACAAAACTGAGGAGAGTTAAGTGAAGGGGTCTGCTTTTGAATGGCCATGCACTACCTAAGGAGCATGCCAAGCCCTCGTGGCTCCATGGCTAGCATCACTCTCTGAGGGTTACGGGGACAGAAGTGTCCCAGACGTGCAGGAACGTAACAGCTGGTACCTGAATAATCACTCGTCGGCGGACAACCCTGGTAGTTACCATCGCCTCCTCATCTGAGCTGGCCTCCAGCTCACCTAATTCCTCTGTTAGCTCCTGGTGGAAGCATGGAAGCATCGTTTTGTTTAACACGCTAAGGAATGTCTTCACTACTGGTTTCTGCTTTAGTTCACACGGTTTTCTGAAAGTTTTATTCATGGAGGCTGTGCTAGAAAAGCCAGCACAGCAAACAAGTGTGTGTCTGTCTCACACTTTGGTAAGAATACTTTTTTGTTCAATGAATGAAAACAATTCTGGAATTCTGAAAGCTGAGTGCCCATCTGTCAGAATCTATCAGAAGAAACGAGCAACTTGTCCACATTACTTCTTGGACTTAAACTCCTGATAAATAACCAAATGTAAACACAAAACTTAAGCAACACACACACACACACACACACAGACACACAACACTTGTAAGCCATCAATACTCAACACTCAGGCTTAGGCTTAGAATGATTAACCCACAGGTATAGAAATAACTTATGCTTGTAGCAGAACTTTCTGCAAAAAGTCAAAATTTCCTGCAGCTCTTATCTAGCCAGTTGAGTATCTCCCTGGCAACAAACAAGGCAGGCTATGAATAATATTAGACTCATTTTGCAGAGAAGTTAAGATGCACAGGCCAGTCTGATTTTATGGGTCTGGCCCAGAGTCAAAGATGGAGCTAAGAACACAATTTTAGATTAGGACATATCTCGGGAGCGTTCCATTGAATTACTCTTTCCTAACAGGATACTACTTTTTTTTTTTTTAAAGAAAACTCAATGATATTTTTTCAACATATTTTAAAATATCTGACATATTTCTATATGCTTTTCTGCTAAAGGAAAACATGTAAAATCGAAACCAAATTATACTTTAAATACATTCTGGAATCTGCTGCCTAGAAAGATGATCAGCAAGAAAAGTGACTGAAGTTAGATCCTCAAGTTAGGGTCATGAGAATTAAGGGTCAAAATAGGAAGCATCACAGAGACAACTGGATATTCACCAAGAATAAATGGAACAGGCCCATAGAAAGTGGAATACAGAATGACTTATCAAAATTTATTTATATGCATAGAAAAAATAAATGAATTATACAGATAATTGTTTGAAATCTATACTTCAATTAGCCAATGGATTCTTAGGCTAAATTTAGTAACTCCTAAGCCCTGATAGCATCTTTGAAACATTTTTACCAGAATTCATTTAAGCTGAGAATTTGGGAGATGAGTAATTCTGTGCAAAGGTACACTTAAAATAAAAATCCATTCACGGGATGAATTCATTATTTAAGATAACTACCAAAACTGGGACACAGTTCTCATTTGCCTGAAACTCCCCTAATTTTAGTTATGATCTTAGATAAATCCTGCTAGCAGATGTCACCCTCATAGTGAACAAAAATAAATGTAGGACTTAAGCCCACAGATATGTTGTATCATGCTTTTCTTCAAAACCTTTCAGTTCTTTTCTATACCTCATTCTTTACTACTGAGACCTATATTAATGCTTTAAAAACACGGTGACATAAAAAAAATGCTTTTGAATTCTAAAAGGACAAATATATAATTTAATAGATATTAAGTTTAATCCAAACAGATTCTCACACTTTTTTGTGCATGACAATCATCCAGAGAGTTATTTAAAATGCAGATTCTTGCTCCCCTCTTCCCTGAGATTCATTCCTCTGAGGAGGGCTTAAACACCGCCGGTGAACACTGAGGCACGGGAATGATTCAGAATACACCGTTTAAATTAATTTCTTAGATGGTCTCCGGAGACCCCTCTTTGCAACATCAAAGCTCCCTTAATGACAAAGGAAACACTTAAGTAAGTTTCTGCTCCTTATTCTGACATTCTGAACCATGATAAGTTGAGGTACACTGTCCTTTTTCAAAGTCATTCTTAAAATAGGTATAAGGAGACCTATTTTGGAAATAATCCTTCCTTTAGTGAGGAAAATTTGGGGGGGGGGGAGGAAAACCCCACCTGATATCCACAGTCTGCGTGTTCATCACCTGACAGCACAGACAGATGTAACCAGAGTCTGGCTCCCACAAGTTTCCATGCCTGGCACTTACTGGGGGCCCTGTTAATTCCCCTCACTAGTCTTCGTGCCCATGGTTAGCAACTCTGAAAAGCTACATCAGGCATACTGTTTCACTCCAGGGTTCATTTTCCTTAGCAAAAGGGTTTACCAATTGTAAAATTAAGGCTCATGCTCAGGTAGCAAGAATTAGAACTGTGTCTTTTTTTTTCCCTAGATTCCCTGGTTCCCAAGTTTTAAAGGGGATTGAGGGGTTTCCAGGGTCCAGATCGATTTTTTTTCAGAGAAAAAATAAACCATCAGAGAAATGGAAACTGGGGAAGATTTGTAGCTTTGCTGCCTGTGGGCAAGGAAAGAGAGGAGATCCTTACCTTATGGAAAGCTGCATCGTCATCGAATCTTTCAAGGGCCTGTGGCTGGTCATCAGCAGACTCCACTATCACAAGGCTAGTTTTCTGAGAACTCTCCTCCTTATGTTCTGGGGGCTCTTCGGGTTCCTGTACGATGGGAGAGTCGCCCTGCTCACTAGATGCTGGAGTCTGGAGGTGTGGCCTCTCCTCCTCAGGAGGGGTACTGATTTCCTCAGGTGTCTTGCTTTGAGAGCCAGATATAGCCGTAGGCTTTTGAGTCTCTGACACTTCCGTCCCTGGGGTTGTCACACTGAAATGGAAAAGCCGTGTTACACCATGAGAGCATTTGCATTTCCCCTTTTGCTGAAGCAAGGCAATTGGAACGAAAGATGGAACTTGTCTTCATGGTCCATGACAAGTCAAAATAAGTTTTGTATATGTGGCCGAGAAATGAAATTTGAATAAAAATCATATGTAAGAAAGTTACAGCTCCTTGATCTAGTATTGGCTGGGATGGATCTATTCTAAAGAGAAAAATTATTCTAAAATGTATTACCATTTCTTAATCTCTACAAAGTATATAAATTATAATTTCATCTTTTCTTTGATAACTCAAGGTTATCTTGAAGATTTGAGGAGGTTTATATAACAAAGATCTGTAGATAATAAGGCTTCTGAAGCAAGAATCAAAGTTTGGGAAATTTTTTTAAACATATATAAACCCCATGTTAATATGGTTATCATAATTGCAAATATAGAGAGATTCTTATTATACTTCTGGAAAATTATTACTTGATGGAAAGACCTAGTTAAAACTTTTTCTTCTGATTTAATTTGGAGTTACTCCAATGCAATCTTTATAATCTCAATTTTATTTATTTATTTTTTTTTTAATTTTTTTTTTCAACGTTTATTTATTTTTGGGACAGAGAGAGACAGAGCATGAACGGGGGAGGGGCAGAGAGAGAGGGAGACACAGAATCGGAAACAGGCTCCAGGCTCTGAGCCATCAGCCCAGAGCCCGACGCGGGGCTCGAACTCACGGACCGCGAGATCGTGACCTGGCTGAAGTCGGACGCTTAACCGACTGCGCCACCCAGGCGCCCCTATAATCTCAATTTTAAATACGAAAATTCTTTTCCCGCTTTTAAACTTCTTATTACAAATTTCTGTCACTCTGTAGATACTAAGTGCCCAAATGCGTCTCTGATATTCCCTCTTTGCTTCCCATCTTTTTATTTTTCTTTCTTTCTTCTTTCTTCTCTCCCCTAAAATCTAAAGGTAGTTGGTAGGCGGTGGCTCAGTGGAAGAAAGAGGATTTTATTACCCATTTCACCCTCTTCTCAAGCTCCAGTGACCCCAGCAGAAAACTCGCTTACTGGTGTAATCTCCTGACACACTATTCTCAGATTTCAGGTCTGGGGACACACTTGCCTTTCACATCATCTGTTTTCCTTCTCTAGATATAACAAGCATCATTTAAACAATTCTCTTTCTCATTTGCTTCTATGAAGCCCAGTACCTGAGTTCTGAGCTGACTGTTCTATAGCTTCCTTTAGCCAGAAAGTCTCCAGAAGACTTCTCTGTATTTCCACTCTGAACTTATCCCACTTTATTCTGATGGTCTTTCATTCTGTGTGAATAATTTGTGTTGCGTTTCTATTTTTATTGTCAGCCACCCCAATGCTTTGGTGACATACACTGAGGGCTGCTTCGCCTACAGCATCCCTGTTCATACTGTGAACTAGCCATGGGACAACTGGCACATATCAGAGCACTGCAGAGAAGTCAAGTGCAACAGTCTTATAAGCAATAAGCATGAGGTCTTCATGAAATCTTACAGTTTAAACAATGCTTTCACAGGCATATCCTTGACCTGTCACCCTATGAGATGAATAAGGTATATATTCTTATAACTTAGAGATGTGGAAACAGAAACCAAAAAGGGCTTGGGGCTTGCCCAAGGTCATAGAACCGGAAGTTGTTTCAAGCAGATCTACCATACAATGCTGCCATAATTAGGTCTCAAATCTTTCGCTCTTTTTCCTGTAGTTCTGGCACTTGTTACTGGTGGGCTTATTTGAAAACCATCTGAAAACAATTTACGGTTGCACATGCCTGGCACTCTTGCCATACTGGCTTATTTCTTGGAATTACATTGGACAGGCTTTCTTTTGAAACTCACAAGTACTCCTGCTGACATTCAAGAGATGACTCTTCAGGCAGGTCTTGCATTTTCCCTGAGAAATCCTGTTGAACTTGCTCCTTGTGAGTTTGGGGAAAGAGCTCTGTTGCTGAGCTGTCCCCCTCAGTTTTGGGGATGCAATCCTGAAAAGTAGAATAACCGACAGAAATGTCTTCCTCTGAGACAATGGGAGGGTGATCACAGGACTCGCTTTCTTTAGAAGCAGCTTGCTCCTCTTTCTGCTTGTGCTGTGCACTGCATAGCTCCTCTTGAAGTACTGAGAACCCTACAGGGAGAAACAATTTAAATGAAATATTAACTGAAGCTCACTTATATTAAATGGGTATTTACTCGGTAACTATTAATGTGCCACATCCTGTGATAGATCCATGGTTACAAAGCTGAATGAGATAACTGTGTCTGCCTTCAAGATACAGATCATCTATTGAAGCTCAGGCAAGTAAGAATCTATTGAAATGCAGAGTGACTGGGCCACAGTGCCAGTCAATAAATGCAGGAGCACCCAACTCAGGGTTAAAGAATTAGGAAGGGAAATGCAGAGGGTGTGACATTTTAAGGAGACCTAATGATAACTGCTACTGAGGCATAGAATGTAAGTGGGAAGAAGGATTAGAGTTTAATAATAATTAATAATAGCTAATACATTCTAAATATTATGTGTTAGGCACTGTTCTAGGTGTTTCACAAGTATTAACTTGTATTAACAACACTTGAGGTTAGTACCCTTTTTTGTGGCGGGTCTCTCATGCCATGCTAAGGAATATTATCATACCCAGGACAATGAGGAGTCACTGAAAACTTTAGCAGAGGTATGACTGACATTCATCTACTTATTTATTCACTCAACAGATATATATATTATCAACTATGTAGTAGGTGCTGTTTAGACGTTAGAGATATAGCAGTGAACAAGGTAGAAAAAGTCCTCACTGAACTTTTATTTCTGCAGATATATATTTATGATAAATTTTAGGAGAAAAGGAAACCATGGTAAAGAGTAAATAGGGCTAGTATTTTAGATAGAATTGTCAGGAAAGGGTCCTTTGGGGAGATTGATTGTGAGCAGAGGCCTGAATAGGTAGGTATTTGATGCTCTGAGGGAAGAATGCTCCAGAGTGGAGGAAACAGAAAGTAGCAGAGCTCCAAAGCCCCAAAATGCATAGGGTGCCCAGGGAACGTCAAGGAGGCCAGGTGTCTGGGATTTATATAAAAAGAAGGAGAGAGACAGGAGATAGGACAAACTTTCACTGGATAGTAACACACACCGTCATTTAAATCTATGAAAAGAAGCTACAGAAAGGAATTGTGTAAAAATAACCAGAAAAATAAGCAAAAGAAAAAAAAACATGAAGGGAGGGTATCGTGGAAAGTGAATGAAGAAAATGTTTTTTAAAAATATTAATTTTTTGTCAAATATTACTAAGGAGTAAATAAGATGAAGACTGAAAAATTATTCGCTGTATTTGGCAATGAGGAAATCATTAGTGAATTTTATAAGATTGCTTTTTGTTGAGTGGTGATGACTCAAAAAATGACTGTCACGGATTCTAGAGACAGTTCTAGAGAACAGGAAGACAGGAAGTAGATATAGGGAATATACACTATTCTTTTGAAGAGATTTTCTATAAAATGAATGGAGAAACAGAACAATCATACAAGAAGGCATATAGGGTGAAGGAGTTGTTTTGTTTTGTTTTTAAAGAATGGGCTCTACTTAAATGTCCATCAACTGATGAATGGATAAAGAAATTGTGGTTTATATACACAAAGGAATACTATGTGGCAACGAGAAAGAAGGAAATATGGCCTTTTGTAGCAACACGGATGGAACTGGAGAATGTTATGCTAAGTGAAATAAGTCATACAGAGAAAAACAGATACCATATGTTTTCACTCTTATGTGAAACTTATGAGAAACTTAACAGAAGACCATGGGGAAGGGGAAGGAAAAAAAAATAAGGTTAGAGAGGGAAGGAGCCCAAACTGAGAACAAACTGAGGGTTGATGGGTGGGAGGGAGGGGAGGGTGGGTGATGGGCATTGAAGAGGGCATGAGGGGATGAGCACTGGGTGTTGTATGGAAACCAATCTGACAATAAATTTCATATTAAAAAAATAAAGAATGGGCTCTATTAAAGCATGTTTTAATGCTCTTGAGCATGATCTAGTTGTAGGAAGCCACAGTGGATAACTGAAGGAGTGACGTCCTTAATTGGATAAAAAGAGAGGAGATCCAGTACAACAGAAGAGATAATGGTTTTAGCAAAGCAAAGACATTTCATACAGAAGGGAAGTAGAGTACAGACATTGAGATGCACTTAGATTGGTAGAGTTTGTGGTGAAAGAATATGGACATTCGCTTAGGACTATTCTTTTTTTTTCTAAGAAATACGAAGCTTGGTCATTAGCTTTAAAAAAGGAGAAGAGAAATGTCGGAGGCTTGAAAGAAGAAGAGAAGGTATAAAATAGAGGTGTGAGAGAGACAGAAAGAGAGAGAGAGCAAGAGAGACAGAAAGAGAGAGAGAGGGAAAGAGAGACAGAGAGGGAAGGAGAGAAGATAATGAGCATGCAAATAAAGGAGAATGGATCAGAGAAACTTTAGTACTGAAAAGGTGGTAGGGCCAATGGCTGGAGGTCCCAGTGGGTTTGAAGAATCACCAGTATCGAAGCAAAAGAAGAAGTAAGTGGAATGCTTCAAATCAGGACCCAGAAGTAATATAGTCAGTGGTAATGATATAGTCTTGGTTGTGAGCACAGGAATGGGTAGCTAGAGTAAGACACAAGTATAAGAAGTACCACCAAGGATTCGAGGAAAGGGCATTGGATAGGTCATCCGTGTTGTTATGAACGGAGTATTTGCATCCCCTTAAAATCATCTGATGAAACCCTAATCCCAATGTGATAATATTTAGAGGTGATGCCTTTAGGAGGTACTTAGATCATGAGGGTAGAGCCTTCATGACTGGGACTTGTGCCCTTATAAGAAGACACCAGAGAACTAGTTAGTTCTCTTTCCCCCAGGTGAGGACACAGCAAGAAGGCAACCATCTGCAACCCAAAGAAGGGTCCTCACCAGAACCTATCTGTGCTGTCATCCTGATCTCTGACTTCTACTCTCTAGAACTGTGAGAAATAAATTTCTCTTATTTAAGCCACCCAGTTTATGGCATTGTGTTATAGCAGTCCAAAATGGTTGGAACAAAGGTGAAATAACAAAGAATGAGCAGTATGAAGGTACCTATAAAATGAGAAAAATATGTGATCACCGGAGTCCCCAGACCACCCTTTAAAAAAAGAAGGAAGATTTGTTCCAGTCACCTGAATTAGTCATACATACACCACACACCCACACACACACAGATTGTTTGACCTTCACTATGATCCAGTGCAATTGTCTGTTCAATTTCTGCATAGCTATGACTGATGCGCTCCTGGAGAGGCTCTGTGCTGGCCTCCATGAGATGAACAATATCCATTCGGTTGATCTTGGTGAGACATTCAATGAGACTTGTATCTGGGATATTAGAGAAAAAAAACAGAAAAACATTTATAATATCTCAGGGGTACTCTTTTGAAAATCTCTTTCATTTAGTTGCCTGACTAAAATTTTTATATCTGTACAGGAAACAAAGCCCAACTAAAGGTCTTTGTAAAAAAAAAAAAAGCAAATAGAAAGGAGGTATGCATAAAATAGTGGGGGAAAGCATAGGCAAAAGCCCTAAAAGTAGAGTTGCCAGATAATATATAGGATATCCTGTCAAATTTGAATTTCAGATTAAAAAAAATTTAATATAAGTATATCCCAAATACTGCAGGGGGTATACTTATACTAAAAAAATTATCTGTGGACTCTTTGAAATTTAACTGGAAGCCCTTTATTTTTATTTGCAAAATCTGGCAATCCTACCTAGGAGAATGGTAAGAGAAGGAAAGATAAATGTAGACTGGATGTTTATAAGGGAGGTCTGTAGGTAGATCTTCAGAGAGGCGTTAGAGGAATTAGCAAATTTAGCTGAAGAATGAGAGGAAGTAATGGTCTTTATCACTTCTCATTTTATTTGATGTGGTCAGAATATTATACATAAATCATTATAAAGAATATCTACCTGACATCTTTCTGTCATGTAAGTTATTTAGGAGTAAAGGTAATATACTACCAATAAAACAATGACAAATAAAGTAACTGCGTCCAGTCTCAATATTTAGAAAATTTTAGGACTTTCAAAATGTTCCTGTTAGCAGCCAGTGTTTCCGCTGACATTGTTCATGGGAATATAAGAATTTTTATGCAACATGTGTATTTTAGAAATATCATAGCTTGTTCTCATTTGCTTACAGTAGCACTTCAGATTGATGGCATTTGTTATTATTTTACTGAATTTGCAAGAGAGGGTTTGTTGAATAAGACATATACCCCAACCTTTAGCCCTAATGCTTTTTACATACAGTTTCCCACCTACCGGTAGCATGTTTCCCATCCCTTTCCAGCCAGTACTTCAATAGCGCATGACTCTGGTCTTGGAGGGAGTTAGGATTCTCAATTCGAATTTGATGAATTTGCTCCTCAGTGAAATCCAGTTCTCTTGCTAATTCTAGACAAGAAAATATTACTCTAAATACAGTAACTTCAACATTCGAGTCTCTAACACCTTGCCTTGTGATTTTGTAAGTGATGTATTCTTTGTATTGCTGTAATAGGGTTCATTTTCTCCCCTATGTATTAGAAGTGACTCTCAATAGGTCTTTGTTCTTCTAGCACTAATTGTGGATTTTATTAAAACTGGATATATGGGGCGCCTGGGTGGCGCAGTCGGTTAAGCGTCCGACTTCAGCCAGGTCATGATCTCGTGGTCCGGGAGTTCGAGCCCCGCGTCAGGCTCTGGGCTGATGGCTCAGAGCCTGGAGCCTGTTTCCGATTCTGTGTCTCCCTCTCTCTCTGCCCCTCCCCCATTCATGCTCGGTCTCTCTCTGTCCCAAAAATAAAAATTAAAAAAAAAAAACGTTGAAAAAAAATTAAAAAAAAAATAAAACTGGATATAGAATCGATAACTTTCATTGTGGAATCACTAAGTTTGAGACAACTGTTGATACAAATATGTATAATTCAGGCTCAATTAATTCCAAAATGCAGAAGAGACCATTCATACAGGCCTATACTCTTAACCAAGATAATGAAAAATAAATTACTAAAAATAGGAGTTATAGACTGTTTCTCACTTTTAATCATCATTAGGCAATGTTTTAAGTACTATAAATCCTATTTCTGGATACTTGGGTAAATACTGGCTCTGGTTATATTATGGTGGTTGGCTAAACTCCTTTGATTGGATGTCACATGAATAAAAGGTTTGGGAAGCATTAACTGACCTAGGGGAAAAGCCACAAATTTTTCCTTTAAAGTCTACCACTAACACTGTATTTGGACACTTACACATTGTGGTATGAGTGAGTGAGTGTAAATGAGTGTCTTCTTTGGAGGGCAGCTTGCCGATATCTTTCAAAATTAAAAATATACATACCCTTTATCCAGATATTCAATTCTACTTCTAGTAATGTGCCCTGTAGAGATACTCATGAAAATACACCAATGCACTAGGATATTTGTCATTAACAGGAAACAACCTAAATATCCAGCAATAAAGGCCACTGGTAAAAGTATGATACTTCCATACAGTAAAAATTAAATAGCCATTTCAAAGAATGAATAGATATGTCTACCCTGATGGAATATTTACAAGGAATATTACTGGGGAAAATTGTGCTTACTTTTAAATAACAGACATAGATGTGGGTATTGTATATTTTTTGGAATACATGAGAAAGTGTAAGCAGTTACTTTTGAGGCATGGTGTTAGAAGACCAGATGTAGGTGTGAAAAACTTACTTACTTTTCATTTTATACCATTCTGTATAGTTGTGGGGCTTGAATTTTCAACAAGTATGCAGATACTACACTTTATACACAAACACACTTATTTAAAAAACAAACTAAGTAATTCTGAATGTTACCTATTTGTCAATCATGGATATTTTGATGTCCTTCCTTTCCCTAAATCGCTCAATTAAATAAATATGATTATTATTAACAATTGCTTTAAAATGTTTAAAAGTGAGGACATGACTATTCTTTCTGTTTTGTTATCAATTACCTTTGTTAAAGGTTTTACGGAATTCTATGCATCATACTGATGTCATAATTCACCTTCCTTTAAAAAATTATTTAACATACATTATAGCTTTTATGTTTAAATATCCTAATCTCTCAGAAAATTAGTTAATATCTTACTCATATGCATTTCAACAGGCATCCAAAGCAAATTTTAGTACTGTTCACAATGGAGATATCTAATATAAGGTATCTAAAATAGGGAGCCCTGGGTTACATCTCCAACCAAATTTTATGACAATTACATCTCACAATGATTTTGAAACACAGTCATCTCCCCAAAGTTTAGGTATCCATAGCTAACAAAGGAGGATGGTGACATGTAGCATATTATCAAATCTCCTAATTTAAAGTTCTATTTTTCAATGAATTATTGGGACTTCATCATTTCTGCACAGCAAAGGAAACAATCAACAAAACTAAGAGGCAAGCTACAGAATGGGAGAAGATATTTGCAAATGAAATATCTGATAAAGCATTAGTATCCAAAATCTATAAAGAACTTATCAAACTCAACACCCAAAAAACAAATAATCCAGTTAAGAAATGGGCAGAGGACATGACTAGACATTTTTCCAAAGAAGACACACAGACGGCTAACAGACACATGAAAAGATGCTCAACGTCACTTATTATCAAAGAAATACAAATTTAAACTTCCCATCTGTCAGAATGGCTAAAATTAATAACACAGGAAATAACAGATGTTGAGGAGAATGTGGAGAAAGGAGAACCCTCTTACACTGTTGGTGAGAATGCAAACTGGTGCAGCCACTCTGGAAAACGATATGGAAGTTCCTCAAAAAGTTACAAATAGAAGTACCCTATGACCCAGCAATTGCACTATTAGGTATTTATCCAAAGGATACAAAAATGCTGATTCAAAGGAGCACGTGCACCCTGATGTTTACAACAGCATTAGCAACAATAGGCAAATTATGGAACGAGTCGACATGTCCATCGACTGATGAATGGATAAAGTTGTGGTGTGTGTATACCATTTGCAAGGGCATGGATGGAGCTAGAGTGTACTATACTAAGCAAAACAAGTCTGTCAGAGAAAGACGAATACCATACGATTTCACTCATATGTAGAATTTAAGGAACAAAACAGATGAGCGTAGGAGAAGGGGAAGAAAAAAAGAGAGGGAAGCAAACCATAAGAGACTCTTAACTCTAGAGAACTGAAGGTTGCTGGAGGGGAGGTGGCTGAGGGGATGGGCTAAATGGACGATGAGCATTAAGGAGGGCACTTGTGATGAACACTGGGTGTTGTATGTAAACGATTAATCACTAAGTTCTACTCTTGAAACCAATATTACACTATATGTTAACTAGAATTTAAATAAAAACTTGAAATAAACAAAAAAGAAAGTATTATTTTTCTAAATATCCAGAGATAATAAAAGGCCTGCCCTGGTTCACACAGTGAGTTAATGCAGAGCCTGGATTTTCTAGTTCATAGTTTATTGTTCTTTTCACTATTCCACATGGTCTTCCTCAAGGAAAGAAACAAAACACACAACTTGTTCATTGTTAACAACACATGGCTGATGCCACTGTTATTTAAGTGAAGCAAATTTTGGTGAAAAAGTGTGTCACACTCATTTTACCTGTCCAGCTGAAGCCAAGGTGATCAGCAATATAAGCCAGCCTTTCCTCGATCCGTTCCTGCTCATCCTGTTGATCTATAGAAGGTCAAAAACAGAATGGCCAAAGGTTGTCTATGACAGGAGAGCAACCATAGTACTGATCATCCAAAAAAGGAAGTCACTTGTCCAAATATTTGATAACAGCACAAATTAGCTATCATATTTTAAATCATTTTAAGTTATGTGTTTGCCTGATTTCTGGAATGGAATGGGGAATAAATGTAATTATAAATCATGAAAACCAACTGCTTCCATATCTCTTTAATCAAGACTAGCCACTGGACATATTATAGAAGTCAATGATTTCTAGTAATTAATTTTAGGACTTTCTTTTCAAATTATCTAAGAAGATACTGCCCACCGGAAGACAATCATCTTGTTCATCAAACAACAGAAAAATCATAAATGGGATGCAGAAGTGGAGTAACTAGTTAGGACCTCCACTATTGCCTGTGGTAGCATAGATCGCTTCCAGGTCATGTCTGAAAGAAATCACATCCAAGATTCATAAGAGACACAGATCATGGGTTAATCAGGCCATCCTGTGTTTTTTCAGTGTGGCCAGAAACAACATCTTCCTTGGTCCTGGTGACCTTGGAAGGGAAGATAAAAGCACATGTATGCGTGTCTGTTGTTTCAACAGGTACCTGTGTCTTTTGTGTGAAATTTTTGTCTGCTTACTACTAAGTAAGCTATCTATATAGTACTTCCACAAATTGTAATTTTCCCATTCATTTTTTAACCTCAATTAATTAACGGGCAGCGTTTTAGGCATCATGGCATTTTCTCATAACACAAACATAAGAATAATAGTCTTTATTGTAGAGATACTGGAAGACCAGAGGCTACTTCTCAAAGCCATCTATGGTTTCCTTTTTTATAATTCAAAGGGCCATCATCCTCTCTCACAGTCACTTAAATCATGCAAAGTTTGAGTTTTTGTTGTCTGCTTTACCTGATAAGAGTAGATTCTTCATTCACCTACTACTAAAACAAAAAGTACATTTTTACCTTATATTTGTTTGCTTAAAGTGTTTACCAATGGTATCTGAAATCCAACTTTTTGAATCAAAAACAGATCCACAACAACTGGAATTTCGGGGTAATGTGAAATCTTCTTGGGCAAATGGCTTCCTAATGATTATAGAATTATTAAGTACAGATTATTTTAAAGTATTTAAGGGTAAGAAGAAAAAGCAACGAATCCTTACCATATGAAACAAACCCCAATATATTCATCTGCAAAAGCCAAAGTGCTTAATTTGAGGCTAAGCCTGGGACTTCAGAGCAACAAAACTCAAAGCTTGCATGGCCTTACGTGCAGCGGCTCGAGAAAGGCAAGGTCACCATTGCCTGTTTATCATGTTTATGTTTTCCATAAGCATTCTCATTACTCAATCTTGAGATTGTTTTCATAGACAAAAGTACACAGAGAAAGCACAAAACACAAAGGGCTTACACAAACGCAGTAACCACTACAGAAAGCTTAAAGAAAATGAGACACAAATCACCAAATAAAAGATATACAAAAAACTATATAAAATTTATGACATGCGTAGCACAGGGAATCCCAGTGGCTGGCAAATACCTTCAGCATGGTCATGGCCATTTTCATCAGGGATGCGTTCAATCAGAGTCTCAATGGACTCATCCCAAATGGGCCTTGTGTCAAAGATGTCCTCAGGAATTGAATGCTCGTTCTCAACAGGTGGCAGATTTTCAATTACTGAAACTTCCAGGGCACTACTACTTTCATCATCTGAAACTAATTCTTGTTCCCTTTCTGACTGGGTAAGTCTATCTACTAACTTTGAAGCCTCATCACTAATCTCCTCAAAGAATTCTATGGAGTTCCTGTAAAGGTCAAAGAAATGCTCCTTACTTTCTTTTGTGGGGCTCACGGCCCCCTTGCAGGAAGATGTGTTGCTTTTGCTCTTAACTGGCAATCGGGATGTAAATATCTTTGGTCTTGCGGCTCCCTCTTCTGATTCTAACTCAAGCTCCTCTGCCCTCTCTCTGCTTTCTGTTTCTGCCTCAGTGTAACTTTTAGTTTTTACTGGACATTTGGTCTTTGAGTCCAAAGGACTGGCATCAGATTCAGATTTGCTTCTACTATCTGGTGCTCTGCTTGTCATGTCCTGACCCTGAGGAGCCACTGTTTTCTGGAGAGATGAATCTAGATGCGAAAGCTGCTGCTCTACTCTTTGGACAGGTGCTTTCACGGGGATTTTAGACTTTGGTTTCGTTTCATCCTCTTTACTTTCCTCATCCAGGCTGGGTAAAAAATCTTCAGAAAGGGAATTCTCATACTCCACAGATGGAGGCTCTGTGGCTGACGTGGGTATAGTCCTTACAGGAATTTTGGATTTGCTTTCAGTAGAAGGCACATTCTCCATGGGTGCAGTAGGGATTTCAATTACTGATTTCTGTTCCTCTGGGGAAGAATCAGGAGAATCATCATCCCGATCTGAATATACAGACCTAGTAACTGTGGAAAAATCTAACTGAACTTGTATGACTGGTTCAGGGGAGTCAGGGCAAGATGTATGTTTCACACTGGACTTAGGAGGCATATCCCCCATATGCATGGTGGGGAGGTCCTCAGCTCCTACAGAAGGAGCCTCTTCTGTTGATATTTCAGTGGAGGCTGAATTCCCCATGTGGGAGTTAAGTTGAGCATCTGAAGCAGGTATTTCCTCTACTTCCTCACTCAGGTCATCTGGAAGTAAGTCTGCTTCATCACTCACTGTTTCTTTTGATTCCGAGAGAGCTAGTGACTCAGCTGATGTCTCCCGTTGTGGGGGCTCAGCCGCAGGACTCCCTTCTTTCATGTCTTCAGAGAGAGTCTCTTCCCTGGATTCTTGCCCAATTTGGAAAAAGTGAAAACTTTCATCTGCATAGGACCTTTTGGTCATATCAATGGCACCACTTCGGGTCATCTCAAACAATTTTCCTTCCTGAAAGAGAAATGGATTTTGCTCACTGGTTGGAGTCCCCTCTTCAGTTGGGGTCCTTGCAGGAGTGGTGTCAGGGGTGGTGCCCTGTGACTGTCTGTCTACCATCAAACCAAATATCTTCTGCTCTTCCTCTTTCACTCGAGCTTCAAAGGCTTCATCATCCTCACGGATTTCACTCCAGGAATCAGAATCCACATCGGTTTTTGTGATGATGACTTTGCTAATTTGTTCACCAACGACTGCTGCTGTATTTGGTATAGAAGGCTCTAAAGATGAGGGGCCTTTCTCTGATTGAGGTTCCCACAAGGTGTTTTCTTGTTGGGATTCTTTTTCCATATTTTGGTTCTCAAAATTAGATTCTTCACTTGAAATAGTTCCACTGGAGGAGCTTGTTACCACTACATCTTCGACAGAGGATTTGATGGGAACAGAATACACTTCAGAAGAGTGAAAACTTGTGTGTCCTGCATCTGTTTGGGTTTTGCTTTCTTCACTGGAGAAAAAAGATTGGGAAGGAACATTTTCATAAGGGCTTATTATTTGAGGATCGTAGATTTCATCAGTCTCAGCTGGGTCAGACACAGGAACATCCATGGACAATTTATCTGTTTGAGTAGTAATCGACGAGTCTTGAGTGGAATAGTCCTTTGGTGAGTTCTCAAATTCTTGGTCAGTTTTGGTGTCTTCCATTTTTGAAGAAGATGGAGAGGCGATGTCTTCATCTAATTCTTTTCCTTCAGATGCTGGACAATGAGGAAAAGAGGACAAAGATGAAGAGCTTTCACTGGGGCAATCTACTTGTAGAGATTCCACTCTAGAAACATTAAGCTCTTCTTCTTCTGTGTTTTTGTCATCAGTGTCTTGGAGAGGTAATGATTCTTTATGGATAACTAGCTGCTCATTGATTTCTCCCCCAGTGGGGCTGCGGAGACCTGAAGATACAGGAGTTACTGAGCCGCTAGGACTCCCAGCCTCACACCCATGGCCATCACAGACTTCTGGTTGATCAGCACATCTGTTCAGATCATCATAAGATGTATCTGGGCCACTGGAAGAAATGGTATGACTGTCCTCAGGTATGTGGGGTTCATGATCTTTTTCTTCCTCTGATTTACCTGATTCTTCCTGAGTATCTTCATTCATCTTGAAAGTGTATTGTTTGGAAACAATAGGCTGAAACTGTACTTCTTCAGGACTAGAATTGGAGTCTATGCTGGATGGAAGTGGGGAAGGAGGCTGCACTCGAATAACTGGCTCTGGTATGAGGCCTGAGTCAGCACCTTGTTTCAGCTGTGCCAACTCAGGTTCACTTTCTGAGGAGGAAGAAGCCTTTCTGCTCTCTGATGTTACTACCACAGGGACATTGCTTTCATCCTCTACACTCTCCATATGTTTTGGTTCATCCACACCTGCTAAACAGTCAGCATCTGGGTCAGAGGATGAAGAAGATTCTTCTTGCTTGGGTTCTTTTCTGTAGTCCCTTTTCTGCTTTGCTTCTTGTTCAAGTTCATCAAACGTTTTGATTTTGGTTACCATTTTAAACATTTCCTCTTCAGGTGTGAATCTCTTTTTCTCCCCATTTTCCAAGTCATCCTCCTCCGCACATTCATGAATTACAGCTGGTTTGGGTGTGCTTGTATCTGTGGCTTTGGGTGTAACCTCATAGCTAATTTCTTCAGAGCTGGGGGTGTCAGGAGAAAGAGGGCTCTTCCCTGAGCTCTCTACCAGTGATGTCTGCTCAAGACTGTCGTCTTCAGCACTGCCGTCCGGGTCTCGGAGCAGCCGGGACCGCATCGAGGCCACTTCCGTGAAGATTTCTGTTTTGGCTACGGCTGCAGGAAGAGGAAAGTGACTTGGGAGAACTCCAGCCTTCATCTTTGGTTCCACAGGACTGCTTTCAAGAGAGTCACGGCAAGGGGATTCTTTCAGAGGACTTGGCTCCAGAGAATCTGGAGTTTTGTGTGAGGAGTTATCCTCTAGCACAGGGCTGGCTTCCAGGGAGTCTCTGTGGCTCACTGCAAATGATTCATCAGCACAAGGGCTGAGGACCTCACTATCTCGGCTAGGGAGTGCAAGTTCTAACCCTTGGGGACTTCTAGCTACTCCCTGGGGCTTTGATTCAGCCCCTGTGCCTGTCTTTACAGAAGCATCAGGCAGTGGAGAGGACTTGGTCTCATCTGAGGGCTCGGTGGTTGTGGATTTCTGAGCTTCAGTATCAGTTTGTGTCTTGTGGTCTGAACCACCATATTTAAGTTGACCCTCATCAGAGGATGCTTCCTCAGGCAATTCTTTGGGTGTTTCTTTTGCTAACACACTACAGCTGCCAAGGGAATCATCTTCTTGTTTGGGGCGTGTGTCTTTGGAAGGCTCTAGGGTGGTCTCCTTCAGCAAACACTCAGCTGAGGGCTCTGTGCCTTCAGTGACTAGAGCACCTTGCTCTTCAGAACCATCAGTAATGTCTTTTATTGAGGGATGTTCTTTTTCAGAACGAATTTCTGTTGGTGCTTCTAACTTGGTAGGTTCGCTTATTTCCCCAATTTGCTCCTCATTTTTCTTTGGTGAGAAAGAAAGGCTTTCTGGGCTTGTCTCAGGGGTCTCTGCTAGGCCCTCATGCTTGTAGCTTTCTTCTGAACTAATCTGAGGGGTCCCTTCCATCAGGCTGCCACACGGAGAACCTGCCACCCCTTCAGGCTTTAGGCTCTCAGAACTGCCATCCAAAGCACCACTTTGTAAAGACAGAGCTGGAAGAAATTCATCTTTCATGTAATCTAGTGGAAATGTTGTGTTGAAAGGACTAGTGAGCACTTGGTCTAGGTGAAGCTGTACCTCTTCAGTCTCCTCACTCATTCGGAACTGTTGGTATTTGTCATTGTCTTCCAGTTCTTGCTTAATGACATCAGAAAAGTCAGTGGAGGTCTTCCTGTCTGGGCTGATCTGGAGATCCAGGTCTCCCTGTTCATCTGCCAGCTTTTCTTTGGGGACTTCGCTCTCTTTATGGCTTTCTTCTTCTGGTGCTGACTGAACAGGTTCAGGTGTTTTGTGGCCAAGAACTTTCTCCTTCTCTACAGCTACCTCTTCTCTCTTAAGCCCTATGGAGGAAGCACGGACCGCTCTTTTGGATTCGGTAACTCCCGTTACCACAAATCTCTGACCTCGTTTGGTTGTGTGACTCTCTGTTTTCTGTGTTTCTCTCTGGGTTGGCATCTGCCCCTTTTCTTTTTCTACCCGAACTTTGCCTTTTTCTTGTGGCTGCTTTTGTTTTGTGGATTTGTGCTCAAAGAGTCCAGTCTTATGTTTAGATGGGTCCTGACCTGACTGGAAAGCCTTCATCAACTCCCGAACAGACATGGTCTCCTCGATTCTTTCTGTTTTTGAGGTGGGGGATACAGGTGGTTGCTTTTCTGTTTTCCCAGAAGGTGACACAGGCAAGTGTTTCTCAGTTTTCCCAGAGGTTGATACAGGTGGATGCTTTTCCATTCTTCCAGCTGGTGATACAGGCAAGCGTTTTTCTGTTCTCCCGGGTGATACTGGGGCATGTTTCTCTGTTCTCCCAGAAGGCGATACAGGTGGGCGTTTGTCCATTTTACCTGAAGGTGAAACAGGTGGGTGTCTCTCTGTTTTTGTAGATGACACAGGGGAGTGTCTTTCAGTTTTTGTCGAGGGTGACACAGGTGAGTGTTTCTCAGTTTTACTTGATGACACAGGTGAGTGCCTTTCAGTTTTTGCAGAGGGAGACACAGGGGAGTGTTTCTCAGTTTTACTTGATGGTGATATTGGAGGATGCCTTTCAGTTTTTGTAGAGGCGGAAAGAGAAGAGTGTCTTTCTGTTTTAGAAGAGGGTGATGCTGGTCCATGCCTCTCTGACTTCGGAGAGGGTGATACAGCTGGATGTGTCCTGTGGGTTATCTTTTTTGGCACATCCTCTTTGCCTTTGACGCGGACAGGCAACTTGCTTCGACCTTTTTGTTCATCTTCCACTCGTTTCTGAAGGGCCTTTACTTTGTCCTTTATGGAACCAATGGGAGTCTCTTCTATCAAAGGTGAAGTGGCCTTTACGGTGGGAAGAGGCTCAGGGGCTAAACCGGTGTCTTCATCTAATGACTCTTCAGAACTACATTTTTTAAGTTCACTTTTTTCTGTACTACCTTGTACGCTTTCCTCTTTTTGTTTCTGTTTTTCTTTTAATTTCCTTCTCACTGGCTTCTTTATGCCCAGGTTTGGTTTGTGTTGTTTCTGTGCACTCTGTGTCTCACCTGGGGGTGCATCTTTCCCTTCATTTTCAGAGCTCCTGCCCACAGCCAGGGCCTCACATTTCTCCCCTGCTATCTCTTGAGCTGTCTGCTGTTTCTTTTCATGAGGAGACACATATGACTTTAGATCCTCAGTAAGGTAGTTCACTAGCCCAGTTGAGTCTTTCTCTACTTTTACGTCACCCTCTTTATCTATCCTAACTTCTACACATGGGTATTCGGTGATTTCTAAGGGTGCTTTTAGCCTAGCCTCCTCTATTTCCTCATCACTGACAATTACCCATTCCTCTTCCACTAATTCTTTCTCCGACTGAGACCTCGGCGCACTGCCTTCATCTCTCGTGCAGGTTCCACTTCTCAGGATTTCATTCACTTTCTCTAAGTCCTCTTTAACTCTTTCAACAATTTCAAAAGGCTCTCCTGGCTCTTCCTCAGCAGCCTTCACCAGCTCCTTCACTTTGATAGAACCTGCCCTATCAGATACATCTGTGGTCAAGATGGCGGTCATTTTGATCAAATCTTGTTTCATCTCAGAAACTTCAGAGAGCAAGTCCGGACTGGCTAGGACAGGAACTTCATTAACCAGATGACTTTTCAGGACAGATGTTTCTGTAGATTCTGTCTCATCATCTTTGATGTGAATGAAAAACATTGAAAGTAAAATGGAAATCAAAAAATATATTGGCAAATGTAATCAGGACTGAAACAACACAGTGTCTTTTCCTGTTGTGGCGGGAGGGACAACAAAATGGGCTGGGAATGGTGGATCCACAAGGTCTCAGGATACAAAAGCAAAGCAAGGCTAACGGAAAAAAAAAACTGAAAAGGAAAAATGAGCAGGAAATAACTTGCTTAATTTTCTCACTTGTAGCACATTCACACATACAACAAAGCTGTAACAAATAGCCAAGACAGACATACACACACACACACACACACACACACACACACACCATCACAGATCACAACAAAGAACGAACGCAGTGAAATTACACAGAGGTATCTCAAGATTGTTCAGATGTTACAGATCAATGTTGAAAAAAATATAAACATGGGAAAAAAAGGAAAAAAGCATTAGAAATTGCAGAAAGTTGATTTCCTCTAGGAGAAAGCCAGTAGTAGCAAACTCAGAATGCCTTCTAATGATGTATATGTGTTTTTTAATCATATAAAAAATAAGGAAATCAGTATGTTTTGTTCTGCCAATATACAATGACTATATTGAAGATATCTGAATCAGCTGCAAACCGGCATTTCATCTAAGGGAAATTCACACCTAACAATGAAACAAATGGTCTGGTGCTAAGAGGCATGGTCCTTTCCTTGGAGCAACCTCCTGGTTTAGACACATAACAGACAGACCAAGGAGGGAAAAAAGGAAAGGAAAGGAAAACAAGAAAACAACCAAACAACAACTGTGATTAAACATATATGTGAGTCCAAAGTTAAAATGTGATGCATGGCAATCCAAATCAGAGACAGTCACACAGGACACACGCACAGTTTATGTAAGCCAAGTTATTTCCATGCAAAGCAAAGGTGGAGGAAAACTGATGGCCAAGGTGGCCTTGCTGAAATGCACGGGCAGGAGGATGGGTTGGAAATTAGAACAAGTATGTAAAACGTTACTGTGGTGAGGCATATTTAATTCCACACAAGTCTGTACCTAAGGTGCTGAGTGTCTTATATTTGAGGTATAGGTAGTGGGGACCTGCACCCATTCACAGCAAAAAAGGAAAACTCAAACTCGTTTAGGATTTGCTCTTGAAAAGAATTGGGAAAGTGTCTCTTCAATAGAACCCTTCTTTAGAGATTATTTTACACCTAGATGAAGATCATTTAATGATTGTCTTTAAACTAAAAGAAAACCAAACACGAGTCTATATTTAAGCTTTAAAATATATTTATAACACCTAGAACCTGGGTCATCATAGCAACACAGTAACTTTTTTTTCCTTTTTTAAATGACTGAGCGGTGGGGGGAGGGGGGTGTATTAAATTTTAACTTCTACTAGCTAGCATTCAAGGAACAAAAGAAAAGGCCATTTAAATAAACCTAGTAGCCCTGAAGAAGAAAGCAAGATAATAAAACAAAATCTCTTTTTAAGAAAAGGAGTTAATTAATGCAATAATAATGTCACTTTTTTAACAAATAAAAGTGCCTTGAGAGAATCAGTACTTGTTGAGGAGACATACTCTGTGAATATGCATATATAAAGATATATTAAAATAATTTATATTGATGTAAATTTATTCAAGTATAAGCCAATGAAAACATTCAGAATTTCAAATAATCTAGTCCTGAATGTCAATTTAATATAAGAGCAAAGAGACTCAATCGAAAGTATTCCAATAACTTAGTTGTAATTTACATTGTACTAAGTCTTCAAAAAAAAAACAAAACCAAAAAACCCAAAAAAAAAAACCCAGATCATTGCACAGGGTCAGACGACCACATCTGGTGGTCATTAAACATGGTTCTATGTTTCCTCCTTTTGGAATTAGCACCCTGAAATACAGTGAATAAAAATGAATTTTTAAATGAATAAACGTTAAGAATTGGTATTTTTTTTCCCTAACCCATTTGGGGCATAAAAACAAAAAAGAAACCTGAAAAATTCAACTTTTTCCACACAAGAAGCCAGAAACAGGCCAAAACACTAAACTGTTAATGGATTGCTACAAACCCGAAACGAGTTCTAAGACAGCTCTCTTAAGGTCTGTGAAAACCAGTTGTGTCTGTACTAAATTATGTTTGGGATTTGCACCATTATTTAAAGTTAGCCCTATAATGGCACACTGTTGTGATTAATAATTTCATCCAGGAGTTTTTGATCTTTGCATTCTTGGTTCTTTTTTTTTTTTCTTCCCCAGAAAGTTTTCACAAAAGTCCGTTAGACCTCAGCCCTAAAGAAGTCAGTTACACTTCACCACAGTAAGAGGTGCTAGGTGGTGGGGGTGGGGGGAGGGTTAGCTTTAGCTGAGAACTATTAAGACAGTATCACTTTTGCAGGTGTAGCCTACAAAAATAATGAGCCCTCTGCCCACGTCAGTGTTGCTTGATATAAAAAGTGATACTGTCATGTCAGTGCTTAAAAAAAAGAAAAAATGAGATGACAATGTTATGCTAACAAATGGACAAAAACGGTAGGGTGGGTTTCTAAACAAGCATAACAGCAGTAGCAGGGTTAACAGGGGTATCAAAAGAAAGTGAATGCTTAGATGAATAATAATTGCATTTTACTGCTAATTAGCTCATTAAGATATTTTTGTAATTTAACTGGCCAAGCTGCTTTTCTAAATATACATTAATGATTAATAAGGACAATATAAAAATATAATAATTATAGTGGTTAGTAATGGCAACTAGCTTGCATCTTAATTCATGCTTCTCTTTATTGTAGCCAGCTTTCAAACAAATTCAATTTTATGTAAAATCTTACTTTTTTCTGATGTCATATCGATCTGAAAGAAAAGATACACAAATTGAATGGTTACAAATTGCGTCTTGTTTCACAGCCCCTGATGTGCAAGTAAGCTCCTATTGATAATCACAGCCATGGGGAGACACCATAAACCAGAGGAAGGTCAGAGTAATTTGCTACAGTTCTTCCTGAGAGTCTCCTGGATTCTTATCATAACTTTGAAAAAACAAATCTCCTTTCTAGGCGCTATAGGTGGAAAGTACTTTTTAACATGTCGTTCCTAGGAAGATGTGATCCAGGGTGTGTTTGATGTTAGAAATACATATTTATTAGGTGAAAGGCCAGGAAAAGTGCAAAATAGGGGTTAGACAGTAAGTGTCAATTTAGTTGTGAAAAAGAAGGAAAGAACAAAGAGCATGCCAGGTAATACATTCTACGGAAGTAGTTTCAGCGTCATTAATTACAAGCCAAAATTCCAAACCCTGAAAAGGATCCAGGAAACTGGATCTACTGCCCTGAACAGCTCCTGAGAATACTCAATAGAGAAATCATAAACCTAACACAAAAAACTCACTTAAACACAGCAAAAATGGTTTGAGGGGCGCCTGGGTGGCTCAGTCGGTTAAATGTCCGACTTCGGCTCAGGTCATGATCTCACAGTTTGTGGGGTCAAGCCCCACGTCAGGCTCTGAGCCATCAGCCCGGAGTTGAGCTGAGCCTGGAACCTGCCTCAGATGCTGTCTCTCCCTCTCTCTCTGCCCCTCCCCCACTTGGGCGCGCGCATGTGCACGCTCGCGCTCTCTCTCTCTCTCTCTCTCCCAAATAAACGTTAAAAAACATGGTTTTAAAACTGCATTGCTCTTCTAAGAAGGTGTGTAGGTACCATTTTGAACAGCTCTGGTGATAGAAGCACCAAGTGCAGGAGGGAAACAGAATATATGAGCCAAAGGGTGACTCTCCAGTTGAGGGAAAGGATGACATCAGTCTTGTTGCAGTGTACTATGTATATGGTTACACACGGTGGGACCATGAGTCTATAATCACCCCTCTTGTCCTGCTCCACTGCCAGAGTAGGAGGAAAAGTGAATTCAGGGGGGATCCTCTGCACTGACAAGGCCTTACATGTTGGGCTGGTGAGTACAAGAGTATTTATTATATTTTTCTTTATGCTTTTGTATTCCAAATCCATCAGACTAACATTAAAAATATAAAACTAGTATTATTGAAAACATTTATGTGCAATTATTAACAACTGCATTTGTCTATCTTAGAAACAGGAACCAGCATGTAAATAGGAAAGGAGAAGGTATTTCCCAATGATTTCTTTCGTTTCTATGTAATGTTTGGGCACCTTCAAATCTTTATAAGGAAAACAAACACACATGTGCCTGAAGAGGTCTAATTCAAATGGTTCTTTATTCAAGGTAACCTCTCTAAGACTCGCTTTCTTCACCTATGATATAGCATCTATGATATGACAGCATAGCCCTCACAGGGCAATTGTGAGACATTAGTGCTTATGAGGTACGTGGAGCACTTAATAAAGAATCTATTTTATGAGAAATGCTCATTATTAGTAGAGATCTGCATTATAATATTATAGGCTAATGGTTGAGCTATACACTCAAAACTTATAGTTTCTGGTCTCAGTGGTTCTCAAAATTTGTGGTCCTAAGGCTCCTTTACACTCCTAAAAAGGGACTGAACTTTGTTTATGTTTGATATACACAAGTAAATATCTGTTTCATACATTAAAACTGAGAAAACTTTGTGGTCTCAAACTTTGTGGTCCTAAGGCTCCTTTACACTCCTAAAAAGGGACTGAACTTTATGTTTGATATACACAAGTAAATATCTGTTTCATACATTAAAACTGAGAAAATGCTAGAACCCAAATATACACAAGCAATATGCCAGAGTCAGAGTGATGATATCATCATATGTAATGCAGTCCCCCGGAAGGCTCCTCCACAGCTTATGGAGATATGGGAAATAAAAGGCAAATAATGTCTCAGTAGCATTAAAAACAAGTTTTGACCCCCAGACATCTCCAGATCAACCTTTGAGAAATGAAATAATAGTCTGACCTTCAGTAGTTGGTAGGGAAACATATATTACTGCACAGAGACAGGGTAACAATTTACAGGGGAACGCTTTACTATTCTTTGAATTGAGTCTACGAGATGAGATGAGAAAACAGAGGCTCAGAGAGGTTAAGAAAAACCCTGACCCTTCAATTACTAACAACTGTATAACCCTTCTTAGAACACAGGTTAACTACATGTTCTTCTTAATGGTTAGAGCAAATACAGCCATCAACAAGCAACAGTGTCATATAATTACCTCTTCCTCCTGTTCTTGATCTGACTCTGATTCCTTGCCGCCCCAAGATGCCATGCAAGATAGAAAAAAGAGCAGAAGGGTAGACAGTATTTAGAAGAAAAGAAAAGATTTAATATGTTGCCAACAAACATCAACAGGCAAGCATACAGACAGCATACTTTTTTTTTTTTCTAAGAGCTTATAGAAGACAGGCACAAAAATTTAAAAAAGGATTGATTTAAATGCCAAAGTCTGTAGATTGAAGAGGCAAAAGAACCAACATTATATGCTAATTTATTAGTCAAAGGAACTAAAATTATAAATATATTCATTTCAGATACTAGGTTACTAGCAGCCTTAAGGCTTGACATTTAATGGATTTGATGCCCATGTCTACAGAAATGATGATGAATATCCCAGTCATTACAGACGCTGGCTGAAAATCTTAAAAGCCACAAAAAAACATACGGTGAATATATTTTGAATATACAGGTAATATTTAGAAGTTCTATTATAATAAGGAACTACTAAATTCTAAAGTATATCTGAAGTGTACAATGTCAGCATTATTTTCCTTTTTGCTTTGAGCTGCTAAATGGAAAGCTGTCCTGGACCATCACAGCATTAATAATATGTACTGACTTAGAAATACAGTGTAACAATACAGGAAATTCTTTCTTTCATCACACATTGAAGCTCACTGAAATCGGAGACAAAGTTCATTCATCTTTATATGTCACGCAGGTGGACTGCACAGCAGTATGTATGTTGTTAAGGTTCTTATATGGCATTCTGTTTCAGTGACTTACAAATCTATAAACCGAAAGTACATTTCGCATCAACTGGAGTGAGATTAGATTATGCCCATTTGGATGGATACACCTATTGCTCTGTTCTAATTACTGGAATAACATGTAAGTTTACATATACAGATAATGTTTCGTTTTTATCACAGAATCAGAATTTGCAATATTAAAACATGATGCTATGAGTTTTTCTCTATGTGACTCATCTCTATTTATAAGAACAACTGGTTAAGAAAAATAGACCATCATGGGTTAAAAAGAAGTGTAGAAAATGCTTTTTTTTGTGGAGTCAAGATTTAGGGTTTTAAATGTATTTCTACTTCTCCTCCAAGTCTCACCTGCCACTACTCACCCTCCACCCCAACCTCTAGTACACACTCTGATGACCTGCTGCAGCCCCCTATAGGCTGCCACATGCGAGCTTTCTATGGAAAAGATACTGGTTAAAATCGTTCTAAGTAATCAAATAAAGTTATCCCCGACATTTAATTCATTCGGTTGTCATTTTCAACTTGATCAGAGTAAGCAAGGAATTCTGTAATGGTGAGAGGTTTAAATAGAAAGTAATATCTGGCGGGGTGCCTGGGTGGCTCAGTCAGTTAAATGTCCTACTCTTGATTTCAGTTCAGGTTGTGATCTCACAGTTGTCAGATCGAGTCCTGTGTCTGGCTCCACACTGAGCGTGGAGGCTGCTTAGAATTCATTCATTCATTCATTCATTCATTCATTCTCTCTCTCTCTCTCTCTCTCTCTCCACCCCCCAACCCTCAAAATAAATAAATAAACATCTTTTAAAAATGACTGTTATATGTGCTTGCATTCAGTGCTTTTGCTTTTATTTATTTTAAAGGATTTGAAAATTAAATCCTATACAGACTGAAGCGCACTACAGCAGATTTGACAATACCTTTGTATAAATTGGCAGGGTGATGTTTAAGTTGCAAATAGCTTGATGCACCAGGCCTCTTGTGGATTTGGGCTCTTTCATAAATGATAGTCGCCCGCAAGGTTCCTGAGTCGTATCACGTACCTTGAAGGAAAAAGGCATACATGCTTCATCCAGATATGATGTATATAATTTATTTTAATTAGAGGATACTCAAAAGAATCAGGAAGAAATAAATTCATTGATAATGCCAAGGATTTAGAGGCGTTCCTTTCTTTTGCTATTATCATTTAGAATGACTTTAAAAAAATCATTCGGCTTTTAAAAAATTGCTGTAAGATATACATAACATAAAATTTACCACGTCCATTTTTACACTTACCATTTTTAAGTGTTCAATTTAGTGGCATTAAGCACATTCACAAACTTGTGCAATCATCACTACTATGCAGAATTTTCCATGATCCCAAACAGAAACTCTGTACCCATTAAGCAAGAACTCCCCATTCTCCTCTTGCCAGCCCTCAGTCACCTCTATTCTACTTTCTGTCTCTATCAGTTTGCCTCTTCCAGGTACCTTGAATAGACAGTTATACAATACAAAGGATAGAGTTATCCTTTTGATTCTAGGTTATTTTACCTAGCGTGATATTTTCAAGGTTCAATCATATTGCAACATATATCAAAGTTTCATTCTTTAAAAAAATTGTGTTAAAATATACATAATATAAAACTTACCATTTCAACCATTTTTACACACACAGTTTTTAGTGGCATTAAATACATTCACGTGGTTGTCCAACCATCACCCCCATTCATCTTTGGAACTTTTTCATCTTCACAAACTGAAACCCTGTTTGCATTAAACAATAGCTTCCCATTCCTCCCTTGCCTCCCTCCCCTGGCAACTACTATCCTGTTTTCTGACTCTATGCATGTGACCACTCTAGGTACCTCATTCATGTAAGTGGAAACATTGAATATTTGTCCCCTTGTGTCTGGCTAATTTCACTTAGGATATATCCTCGAGGTTCCTCCATGCTATAGCTTATATCAGAATTTCATTCCTTATTAAGGGTGAATAATATTCCTTTGTATGTATATACCGTATTTCATTTATCCATTCACCTGTCAATGGAAATTTGGGATGTTTCCACCTTTTGGCTGTTAAGAATAATGCTCTTATGAACACTGCTGTGCAAGTGACTGTTTGAGTCCCCGCTTTCAGTTCTCTTGGGTATACACCTAGAAGTTGAATTGCTGGACCATGTGCTAACCTATGTTTAAATTTTTGAGGAATCATCAAACTGTTTTCCACAGTGGCTACATCATTTTGTATTCCCACCGGCAATAATCAAGGTTCCCATTTCTCCACATCCTGCCAACATGTGTTAGTTATTTCATTTTTTTCTTCAACGTTGTTTTTTTTTTTTTGTTTTGTTTTTGTTTTTTTTTTTTTGGGACAGAGAGAGACAGAGCATGAACGGGGGAGGGGCAGAGAGAGAGGGAGACACAGAATCGGAAACAGGCTCCAGGCTCCGAGCCATCAGCCCAGAGCCTGACGCGGGGCTCGAACTCACGGACCGCGAGATCGTGACCTGGCTGAAGTCAGACGCTTAACCGACTGCGCCACCCAGGCGCCCCAGTTATTTCATTTTTTAACAATGGCAAACCTAATGGGTACAAAGTGGTATCTCATTGTGGTTTCAATTTGAATTTCGTTAAGCTGTTGAGGATCTTTTCATATGCTTATTGGCCATCCATATAACTTCTTTGGAGAAATGTCTAAGTCCTTTGCTGATTTCTGTATTTGGTTGTTTATAGAATGACTTTTGCACATCAACAATACCAAGTATTAGCTTAGTTATACACCCATTTGCGTTAAATGGATCCATTACCACTCGGCAGTTATAGCTTAATGTGATGATCTACAGAACTTATCTTTAAGCAGGCAAAACAAACCAGAAATGGCACAACAAAAGACTCAGAGGAGATTTGGGGAAAGCTTAATAGATTTTTTAAAAAGTTAAAAGAGGTGTACTGACATATACTTGGAAAATAATAAGGGATTAAAATAAGTCACTGCTGACAAACTGTTTGGAATTAGTAGTCTAAAGTCAGTGTAATAAAAACTGATGGAGACCAGCTTCTATCTTGTGAGGACTGAACATTATTAGGACTTCTAGAACAGTGAAATACACTGAGAAATAAGAAAAAAATGAGTGACTGGAGAAATAGATAACAGAATTATTACTTCCTTTTAATTTCATGAATCTCTCCATCACACATTTTTGTCCCTCTTTATAATTGGACTCTAGAATGAAATGTGTGTCCATTAAGGCCAAATTCCTAACTTGGATTAACATTCTTAAACAGAGACAACAGATTCATGGTGTACTGAAGTGTCTCCATAAACGTTTGCTGGATGAATTTTTGAAAATATATCCAATTCACAGCTCTATCTGGGATAATTTCTTACTAGATTAAGTGAGACCCTGGGTCCTTTGAGAGCTTCTATTACAAAATATTGTCACTTAGAACTCTTTTGGTCTCCACATTAATGATATTCATGCATCTTTAAAGATTAAGCATAAATATTTAAAAGAAATATAGTAAAAAAGAAGAAAGAGACTTCTTTCAAAATTTGGGAAAAATGGCCAGTTTTTCTAAATAACGAATTGGCTATCTGTCCTAATTCTCAGCCTTATGAATTTGAACCTCAAAAATAAAAGTGTTTGGTTTTAGAGGACTTTAAAGTTTCATAGATATGGTTTAAAAAAATTACTGGAAATCATTGAAAAGCAAATATTATCTCCTCCTACAGGAAATCAAATCCTTACTTGATCTTAAATAAAAGGCGTTACAAAATTTCATGAATATATTACCTTGACAAAGAGAGGAAGTCGGTTTTCTTTAAAGGCAAAAAAACTGAATATATGATGTTGGCCACTCTTGGTTAATGGCACCAGGTTGCCAAAACAATCCACATAGATTGGTTTTCCTTCTAGTACCTGATGAAAACAGAGAAAAATAACATAGAGTATAATAGCTATAATTATCACGTGTTATTTACATAAAAAAAGTGGTGATGCTACTTGGACCATGAAAATTCTTAAAATACACATATATAATCTTTAAATTGCTGACTGACATTTTTGTCTTATCGGTGACAAAGCATGTGTTAGTACCCCCTTCCTCTTCTTACTGGTATAGGAATTACAGGAATCTTCAAATGCATGGTGGCAGTTTCATGTTACCCCTCCAAAACTAATATCTCTTTAAGTCCCACATTTGAATTTCTGACTGGGTAATTTTTGACATCATAATGAATCAGGTTACTTGACTTCAAAATCCAAAGGCCCACTGGTAGAACAAAATCCAAAATAAGAAAAAGTAACGTAGAAAAGTCCTGGATATGGTACTTTCACATTTACACAAAGGATATACTTCCCAACTGCTTTCTTTACTATTAAACAATAATAGGAAACAACAAGGAAAGATAAAGACATCTAAACTATTACAGTCAGTTATATACTTTACCAATAACTCATAATTTTTCCCAAAATAATCTTTAACAGAGTCCTTTTATCTACTCATACACACTGAGACTGTCCCTATACCCAAACAGGTTAAGAATGGCTGATTTTGGACCTTGACCTTCTAACTGATCAAAATGTGGAATGGTCTTTTTTTTTATAGCTCTATTTATTAAATACTATTTTAAATATAATATATTAGTAAGGGTATAAACACCATGTCAATACAAATTATTTTTGTAAATACAGTACCTCTACATCCCTGCTTCTGGCCACCTCAGCAAAATTTTCTTGTTGTTCAAGGGTCTTATCCACCTTATCATCAGTCATGCAGAAACATCTCAACCTGGCTTCAATGGGGTCATGTGACTTGGCAAACACAACAAATTTGGCCATATATGGTACACAGATAATTTCTCTATACACTTGTGATGCAAAGGTAACAGATTCCTGGATTTGCCGACAATCTATCAGCCAGAACCTACAAAAGGAAATAAGGTAAGTTATTTGAAATTTAAAGTACAGCAGTTGAAAAACAACAACAGCAACAACAACAATCCCTTCACTGTGATCAAAACAGTCACTAAATGTTTCTTGGAAAAAGAAGGGAGTGAAGAGGGAGATGATAAGAGAAACTAAAAGGAAAGAAAGTGAAAGGAAAGGTAGAAAGATGGGAAGGAGCAAGGGAGTTCAGGGGAAGAGAGAAAGATCAGGTGTTTAAAATCAGCTATCAAACGCAGTATTTGTGATTTTCTTCCATAGAGACTCTTCTGAGTATTCAATCTTCTCAACTCTATCTCAGCACTTTAGAATCTTCTAGCATGTGAATTCAGTATCAGACATTATGACAAGTATCTCACTGAATAAGAATGTCTATTTCCTTGATTCCCTTTCCTATTCTTTGTTTCGTTTCCTGAAACTCTTTTCAATAATATCTACACAGCTTTTTTTCATCATTCTTTTCCAGTAACCTCTCCAGACACCAAGGTTGGTAAAACCATTTTAAACAATTTGCTTTTGCTCCAGAACTTCTAAATATTGAATATAATTCATAGAAGAAATTATTTGCTTGTCACCAATTTATGAGTTCTAACCCCAACTAAGTCTGTGACATTGCCTGGCAACTTTCTCCTCGGATATCATTTTATTCAGTATACTAACTTTGCTAAGCTTTTAGCAAAGCTTGAGCCCCCCCGCCCCTCATCTGAGGCCCTAAGAAAGACAACTTCACTGAAAAAGAGGTCATTGATGGACATTTTCCCAATCTGCTATGTATACACTTTCAAAGGTTGTTCCACATCCTCTTGCTCTGAAACGTTTCCTCAACAATGATCACCTTCCTCCTCTTGGCTCATTTCCCATAATCTTTCAACATTCCTGAGATTTCCCTATCGTCTTGGCCTCTCTTTTCTTCAAGTTCTTGATCCATCTCTTTTCTTTTTTTACTGGCTTTGGTAAAATATATATAACGGAAAATTTACCATTTTAACCATTTTTAAGTGTAACCATACTTAGGTGTAACCATTAAATACACTTACAATACCAACTGCTTAGTCTATCCCACAAGGCCTTCTATAAACAATGCACAATCCAGCATTACTTCTGAATTATAGATTACCTGGATCATTGTTGCAACCCCCCAGGACGCTTTTGCATTCTATCTTGGCATCTTTGCTCATGTTACTCTCTTTTCCACTTTCCCAATCTGCTTATTGGGTTCCTACATGTCTCATGAGTTACCTCTTCTTGGACATCCTCTACATCCCAATGCAAACACCCTCTGCTGAATTCTTTAGTAACTCTGGTGGACCTCTCATTCAAAACTTGCCATTGTCTTGCATTAGAGTGGCAGAGCATACTGACAGAGAGCTCGAGACTCAGTAGATGAACCTGAGTGGCTGAGACTATAAACATGGGCCATCAAACCCAGGTATTGCTGTGCACTGTTACTGAGCTATTCATGAATTTCTATTTTTTCGTTTCCCCACTAAATAGAAATTTAAGTTTTAACCACTCTCAACTTTAGTTTTCTCATCGGTAAAATGGACACAATACCTCTTGTTCTATTTAAGTCACACAGTTGTTGTAGTTGTCAAATTAAATAAATGGGAAAATGCTTAGCAATCCACTAATCCCAATGCAAATGAGAACTAAATAAACTGACTCTTGTGTGCACGACATAAAATTAGATAGCTTCAGCTTTTAAAAGATGTGTGATATGTAAATGGATAAGACACGGGTAATGGGTAAATGTGTTAGAAGGCATAAGGGTCACTGAAACCTCTAAACCACTTAAGCCAGCCATGGCTGGCTTTGTGTTTTTATTACTCTGTTGGAAAAAGTAGTTCAGGCTATTTTTTGACAGCAGGAAATTTATCTTTCCTAAGACCTTTAGGACTGGAAAAATCAGTGGTGGCTGCTAAAACCAAAGTCAAGGTCATACAGTCAAAGCCGACAATCACTTATCTTTCTTAGATTTTAATTTGACTGGTTGTCCTTTGTTATTGTATCATCACTATTATATTTGCTGGCAGGTCTAGTTTAAAATCTGAACATGCAGATGACCTTTAAAAGCAAACCAAAAAGATGTACTTTTAAAGGATGTAAGAAACTAAAAACAAAAGACAATGGGGAGGGGCAATATCATAGTGGGCTTTTCTGGGCTGCATAACCATACCTGGCAGACACATTGGTTGTAAAGGAAACACATTCATTGACAAATGTTAATGGCGTAGTTCCTGTAATATCTTCCCATTGTGCAGGGGTGGTTCCACCTGAAATAATAGGATTGTTTTTAAAAAAAATTTGGGCAAAACTCCAGACTTTGAATTGTAAAATAAAGTCACTGTGGTTCTGGCTGTGTTCACCTCTTAGTCCCACCCACCCCTCAAAATGACATATTGGAAACATGTCTAAAAACCACATGCTAAAAAATGACACACTGAAAACAAATAGCAGACACCACCTTTCGAGAAACTTAAGGGAAGTTATTTGAATAAATGCCTCAAATTACTTACCAAGTATTCTATGCTCTGACATTCTTTTTGTTTTAATGTTTCAAGTTTTTATTTAAATTCTAGCTAGCATGTAGTATAATATTAGTTTCAGAAGTAGAATTTAGTGATTTATCACTTACATATAACTCCCAGTGCTTACTTAGCACAACAGGTATGTCCTTAATATCCATAGCCTATCCCCTGCCCACCTCCCTCCATCAACCCTCAGTTTGTTCTCTATAGTTAAGATCTGACTAACACTCTGAAGCTTTTATTGTAATTGCTAGGCTTTGAATATATTTTAAATTGTAGCAGTTGATGATGTGAAAAGATACTTTGATCAACCAAGGAGCTGAATACTTTGTTAAGATAATAAAAAATCCAACTATTCTTTTATTCCTGAACTTATTTTATTTTATTTTATTTTTTATTTTAATGTTTTATTTATTTTTGAGACAGAGAGAGACAGAGCATGAGTAGGAGAGGGGCAGAGAGAGAGGGAACACAGAATCGGAAGCAGGCTCCAGGCTCTGAGCTGTCAGCACAGAGCCCGACGCGGGGCATGACCTGATCTGAAGTCGGCTGCTTAACCGACAGAGACACCCAGGCGCCCCCATATTTTTTATTTTAACTATCATATTTTATTCATATTTTAAGAAATAAAATTACTTGGGGTACCTGGGTGGCTCAATTGCTTAAACATCCAACTCTTGATTTCAGCTCAGGTCATGATCTCACAGATTGTGAGTTTGAGCCCTGCTTTGGATTCTCAATCTCTCTGCATTCTTCCCCTACTTTCTCTCTCTCTCTCTCTCTCTCTCTCTCTCTCTCTCTCTCTCTCAAAAATAAATAAACTTTTAAAAAAATAAATAAAATTTCTTCTCAATTTGTAGTTAAAAGCTGGAAAAAAAAAAAGCTTGGAAGATATTAAGAGCTCAATAAATACTGAAAGGTGGGTGATCACATGAATGAATGCTAAAGAAACGACCTCTATACATAGAAAAATCACCATGGAGGCTGAGGTGAACTTTCATTCTACTGGAAAATTAAGTTGGCATAGATAAGGATGAAAGAGTCTTAAAGCACTGCAAGAGGAATGTATGTTTGAGATGAAGAAAAATTGTGACTCTAAACTTTCTTAAAGAAGGAAATGAGTTATCATAGAAAGTTCATGGAACCTTATTCTAGTAGGCCTCTAAAATATTAATTCTTAGCAGAAGCACATAACAGAGCAAAACACAAAAATCTAAACACTTTCACATATTTTTTAATTAACAAATAAATTTAAGAAAGTGTTCAGGGGCGCCTGGGTGGCTCAGTCGGTTAAGCGTCTGACTTCAACTCAGGACACGATCTCGCGGTCTGTGAGTTCGAGCCCCGCGTTGGGCTCTGGGCTGATGGCTCAGAGCCTGGAGCCTGCTTCCGATTCTGTGTCTCCCTCTCTCTGCCCCTCCCCCATTCATGCTCTGTCTCTCTCTGTCTCAAAAATAAATAAATGTTAAAAAAAAGAATTAAAAAAAAAGAAAGTGTTTAGCATAAACCCATCTGAATAACTAGATTAGGTGGCACCTAGGCCCACGTGGTATCTTCACTGGATCTTCTACAAGGTCAGGGTGTGCCACAGACACTTTTCGGTCTTACTACTTTTGCTTCCATGCCATGAATGTTGCACATTATAGAGAGACTAACTGTATACCCATGGAACAAAAAGTATCAGACTGACACCCAGGAATGCTGGGTGACAACCAGAAATGGGTAATTGGGAAAGAAGTCACACGTGAAGCATGATTTCCTTCTATACTCATTATAGTCTGTGTATCTTAAAATTCTGTCATATTATTAAACTTATGGGGTAAAGTCTCAATGGTTTGCTGTCGTAAGTAGAGGAAAAACACTAATTAGAAGGGGAATTAAGAGAACAAAATAAGAGTGAACATTCCTTTCAATATGGAGGAGAAATGAAAAAAAAAAAATTCTAACGATACCTAAACAACCAGGGATGGTTGTTATTCCTACTGACAACAGTATAAATATTTACTGAATGCCAATACCATGTGTTTATTGTTAAATAGGGAAATTAGTCAAATTATGTAGTCTTAACACAGATTATTTGTGTGGGTTTCTTTCCTCTTACCCAGTGGTGGTGGTATTTTGAGCAGAGAAAACCAATATTCTGGGAATGCCTTTCTGGAGTGTGGTAGTCATCTGAAAGCTACTACAACTTCCAATTGAAAAGGCCAAAATTCAGTTAATGATTAAAAACCTGTACTTTGTTTTTCCAAAGTTAGTTTAATAGATTAATGATAAAGACATATCAGTTCCTAGACAGAAGTTTGAACTACTGGGTATAGTTATTCAAGTGTTTGTTTTTCAGTAGATATAAGATGAAGTCTTCGATGAAGGCTTAAAGCTTGGGAGTAGAGGTATATAAATTCGGGTTTGAATTTCAACTCTGCCAAATATGTATGGTATGATCTCAGGCAAGTTATGGAACTTCACTCGGCCTTGGCTTCCTTTTGCATAAATGGGTTTAACATTTCCTTATGGGGCCACTGTGAAGGTTAAAATGACAATGCATATAAAGTGTCCAATAGTTTGGCATACGAGCTGTATATAAATGTAATAAATGTAAGTTCATTTCCTTTAGCCTTTCACATCCCTAATTAGAATGCTTTTCCTGAATTAATGCATATAACCTCACAGGTATCTTATGGCAAAGGTACTGAATATTTACAATGATCTACGTTACTTCTTTTGGAACTTTCTACTAGCATAGTCACAAGTGACTTACCTGTTATGCTGCATAGTAATCTTAAGGTTGGTGCATCTCCCCCAAAACCATTCAACATGACATCACTTGAAGCTTTGGGGACAGGAATGGTCATGGTAATTGGCTTGTGGAATTTTCTTCTTCTGGGTTCCAAAGTGACTATAGGGCTGAAGGTAGCTTTGTTGCCTAGAATCTTCTTAACCAGCTCACTGTGCATAGGTTGAGCCTTTTCAAAGAAAAAAAGTATTAAAATAAATGATATGTCATTATATATATGTCAAATTTCTTTGACATAAGTTTCTCCATGTATCACTTTTTAGCCATAAATCAGTTTGGTGACTTCAAACATGATAATTGTTAAGTTTAGTACTAAGCACTTATATAAAACTTCATGAGACCTACAATCTCTAATGGCAGCTTTTGCTCACCTGGGAATAATTTGACTTGTTACCCACTTACAGTCAAACCTTGGTTTGTGAGCATAACTCAGTCCAGAAACATGCTTGTAATCCAAAGCACTCGTATATCGAAGTGAATTTCAAGAACCATTGGCTCAGTTTTGATCATGCGACATTCAGTGTCACGTACTCCTTGTATTACAAGACACTGAGAGTTTATCAAGTTAAAATTTTTTTTTTCAATGTATGAAATTTATTGTCAAATTGGTTAAAATTTATTAGAAGGGTTTGCTCATCGAGTTACTTGCAATCCAAGGTTTTACTGCATTTCCCATTTGAAAAGCTGATTTCCAATCACTACAATAAAAATCCACGTTAGGTTAACGTGTATCCAACATGGGCCTACCTGTAGGCCTACACGGATCCTCTTGGTTAGCGCCCCCTCTGGGAAGACGGCCTGCACCTGGGGCACCACTGTGCTGCTCAGCACGCCCCCCTCGGGGCCAATCAGGTTGCTGTCCTGTTTGATCCGAGACACCACTGCAAAGTACTGCGGGAAGTCGCGGGTGATGATGCGACAGATCCGTTTCTTTTCTAGGTCTTCCGGGCTATCCAGCACTGAGACAAGAAATGACCCATCTTCATAGAGCAAGGATTTCCATCCAAAAACATTCTAGCAAACTCCTTGGCACAGTTCATAGTAAACCAGTATGGCAGCAAGATGCCTTGTTTTAAATAATAGGAAAATTTAAAAAGCAAGACTACCTATCCTAACACTAGAAAAAAAAATTGCAGTCTCTCAAGACCTATTGGCATTTAGTCTGCACGTTTTATTTCTCTGTGGAAACTAGGTCTTTGCAGGGCCCTGGGAAAGGAGAGCATCCAGCTCCAGATACAGTATTGCAGCACTGCCTTTGTAAATGAGAGGTTTTGAGGGCAAACCTGAAATGGAAATGAACCTGTTCTATTCTTGGTTCACGTGAAAGAGAGGAAATAGTTTGTGGACTCCTTTTCTTTGCAAATTTCAAAGTTAGCTCAAATACCAGTTATTGTGGTTTTAAGAAGGAAGATGGCCCTTTCAGTTCTCAAGGCAATAGTGAGGGAATAAAATCTGTCTTGTAAGGGTAAGGTTTGTGTTCGCGTGTTTATTCTAGTGACATGGTTGTCTCTAAAATAGTCAGATACAAAAAAAAAATCAGCGATTATAAATTCAGGGTTTCAATATTCTCCTGAAACCATTAACTTACCAAACATATCATCTAGTATTAGGAAGACAGGATAATGGGCTCTTTTTAAATTGCATTAGTATAGCTATGTAGGGCAACACCAAACCCAGACTGGTTTAAAATGCTGAAAATTTGCATTAAGGGAATCACTGAATTTTCAGAGATAATGGAAACTCGTTTATTTTTAGAAATCATTTGCAATCTATTATAGAGGCAGGAACAGCAATTATGTTTTTCTTGACTATTGAATATAACTAGATAGCAAAAGCCAGAAGTCCCAGGATCTAATCATGGCATCGGAAACTGATACACTGGCAAACACTAGCATATACTTACAAAAGAATGCATTTCCAAGCACAGAGAACAAAAAATACAAAAATCCAATTCTTTGTTTTAAAACAAGCTTCATACACACGTAGAGTATAATACAAGGACAAGATGCCGATGCTCATGGCAGTGTTAATGACAGGTAAATATCTCAGAAGAAAACATCCTAAACCTAAATGCAGGCAAAACAAATGTTTCCAAGGAGCAGAAAACAGCTAAATATTGCATGGAACAAGCTTTATCAGTAAAAATCCTGATCTTTTTGTCTTGCTTGGAAGATACTAACCTATGCATGTAGAGGACATTGTTTCTTTTTCCAACTACTTCTTAGATAGGGTAAGGCTGGCCCCTTTTCTTAGTCTACCTCAGCAGGATGCAGAAAGAAATATTAAAGTAGCTGCTGTCAGGCTACGCCTCCTATCCGTGAGCCATACTCAAAGCTACACATTACAAATAGCTCTACAGCTGCCTGTCCAGTTCTGTACAAAATTTGGTATGCTCTTGGCACTTGGGCAAAGAATTTGCCCTATTTGTGTGGTTACTTAAAGCGGAACACATCTCCTGGATTAGAACTGGCACTCTGTATTTGTGCAAGCTAAGGATGCCAGAGAATTAATCCATTACCTCCGGTAACACGGAACTATTTCAACCTGTGGCAAAATGGCCCAAGCGAGATTTGGGATTTACAGAGCTAAAAGCCCTAATGAAAAAATAAATTCCTTAACTATATGTGTAGGTGTATATATGAGATTCTACCCTGGCTAACTCCCTATTTGAATTAGATGTGGAAGTTTGAGTGAACTTAATTTTCCTCCTTAATAATAGAAAATTCAAAAGAAACCATATTATCCTGTAATGCACTGGTTTTGGGTTTATGTAAGTTTTCCAACAAAAAAGCTTAGCACTTTTATCAGTGTCTTAACTATATCTAAATTGTCTTGTTAGGCGTTTCAAAAAGTCATGGATTTATTATCCAGTATCAGTTCATTCTGTAATGAAACAACATCTATTCCATCTCATGTTTTAGGTTTGAATAAGGATGGAGATACGCTATATCTCCTTATTAAATGAGATATTTCCTACTAAAAGGATTTGTTTTCCTGAATATAACAGAGGTAAGAGTAGGCAAATTCATTATGCATTCCAACCCCGGAACGTACCGAATACCTGCTGTGGTTTAATAACACAAGGAACACCTATACCCAAACCCACCTCCCGTCCCCGCGCCCACATCCCTAGGTCATAAGAAAGAAATATATCATTTGAATGCTTCCACTTTAGAATTCTTTTAAAACCCTCAATATGAAGTACCTTCATCCATGCCATTAAGGATTTCATTCAATTCGTCTTCAGTGTATTCGCAGTAATGCTCTTTCCAGCTGTCCCCATTCTCACTGCGCAGGACCACCAGTTCCCTCTCCTTTCCTCGAAGGGCAGCAAAATGAGGAATCTCCACGATCACAGGCCTGACACAGTAAGGCAGAACATTCAGTGTAGACAAGAGCTGGCCAACATTAAGACAAGCACCTTGACTCTGTCTGTTGCAAAGTGACCTGGAATTGTTCTCTTTCTTGGGACAGGGGCATAGTAGGCTTTCCTCCGGAGCCCATTGGCTAGCAGATGGTCACACAGTAGCATTCTACCTCGGGGGCACCAATCCTTAGGGGCATGCTGCTACCTTAAGCCAAATAATGTTTCCCTGTGAGTGCATGTGGCATTCTGGAACTTCTCCTTTGATAAATGTAAGTATAACACATTTAACCAAAAGAAACGTGCATGCATATCCATGAGGTGTGCCAATCTCCTAAAACAGTTTCTACAAGGTGCAAATGACAAAATGGTTTAAGAAGGAAAATGGCTCATATGTTGCATAATTTGACGTGTTGTAAATGAAAAGATGTCACAAAAGTTAACTACTTGGGAACTAAAGAGACATGCACTCATGTTTTTTGCTTATTTAAATATCTTTTTCATTCAAGGGAACAATAGGCATGTGTACACAGTGTGGCCCTAACTGAGTGCCTCAGTAGATAGCCCAATTGTGTCCCATGCCTATTATATTCAGGATCCAGAACATGCACTGCCCTGATGTTTTCAGGTCGCATTCACTCTCAAAAATTATAGAGGCTTTTGATTTTTCAGTCCAGGTTGCTTTGATACAGACTTCAAATTCATCATAACAACATCGTAACTAGCACATAGTACAACTAGGCAGATCTCATGCTTTAAACGAAAATGAAGGTCACAGCACTTTAAGGGAAAAGATATAAAAACGTCACTCAAAAATAAAAGTCACATACCACAAGGGTCAGAAATGGTCCACTAAAGATAGGTTATACAGAATTTAAATCATAGGGAGGGACATGTCATGGGCACAATGACAAAAAGAGAAATCATATTGCAGAAGAAGGAGAAGAATGGGGGCCAGCAGCCATCAATTTGTTTTAAGTCACTCCTACCCAAGGAATTTGGTTCCAGGAGGCCCCAGCTGAAGGATGCGGCTGACCAAACTTTCTCCCTCATTAAGTGGGGGAGGGGCCGTTGGCAGGTGAAGTTTACTGAGTACATCCAAAGCAGCAGTGAAAGAAAGAACATAAGTAAGCTTCAGGTATTGTTTTCCACAGAACCCCAGCGTCACCAGCTGATCAACAGGGTGAAGTTTGGTTTCACACTGCGTTTGGTTCTGCCCCCTCCATTGGTCACAAAGAGCAAGGAACTGAGACCCAGAGTGTACAATGGAGGCACGTGGAAGGAGACACTTGGGTGTTTGATCTGACCCTGTTTAGGTTCACTGCCAGGGCATGAGCCAAAAAATAAACAATGACAAAAAAAAAAATATATATGCTCCACAGGAAAGACAAAGCTGTTGGGAATATAATAAAAACTCTGACTTCGGGATAGAGGCCAGATGTTTCATGGATATTCCTCAACAGATGTGAAATTTATTAAAAAGCCTAAAACTACCTGAGCATGAGGGAGGGAAGAGGGCCTGGCACAGAATATGAAAGGGCTCACTGGGGAATTATTCCAACCATACTGGCATTTTCTGATGCAACCCAGAACTTCACAGGCTCCTTCTAAATCTCTGGTCATTTAGGAGGACATGGGAGGTGGTTTCTATAATTGGGAAATACAGACACCCCTTTTCAGGTGTGAACATAATTTGCAGCAACTCATTAATAGTCTGCTCCAAATTACAAGACTTTAGAACGTTCCTTGAGTTCTAAAGCAAACCTTCTCCCCAAAATGACAGTAGCAAAGCAAAGAGTTCGTGATTAATAGGATTTTCTCTCAATTTTTGACAACAATGACTTGACGTGACAAGACTTAAATAAAATTGATTTGTTTCAAAATATTTTGAAACTTGTCCCCCTCCAAAACTTCATCCTTTTGTCAGTTTTCAGGGGCAGCTACTCATCTTTTGGCATATTGTAATACCACTTTAATATAACAGCAGCTGTAGAAACAGAAGAAAGAAGAAATGCTCACTTCTGCTCAAAACTGCTAAAATGAGCACGGCAGAAGTTAGTCTTGATTTTGTCATCTTAGGGAAAACTACAACTAAAGAGACTCCCAGTGTAATTTTAAGACCCAAGGTAGCAATTTTGATGACAGAAAAGACAAATCACATAGAGTAAAATTTTGGATATTCTTATATAAAGACAACACTGATTTCCAAAGATAATCGTTCCATTTCATTACTACACAAGAGTTTAAATTTGTGTTTGGAATAGAGTAGTATTTTTCGTTATGATTTGACGAGGTGAGTCTCAGATAAAAAAAAAAAAAAAAAACAACCTACCAATGGCTAAAACATGATAATTCACATTGGGAGTCTAGCGGTTATGGTAACATCCAAAGAGAAAGGATAATAATTCACCTGAATGTTGAACTCATTAATGCCTTAAAATAAGAGGCATATAATTGGAGTCAAGCATGGAGGTGCTACTTCTAATTAAAAAAAAAAAAAAAAAAAGTCATGGGCCAATCTTCTTTCACGACGTTTTGACGTACCTTTTTCCATTCCATCCTAGTGATTTCATGTAGAGGACACAAGCTCATCCGTGACTAAGTGGGAGGTTTATCAGAAACCCTTACCCAAGGAACTGAGCACCGGAAGGTCCGACTTCGATCAGACGACTGGCCAGGCCTTCTCCTTCCACCATTGGAGGCATTGTCGCCAGTCTATGACGTTTGACAAGACGGCAGGTGACTCGAGTTGGGGCAGTACATTTCCGAGGTGGAATAATGATACGGAGCCCATTGTGTCTGCACCCTCTCATCGCACCACCTCGGGCATCCACCATAAAACTAACCAGGAAACTAAAAATTAAGATAGAAGATTAGCTGTGTTTTGAAATATTGGAACCAGATAAACAAGCTTTGCCAAGTTAATTCTTTCCCGTAAAGCTTTACTCTCATTTCTATTTTTTGGCATGGTGGCAAAATACTTGTCTTTAAAAGTTATTTTACTTTATGCCAGTGCCTTTCTGTTTTGTCGTTGTTTTCATTTTTGTATTATTTTGATCTTTATAGAAGAATTCTAATTTTTGTTGACAATACCGATGTTAAATACAAACTATAAATTCAAAATCTGTCCAATTGACTCAGAAAGAAAGTGGGATGAAATTATATAATGAACACTAGTGAGTCTTCTTTTGTTGTAAATGTAAAGACTTCTCCTTTCTAGGTATATCCGTAAAAATCCACATAGTTTACGGATAGAGAGAAAAAAACAAATTGTGGTTTTGGGGTGCCTGGGTGGCTCAGTCAGTTCAGCATCCAACTCTTGATTTCGGCTCAGGTAATGATCTTATGGTTCGTGAGTTTGAGCCCCATGTCAGGCTCTGCGCTAACAGCACAGAGCCTGCTTGGGATTCTCTCTCTATGCCCCTCTTCTACATGTTCCCTAAATAAATAGATAAATAATAAATAAATAAATAAATAAATAAATAAATAAATAAACAAACAAATTGCACTTTTTCTAAATTAATTCAACCTGACTTTTCAAAATTGTATCTTGCCCACCCCACTTTAATTCTATGACCTAAAAAAAAAAAAAAAAAAAAAGATTCACAGGGCTTTTCCCAAGATCAAACCCACGTACATGCATCCTGCTCTAACGTCGTCTTACCCAGGATGCAGGTATTTAACTTACTGCATTCTAAAGGAGAAGGAAAAACTAAACGTTTTGGATAGAATGAGTTTACTGGTTCACATGCACTTTTTCAGTTCTTAAGTAGGAATCCCTCTGCCATACCATTGTAACTAAAGCAAAGATGGGGTGGGCGGGAAATAAGATAACAAATCATCTCTACTCTGTGTTTTGAAGTGGGAAACCCTGGGCTCATGCTAATGGGAGAGATCTGTGCATCATGATTTTCCCCAAAGTATAGTAAGCTGTGTATGGAAAATCACAGCTAATAATTTAGAAATGTAAAGGCTCCTATTCCTATTATTTTGCTCCTTTTCTGCCAAATGAGTTGTTCCTGAATAAAAGAACTATAATCCGAGCGATTCTGTTTAAGAGTACCAAGAAAAAGGATTAGTTTTAACCTTGAAGTTGCTTCCTGTGGGATGGTCTTAAAGGATCCTGCTACAGCCTAGTGTGAGTTATTGTCACCCTGATAGTCCTAACACTCATTAAAGGCTTGGAGGTACTTGTTTCATTAAGCAGCAAAAATTACACCAGGCAATCTGAGTGTTGTACACATATACACAAAGACACAAACAATGTGTACACCTTTATACAGATTACATTACTATCCTTCCCAATTTTCATCGCATTTGCAAGATTTTATATACCAAAACAAAAAAAGGAAAGCAACATACAGGTGTATTATGGATCTATTTAGAGCTTAACAAGCACAGAACTACATCAGATTCACCGTATCTAGATATCACATCCATGATGACACTTAAAACATTTGAAAGGTATTTCATCAAAGTAAGGATAGAAACACAATACATTGATGTTATTTTTAGACAAGTGATGGAAATATGTTAGCATCTTCCTCATAGCAGAACACAGAACTCATTAAGCATGCTATTAAACAGAAATCCTGTTGCTAGTAATAAAAATGGATGTGAGGGAGCCTGAAGTGCCTGTCTGAAGCACATCATGCAGGACGAGACCACGAGAACTGTCACTGTCCTTCTCACATGCAGGAGCCAGCCTAGAACTACCCCTCACACCCAACCCCCTAAGTTTTTAGTATAGGGAAAAAACTGAGGAGCGTAATCAATTGCTCAGTACTCAAGAATAGATGTTTCTGGGCTTTATCAAAACAAAATGAAAAAAAAAATGTTGGCTGCTGTTCTTACTACTTGTCTAAGTATGAATTCTTAAAAATAATTATTTTTTATTTGTTTCTTACAATGTTCTATAGCTCAAAAGGATGTAAAACTGGTAGCACTTCAGGGCACCTAGGTGGCTCACTCAGTTAAGTGTCTGACTCTTGATTTGGGCTCAGGTCATGACCTCACAGTCCTGGGATCAGGCCTCATACTGGGCTCTGCACTGACAGTGCGGAGCCTGCTTAGAGTCTCTCTCTGCCTCTCTCTCTACACCTCCCCCACTTGTGCTCACTCTCTCGCTCTCAAAATAAACATTTTCTTTAAAAGTTAAAGAAAAACTGGTAACACTTCTAGATGAATACAAAAGTTTCTTCTCCATATTATTTTTATTTGACAATGATATTTATGTCAATTTTTGTAAAAACGAGGCAACACTAAGTTTCAACTAGTAGCTGAAATATTCCAAATGTTCCAAATGCATGGCAGTATTTCTGACTTTCTCTACCTTCTTTAAATTTTTTCATCTTTTGATTACTGTCACCATTGAACAATAGAACAGGGACTCAAACCCCTAAGAACTTATTAGAATATATCCACTTAATATTATCCGTCTTGAATATTATTTGAACCTATAAAGCCATTTAGGGAATTTCCACCTGATGTTATATGCTATTGTGTTTCCCCTGTATGTATTTCAGTGATGACTTAGGGCCTATATGATGTCCCTATCTAGAAAAACATGTTAAATATCTTCTGGTGGTGCATCTTCTAAAAAAGTGAATTGAGGTAGCTATGTTCTTAGCGGCAATGTTTCCATAACAACGTTTGATTACTTTGTCTGATTTTGTGTCATTGACTGTTCCTTTTGAAATCTTCTTTTGTTCTATTTACTCCATAATTTCCATTCCCATGCATGAGAAGCATGCAAAGTTTGTTTCCCTCCTACTGAGTGCCAGGTGCCCTGCTTGGAACTGAGGATACTGGTAGTAAAAATATAGTTGCTCCTGCCAAGATGCTCATAGTCTAAGCCCCAGGTTTCACATGATGGTTTTGTTTACTCAGAATCACTTAGTTTCCTGGTCAATAAGAAGTGAATTATAACCACATACAGGAGCCATGTAAGTACCATATTGGGCGTGACCTTGCTCCTCCTATTTCTTCCTGTGTTCTCCCAAAGCCTAGAACAATGTAGATGGAGCACATGGTAGGTCATCAATAACTAATGGTTGAATGAGTGAATGGAAAAATGAAAAAAACAAGTTGTAAGGACTTGTATATATTTATATCTAATAGAGAGAAAAGGCAGCAAAAGTGAAGGTAATTCAATTATTTGGTCTCAGGACAACCAATCCAGTCAGAACTCATTCAAATTACTACACCCAGATATTTCAGCTCATAAAATAGCAAAATAGTTGGGAAGGACTATACTCAATGTTAAATATTCTTCTATAGGCCTTTCCTGCCCCCAAATAAGAGACTTGATATATTTATTTCCCTTGGTAGATGATTAGTAGAAAATGGGAGTAACCAAAAATCAAGAGTTTGAATATAAGAAAGTCAACGATTTTATTAGGAGTGAAAATTTCATGAAGACAGACCAAAGATTGGGAAACCAAAATAAAAGAACTTAAAGGCTAAAGCTGCAAGTAGAAAAATTTAAGTTTATATAGATCTGGGAAGTAATACTTAAGTACTGCACCCAACCAAAGCAAATTGGAGAAATTAAAGCGTCAATATGCATAATTCAGAGAAAAGAAAAATAACATTTCCAGAGAAAACAAGCCTTTGTGTCTTTCTCAACTAACTAAAGGAAGTAGCAAGACTAACCTAAAATGACAAGCTCTGGGGAGGGAATTGTCTTTCGCCAGAGAGCTAGGGAGGGGGCTTTCCAGGAGGGGAAGAGGGAAAGGGAAGGCAGGAGGGGGAGAGAGACAGAGGCAGGAGAATTGAGAAGAAAGCAAAACAGAAAGAGGTCAAGAGAGAAACGGAAAGAAGAGAAGACATGAAAGAACTAAATAGTAGTAGTCGGAATGAATAAAAAGGTGTATAAATTCAGCAAGAAAAAAGTCTACAGAACTTACTCTATAGTCTACAGACTCAAATAACATAAGTGTGGAATACCCACTAATAAAAAAGCTGGATATGCAGAATTGTATACTAAAAGAAGTCTTTTCTTCAAATGAGAGGGAATAAGAGAAATACTAATTCAAGTGCTAATGAAAAGTCTTTTAGATAAAACATGCTCGTTAATCCCAACAATTTCTAATATAAAATTGGGTAAGCATTTGAACACTTATATTAAAAATACCAGAATACCAAAAGGTTTCACTATTCAGATAGGTAGTAGAGTTAGTAAAGCTATTCTGCAGTGTAAAAAACAGACTGTAAGAGACCATGCACTTTTTTTTTGTACCACAGGAAAAAGTGAAAACCTGGAAGGTATGAGTCATGAGATGAATCAGCTCACATACTAGAGTTAATTAAATAAATAGGATTTTCTCATATTTTCAGGAGATTAAAAATGGGATAATACTGTAAACATTTGGAAGTAAAAGGAATAGAAGTAAAAACATATACCTGAATATGTACAGAGGAGATGGTATATGGACTGAAGCTCAGCCCTGCTGTTTGTGAACTTTAAGACTGAAGCCTTGTTGTGAGGTACCTGGGAGGCTCAGCCAGTTAAGTGTCCCACTTCGGCTCAGGTCATGATCTTGCAGTTTGTGGGTTCGAGCCCCACGTGGGCTCTGTACTGACAGCTCAGAGCCTGGAGCCTGCTTCGGATTCTGTGTCTCCCCCTCTCTCTGTCCCTCTCCCGTTCTCTCTCTTTCTCTCTCTCAAAAATAAATATTAAAAAAAAAAATACTTAAGCCTTGTCTCAATGAGGGAGAATCGTATTACCACCGAGGGTGTAGCATGGATTAAATCATGTGTGGGTAAAGCATTTAGAGGTCAGTAAAGGCTTGTTGCCATCCTTTTCCATTCCCTACACCCATATGATTTTGTGTATTTCGAATGTCATAAAAACTACAGTGCAATATAATGCAACACCTAAGAAACAGAGAAACTAACTTTTATCAGATAGTTAAAATGAACATGGAAACCTGCTAAAGCAGTTTAATACAATGGTGGAGTTTTTATTAGTTTATGAACTTCACTGTTTAAGTAAGCTATTGTCACAGGGCACAAGATAATGGAGCAAGTACATTGCGCTTTCCTGGATCTATCCGTCATCTATCATTAAATCTATCTCTGTCTTGAATTACTGCTGTAACCGTGGCCCTCAAGTTTCTCATCCACAAAATGAGAGAATTCGGCTAAATAAACTCTAAAGTGAGCTGGTGTTAAAATTCTATGTGCTATTTCCTGTTAACTAAAGTTTGGAAACCTACTGAAATGTTTCACGTCAGACGCTCTGTAAGAATTTTTATTCGGAGAATAAACTGCTTTTACTGCAAGAAATATAGATTATTTCGCTGGATGCTTAAAACAGTCAACGAACAGTTTTGGAGAAAATGTGTACACACATTCCACTGAACACTGACTGAAGACTGTACAGACAAAATTTATCACAGAATATACTCAGCTTCAATTGCATATCTTACTCTCCAAATGAAATTCAGCAATCATGCAAAACAGAAAGTCTTTCTGAAGGTTTCTAAATTGTGAGATACAGTGTTATCACAATTTAAAAAGAATAAAAGCAAAAGCAGTCCACCATTATTATGCAGATGATTTGCCTGCAAATACACAGTTTGATTAGCTAAACAGGTACATGCTTCAGAGGAGGCAGCAGAAAACAATGACTCTGGTCTTTTGAGGACTACATCCTCCACCCCAAAAGTTACTAATCCTTAGCTTTACTTTTAATTCATCCAGGGGTGGGGACAGGGAATTAACAGCATTCAGAGTTAGTTACTGGGTGAAAATAGGAAAAAAAAAAAAAAGTCATCAGGGTGCTTCAGTGATCCACATATACATAGCAAGAGGGCCTTAAATTAAATCTGATTTCTGGGGTTATGGGAGAAAACAATATCATGAGCTCTTTCTCCTCTCTAACTCCCTTAATTCCTTCCTACTTCTCCAAATTCCATAGGCTGAAAAACTGGTGGAAAATCGCTTTGAAAAATAATTGGCTCCAATTTGTAAAAAATCCCCAATTATTTATCACTCACAACGTTCATGTGTAGAAACAGAATATTTACTGTGTGTTTCAGAAAAAGTAAAAGGATGGATTTGAAATGTTGAATTCCAAAATTGGAAAATAAAAAACTGTCTTATTTGTAGACAAGCTGTGGTATCATGGTGAATTACTGTACAATAAAAATACTATAATCAGTAGTCTGATAAGAACCTTTAAAAATAACTTTATTGAAATAATGAAGAATAGATATTTTTAGAAAACTGGCTACAATCATTCTATAGCACAATTTCCAAAATATCAAAAGGTTGCACTTAAAGCAGTACTAGCAAAGAAATGCCCTATTAATAAATCTTCAGACTTTGGTTCACCTAGAATATAGTTAAAAAAAAAAAAAACCTGCTAAGTGACACTTAAAATCATAACCTACAATATAACTAAAATAGCTCAACCAATTTGCATAAAAGCTGAAAATAACATTCTTCAGCTCTATGTAGCACTTTTTCTCACCAAAGAAGTAGAGATGTGGAGACTTAGGTCCAAAACAGGCTCTCACAGTAGCTCTACATTAATTGTGGTGCAACCCCACCTACTTTCCAAAGGAAAAAAAAAAAAAATACCCACTTTCCTTTCACCACAGAGAAAGAGAATTCAGAAATGACCACAATTTGGAGAATATAAATCTCTCTCTCTCTCTGGCTAGGTATCTTCACACTAAAGCATCCTGAGATGGGGTATATGCAGAAGGAGATGGTGAAAGGGGGAGAGGAGGAGGCGACATGTTCAGAGAAGGAATTATGCAGAAGTTCACCTGCTGTTGTCACGATCAAGACATGGAGAGGTGCGGCTGCAACAGAATAGATACTTTAGCACAGAGAAGGAATGGATAAAGTGAAATATAAAGAAGGAAATCAGAAGTGACTTTCAACCAAAATATATTACTTATACACCAATACAGTATTCACTGAAAAAAGATGGAAATACAAATGAAATATAGCTCTATGCAAATGCGGAGAGAAGAGCAAGGTATGGGGGTTCGCAGTGACTCCCAGTTCAGGGAACTGGGGATGTGATAAAATCACTGGATTTGGATTTGTAGCCTTATTCAACACTGGCTGGGGGAAGGTCATGTAACAAAGTCTGAGTGTCCCGGGGAAGTTGCCAAACACCAAGGGGCATTGTAATAAAAATCACAGTCTTTGATTTGATGGACATAGTCTCCAAACTTTTCAGTCATACTTTTAATACTTTCAAAATAACGGTAATGCACTTTTGGTCTTCTTCCAAAGAAATGCAAGCAGAAAAGGCACAATTTAAATAGCTTCAATGACAAACAGTAGCATCAACTATAAGGTAGAGCAGGTAACATTAATTACCTACTAGCAGGTAACAAAAAACTATGCTTTTTTCAAGGCATTCATTCCCTGATTTGTGGTTTACTGTTCTCACTGGCCACACTGTCTAATCCCATTTTCTAGTCCTTTCATGCCTCTTCACCCTGAGTCTGCTTTTCCACAAAACCCTCCGTAAGTTTTCATATGATTCACTTGTGTTTTCAACACTTGACAATATACAAAGGGATACATGTTTAATGGACCAGAAATCCAGCCTTACAAAACAGTTGTTCTGCCACTCAGAAAATAGTTGTCTTCATCCAAAAGAATTTACCCTCATGTACCTTAAGAAACTGGGTTGTCTGAAATACATAAACAACTAAGTTAACTGCTATAGGAATTTGATAAATATTGTCAAATGAGAAACAGTCTTGATTTCCTTGCCTTTCTAATGTCACCTTCCACTATTTGAGCTAATTACCTTCATAAGTGTTTTTGTTGACTTTTTTTTAGAGTAGTTTTAGATTCACAGCAAAATTGTCACCATGTTTTAATGAAAAAGGAGTCCTTTAAAAGATCACTCTCTTACAGGTTTGTAGCTCCTGTAATATATTTGAGCATAACATCACGAAGTGGCATTTAATTGTTGGCATTGGCTGTCATTAAAGGACTATAAAAATAATACCAGTGAAATAATAACATTTAAAATGAATCACAAAACTATTACTAGAAACTGTGCCTTATTTGTTAATTCATTATGCACTTACGAAATGGAGGAGAATTAAAAACTTCAAATTCTTTGCCCAAGCTTATGTTGGTATACTCATGACTGGTCTTGCTAGAAATGACTGTTTAGATTGTGAATCAGTAACACGATCCAAAGAAAAGCAACAAAAATATTACTGTCAGCCTTTCTTTCGCCAGATATTGGCTGTATATACTGGGTGCAGAACAGATTTTTTTTTAAGCACTGATACCTACTCTTTTGTAGTCATGGACATTAGTCATTGGAAAAATAGAGCAGAGGTTAAAGAAAATTACTAATACTACTTTTGGTAGAAAGTGTGTCTTCTATTAATCTAAAAGCCCTTTATGGAATCAAATAGAACATTATACATAAAATTAGAGGCATATGCAAAAAAACGCTGACTTTATTATCCCCTTTATCTAAAAATCAACTATTCCTTACATTTTGGGTAGATTTGGAAGTGACTTAAGAATTCTCCCAAACAATTAAAGAAAAACTTAGTTCCCTAAAAACTATATAAAAATGACTACACAGGTGCCTGGTGTATAATGAACAAAATGAAAAAGAGAAATTATAGATGATATGATATAATGAATGTTATTCATATCCTTTAATATCATGGTAGCTTTCAAATACCATGACACTCAAAATCCTTGTGTTCAGTGTAATTACTCATCCCATTAGAGTCATCTGTGGCATTGCATTCAAATTCTAGAGACCTCACTAGATATAACCTAATAAAAATAACAAGTCAAATATTACCATTATGAATTATACTAGAGTGGTATTGTCACTTAAAGTATTCTGAATACATTCTGCTTAACTTATTTGAAATTTGTGAAGGATTTAGAAGGTGTATATGAGGGTTATATAAATTCTAATAGCTATAATTTATTGAGTACGTATTCTTTCAAGGCAAAATGCTAATTATTTAAGAAGCATGGAATCCATAAAGCTCCCTTATCGGATCCATAATATAACTCATCTTATAAACTGAAACTTATAAACTGAAATTATGTAAATAGATATTTTACATAACTTGCCCAGTGTCATATATGGAGTGTCAGGGCTGGGAACTGAATTCTGATTGGTCTGACTCCAAAGCACACTTTGGTTAGTGTTTGAATAACCAACATGTTATCTGCCTTCCACTGATTGTCTTCCAACTTCAAAAACAACAGAGAGGTGTGTTTCTTAAAAGCAGAGGTTAGATCTTACTTATCTATTTTCCTTAGTGCCTGACACAAGGTTTAGTACTTTGTAGAATTCAGCAATGTGTGAAGACTAAATAAGTGAATGGAAGAGATAAAAAAACATTTGAGAGAACTAGGTATATGTTAATTACCTAGATCTCCCTGGTAATCAAAGCTTTATTAGGCAAAGTTGTTCCTTTCTAACAGTTTATATATAAAACAGACATATTTGGACTACTGGTGCTGGTAGAAAATGCCAATGCTAAGACCCCAACAACAGAGATTTAAAGGTAATTAGTTTGAGTTGGGGGCCTGGGTATCAGTATTTTTTAAAGCTCTGAGGGGATTCTAATGTACAGCCAATGTTGAAAATTGTTTAGAATCAATGATCATGTCTGAAGTTTATAGAAAAATTGGCTTATTACAGACCAAGAGTTTAAATATCCTTATCTTAATAAGTGGTTAATTTTTAACCAGTGGATGATCTTGTTTCATCATAAGTAATTAACTAGATTTACTTATGGCATGTTTCTAGTTTTATACAACTGGTGTGTATATTGATGTACTTAAGCTGAATAGTTTATTGCCCTTCAGTAGTTAAAAGGTTTAAGGAATTCCTTTTTTAAAGTAAATTATTTATTCTGAAAACTGAAGTACTACCATAACACTTTGACTCCTGTAAATTCAGCTATTGATATTTAATCACACTTTGCCTAAAATAATCTTGTCACTTTGTAGGCTGGTATAGACTTCAAATATTTTATTGTGATTTCTAGATTCTGATCTATTATCCTTCAGTACTCTAGGTCCAAGACTCTTTTCCTCCTTAGCATTGTTGAGAAATCTGGTAGAAGAATGTAATGTTATGTCTTTAGAATAATGATAGCTGTCAGACTTTAATGATCTCTTTTACACCTAAAAAAAGTTAGTAAATTTAGATGATGTTTAACTTGCTTTTTATTCACTTGAAATAACTCTTATATCAGGAACTGCCTTTTACTTATTTAAAAAGGAAAAGAATATTATGATTATTTTCAATATCTATGTAACTAGTTTTAAATTCTATGAGCCTGTAGTAGAAAATTAGACTACAAGATCCCAGATTTTTAACTACAGTATCTTCGAATGCTTTTCTGAAAGGAGAATATTTTAGAATAATAAAAATAAGAAAGGATCCACCACTCAAAATAGTTCCAGGGATTATGGATAAGGAGTTTGGGATAATAATGTATATTAAAGTATTGCACGGATAAAATACAAGTGAGGCTTCTTTAAATGAAAATGGAAATGATTAAATGAAAAATATTTTTAAAGCTTTTATGTAGTTATAAAATTACTATACAAATTGAAACTACCAAAATGTAAGGGAAAAATCTTTTGTGAAGAGTGAAACAATTTAAAACTCCTCAAGCAAATTATTTTCTGCATAACTGAATTCTTACATCTTACGAACATCTTTAAGTATGTTCAAAATTATTAACTCTAAGTAATCCTACTTTTTAATGGGTTTATACAAAGAGGCAGCGTTTCATGCATAATGACTTATATATTATCAGGATAACTTTTAGAAGGTGACTGAGAACCTGACAGGTTGCATTAAAATTTCCCTTTTTGGTACACCGCTACTTCAAACAGTATATGAACTCTTCCATCTGTGTGATTCAAACGTCTGTAAACATTATTTTAAACGCGTGAATATGTGAGGAAAGGCATTTATTAAACTAGTCCGTTAACCTTAGAAAAATAGAACTTTCTAGAAAGCAAGTGAGCCTGTCCCTCTTTTTAAAGATATCTTTCAGACAAAATGTGAACAGTAAGGAGGCCACTGGTATATTCTGGTTAGTTAGCAAGCTGTCTGACGCAATTCTACTAGTTATTTTAAAACAACAGTCAGTTTTTCTATGCTGATTTCAACTCTTTGGGCAGGTTTGTTTGTGTAGATCGAGTCCATGTTGGATAAAGCAATGTTATTTACAAGTTTAAACAAAGATCACTTCCCCTGTAAGCTAGCCATCAGCTAAAGCTACTGGACAAAGCTGTTATTTTCAAGCTCATCTCTTTTTACCTCTCGATCTGGATACATAATATTGATTTACTCACCCTGAATGAATAGGGCTGGAAGAAAGAGCCACGTTGTCTAAGTTCTCAGTGCCCCAGCTGAGACGATAAGAATTCCTTTCTGCTTCCTTGGCTAGAGTTGACACCTAAATACAAAGAACACGGGATTTAACAAAAATACTTTCTTCCAAGTGAATAAAATATAATGAACTCTAAAAAGTATCACAGGAAAGTGGTATTACCACCTTTTCATTTAAAAATATAAGACAGAGTCATTTAAAATGCATGTTTTATAATGCATTCCCATTTAAATTACACTGTTGACATAAGACCACATTTGTGAAATTGTCTTTAAAGATAGGTATTCCCATCTATTTCTCTATATCCAACCAGCCAAAACTGATAAAATCACATCTAAGATTAAAATATTCCATAATTGCCTCTCCCTGTTTTCTGGGAACTGAAAACAATTTTAAATATAAGGTAAATATAATATCTTTACCTGTACCTTTCATTTTATACCTTAAATGCATCCTATCTCACTTTTTCCTTTAACAGATATTTTATAAAGAAATCGATTTAATGTATAATCTCCACAGAAGAATTAACATGCAGCATATCACTTTGGAAAAGTCCTCAGACTCTTATCCTAGCTTGTCAACCACATTAAAAGGATTTTCTTTACACAAAAAAAAACTTTCTCTGGACATCTTCAGCAACCAGTAATGTTCAAAAGCTCTCCAGAAAGTTGAAACGTCAAAGTAAAAAGTCACGTACCTGGTGACTGGGGATGACAACCGTGTCGTCAATCATGGCACTGTCCCTCAGGTAAGAGGCATGGCTCAGGGTGTGAGACCTGTCGGAACTGAAGGATCGAAGGCTGGTAGGTTGGCAGGAGGCCATGGTCATGTACCAACAGCAGTGGCAGGGTTGGGAGGATGGAAGGATGAGCCGAGCAGGAGAGTGAAAAAAGCCTGCTATTAGCTAACAGTGCAACTTCCAGGGGGACATTAATCGCAACCATGGGAGAAGGAAACCCAGGTCTCTGTGTTGCCCTACCTTTCTGTCCAACAACTAAACTAACACATCTTTTGACTGGTTCCTACCACTCAATGGCAAGGGCACAAGGGAATCCAGAAGTGAAAATTTGATCCTTCTAATCTGATTTATTTTCCTCCCAGAAGTGTTTGAAACCAGCCACTGTAGTTTACTTACTGCCAGGACAAGAAATTCACACAGGAAATAATGCCAGAATAGGTTGCTTAAATCTGTGTTAAATGTTAATCTCCCTGCAACTAAGAAAAATATTAGGAGGGGGCGGGGAGTAGACCACCCTCAGAGAGAACAAAATGAAAGCACAGGTTTCATTTTCTCTCATTTTTCCATTCTCTCCATGCTTCATTCTCCTCCTCTCCAACTGTGAATGACTCAACACTGGTGCACTCCCCTGGAAGGTACAGAGTGAAATGAACTGTGACCAGATGCATGCTTCCTGCGGAAGTGGAGTTCCTCTTGTTTGTCTCTGGTGTCTCCAACAATGCTATTTCAAAGGGCAGCATTGTTCCCTTTGCATGTCCTCTGTGTGGTGAGTGAAGCACCAAAGAGTGCCGGTTGCTGTGGCGATGAGATGCAAGAGCACAAGAAACCGTTTCTAAGCACCAACCAGAACACAGACACATCTGCCAGCACAAAAACAAACTGCCAGTGGACACAACCGAAAAATGAGGCTTGCTTTCAAAATGGGATTTAGGCCTTGATAATTGATGCTGTATATTTTTGATAAATCTGAATTTCAAACTTCGGAATGATATACACAAATGTGACGGGTAAAACTTGACATTTGCATAAGTGCAATTCATTCCTTCCTAATCAATTTGCACAATCAAATGACAAATAGATTGAGATCTCATATAAGCTCATATATTTTATACGTGTTAGTCTAAGAATTAAATATCTGTATTCAAAACATTAGCCCAAAGCCCATAGGGAAAAATAGAGATGTGCAAGCTTTCACAATATTTATAGAAGCAAAGTTTCATTTACTTTCAGCTAGTAGGCATTTGGCCAGTGAAGCACTGTAGAATTATGGACTAAATGTCAGGTTAGCATATTTCTGAGCAAAAACTATTTTCATTTTGCAAATATACCTATTTCTGTAAGCCTTATACTGTCATTTTTATGAAGTGCCAATATAGCCAACTTCAATTATCTTTGAGGAAATCATCATTTGGTAGATAATTCATAGGAAGTTAGGGCCTTCACCCTCTTATCCTGCTGTAGGTTTTATGCCCCTAAAATAGACCTGGAATATCAGAAGGTAAAGTGACGTGAAGCAAAGCAGCTGATTGTCAGATCCTATATAAATGTGTGTTTATAATACAAAGAAATCTAATTTGGGAATTCACTATTTTGTGTTATATAGGCTCTCGAAGATTCAGGCTCCAGACACAGCAAAGGCAGGAGCAGCCCAGACACCTTAGTGAGCCCTTCCATAGGGGTTTTAGTCCTGGCAGCTGATATTGGGGCTGGTTTTACAGTTGTGCAGTTGGGATTTCGATGGTGCACTTCACAAACAGGCTGCAGGCTACTATGATTAACTTTGGCCTAACCTTGAATTTGAGGATGAAAAGAGATTAAATTATTGGGGGAAAGGATCTGTAATCTCAGCAAAAGCTCGTCTCAACTGCTGAGTAAATTTTTTTTTCCCTGCTTTAAATCATGAAGATAGCTAAGATCCACTTATATATGTTTTGTACCAGGCAGCAAGAGATACATAGGTCTTAATTCTACTTTCCTTTATTTTGTTTTGAATTTGGCCAAGAGAAGGGAAAAGGGAGGTGTGAAAGATCAGCTTCCTGAAATGATAGGTCTGTCTATAGGGTCAACCATCTTCCCCTGTCAGGTTCTTACCCAGCTCAGATTTGTTGATTAGGTCTATCCATGGCTTTAGAGTTCAGAGCTCCAAGTTGTAACTTTACACATGTAAATGTGCTAGATCTATATGAATGAATAGTGCAAAAGGAGCAAGAGGCATTGAGGTACAGGATTAGACATGCCTGCTCGCAACAGCGAGTAGAGACTCTGGCAGTAGGTAGAATTGACTCCTAAACGTGACACTGGAATAGCGGAAACACAGGTCTCAAAGAGAAAGTGGAAATTTAGCTTGGATGGGAACAAACTGGCAATAAAGGTACATGAAATAAGACCTAGTGGCATAACTGCCACCACTATAAAGGTCTGAACTTTGAAAGAAGGCAGTTGGGCCTCAATTGTCACACTCAGGGTGATCCTATAACTCGGTGGATGTCTGTCTGCTTGGGAATGAAGTCTTAAAGAACTCATTTGGCTGCAAGCACAGAGCTGCATTTTGCAATCTATGCATCAGTAATAAAGGTGGATTGTTTTGATATCTATCTACTTGATACCTGGGTCTATCTCTTAACTGGTTTGAATCAGAGGGCCAAAAGAGTACTGGTGTTTTTTGTTTTGTTTTTTATCTTTCCTAAAGCCTCAACAGAAAAGAAATACAGAAGGAGAAGAAAAAAACAAAAGAGATACAGTTGACTTACAACCAAAAATGAGATTAGGGTAGAGAGAGAAAAATATTAGCATATGGAAACAGAGAGTAAGAAAAGTTGGAGAGACAGAGGGAGGGAGAATGAATGAGTGAGAACAAGGCCCAAATATCTCTATGATTTTATTCTGTCTTACTGTTTGCTGCCTTCTAAAATGCTAACTGGGTGTTCAATCGACGTTTATAGTTTCTAACTGCTCTTGTCTCTGATATATAGAATTTACTTAAATAAATAAAATTAGAATATTCCAACAGTGAAGAAATTATTCTAGTGAAATAATGACCAGCACAAATGTCTGGAATAATTCAAGTCTCTACCCTGACTGAAAACATTACAAACAGGTTTAAATGTTTTACAATTCATTTTTGTCATAAACTCACGGGTCATGCCATTCAGTTAGTAAGGTCAAAATAACACGTATCCATAGAAGTGTGAATTTTTACTTGCTGTTCAGCTAGGGATTGTGCCAAAAGTTCTGTTATGGTCTTAAATTTATGCTTTTTTCCACCATAGTAAACTACTTTATGGACACAATAGGTAGTATCAAAGTCTGAAAATGTAATAATTACTGAAAAACGTAATAATTACTATCTTAGTATGCTGTACTATTAGACAGTCAATTAATGAAGTTTTTCAACCCTACTGAACAAGTGAATATCCAAAAATGTTTATGCTTTATGTGCTTTATTGTCTGTAAAAGCTTCTGTGGTTCATTGTTACTTAGTGTTTTACATTAAATTTAAATGGCATTTTTAATTTAAAACAATAATACTATGGACACAACATCTAATCAGAATTTGGATATATTTTTAGGAATGTACATTAAATTGTACTTATTTTTGTTCTCCTGCATCCAGGTACATTTTAGGCATCAGAATCGTTTTTCTATCATCTTCAACTACACATAAGGCTGACTAGGTTCCTTTGGAGAAGCCATGCTAATGTTTTGTCAGCCACAAGGTGGAGCTGTGATGTTAACACAAAATCATACCAGGGGCATGTCATAGACTTTTATTCTAGCAATATATTTACCCTTCTAGCTTAGTTATTCAATACATCAAAATTCTAATTTGAGAATAAATCCATAATTCTAGAATATAAGCACCCCTTGCCCACACACACACACACACACACACACACACACGAAAAGTGAGCAAGGAAATGTGGATGTATCCAGGAGGATCATGTTTTCATGCTATTTAATACCTACCTGGGCATGGTACTATTGAAAGCATACCAAATAAATAATGAAAAGTAAAAATGGTTACAAAAAAAAAAGAAAGAAAATTTCCACTTAACTGCCTAAGCAAAATAAAAAAAACAAAATCAGTGAAACAAGAATTCCATGAAAATGAGATGTTGCCTGTAATTCCGTGTTGGAGATCATGAATACAATCTGGGGTCCCATAAATGCAAGTGTGGACCTAGAGAACTGACCATGACGTATTCATTTTATTGCCTCATCTCAAATGCTGATAAGTGTTCAGTTTAAGAGGAATCATTAAACCTTTGACCCCTGTTTTATAGATAGTATTGTTCCAAATTTTTCTTAACCTGGTACTTTCAAAGAAAGAAAAAGAATCAGATCAAGAATTTATTCTTAGTAAAATAGAACAGGCTGAAAATAAAGGTTTTTTTTTTCCTCTGACAGTGATATGATTATGTATAGATTATTATGAATCTGTGCAAAGCCATAAACATTTTATTTTTTGGAAATCTCAAATCTTTTATTAAGAAACTTCAGATTGTGATGTCCAAATCTACCAGGATGTCAGAATCCAATTATAAAACACGGGCTCCATCATGAACATTTCCACTCTCGTCCCTGAGTGCTCCTCCTTCTGCCTCTTGACCCCATGGACCACCTTCTATCTATGTCATTAAAGCCAAGGGGTCGGTCTAATCTTCTTCCTCTTCTTCACCCACTCCGTGAAATCTGTCACCAAATCTGGCTAGTTTCACCTCATAGATAGGCTCTATCTATGACAAATTTGAATTTGTCATTTCCCAATTTCTCTCCATGATCACTACCACCAGGGTTAAAGTTCAAATCTTCTCTTAACAGCTTCAATTAATATTACTGCAAGAGTTTTTCAGGTGGTCACAACTGCCAGGTTTAGCCCTTTGACAACTTCTCCCTAAAATTCACCCTTAATCTCACAGTCAGAGGGATCCACCCAAAATGTAGACAAGATCTCCCCTCCTTCACACTTATACTCTAGCAACACTGCACTATACTCTTTCTCTCACACACCATGGGCCTTTGCTCATGATCTCATTAAGGCTTCAAATGCCTTTCCCACCCTTCTTCACCATCACTAGCCATCACTGTGTTTCAGTTTGGGCTCATCTCCTCCAGGAAGCCTGAGCGCTGGGGTTTCAATTGCATTCTGTGGGTACTACGGCCCAGTCTCTCTCACATCCCATTCGACTATGATTTTAGCAATTGTGTCCTAGTCATGTTTGTACCTTTAGCAACTACCACAAAGCCAGCCCAAAAAGGCACTCACTACACGCACATTGAATTGTTTAAGAAAAAGAAAAAATAGGGAGGAGGCATTGATGCTCAAGGAAAAACCCCCAAGAAAACTTGTTTTTGCTAATTATCCATTTAGAATTGACTACGTTTTAAAGTATTTATTTCCTAGGGGCACCTGAGTGACTCAGTCAGTTAAGCGTCAAACTCTCGGTTTTGGCTCAGGCCATGATCTCATGGTTTGGTGAGATCAAGTCCCACATATGGCTCTGTGCTGACAGCACGGAGCCTGCCTGGGACACTCTCTCTCTCTCTCTCTTTCTCTCTCTCTCTCTCTCTCTGCCCCTTCCCCACTCATTCTCTCTCTCTCAAAATAAACATTTAAAAAATTAACTTTAAAATGTCTATTTCTTAGACTCCGTATATGTTAACTATAGCTTAGCAAACAGCCAAGATTAAAACTACAAACCTAAGATTATTGATTAGTGAAAAACACGCTATGTGGACAACCATATGCTTAACCTAAATTGGCAGTCATTCTTTTGATGAGGTACCATGGAATGTTCTTCTGCTTGCCTCAAAAAATAACCAACACCAGTTATGCTAGTAAGTAACAGTCAGAAAATAACACTGATTTTATACTTCAGAGTATTATATGAACCTCTTCAGATCTGTCTACAAAACCTATGCTCCTTCATATTTTTCTCAGATTGCTTTTTGTATTCAAGTTCTTGGAGGACTGTGGTCTCATTATTTTTCATGAAAAAGTCAGTTTCAGGCACAGGTTCCTTTTGAATTTACTTCTTTTTAATCCTTCTTCACAACATACTTCTATTCACAGAAATTATGGCACTAACAAAAACACTCAAGGAAACTGCATGCGTCTGTAATTGCCACATAGTTAGCCTGTCCATAAGGTAAAACTGGCCTTTTTATTTGCCTAGAGAAAAAAGTGGCAAATAATTAAAACACTACATTGAAAAGTAGAGATTTCTTTACTTATCATTTCTCTGCTTTTTACTGGTCGTTTGACTTTTACTAAGTAACTTAATCTCTTTCGATTCAGTTTCCTGTTCTTTAAAATAGGCACTTAAAGTTGCTCAAGGGGTGTGCCTGGGTGCCTCTGACTCTTGATTTTAGCTCAGGTCATGAGCTGATTTCACAGTTCATGAGATGGAGCCCTGCATTGGGCTCAGTGCTGTCAGCACAGAACCTGCTTAGGATTCTCTCTCTCCCCCTTTCTCTCTCCCTCTCCTCTGCTCTCTCTCACTCTCTTTCAAATAATAAATAAACTTTAAAAAAAAGCTGCTCAAGAACGCAGTAAGGTAACATGCTCAGAGTTGTTATGTGCAGTCCCTGTTTAGGTATCAATAATTATGTCTACTTTTTTATTATTATCATGAAAAAAGTGTTGCATTCCCTCCTAGCTGACATCAAATGTAAGCTTTAGGTGAATACCTGTCTGAGCGGGCTCCCTCCAAGCTGTATCGCAGGTAATTCATACCATCCAGGAACTGGCTGCTGGGTAGAGAGTCATCACCCAGCTCTTTCAGATCCTCGGGCCTTAGGTATTCTCCTCCATCACCTGTCATTGTGTCATCACCTTGAAGCAACCAGAGAAAGACAAAGCATTATGCGTTGAATGTAATATTAACTACAAAATAGGAGGATTGTGGAACATACCAACATAATAGCACTGACATCACTGAAACACCACACACCAAAGAAAACAGAACGCATGCAATTAAAAAGTGATAAAACTTAGAGAAACAATATTTGACGCGCTTCTATCGCTTACCAAGAAGAAATAATTACCTGAATTCTAATTCTCTTAATATCAGTCAGTTCTCTTTACTCATTTCTTCATCACTCTTTACTCATTTTCTTTAGCTGGCTTATAGCTTATATTATTTAACTTAGTACAATATGTAGGCTGCTTAACTTCTACACACAGTTCCAATAATTTTGTACATGATGTCCAGCATTAACATTCTCTTCATGTCATTGGCAATATGCTAAGTAATATCTACTGCTCTAAAACAAATCTGTGGTATATTAAAGGAAGGGATATAATTTATAAGACTAGCAAGATATGCACATTAGGGAAAGAACACCAGAACAATGTGAACAGATTGTGACATTTTAATAAACAACCTTGAATTTAATTTTAAAAACACTGGAGAGCATAAAAAGTATGTTTTGTTGGAAACTAGATGGCTTCCCAAAGGTGAACTATAGGGAAAAAAGTGAATTAAGTAACTAAGTTGTAGCAGAAAGAGATGACTAAGTGTGGTGGCTCATATTTAGAAGCCCAAATGTTAAGGGTACATCCCCTGCCCGTGATTAGGAATAGAATGCTTTCAACAATATCTTTTTCAGGTAATTCAATAAATAATACCCCATTCAACAGAAATGTTCTATATGCCATTAACATGCTGAGATGAAGAAATAAATAATATAGCTGAGAGAAACTGTCTTTGAGGACTCTGAGACACTAATCACACACTTTAAGCCTCATAATCTATGTAAAGGAAAACTTGAAAGAATAGACTTTATTCCTACAACTAAGTTAAATATTGTTTTATTCTCATTTGTTTCAAATAATCGTTCCAAATCAACACTAATTTATAGAGATACAGCATTAAAGAACTGTAAGAAGGGTGGGTCTTTGACATTTCATTATTTGTCTGTATATATGATTTTAAGATCTCAGATTATTAGGTCTCTAAATTACTTCAGCTGATGACAGACTGAAAAAAAAAAGATCTTTCAGTAAATAGGGACGTAACTTATTCACCATTAGATTTTTGTCTTAAAGTCAATGCATTTAACATTTGACAGTTACAAGTTTCATCATTAAAAATATTTTCATGGCTCTTTCAGGGACACCATTAGATTTTTATTGAGTTTTAGAACTCTGAGTTAGGATACCCAGAGTATTATTAAAAATTGAGTCTTTAAGGGCACCTGGGTGGTTGAGTTGGTTAAGCATCCAACTCTTGATTTTGGCTCAGGTCATGATCTCATGGTTTGTGAGTTCAAGTCCCACATCAGTTTCTGTGCTGACCATGTGGAGCTTGCTTAGGATTCTGTCTCCTTCTCTCTCTGCCCCTCTTCCATTTGCTTTTTGTATCCTTCTCAAAAATAAAGAGAAATGAAACTTTCAAGATAAAATGAAAGTTGAGTCTTTAGAATTGGACAGACCTGGGTTCAAATTCTGATTCTGTTATCACTGGCTTTTCAATCTTCCAGAGCCTCAGTTTCCACAACTAGTAAATGGGAATGATACTAATAATCTATCACATATACTAGTTATATGAATTAAATTACACAAAAATGTGTAATAAAATGCCAGAGTATAATAACTGCTAGCTATTGCTTCTACTAGTACAAGATGGTGAACGTATTACACATTGAGCTAAATTTCATTTATGCAAAAATATTATAAAGAAATAGAATTTTATTGTTTAAAAATTCATAAATCTGATAGCTCTAAGGAAAACATAAGTCTTTAAAATTATGTTTGTTAAAGTGGTCTCCACCCCACCTCCAGCCCTTACATATATTTTCCTCTTCAAAGTGTTCCCTCACAAAGCAAGATGTAACAACAGATAAATAACAATATAGTCAAACACAAAATGCATGATGTTTGTCAACTTTAAGAACTAAAAAGGTCAGGGGTGCCTGGGTGGCTCGGTTGGTTGAGCATCTGACTCTTGATGGCAGCTCGGGTCATGATCCCATGGGATCGAGCCCTGCATCGAGGCCCACACTGAGCATGGAGCCTGCTTAAGGTTCTCTCTCTCTCTCCCCACCTGCCCCTCTCCCTCTCTTTCTCTAAAAAAAAAAAAAAAAAAAAGAAGCCCAAAAGGTCAGAAGAGAGAGAGAGATCACTTTAGGATGATGTGGTAGGTTCAGTAGTCTCCTCCCTAAAATTTCATGTCCATTTGGAACCTGAGGATGTGGCATTATTTGGAGATATGTCCTTTACAGACATAACTAAGTTAAGGACCGAGATGAGATATACTGGATAAATCCAATGTGAACATTCATATAAGAGACAGAGAAAGAGACACAGAGGAGAATGCCATGTGAAAGCATGCCATGTGAAGGTTGAAGCAATGTGTCTAAAAACCAAGGGGTGAACACCAAGAATCACTGACAGCTACTAGAAGCTGGAGGAGACAAGACTCTTCCCTAGAGCCATTGGAGGTTAGTATGGTCCCACCATAGACTTTTCACTCCCAGAACTGTGAGAGAATAGGTTTGAGCCACTAAGTTTGTAGTAATTTCTTGTGATATTCCTCGGAAATTCAGTAAAGCTGGTGAAGCACTCACTGAAGAAAGAATTGAAGCTGAGTATTTGTTCGGGCTCAGTTTTCATGGGCAGAGATTGTCAGTACTTCAGGAGAGAGGCTCATGTGTAAGGGGTCATGGAGGGCAGTAAAAACAATATGAAAGACTAATAATCATTACTTATTTAGAGAATACTATGTGAAATAACTTGGCAATAGTACACGTTCATGTTGGTGAGCAATGGCAAACAGTCCAGAAAGAGAGTGTCTGAACATAGTGATAAAATCAAGAAGCTCAGACATTTTGGTATAGGCCTTGTAGGATTTATTTGTTCCTCCTATTTCCCCCTCTCTTGTATGATTGGTACATTTTTACATAGGAGTGCTTTTATAAGTCCAACTAAGTTGGGTGCCCCTTTGTTTATTTCTGGGGGAAAAGATTGTAAGATCAATTCTAAGAATTGGTGTACCGAAACACAGGCTTTGTCTGGTTTGGCTATAAGCCTAAATTCTTTCCAGAAAAAAAAAAGTACGCAAGTTTTGTTAACATTCGGGAAGACTAAGTCTACTCTTATTTATGCAAAGGTGAAGGGAATAGCTGGATGCAGAATCTGTCATATAATACAAGGAAGAAGTGAACAGCCTCACAAAGTGTCAAGTGTTCACAGCAGAAGTGTGTCCAATGGAGATAATAGCTGATGCCTCTACACTGCATCATAACACTGCCCTTCTGGAGTTCTCTTGATTATTATTAGTACACATCATTCCAGAGAGCCAGTGGAGAAGTTTGTACAAACCATCCAAACACAGGAATATACGGGGGAAAAAACTTTTTTTACTTAAAAAAAAAAAGGAAACAACTGTTTGAGTATGTGGGACGGGAGTCATGTTTCTACAGGTATTTTAGTTACATAAGTGTTATGACCCCTGAGCCCCACTATATAACTTACTGCTGTGGAGCTGAGTCAGCAAAGGCGGGGATCAGCTCATGATCTTATGAAGATGTAGAGGATTACTCTTACAGCTCTGTTTTCGTCTGCACAGTACGATACTCTCGGACTGAATTCCCATTTCTACCTTTTCCTGCCATGTTGCTCCACCAGGACTTATTTATAATATGACTGAGCTATTATAGCAGCTTTCATACTGGGCTTACATTCTCCATCCAGCACTTAATGGCTGTGTGCTGTTGAGCAAACTACTTAGTGTGTTTAAGTCTTAGTCCTTTCATGTTCAGGTGAGCCCTTCCTCACCTGAAAAACAATGAGGGGAAATCCATAGTCTATCTCATGTGGATGCCATGGGGATTAAATGAGATAATGCACCTAGCATTGCAGATGCTTAGCAAATATTTTCTCTTCCATCAAATATCTCCTTCCTTCCAATTTCTTCCTAATACACTCATTTAGTGTATCATGGCTGGCTTAATCTTTGTAAAAATTAGATATGTTTCACTCATTAATCAAAAATTTTAATATGCCCTAATTTCCCAGACTTTTCAGTTAATAATTCAACCATTCCACAGCGAAGCCCAATATGTTTTAATGCATTAGCCAAACCGAATGACTGGATTATTTTGCCACTCTGTGTCTCTCTCTTGCACTTTCCTATCTCAGGACCTTCCATACTTCCACACTCCTTCTCTACTCTCTAAAATCTGTGTCACCTTCCTATTGATCTCTCCATTTCAGCAAGTCCACGGCACTGTGCCAGGTCTCTCCTCCTGACCTTCCAGGGCACATATGAACAGTGATGGGATAGTGCCTGCAGTTACACTTCATTTAACTTCTACATTATCTCTCCATATATGTTTCTAACGGCATGCCCTATGTCCACCTTTGATTCCCCCGTGGTACAGGGATAGAACTTTATAGACGATAACATCACTTTTACCATCTGTGGACTGGATTCATAAGTGGATATCCTGATTCCTATATCAAGTTAGCTTGAAAGGACATCTGTACTTGGCTTGAATATCCTTTTGAATTTTGAAACACATACTACTATCAAAACAGATTTTTTAAAAAGGCAGGAATTGACTAATACCTTCAAAACACACGTGGCTGCACCTCGTCCATATGGATAATAGGTTCCACAAAAACATTTTAAGCACATAAAACATTAACGGGTTGGCAATGTCAACCAGCCAAGTTTCTTTATACCAATTCTTTGCACTAAAAGTTACCTCACAATACTCAAATACTGTATATCCTACACATAAAAATTATTCAACTTGAATTTCTTTCTCGGAAAAAAATGTTACTAAGCGTTTGGCTATGTCTAAAAAAAAAGAAAGCTTCTTCTGTCACCGTAAAAGATATTCTTGATCATTAGCCAATATTTCTCTCAAATCAAGACTTTTATCACTAATAACTCTTAATCTATAAGTGTTTTAACAAAAGTACACAAGATGTTATAGCTACATCTTACATTATGCAATAAGCAGCTCCAAGAAACTGTTTCACATGAATGGAATTTCTATAAACCCACGAAGTACTCTGAATGCATTAGCTATCAGAATTATTTAATAATTATGTAGGAAATAAGGAAATTAAATAATCACTAATTTATTTGATCTATAAATTTAGATTTTCATGTAGCAGGTTTGCTTAAAGTGGTGCCAAATGTACCTTGAATCTTTCTCAGTGGATAGAATATTTTATTTTATTCATTTTTCCCTATATGCCAAAGCTGCCCTAAATCATTTTAAGAGTTACTTTTTCTTTATTCCTAGCTACCTTAATAAATCACATAATAGCTATCCATTTCATATATTTTTAGCCATATCTAAAACTTATCTCCATCCAAGAAGGATATGAAATACAATCAGTCAAGTCGTCTTAGTTTTAACAGGTTCATGCTAGTTAAATGTCAACTTATCAAAGAATTATTTTTTTTTTTCTCTGAATTTGTATTCTAACAAGAGACCTAGTTATGGAAAAATATTTACATAATGCTCATGAGGTAATTTAATTCTACTAATAGTTCTCAACAATTTAATTCTAATAATAGGTAGCAAACTCATTAGTAGTAAAAGCAGGTTATGGCTTTAAGCTTCCAAGTTAATAAAATCCACACACTCACATGCACACATACACAACTCCATCCATATTAGACACGCTATTTCAAAAGAAACAGATTAGTATTAGGCACCCAGATTTAAATAGCAGGCGAGTTGCTTCTCTCCAGTTAAGAAAAATTAAAAGCAAAAAAAAGCTTTCACTCCAATCCCTTCCTCTAAAGATACCTGAATCACTAAGCGCTTCCCCGTCAATAAAGTTGCCACCGAACTGTTTAAAAGCTGTTAAGAAAGATGACCCCAGAAAACAAAATATGATGCGCATATATGGATGCTGAAAATTAGCTGGCAAGTGTTAGGAAGGAACACAACATTATTATAATACTTGGAACTACTACCTTTGGCCATTATTAATTTATTTATACTAATACAGTGACCAAAGTGCTCATTCTTGTCGTAAGTTCTTACAAAAGCTGAGATACGTCGGTGCCTGTTACCAGTAGGTGAACAAATTGGTTCCAAATAACATGTCAAGTGAAGTTTTACTTTATGGTTCTATCTTGAGGAACCTAAAAATCTGCTTCTAATATTTCTTAGTAAAAGCAGTTATTATTGACACTAGTACTACGATCTATGGCAATAATTTTTCAAACATATACATTTGACCAAAAGCTGTACTATTGAAATTTGGTTACATGCTTCATTACATACCTCATTAGCTGCATGCACGATTTTTTGGCAGCGATATTTTTGTTCAAGGAAAGTCAGCTGCTCTAACTGAAGTGGAGGTAGGGAGCAACACACTCCCTACCCCATTGGGTATTACATTCCAATACCCCATCCTCCCGCCAGGCAGACCCTGGTGCTCCTTTTAGAGCCCTAGCCTCTCACACTTTGAAATCCACCACCTTAGACACTTTTTATCAACTCTAAGACTATACAGGACATATGCGATGACTTAATCAAATTCTTATGTTGAATTAGTATGACTTACTAATTTTAACCTTATCTAAGCCTCCTTTCCTCTGGACTTAAAATATATTCTGTTCATTGGAACCAATCAGAAACAGAAATTGCTCGAGATACCATTGAGAAAGTATACTTTTAAGGGCTTTAAGAGTAACTTTGAAAGTGTATTTTAACATAATTAAAACATACATTAATAATAATTGTATTATCAGGCAGATTTTTTTTCCCACAGTTGGCCAATTTCCAGTGCCTTTCCACTTTTCCAGTCCTGTCATTTAGTAACACATTAAAGATAATACCCATTGAAAAAATAGACTAATTGCTATCCTCTCTGCCCCAAATGGCAAAAGTGTATGTTCTGAAACAAGGGTGAAAAAGTGATTTTAAATGTTAGGATGCTGTCACTCATACTCACTGCACCAGCTTAGTCCCTGAGAAAAAGGATGGCTTGCTTGTCTTTGTGTAAGAGAGTGACAGATGTCACAGAAACTGAATAAAATTCTTACCCTCTTCATCAGAAACATCAAGAACCTCAGTCATCGTCTCAGGAACATTTAGCTTGTGTTTTTCCGTAATAGTCTGCAAAGGAAAAAAAAATCATTAATATGCAAGTTAAATTCCAACACAAGAGCAAAAGAATCACTGAGGAGGTCACATGGACAGCCTCAGCAAGCCATCCGTCCCTGGGCATTTCATCTTCCCACATGCATGTTTGGAAGCTTCTTTTCTTATTCTCTTTCATGAAAATTCCTTTGTTCTTTCTGAAGATATACAATCATTGACTCCAGTGAAGTTGTACAAGAGGAAGTTCATTATTTTGAGTACCTTTCTGAAAATAAATTCTTTAGCAATGGCATTAATAATTAGTCATATTGAGAAAGCAGATTAACGTTTTCAGGGCTTCCCTAAAACAAACTGAGTGATGTCTCCAGAAAAGCTTTAAAAAGAAGCAATGAACGTATGTAATTTGTTAAAAACAAAGCCATCGGAAAAGAAGTTGCAAACAAGGTGAAAGACAAACTGGGCAGAAAATGTGACACATGTCTTCTGGGACCAGAGGATCCATGGGTCTACGGTTCTGGTTTGTCACTTATATGCCTTCCACCAAAGCACTCCAGAGCTGTCAAGGCCACTGCGTTCCATTCCTGATAGGCAATGGAAGGTTAAGAGACCAGGTTCTGAAGACTGGCTACCTGGGTTCAAATTCTAATTTCATCATTTATTAGCTATGAGGCACAAGTTCCCTGATATCTCTGTGCCTCAATTTTCTCATGTGTAAAACAGAGATAATAATACTAGTTCGTAAAACTGTTATGAAGATTAAGTGAAATAATATAAATAAGAGTTCTAAGAACAGTGCTTGGAACGTGTTAGCACTCAAATATCTGCAGGCACAACATCATTATTATAACTGTAATTCAATATTAAATTCATCCTAAAACTGAAGAGGCTCTGAAGTTTTTAGTCATTCAAGGCACTCAAGAAACATTTAGAATGCCTACTGCATACCAGGCACTGTTTCAGACATCAAGGATATTACATATTAAAAAAAAAAAAGACAAAAATCCAATCTCACTACTTGAAATATCACCTAAAGACAGTCAAGTCTCAAGCTCATATCTCTAGTGTCTGCATTGAAAATGCATTAAGTGCATCGACTGGCATTTTAACAGGAACTCTACCTAACTCAAATTTTTAATTAAAGCCACTAAACTACAATGTATTAAGTGCATCGACTGGCATTTTAACAAGAGCTCTACCTAAGTCAAATTTTTAATTAAAGCCACCAAAATACAATAATAAACAGCTTGTCTCAGGATTTTAAACTTTGCTACATAAAGAACAGACTTGTTTTAATGGCTATAATGACCCTATCACCAGTTCTTTTCTTTCCCAAAGCAGTAGAGAACTTCAAATATGTTTACAGGGTAAGTCAACTAATTTGAAAATATATCCACATATACATGTATATCTGTGTGTCTAGAGGGACTGATGAAATTACAATGCGATACTACCTGCCCTTTCAGTGGTCCTGTATCTCCTCCAAGAGAAAGCAAGACAAAGTGGCTCAGAAGAGTCAGGTATTGCAGAAAGGAGAGGCAGGAAGGCCTCATCTCGCACTCCATGTTACAGTCATGTTCACAGGTAACGTTCTCTTATACCTCCAAGTTTTTCCATGTATTCTTTCCTCTACCAGAAACATTCTTCTCCCTCTTTTCTTGGGCTCATATTAGAAGTAACTTCCATGGAGATACATTCCCCAATCCTCCCTGATGAATTTATTTTTAACTGTGACTATTTGCTGTCATGTACTGTTACAACTACATCATACACAGCTGTATGTGCCTTTATCTGCTCCCACAGAAGAGTGTGGGTCATTAACGATATGATCGTTTCCACAGAACCTGAAACATAGTTAAGTGCTTCTCAAATATACACTGAATAAACCAATGATACACAATTATGCAAAATATATTTTAAATCCACATAACCACTGAATAGACTTTCTTTTGGGTGACAAAACAGTTAAAGAATGGGAAGAAACTGAGAAGTCAGTCTCATGTCATCCCAATGAAGCCACAGTTGAAGATTAAAGTACTAAATTCAGCTTTCCTGCATGTTGCAGATGGTGTTTAAAGAATTCCATAATGTCTTATTCACCAAAAACAAACTAAACTTTAGGAAAAACAAAAGCACCCATTCAAAATTCTGGATAATAACAGGTGGTCAATAAATATTTGTTAAATGAACAAACTTAAGAAGACTATCATTTACTTATTTCTATATTAGTTTATAAATTTAACATGAATAGATTAAAACCTATGTTTTATATCAAAGGTTTTCAACTCTAGCTGCTAATTAAAATCAGAGAAAATTTTAAAGCACTGTCGCTTGGATCCCATTACAGAACAATTGAATAAGAACCCCTGAGGGCCCAGCTATGAGTATTTTTATTTTCATTATTTTTTAAGCTTATTTATTTTGAGGGAAATTGAGAGAGACAGAGAGAGCATGCAATTGAGCAGGGTTGGGGAAAAGAGAGAGAGAGAGAGAGAGACAGACAGACAGACAGACAGACAGACAGACAATAGAGAGGAGAGGATCCCAAGCAGGCTTTGCAATCATGGTACAGAGCCTGACAGAGGGGCTCTATCTCACAAACTGTGAGATTGTGAGTTTAACTCAAGAGTCGGAGCTCAACTAAGCCATCCAAGTGCCCCAACTATGAGTATGTTTAAAAAGCTGTTCAGATGGGTCTATTGTGAGCTCAAAACGGAACCCATTTGGAGAAGCGTATAAATTGCAAAAAGTGATTTGCATTTAAAATAGAGGAAAGAGGGGCGCCTGGGTGGCGCAGTCAGTTAAGCTTCCAACTTCAGCCAGGTCACGATCTCGCGGTCCGGGAGTTCGAGCCCCGCGTCAGGCTCTGGGCTGATGGCTCAGAGCCTGGAGCCTGTTTCCGATTCTGTGTCTCCCTCTCTCTCTGCCCCTCCCCTGTTCATGCTCTGTCTCTCTCTGTCCCAAAAATAAATAAACATTGAAAAAAAAAATTAAAATAGAGGAAAGAGACGGTGACATCCTATTAAACTATGATATTCTATTAATTTTTAAATAAGATTCTCAGTGCAAATGATTTAAAAATGTGAAGGGGTATCTACTGTACTAGACTACACCAGAAAGCTTATTTTGCAGAAATGTTCTAGAGTATTTGCCCTTCAGAGGTCACGTTCCACAAGAGGATGCTTCTGTATTTGAAAATAAGCCACAGAAATATTTTTTAAATGATGAAGTTAACTTGCCCGATATTCTTAGTTTGTATCTTCAGACACTGATAATAGGACCGTATTTTCTTTGAGTTTCTAAGAGTGGAAATAGCTTTGCTTTAGTTTGGTCATTGAATACTATCAAAGTTATTATCAGCAAATATAGGTGGCAATCAAAAATTAACACACAGTGATCACATTGGTCATAGATATTTTTCTGTAAATATAGTAAAAATGCCCTCGACATGCAATGTAGTCAATATAGTATGCATTTGTTCGTGATGTAGTGTTTGACCTTTAGAAGGCCATCAATAAATACATGTCAAATGCACAAATAAGCCCTCCTACTTATGAGTAATATTATAAGAAATGAATACATATTTCCCTTTAAAAAGAAGTGTCCTTTGAAAACTTGATTATCAAAACATAAATATATGGTTTCATACAAATGCATCTGAATAGTACATAGAAAACAAGGATATAATTAAATGATCACGGGCTTCTCCTCCTGCTATAGAATCTAAGATTCTGTAGTCAAGATTAGAAACCACTCTAAAGTTAAAATGGTGCACAAGGCACAAATTTAATCCTATGTAATTAAATGAGATAATATGGCAATATAAACAGGATATGATAGATGGAAGGCTTAACAATGAGTTTTTAATATGCACTATGATGTGGGAAAGATGTAAAAAATAAAACAGGCGTCCTTAACGTGCTGTTTTGTGAATAATAGATAATATCTGGTTTCTTTTAAGCAAAAAAAAGTGTGTTTCACTGACCTCTACTTAGCCCACATCCCTTGTCGACCATTTCCTTTGTATCACATACTCACCAAGTCACCACAGCACGATGAGTGGTCTCGGCTAGTATGCCACCTTCTAATGCCCACACACAATGGCTCCCATCAGTGGAGCTACGGGCTAAATTTGGTTTTGTTCCCAAACCTATTTATACCAATTGTACATGTTAACAGAATGTCTGTAATAATTTAAATAGTATGTAAATAATATTTTTCTATAAAAACTAATGAAAATGGTTTGGAAATCTCAACATAGGTGAGTCACCAAAAATAAGTGCTACTCAGGTGTGGCTGAAACAATTATACAGAAGATTAGAAAGAAAAAAAAAAGTATGTCAAAAGTTTAAAAAGGTTCTGCACTCAGCATAGTGTTGCTTTATGATAATATACTTTAAGTATACATTGCTTTAAGATAATATACTTGATAATGTTTAAGCTTTAAGATAATATACGTTGCTTTAAGATAATATACTTGATAATATTTAGATCAAGATATAGTTATCAAGATATAGATACTATCTATTAAGATATATCAAGACATACTGTCAAGATATAGATATAGGATATATACACAAATAAAACATAGTATGTCATAATGATTTTTTTTTGCGCAAGAATGATCATTTAGCCTTCTTCTAGTCAATGGACCTGTATTCAAAAAAAGATCTTGACTCCACCTCAAAAGGTGTCAGATAACTTCAAATGGATTTATTGCATTGCTGTTGTTATGATTCCTGTTTGAAATGACTTACAGCATTAGATAAGATTTAGGACACTGCATATTTACATTTCCTTAATTTCTTGTCAAAAATTTCCCCAATGTTTAAATGCTAATGTAAATATAATGTTATTTTTATTTTAGTAGCTTATTCAGTAATTTATGATGTCATTGTTATTTTAGTAGCTGAATCAGTAATTTTTAGTCTACACAACAGTGATCATATGCAACTTAAAATATGATCATTTCTGAAATTATGTAAATAACACAAATAATCAATGACAGCTGATCAATAAGTACAGGGATGAGTCATAGCTCAGTCTTCCAAACTGCTTTAGGTAATTGAGCTTGTCGGCTTCTGATGCCAGAAATGTGTCCCCCACGCTTGGATGTCCATTCTGGCAAACACACAATGATTGTAATCCTGGGAGAATGCTAAACTGCCTCATATCCCCCACTGGGTCTTACAAAGTGAAGTTAGAAAAGCAAAGGTTAAGGAAACAAACCACAACTCCAGAATGTCTCAGAAATTTCTGAAGCAGTGGCTTCTCCCTTACAGACTGCCGCCTTACTCTTCTCTCTACACAATGACTTTATTCATACATTGGGGGAAAGAACTCTGGAAGGAGGATTAGCATGGGAAACTTTCTTTCATGGAAGAGAACTCACATGGCTGCTCAAATGGCACATCGTATGAATCTACTTATGTGAAATTTGTACATTTGTTGTGTAGCTGTAATTCAACTGTTACACTTAAATGGTGGTAACATTAAATTTAATTTTATTAATTTTACATAATTATTAAATGGTCTCTGCTATTTGCCTATTCACCAGTGAGTAGTTCCAAATTGTCCTTAGTGAATCTGCAGACTTTAGAAAATAATATTGAATATGATACCTCCAGGAAAATCAACAAATAACATTATTTCAGTGGGTTGTTTTTAATAGAAAATAAGGTGAAAACACTTCTTTTAAAAGAAAATTTTAATGTTTGTTTGTTTTTGAAGGAGTGAGAGACAGAGCGTGAGCGGGGGAAGGTCAGAGAGGGAGACACAAAATCCGAAAGCAGGCTCCGAGCGGTCAGCACAGAGCCCGACATGAGGCTCGAACTCACAAACCGTGAGATCATGACCTGAACTGAAGTCGGATGCTTCACTGACTGAGCCACCCAGACACCCCTAGATTAAAATACTTCTTTCACAAAATTCATGTTAAACTACTTTTAGTAAAGTCAAGATCAGTTATGTCAGAGTGATTAAGAACATGGTCTTCAGAATCTGACAACCTAAATTTGAATCTAGATCTACCCTAAATGCCTGCCATATCTGTAATCGCTAAATATTAATTTTTAATTTCATTAAAATTATGTTAACATGTGATAACATGCTTCACATAACAATATGTGAAAAAAGTATGAATGAAAATCTCTTCCTAAAGAGAGGAAGTGCAAAGTAAGAAGGCCCACGTAATAAACAGGAATAAGTTCGTATTTTCAATCCTTAATCCCAAATTCCATTTCACGGAACAATAAAACTCACAATTCTAAGAGAAGAATTCAATACTGAGAGGCAGAAAGCAAAAATAGGGCAGCATCAAAACATGTTACCAATAAAATTAGCCATTTAGATAAAGGGGGTACTTGTTTAGTTAATGTAGGCAATGACTTCTCATCCCAACTAAAAACAAACATGCTACTATGTTTTACATTTGTTTGTTGGCTTTTTACCTAGAAACTTGATTTCTAAGTATAGTGGTTGTGATTGAGGAAATGCTCAGCTAGGCAGTGTAAAGAATCATAGTTACCAGAAAAGATAAAAAGCTCACAGCTCTAAGAGTAGTTTTCGTATTCCACTAGAGCTACATGTGGTAGAGATGTGACCACATGTCTAATTTCTGAAAGGTATCTGAACTTGTTTAGTGATAGCATTTAGCAAGCTAATTGCTCCTATTTTCAAATATAGAACTATACAGTTAAAAATCATTCACTCTAAGTAATATTTATGAGCCTAGAATCCCTTTGAAACCAGACACATAAGTCCCACAGTTCTGTTGATGTTAAGGAAGAATTTATACTCCCTACAAAGCATGCCTCATTCTCCACTCCCATTAAACTGTAAGCTGCTGGCTGGGGAGGGGAGGGGAGGGGGTTGGTAGTGGTAATGTTTTCACCACTAATGACTCTTCAGTACTCAGCACAGACCCCAGGGCATATTTTTTATCTAATAAATATTGAAAAAATGAGTTACTTAAAGAAATGAATGGAAAAGCAGATCAAATAGGAAAAAAAAAAAAAAAGCAAGCTTGCCATCTAGTGGTCACTTGATAAAAATGTATGTACGTGATAACCAGAGCATGGAAAAGCTAATAAAGTTGACAGAAAACATGACTTCTAAGAATTGATGTGCTTGGCCACTAAATCTTGCCACTAAAGCCTTTACTTATCTGTGATTTATACATTGTTTCAAAGTTTCCAAATAAAGACACATATTATAGGTTCCTAATATGAAGATTTTCCTCTTCTAGTAATCATCTAGTAAGAAAAAGCCATTAAGATTCAGCCACACATAACAATTGAGAAGTATAGTGACAGGCAGTGACAAGACTTGTTTTTTTCTCCTATATAATTCATTGAAGCTATACCTTAAATCTTTAAACAAAATATTGTGGTGCACTAGCTGAAGGTTTTAAGATTCTGCTTGAGAAAACAAGCAGTACTATTCTCTCCCATCTAAATTCAGGCTGTGTCTTGCAGTTCATTAATAAATCATACTCCACTCTATTTAAAATTTCACATCAAACCAATTGTATTCCATCTACCTCAATGTTGACAGGGGCTTGGTGTCAGTCCGAAGAATAAAATTCCTTTCTTTTTCCACATATCTATCAAAATAAACAAGTGTTCTAAAACGATATGCATCATTGCTCGCTTAAGACATTTACTAGAACCCCATCCAGACTTTTTTTGTGTTGATTTATGATCTTATTGTCTCTAAAGAACATCTAATGTTCTACTGTCGCTCTATTTTTCTATTTTAAAAAGAGAAATTAAAGAGCTGTTGTTCTTAGAGTTCATGCTTAAGAAAAAAACGTTAAGAAGTAAGTTCAAAGAGAATAGCACTTCCACTTTCGGCTGTGAGTCTCCCTCTTCCGAGGCCTCCGTTAAGCTTTGCTCCAACTGAATAGTAAGAGAGCCTTACAACTCACTATTACCATAGCCTTCACTCTCCTAGAGTTTCTCTGGCAAACGGCAGTGATTATCACCGCTTCTCCTAAAGAATCAGCAATCATATTCAAAGGAATAAAAAAAAAATTAAGCATATATATACTCTGTCATGATACAGATATAGTTTGCCTACTAAGTACAATCAATTTTCTTTTTCAGTAAAGGAATAATCAGAAATAAGAAAGTGAGGATGAACTGTTCTCACGGGAACGCATTTGATCCAGTCATGAGCCCAGCATCTGGAGGTTGAGGGTCTTTCCAGAGGCTGGAGTGACCTCATGGCTAAGATCAGAAGTTTGCTGTGGAGTGTCCTACACCTACTGTGCCCGCAGTAGGTGTCACACCCAACTACAGTGAAAGGGCAGAGCAGCGAAACGACAAAGAAGTCAGTCCGGGGCGGTGGGGGGTGGGGGGGAGAACTAAATATAATAAAATTATGTTTACATTTTATATGGGTTGATGTTAACTAGAGGAAGCTAAAACCCCTGTATCCATTGTGTAAATGTATTTATTACATCTGCATACTTCTATGTTCTGCAATATAGTCACCAAAAGAAGTTCAAAAACCAAAAGCTCAACGCGTTTTATACGTGAAAAGTGTGTGGCTTGAAAACCAACACAATGGAGCCAAAGCCCATCAGTTCCTTTTACTCACCGTGGTGGTGGTGGTGACCTCCTCCGTTACAACCTTCAGGGTGTCGACCACGGAGATGTAGCCCAGACGCTTAGCAATCGCCAAGGCAGTGTTGCCATTCTGGAGACAGTGAAAGAGAGAAAGAGTGAGAACTGAGAGGGAGGACTGCGCCCTGAGCCAATGAGCTCACCGGCTGCTCCGCATGAGCCAGCATTTCCTTCCAAAACAAGGCACAGCTTAGGAAAATCACTAGTTTTTACCATTACAGCTGAATCTCTTTGTAACTTCTTTAGACTATAGCCCAGGTCACCATGGTAACACAACAAGCTGCATCTGCCTGCTCTTCTAATAAGAAGCACTTGACGCTTTAACCCTAAGGTTGTCAAACATCCCAACAGATATTGCACTGTGTTTAGGAAAGTACCTCTTGATCGGAGAATGATGCCTCCAAAAATTATTAGCAAGTATCAAATATTCTTACTCCTCATCAGAGGTCAGGCCATCTGCTGCAGGTAAGATGTTACCACAGGGAACTCAGTAACATATTTAGCTACAGCTGTGCACAGAGCTCACGGTGCAGCAAAAGAGCGCGAGCCAGCAACTCAGGCTCCAGCCCAGGCCACTGGGGATCCCGGTTTGTTTAATTGCACCGCTTAGTTTACATTTCAATGGCTCCACATCCCGAAGAGCTTTGTCTAAGCCAGCAGCCTCGCAAACTGTGCTCCCTTAAGAAGGCCGGGCGGGAGGGGCGGACTCGCGCTCACATCTGAGCGCCAGCTGTAAGCAGAGCACGTTCCAGCAGCCTAGACACAGGGCCCCACTCCCCCGAGAGAGAGAGACGGCCCGAGTCGGGCCCACGTCTCTCCCTCCCCGGGAAGCACTACCGGAGAAGTCACGCTGATTTCTGGAAAGGCTTTCCAGAAATCCCGGGCTTTCCAGAGTGCGGGGATTTATCGAAGGGGGATGTGTCTGAACTCAGCTCAGACAAGGGGCCGGCCGCCAGGGCGGCAGAGGAGGAGGAAGCAGCAGCGTGGTGAGGGGCAGCCGGCGCCTGCCTTACCGCGGTCGTGGCGTTGGGCTTGGCCCCGTGCTGCAGCAGGACGTTGATGATGTGCGTGTGGCCCTGCTGGGCGGCCTGGTGCAAAGGCGTGTAGCCGTTCTGTGGGTGACGGTGGCGACGACGGCCCGACCATAGATTTGCAGCGGGAGAAGGAAAACTAGGTTAGCCTTCATTTTGAATCTCTTAGTCTTATTTACAGCAAATCCATCAAGGATGCCTTTTATTTGGAGCGCAGTATCACCACCACCCCATTTCTCACCAGCAAATACTCCCTCTCACCTTATGGTCTGCTAAACGAAGAGAAAAGACTAGCTGATGAAATAGACTAACAAACTCCAAATTATAGCTATTATTATATGTTAACTAATTAGCATTAAAAATGGGTATGCTGAGAGATTTCTAATGACAGAAGGGCATTATCACAATGCTTTCTTCCCCGGGGGAAAAAGAAAGAGTAAAATCTCAAAACCTTTTTAACGGAAAGATGCACAGGATATTTTCACAAGCCACTGCTTGTTTGTTAGGACTTTTCTAATAATCTTTGGGCCAGCGTTTAGGGGTTCTAAACCAACGAAAGGAAATCGAAATCTTCCATTCCTTTCAGAGAGCAGCTTTGGTCCAAGAAGAGCACACTTAGAGAATGGAACATTTCGTTGAAAGCTGAGTGGCCCACTTTCAACAAAAAATGACTTTAAGAATTAGGTTCTTTTTAACATCCTAGTCTGAACTTCCTCATAGCTGAAAGCTCTGTAATCCGTGATTTGTGAGGAGCTGCTGGTGAGGTTAGTGGGAAGCCAGTCTTGCTCAGAACTCCAGTGGGTGGCAGGTAGGTCACAGGTTGGTTGCATATTCATGTTAATTAAACAAAGGGCGCCAGAATCCTTGGAGGCACAACAAAGCATTACTATCTATTATTCATTGAACATTCACTTTGTGGCGGATACCAGACCTTATATTTGTCTTTTAATCTTTGTTATCATCCTAAAAATGAAGGTGCTTGGTACATAGTTGGTGTCCCATAAATAATGAGTGACTGAGTGGATAGATGATTGGATAAATGAATATTTTTCTTCCTGTGTCAGAGGTGATTAAATGGAAAACAACAGTTAAATCATTTCTTTGTGATCATTCTAGGTTCAGAACCTGTATAGATCACAATGGCCAATGGCTATCAGACTACTTTTTTATTATCTCCCTGCCTCATCCTGATAGAATTTCATCTATATATTTGAGACCCCATTGTCTGGGTTCTAAGTTCTGAGTAGTCCATTCATACCATGAACTTGTAGGAATATATATCCCTTTATCTAGTGTCACTGCTGCCTCGTGACCAATACTGCTCCTATCTACATGAAGTGTCTGTATGCACAAGGTGCCACATGATTCCTTTTATGCTTTTGCTGTGGCTCTTTTGTCCATGGGGATGTCCCCACATGTGTGTGAGTCTATCAGTCTGAGAGCCTTTCAGTCTAGAACATCATCAGCCCTGCCATGTTTGGTATTCATCCCTGCAATGGAATCACCCCAGGCAACCTGGAAATATAAACCGATTACAGGGACTCTGAGAAACCTGCTATTGCAGGGACTCTGCTCTCAAATAAAGTAATTCATGGACATCTGAGAAGCATAAAGTAGTGATATTATTTTCCCGAAAATTCTTCCTTTCCATTGTGTTTACAAATGTTCCACCAACCAAATTTAGTTCACCTCTTCAGTATCAATCAAGTTCCACAAGCATTTACTAACCACATGTTATGTGCTAAATAAGAGACACTGTGCTTCCATAAATTAATAATGTCAGAGTAACATTCTTGCCCCCAAGAGCTCACATTTTTCAAGTTGTCAATGGACATCATAGCCAGGAAAATGTCTCCCGGGCCTGACTTAATTTAACCTTTACCTGAAGCTTCTGGTGCATGAGTATATTTGCTAGGGAAGTCTGGAGGAACTCAAAAACTTTTACATGAACATTTGGTTGCAGCTTACCCATGGTCTTAGGCCCATTCTGCTAGGAGCTCTTGACCCAGTTCTACCAACTTTCAGCATATCCCAAAACCCCTCTAACCCTTCATTTTCTCATTTGCAAAATGGGAATGGCCAAGATTTCAAGTCTGGTGAAGGATCAGACGTGTTGTCTGTGTAACTTTGATTTATCTAAAGTTATATATGCCAAGAAACATTATTTTGGTATTTTTTTTTTCTTTCTCATTGAAGAATTCTATGATCTTTGCACTATATTTCACAAAGAAAATTTTCTTTTACATGCTGAAGTTCTAAACCCTTTTCGCAAATTGATCATATAATTAACCAAATCTGGGTTACCTCAAGCTGATGTTATAGCGTTTCATTTTAATTTTAAGCAACTAATAGTCCCATAAAACAAGTTCACTTTTCTAAGTTCCTATACCAAATCATGAATGTTTGAGGGGAAAGGCAGTACATATGTTTACATTTTCACAGCAACAAAACAAATTTTTAGTAACCATAGTTACATGAGATGTGAGGCAGAAAACATAAATCCTTTTCCAAAAATGCCATTTGATGTGAAAAAAATTCTGAAGTGTTTATTAAAAGAACATCTTTTGATTTATGTATCTGTCCACTCCTCTGAAGACATATTAAAAGAAATATTTTCTTCCAGAAGCAAGTCAAATCTACACAGTTCAATTTTTAAAAACTTGAAAAATTTAAATGAGATTTTTCTCTCAACCAAATGTCTATGTGATTGTATATCAAACCCCAAGCGGGTAAATGACGTTATCTAGACAATATGTCTGGCTTGTAAATATTATTTCAACATTGACACACTTAACAAAAGTCTACAGTAACTGTTTTCAAGTTCCACCAAAGTCTCATTGCAGAGCTACCATTATTCCTCTCAGAAGACCTGGATTCCAATAAGAATGTCTGTCCTGGGGGTGTCTGGGTGGCTCAGTCGGTTGAGTGTCCGACTTCAGCTCATCTTTAGTTTGAGCATCGGGCTTGCTGCTGTCTGTGCAGAGCCGACTTTGGAGCCTCTGTCCCCGTCTCTCCCTGCTCCTCCTGCACTCATGCTCTCTCTCTCTCAAAAATGAATAAACATTTTAAAAAAATGTCTTTCCTGTACGCTTAAGTGTGATCTGACTCAGCAGAAATGGGGTTGGGTGCTAATACCCAAGAATTCATCTTCGACCTTTTACATGATCTCTAAGTACAATTTCATGAAAAGTCCAGAACTGCTCAGAATCTAGGCAGCAGCTGTTCCTCCCAGAGTCACATGAGAAGTTTTGAATCTTAAATATCAATAGTAGTAGTTATGATTTTAAAAACAACTATTTTTCATTTGTAAATATGCTTATGTACAGACATGATTGTGCTTCTGCTTCTAAGAGGATATAAAAAGACCAACTTCCAAAACTTACGTTTCTAATTATTAGCATCTTTGAACGATGACTTTGAAAACTCTTGAATGCGCTCACACTAATTTAGTCAAGCCCACTCACATAGCTGCAATAAAGAATTTCTGATATATAAACTTAAATGAACAAACATGTAATTACATATTTCTTTGGACCAAAGAACCTGGAGCTGCAATTTACATTAGGCATCATAGCAGTAGCTATATTATTCACTTCTCTTTCCCTTGAAACAATTTGAGTGCCTGGAAGTATGGTGTCATGCTCCAACCTTGTTTTGCTGAGTAGGACCTTTCAGTTGCCACTAGAAAAAACATCTGGGCTCAGGTCAGCTCTACATTATCCTTGAGAACTTGCAACCCAGGCCTTACACACCATTGCCTTACTAAGCATTACCACGTGATAGTCCAAATGTGACAGAGTTGGTGGGATTGGTGGGGATGTAAACTGATGCAACCACTATGGAAAACAGTACGGAGGTTCCTCCAAAAAATTAAAAATAGGACTACCATATGGCTCAGAAATTCCACTTCTGGGTATTTATAAGAAAACTAAAACATGAACTCAAAAAGATATCTGCACCCCCGTGTTCATTGCAACATTATTTACAATAGCTAAGATATGCAGCAAACTAAGTGCCCATCAATGGATGAATGAAAAAATAAATACAATCGCACATATACACACGCACAATGTAAATCATTCAGCCATAAAAATGAATGAAATCTTGTCACGGGCGACAACATAGATGGACCTGGAGGGCAACATTCTAAGTGAAATAAGTTAGAGAAAGAAAACACCATATGACTTCACTTCTGTGCGGAATCTAAACAAAACAAAATCCAAACTCGTAGATACAGAGAACAAATTAATGGTTGCTAGAGGCAGGGGGTGGGGAGTTGGGAGAAACAAGCGAAAGGTATCACAGGGTAATAAACATTTTTTTAAGTGAAATACAATGGATTTAAAGTTTACATGATATTGAGTGTCCTGTGTTCAGCTATATCCTCTGTATTTAGAGGGCGAGATCCTTCCCTCAAGGGTGAAGAAGAGGTGGTTAGAACATACCCAACCTTTTATCATGTGTCACCAATAAAAACACAGAGATTTAGAGGTATGTACTGCTAATAAAAATGTTGTACACACACATTTAAAAGGGAAGCACTATTGCTATTCACAGGACGTAGTATGGGAAAATACTGTTGTGAGAAAGTGAAGCACTGATAAGCTAGTTTAGTTGTAGGGAAGTTATGAAGTGGTCGTCTGGCAACTTAGTTCAGGTCACAATATAGAGACTCGAAAACAAGGAAAAGGATGACTAGGTGAGAGAACTGAAGAGAAGGATTTCATAGCATGGAATAAATGTCAGGTAGGAGACTGAATGATGACTGATAAGATTTTAGGTACAGTGAGTTGACATTAATGACCTATAGCGATGTAGAAGTTAGATCATTATACCATAGCTTTGAGAGCTTTGGCCCTGAGGCAGGCTGTCTGAGTATGAATTCCAATTCTTCCAATATATACTCTGTGACCTTCGATAAGTTATTTAAATTCACAGTGTAAAATGGAGATAGGACTAGCATCTGACTATGAGGTTATTTAGGGATTAAATGGTTTAATATAAATAAAGTCATATATAATGTATATGTGACTCACAGCTTGCATTTCATAAATATTAGTTTAAATTTTTTTTTTAAAAATGAAAGGCTCAGGGTCTAGGCTGCATGTCTACATTTCTTCATGTGGAAAGAGGGGGTGACAGGAAGGCAGGCCAAGGCCTTGAAACAACATGAAGAATCAGCCAGAATATCAAAGTGTTCTAACAGGCTTTTATTGTATTCTGCGGTAAATTGTTAACTGGATATGAGCTACTTTAACTCTACAATAAAAGTAGTTCTGAAGCTAACCTACCTGGCTGTCAAAGGTTATGAGAATGAAAAGCCTCAAACAATTGTACAAAACTATATCGCTTATTCAAAATCACTTCAGAAGAACTAAAAAGAAAAAAGTACATTTGTAGCTATGGTGAGCTAGTGAAGTGTCCACAAGGCAGAAGCTTTCTGCTTATAGAAAATAAAAATGAGTACACATATTTTACCTTGGTTTTTGCATTGACATTCGCACCCTGCTTCAGAAGAAAGTTGACCATTTTCACATTTCCATAGTGACAGGCCACAATTAAAGGAGTGTAACCAAGCTAAAATAAATAAATAAACAAACAAACAGACAAATAAATAAGTACTCTTAATGGTTAATACCCAAGGAGAGAGGGATTAGGTAGAATTTCAACTATGGTATGATGGGTAGAAATTCTATTCCACTGTGTAAGTATTACTTAGCAGATTATTGACACTTTCCGTGGATACAAATATGGACTGAAGCAGATCCCAGAGCACATGGAACTTCAGCAAAGGGAATTAGACACGTGTGCGACTTCATCTGACAAAGGCCCAAGAGAGACACAAATAACTGAATCTGAAAACAGAGATGAGAGATGGAGTCTGATAGCCGGATGTGGAAGAGATACATGAAAAATGTAACTTAGGTGGGCTTGAAAAGTTTCATGGCATAGAGAAGGAAAAGCCAGTTTAAGACCAAGGGCTTGGAGGCAAGTAGGCACAGGAAGAAAACAGCAAAGTCACCTTGACTGGCAGAAGCAATAAGGGAGAGAGGGTGGACTTAAGCCAGCACTGTTTTAAAGGGTCCTGATATCACCATCTCCATTTAGACTTGATTCCAGCAAAACTGGAGAACCGTTATAGATTTGTGAGCAAAACAGAGTCATAATTAATTCAGGATGGACTTTTGAGGAGAGGGGCTTGGACTTGGGTGACCTAAATGGGGGCTACTGGGAGTCATCCAGTTCAGAACCTGTCACACTATTCAAGGTGATTTGCTTTACCTTTGTGTGAGCATCCTGGTCAGCCCCATGCTTAGTAAGAATGTCAGCAACATTCACTTTATCTTCCTGGGCTGCAAGGTGTAAAGATGTGAGTCCACTCTAGAGAGAGAAGGGAAGCAAATGGGTATATTTGGAAAAGAAAATATATTTCATCATCTATAATGTCATATCTATTTAAAAAATCCCAGAAAATTCACAGGGTCTCCCAGAACCTGCAACTTTTGATATCTAAGACAAACCCTCAAAGTTAATATGTCTTTCCATTTATGACATATTCTCTAAGTTAATCAACACTTTCAACAACAAATTACATTTTCTACATTTGGGTACTTATAATGTACTTAAATATTTATATTATATATGATGTATTTATGTTATATTATAATGTGCTTAAAATAACTCAGCTAATAAGCTTCCAAACAACATTCATTTTTTTTAACGTTTATTTATTTTTGAGACAAGGTCACAGCACGAACGGGGGAGGGTCAGAGAGAGAGGGAGACACAGAATCTGAAACAGGCTCCAGGCTCTGAGCTGTCAGCACAGAGCCTGATGTGGGGCTGGAACTCACGGACCGTGAGATCATGACCTGAGCTGAAGTCGGACACGTAACCGACTGAGCCACCCAGGCGCCCCAACATTCATTTCAAATCCATCTGTGACACCTGCTGAAATTAGTTATTCCCTTAAATAATCAATCAACCAACTTCTACTTTATAACTGTAGCAATAGTCTGTATTTTCATCAATAAAATATCGTCTCAATGTAAAAAATGTACAAGGTTACAGGAAATGAGTTGAGAACAGTTTTCTCCAGTACCAAGGATAGTATACAATCTTGGAGTTTCCTCTAAATACTAAATAAAAAGTGACCCCATCATTTATTTTTTAAAAATTTTTTTTGTGTTTATTTATTTCTGAGACCGAGAGAGACAGAGCATGAGAGGGAGAGGGGCAGAGAGAGAGGGAGACCCAGAATCGGAAGCAGGCTCCAGGCTCCGAGCTGTCAGCACAGAGCCTGACGCGAGACTCGAACCCACAGACTGTGAGATCATGACCTGAGCCGAAGTCGGACGCTCAACCGACTGAGCCACCCAGGCGCCCTGTGACCCCATCATTTATATACAGCACCATAAATCGGCCAGCTTTATGTAAAATGTTTGGCATATACACATCAAGTAAATATTTTGATTATTTGTATATGCAATTAAAGTACAGTTATGAATTAATACAAGATGAAATAAGAGGGAAAAACTGGTTTATTAAGTCAATGCCACAATCTGGCAGCCTCACTACACGTGCAAGTAGTTTCTAACAAGCAAAACTGACATTAAAAGAATCCCTTTAAATCCTAAATCATTTGTGTATTTAATGGGTATTTTCTGACTACCTTTCATATGCCATGAAGTGTTGTAGGTATTTGAATATATCAGTGAACAAAAGTTTCTTCCCTGTATGCTAGTTAGCAGTATATTCATTCCATGTTTCTCTCCCCCTACTATTGCTCAAATACCTGGGATATGCATCCTCTTCCTGTACATCCTGCAGCTGTATACTGAGGTAGTTTCTTTATGTTCTGAGTTCTCAGCCCCCATCCACCTGCCCACCCCTACTCCCACCCCCACCTCCACTTTCCCAATTCACATCCAATTAGAATCGACCAGCCTCCCCTGACCATGGATTTGCAGTCAGGTTAGGTTGAGACAGCTAAGCCATGTTCTTGAAAATTCATGATCTCTAGCCAGGGAATATTCCTAGAAATGGACAAGTCCTCTGACCTTTAAAAAACAAAATTAGGGGCGCCTGGGTGGCGCAGTCGGTTAAGCGTCCGACTTCAGCCAGGTCACAATCTCGCGGTCCGTGAGTTCGAGCCCCACATGGGGCTCTGGGCTGATGGCTCAGAGCCTGGAGCCTGTTTCCGATTCTGTGTCTCCCTCTCTCTCTGCCCCTCCCCCGTTCATGCTCTGTCTCTCTCTGTCCCAAAAATAAATAAACGTTGAAAAAAAAATAACAGTATTTAAAAAAAAAAAATAAATAAATAAATGTACAGAGAGAAAAACATTCTCCAACTAGAGAGAAGTTTTTTTTTATTTGAGGCCTGGGGCTTTGAAATCCTTATAGTTTTGGCTGAGCTCAGCTTTGAGTTCTATAAACCATCAGGATGAGATGGAAGATAGACCTTTTGCATTAAAATGTGCTCACTTCTTGGGGTGCCTGGTGGCCCAGTTGGGTAAGCATCCAACTCTTAATTTTGTGATTTCACAGTTGGGGAGTTTAAACCTCATGTCGGGCTCTGCCCTGACAGTGTGGAGCCTGCTTGGGATTCTCTGTCTCTCCCTTTTTCTCTGTTTCTCCTCCATTTCCGTTCTCGCTCTTTCTCTCTTTCAAAATAAATAAACTTTGAAAAAAAAAAGGACTTTTTTTTAAGTTTTTCTCAAAATAAATAAATAAACTTTGAAAAAAGAGGACTTTTTTTTTTAAAGTTTATTTGTTAGTTTTGAGAGAGAGAGAGAAAGGGTGAGTTGGGGAGGGGCAGAGGAAGCCAGGGAAACAGAAAATCCTAAGCAGGCTCCCCACTGTCAGCACAGAGCCCGATGTGGGGCTTGAACTCATGAACCATGAGACCATGACCTGAGCAGAAATCAAGAGTCAGATGCTTAACTGACTGAGCCACCCAGGTGCCCCAAAATGTCCTTCTAAACAAATACTATACGGTCCTAAAGTATGAACAACATGAATATAAGGACAAAACAGAAGATTCTTCCTCATTTTGAGTTTCTTCATATGAAAACAGCAAACATAAAAATATTTCTCTTTATGGACACAATTGGTCTTTTAAAATGTCATTGAAGTGACTACGAAGGGAAATGATCATCAACTATCTCAAAGATATTTTAAATGGCATGTCAAATGTATCTGCTGTTTCCTATACTATTTGCAGAATAGATTTTCTACAATATAAGATTGCAAACTAACAGCCAAGATGAGAATCCTCTACACTTTTTTTATGATAAAATTGCATACCTAAATCAAATTATGAAAACTTTTCTAATCAATCAAGAAAATAGAAGATGTTGAAGGACTTCTTTTCAAAAAGAGGAACTTATTTCCTGAGATGCACTAGTGGACTCTACAACTGTTTTTTCATTATCACATGGTGACTGGATAAGAAATGTAATATAATTTCTATATTTTAGTTCTTATTGAGAAGTAATCATTTGGAGAGCATGAAATTATTGATTGCAGTTGGTCTTGAATAGCAAAAGAATATATGCATGTTTCAAAGGCTTTAGAAAAATGTATTATTGGCTTTGCTTTTTACCTGCAGTTGCATTAGCTCATTATAATACCAACCAAAGGGTAAGGTTATATTTTTATAGATAGATTCTATATATTGTATTATTATTAAGATATATATAAGCGTATTCCCTAAAGTTTTATTCTAGTGACAAATACATCATACCTTCATTTAGGACAGCACTCAAATCTAATATTGAAATCATTGTTATGAAGATAACATAATTAGTTTGTGGTTCAAAATTGAAAATATTTCTTCACTGTGAAGTATGCAACTCAAAAATATTCATAAATATTCACTGACTGACTGATAAAACTCCCTCAAAGGAAGTAATACGTTTAGAAGAATACTATCAGAGAGTACATAGTTAACTGATTCCAGATATGAGTACACCATTTTTACAAATTAAAAATAGCAGTATCAGAAGCATTGCATGATCAGTTGCATGAAATGCCTAGAATTTCATTCTACTCAAAATTTTGCTTGATTTGTTTATGGATTTCTTGTGTTTATTTTCAAATGCATATTTGTTTTTAATGGACAATAAAAACTCTCTGCCCTCTTCATATACTGATATTAAATGAAGTATTCTACCATTGGTCTCATAGTGACAATAGCCCCAGTAGGTAAATGACCACCTGAATGGCATGGTTTAGATGACCACAAGGAAATCCATGCCCCAGACTGTAATGACAGCTGATACATTGAATGTAAGGCTTAATCATGTTCATTCATGCTAAAATATAAATAAATATCTTTTGGAGAGCTAACTCTATAGTTATTTCTGGCTATAAAAAAGGATCTGTGAGGACTTTAGATAGAGAACAGAGAAGTATATAAGGGTAAGGGATTTACTGGAGCATTTCTGAGTGATAAAGACACAGAAAAGGACTCTAGAGGCATTCAAGACAACTGTCTTTTTCATAGTTATTTCTAAAGGACATAATGCTATATAACCTATTGATAAATGTTATTAAGACCAATTTACAACTGAGTCTCCAAAAGCATTAATTAGCTCAACGGTGAGATGTAGAAAACACTGTATTTGTGCGTTTGTGAAAAATCCTAAGAAACTTAATTTTCACTAAACCTATAACTTGTCTTACGTAAAGCATTAAGAGATCTAAATGATGAGCTAACTTGGGGCACCTGGGTGGCTCAGTCCGTTAAATGTCTGATTCTTGATTTCAGCTCAGGTCATGATCTCACAGTTCGTGGGTTCAGAGGCCTGCATCAGGCTCTGTGCTGTGTCAACACGGAACCTGCTTGGAATTTGTTCTCTCTCTCTCAAATAAATAAATAAACTTAAAAAAATAAAAATAAATATATAAATGATGAACTGACTTATAAACATAGGCTTCAACTTTTAGTTTCTCAGCAGCTGGCTCCAGGGGAGTATATGTAACTATAATGTTTTACTATACATTACATAGATAGGTAGGTAGGTATGCAGGCAGGTAGGTAGGTTGAGTTATAGATATATATAGAGAGAGAAAGAGGGAGATGTATAGACAGACATGTACTTGTAAAGTCCAAATATTTTCATATTTGAATAATATCTTTTCCTCTTCTTCCTAACTGTTGCTCTATTACAGTTAATGAGCTTGTCCTCAGGAGCCATTTTCTGGAGAAAGGCTTAAATGACTGCAGTTCTTTATTAAAAACACTAATTCCCTGGCCACCACCACCACAACTACCCAAGCTAGGCTGAAGTTGGCTATACAGACTTCTAGCGAGTTCCTTGTCCCCACCCCCCAACCTCTCAGGTGCCTCTGATGCTCAATCAGGCTCCAGAATGGCTTGGGTAGTGGCCATGGACCAACAGCTTAGAAGCAGTTGTTTGGGCCAGATCCCAGAGAACTGTCACCTCTCTCTGTATCCCTCACTCTTACTGTCTCTGTCTGAAATTTGGGATTATGACCGGCAGGTACTATGGCAATCTGGATTGACTTCTTAAACTGAAGTGATGTTACCTCTTCGGAGCTGTGGGGTCATCACTTTGCTCACAGAGAAGCAGAGAAAGTAGATCTGCAGAGACAGGTAAATGAAACTGACTCACAGGGAAAAGTCAAGATTCAGAAATGTAGCCATATAGGCAGAGAGTCCGCTTCTTGCTTCCTTGTGGTTTCTTGTTCATCAGAAGACTCGACTGTTAACTGTCCTTGAATTCTATAAGATATCTCTATTTCCTTTTAATGTATCCCCCATTTTTTGTTACACGTTACCTTTGATTGGTTTCTCTTTACACTCATCTGAGAGACTCTTGGCTAAAACAAGAGGCAAAAACAGAATACCTTAGTTGACATGTGAATATTGGCTCCCTTATCCAGAAGCAAGGTGACCATATCCGTGTGCCCCTCCTGTGAGGCCAGATGGAGTGGGGTTACTCCTTGCTTTGTTACAATGTTAGTCTCTGCTCCATAGTTCAGGAGTGTGGAAGCGATCTGCATTTGATTCTTCTTGGCAGCAATATGTAAAGGAGTATAGCCATTCTATAAACAAAAAACAAAAAAACAAAAACACAAAAACAAAAATATACATCGTAAGTTTAACACTTGCCTTAATATATATCTTTGCATATATATTCAAGTAGGAATATATATTCAATAGGAAATAAGAACCTCTAATCAATAGAAAAGTTAAAAAGTGAGTTTACAGTAGATCTAGATTCTTACCCATTAAAGTTCCCATCCAACAACACCCACTCGTATCTTTACAACCAACATCAAAAGGCACCCATTCTACTGTAAGACAGGTATAGATACAAAAACCCCAAAGCTTAACACCTCTTTTTATAATATAGGTTGTCTCCTGCAGAGCAACATAAAATAAGCCAGGTTCCTCTTCCCTATGACTGTCCTTTAAATACCTGGAGATGGTTTTCATGTCTCCCTTTACTCTTCTTTCCCAGGTTAAACTTCCCCAGTCCTTCAACTATTCCTGATAGAAGCCCCATCTCCAGACCTCTCCGTTAAGGAGGATCTGTTCTGGACTGATTTTAGTTTGTCAACACTGGTCTTGAACTGTGCTACCCAGAACTAAATGCTATGCTTCGGATACAGTTTTAATAGTACAGAATAAAATGGAATTTTATATTGTATATTTTATATTGTATATTTGTTATAACACTCCTGCGACTATGCTTCTAGCTGGATTGTACTTTTTACTTATTCAATAGCTATTTAGTAAGTCGCTAGCACATGCCACGCAGAGTGTGAGGATATAAAGGTGGACAAGATACAATCCTTGTCTTTAAGCGGTTGCATTCTAATGGAAAAGATATTTAAAAAAAACAAAACTAGCTTATATTAATCCTGTGGCCAGGTAAAATCCTAGATCTCCCATTGCCTCTATAACCTGTGAGCTCAAAAATAGACACATGAGGCTACTAGTTTTGTGTGGGAGTTTGTAGAGAGGACCAGAGGAATTCAGACTTTGCTGACAAGAGCTACACCTTAAACCCTATACTTGGTTAAAAGAAACAACAAACAGACCCGTGGAACAAATGTAAGTCTGGAACCTATATTGTTCCCTTTCCTTTTCTTTTTTCAAAGGTAGAATTTTCTTTTTCTGGTAGAATTTTCCATGAAAAATGTGTAATAGAAACTAAAAATGGTGGTTTTGACATTAACTGTGTTATAACGAAGGTAAAGGCCGCATAACGATCAATTGCTTCTTGTGAGTTTATCATAAGAGGTCATTTTAGGTTATGTTATTTCCTGAAGCCTAACTGCAAAGGGAACCAAAAAATAAAAAGTAGTTTTCAGAATTTAAGTGTCTTTATATGCCACCATCGAATCTTGTTCCTCAACGTCCTATGTTATCTACCTACTCTGCCCCCCATTTCTCCGAGTAAAAGTAGGCCTCTTTCAGTTCAAATAAATGATATTTCCCTTTCAGCTGCTGAGGAAATCTGGCAACTCTCCTTAGAAGCCTTTTCATGATATTATCGCAGGTCCCAGATGCTTCAGGTGTTCTAGAACACTGCACTTAGAACCAAGAGCTCCTTTAAAGGACACATAAATTTTTATGGACCATATAAGTTTAGTATTTTTTTTTGGCACTGTAGTGTATTTTCTTCCATCCAAACATCTCCCATCCCTGCACATAGGCTCTACGCAAATTAGATGAATTATCAGAATAAATTTACCAAGGTTAGGAAGTCAGAGACTTATGTGGATGAGAACAGCAGGTTTTATCAAAACAACATAAGAGATCATCAAAGAGAGTGTCAATTTTGACAATATAAGAGATCTGACTGTCCAGTAGATACTTGACCTAAAAGATCTGAAGAGCCCTCATACTTCATGTACAGTGACATTTTTTGGAATCAAATAACTAAAAAAAAAAAAAAATCTAATAAAAACTAAGAAAAGCTCTGGGCTCTGGTAGAAAGAAGCAAACAGATTCTAAGGCCCAAGAGATTATGTCTGTGGCTGGGACAGGTGGTTGCAGTGAATAGTCAAAAGTGGGGATGGGAGGGGTGCCTGTGTGGCTCAGTCGGTTAAGCTCCGACTTCAGCTCAGGTGATGATCTCATGGTTCATGGGTTTGAGCCCCGCGTCGGGCTCTGTGCTGACGGCTCAGAACCTGGAGCCTGTTTCAGCTTCTGTGTCTCCCTCTCTCTCTCTGTTCCTCCCCCGCTCATGCTCACTCTCTCTCTCTCTCTCTCTCCCCCTCAAAAATAAATAAACATTAAAAAATTAAAAAAAAAAAAGGGGGAGATGGGAGTGAGGGTCCAAACCAAGAAGCCTTTTTGGAGTAGTCCCAGAGGACTCATGCTCATTGACAGGCTGGGGTGGATGAGTGGAAGATACCAGAGGAGTCTCCTGAACACCCATCCTACTGTGAACTCTGGAGCAGAGGATTGCTCTACCTGGTCTTCTGGACTCCATGCATGTGGCTAAGACCATACACCATAGAGGCTAGAGATCAGGGATATATTTGTCTCTCTGGCAAAACCATACAGATTATTTTATAATTTAGATCTTCTCTCCCAAGTAGATTGAGAGTCTCTTGTGGGAGGAGAACAATGTTTTACCACAATCCTTTCTTTATACATAGGAAGAGTTAAAGTATTGTTGGGTATTGATGAAATCTTTCATATCTATGTTGATAATGGCCAGCCTGGAAAGTTCATGAAAAAAATACTGGCATGTTAAGTGAGCAGATATTTTTTATTCCATTGAAATAGTTTCTTAGCCTTCATTCTTTCATTTAAATGTATTGAGAACCCACATAATACTGTATGAGGTAATTCAGGAATATGCAAATGAATATTACATAATTACTGTCCTCAAGTATTTATAACTAGCAGGAAGAAAGACATCAAATAAATACAGAATTGATGAGATTACTAAGAAAAGAGTATCAAGGAATAAGAATGATAAGCATAATTATCAATATTTGTCCTCCTTTTTTGATAGTTTAAGTATTTTATTGTTAGTGTATATTTGTACCAATAAAATATGCATACATATGTAATGTATAAATATATATGTAGACATATGTGTAGTTATATGTACAAAGTTGTGTATATTTATATGTAACATACTTATATATGAAATATATAATATTAGACAGAGTATACTTTTTATATAATGTATCCCATTTTATTATATATGTATAACTATGTAATTTAAATAGACATGTGAGTACATATTTATATAATAGAAGTAGACTAATTCTCTCTCTACTGCTTTGGGACACAGTGGACCTAGTGGTTAAGAGTGCTGGTTCTAGGGGCGCCTGGGTGCCTTAGTCGGTTGGGCGTCTGACTCTTAATCTTGGGGTTGTGAGTTTGAGGCCCATGATGGGTGTAGAGATTACCTAAATAAATAAATAAATAAATAAACTTAAAAAAAAAGAGTGCTGGTTCTAAAGTCAAATTGCTTGAGGCCAAATATTAGCTCCATTGCTTTTTAGTCATGTGACTTTGAACAAATTAACCTATTCAAATATCACTTCTTTATTTGTAAAATAGAAATTATTATGACACCAATCTCAAAGGATTATTATGAATTTAAATGAGATATTGCATGTAAAGTGGTAGGCACAGTGCTTGGCTAATAAACGGTGGTTGAGCTGTTTTATTATGTCATCTAACATTACATGACTATTTTCCTAACAAAATAAACACTTTTTCTTTTTAAATAAATCCTAATATGTCCTCAGTACATGTTTGCCGAATGAATTAATGAAAGGTACAATGTTTACTTTATGTATCATATGACATTCATGTGTATTTTCAGTGTAAATAAGGGACAGCTCCAATGGCGAAAGATGCCCTATCCATAGGTACAAGTCTTAGTTGGGACCATCTCAGAAATTGGTGCTACATGGTACCAGAATTGTACCTCAGAATTGGTACACCAAAAAGGAATTCCTAGCCTAGGGACTTAAAAGGATGTATGTTATAGTTGACATGGATGAACTATTTAAAGAAAAAGAAATAAAGAGTCTTACATATACTACAATGAAAAAATTGAAGTCTAAAGGAATGAACAATTCAAAGGTTATGTTATAGGAGAACACGCCGTTTACAGGGGAAAAGAAAAAACCTATCTGCCTTTATGAGGTTTCATTTCTCAAAATTCAAAACTTCAGTCTCTAGAACAGAGTGTTGGCAATAAGAGTCATCTCTATTGGTTCGTAGGCACATCCCCTTAATCTATACTGACTGGTAAAAAATCTTAAACGACTTTGTGGAAGCAACTGGTAGAAAATTTTTTAAAAAGTCAATATCAAAAGCTGCTATCACTAGAACTACTTGCAATTATACGATAGCATGTGTTTAAAAAAAATTCCCTGGAACAACACGGATGCAGGTAGAGAGTGTTATGCTAAGCGAAATCAAAGACAAATAACATATGATTCCACTCATGTGTGGAATTTAAGAAATAAAACAAACAACCAAAGGAAAAAAGGGAGAGAGAGAGAGAGAGAGAGAGAGAGAGAGAGAGACACAAACCAAGAAACAGACTCTTAACTATGGAAAACAAACTGATGGTCACCAGAGGGGAGATGGGTGAGGGATGGGTGAAACAGGTGATGGGCATTAAGGAGGGCGCTACTCATGATGAGCACTGGGTGATTTATGGAATTATTGAATCACTATATTGTACACATGAAACCAATATAACACTGTACATTAACTATATTGGAATTAAAATTAAAAAAAATAAAAATTCCCACGTGCGGTCAGATTATAGTTATACCCTGTGTCTGTAAACCCTTTTCTGCGGTCCTCACCTTGGCAGTGGCATGAGGGGAAGCACCCTTCTCCAGTAACAGCAGTGCCACCTTCTGGTTGTCATAATGAGCAGCAACATGGAGTGGGGTAAGGCCATTCTGTAAAGGGTGTGTTTAAATTCAGCATTAATAAATTAGCGTTAGCTGCCCTGAAGCTACCAAAATGCATGGAAACCGATGTATATTAAGTCCGTGTTAATTAATTAATATGGTCAATAAAAAAATCAAATAAATGCCTAATGGTTTTCATATTAGAAACTTAGCTAAAACTGAAAACGCTTGGTTGAGCTTAAATTAGCACAGGTTATCTTGATATCCACCATAAAAAGAAGTCTAAAATGCTATGCAAGAATTACTACGTTAACATTGCAAGGGCTCTTCTAAATTTAGAGATGTTCTGGGCCCTGCTGTGACAAGAACATACATTGGAGGCACAGCTTTAAATGCCTTCTAAATTGGTGTGTATGTGGACAGGTCACGGACAGAGAGCCATCATGTGTATTTGGCATAGTTTCATCAGTTGCTTTCATATTCCTTTCAGGAGAGTGGGAAAAATATCCTGAAGCACAGATCTCCAAAGCTTCCAACTTGACTGAGTTATAAAAATGTCACATATTAGCTTTGCGCAGTGGCAGTATCGTAGCCAATGAGGTTTATCGGAGGCGCGATTATTGCTAATTGAAAAATGTCACGTATTAGTAAAAACCTTTACCTTCCCTGCAGAATCTGCAGCAGCACGGCGTTGCAAGAGGAGTTTTGCCACATCCAGGCTTCCATACTTGGCTGCTACATGCAGGGGAGTGAAACCTTTCTGGAATGTGAAGAACAAAAGTAAAATGTAATATTTATTTTTGTGACTCCTAACAAAACTTGTTTTATTTGTTAACATATTAAGCAAACTATATTGGGTCTCTCTATTTGGGAGAAATAATGAGAAGCATTAAATCTGTGAGCCACAAACAAGGACTAGAAAAAAAGAAGGAAATTTAACGCACAAGAGTTTGACTTAATAGACTGAACAAAACAAATTTTATTTTGAGGGCTTAGAAATTGACATTTGACTTTATGGGGCTGGGATTTATAAAAGCTACCAGTGTCCCTAAAATGGCTCTCGTTAGTGAGTTGGGCAGGATGTGGAGGGGAGCTTGGCTTTTTCTTGTCTCTAGACTGAGACAATAACTGCCTTCTCTTTATAATACCTGAATTCCAAATTTCTTCATTTAAATTTTAGGATATTTCAGCAGCAATGGTAAAAAAAATATATTATTATTGTGATTAGTTGATTTGTATCTTCTGCAGAAATAGCAGGATAAATGGTTGACAGAGAAAAAAATGTTCACTACGAAAAAGCACCTCCCATCCTGTTATCCCCTTTCCCAGAAGACCTACGCTGTATAAAAGACCAATTCCTTTTGTAAAATACACTTCTACTTCTGGCACAATGTTGAGCTGACTGACATCAGACTTTTAAACCCACCACAGTGTAAAGCTTTTTTAAAAGAATGCTCTCTTACCCATGTTTATAGATTCACTGACTTATGTGCCTGACTAATGCCATCTCTGTAATTAGCAGTGTGTTATAAAAACAGCCAAGTCGCTGGGCTCAGATCTCAAGGATGGCACAGTTCCTACACCATGATCTCAAATCCATCCTCTTGGCCAGACAGTCTAGCCACATGCTCTTCTGGCACTACAGTGGACTGGGAGAATTCTAAAGCTGACCAGGGCCTGTACAACACACAAAGTAAATGTGCCTGCGGCAGGTGGTGTAAGATATAGCTTATCCTTGGGACCATTTAAGCCTTCGTTGCAATACAGAGTATCTCCCCAGAAACAATATTGCCCGTTCACAGTGTCACCACACAAATTACTTTTAAGATGTTGTTTTTCTTTTTATTTCTTTTTGAACCCTTTGGCACTACTAATAAGTCCTTGGAGGAGAGTGAGTCTTTCACTTTCTCCAAGTGTGGGACAAATACAGGAAGTATTTCCTCCTCCTTGCACTAGCCCATTTAAGCCAACATTTACTGGGAATGTGCTCCGTCTGCTCAATGCACACAATGGTTGGCGTGACAATCAGGATGAAGAAGAATCCTTTGAGAAAAAAACCATGTGGTAAGGAAGAAAAATAAATGCCTTACCCTTAAAGTCCTGCTGGAAGAGTGATCCAGCTCCTTTATAAATTTGGAACCTATTACTAGACAAAACTACATAGAATCTTTAATGTAGAATCACAAAATAGAGGTTGGAAAGCATCTCAAGTCACACATTCCTTCTTTCCCTATGGTAACCTCATCAGGACTTCATTTACCCTCTGATATTTATAAACACTCCAACAGCTTTAATGATGATGAGTCAACTATTCATCAGAACCCCAGTGAGTTCCACTGTTAAACTGGTCAGTTTAATATTCCCTTCCATTTGACTGCTGCACTTTACTATTGCTCTAGACATATTTTTGAAATCCTAAACAACTTTGGAAGGCACATATTTTATTCTCTATTTCTATATTTTAGATACCTGAAATTATTTACCACCTTCATCTGACGAGACAGTCACCCAGTCTCTCTTGGGTGGTTCTTGTTGCTATTAGTAGTTTGTTGCTTAGTTTCTGGGTTTGGGTTTTTCCAAAAAATGACTTTTAAATTCCTGGCAACTCTTCAGATTTCAGCATTTGAATAGGTATCAATTTCTTACATTGAAAACATGCCACAGGCAACCAGATTAAGTCATAGCTAGCGGTTGCCCCTTCTGCTAGTACAACAGATGCGACAATACTACTCCAGTTCATACTTCGCCCTCAGATGTAGTACTTATGCTTATTTACTATGAGCAAATTGAAAATGTCTTTTAAATAATATGAATCACTGCTGTACTCATGGGAATTGTTTTGCCTTGCAAACAACACACTTGTGGTAGGCTTTAAACTTGTCTCATTTCCCTACTCTTCTGTACTCGTCCAATTTCTTTAGCACTGATTAGCTGAGTGTGTTTGTGTTTTATTCTAAGTCACATCCACAGAGTGAATTTCAAATAGGATGTATAAAGTGGAGAAAAATTATTCTGCCCCGGCATGAAACTCCGAACATAAGTCAAATTCAGGCTGGCATATACAAAGAATACACAACTAATGAAGTGATTTTCTAGCACAGCTCTCTTTAGAGACTGTACATACCCAGGCAAGAATATAGCCTATAAATATTAGAGAGCAGAATGGGAATGATAACTGGCTGATACCACAGTTATAAAATCGCAAGATCAAGTGAGGTGAACTTCTAGATAGTACTAAAACTCTTAGCAAATACAGTATTGCCAATTTAATGCAATTTTTTTCTTCATTAGTAATACTAGTTCAACGTATTTGAGAATCTTATATTTTTTCTCTTGGACTACATTATACATTTTATGATGGAAAGAGAAGAGAAAGTGGCCCTTGCTCTATGGAAATAATCTCAGTTAAAGCACTAGATACCTGTATTAGAAACAATACTAACTAGAAAGATGGAATCTAGCACTCTTTACTGAAGGCATGGTATGGAGTTTCACAATCCCCTTTGATGATTTAGAAAATGAATCTAAAATATTTAAATAGGAAAAAGTCAGAGGCCTAAAGGAGATCTACCTTTCTTGATACTCTATATAGTAGAACAGAGGAATCCTGACTCAGATCCTTCCCGGTCCATGTTGTCATGGAGCCATCCCCTTACCTTGGTAGCTAAAGAGTGGGCTGCTCCTGCTTCCAAGAGGACTGATGCCACATCTACCTGGCCTTCCCTGGCAGAGATGTGCAGGGGCGTGTACCCATTTGTTGTGGCTGCATCTGGATGAGCCATATGTTGTAGAAGCAGCTGGACAATTTCTGTCTTACCAAGGCGAGAGGCAATGTGCAAAGGCGTCTGTTCCTCCTACAACTCAAGTAAAAAATTAGTGCCAAAACAAGCCAAACTTCACTGATGACATATTTCACTCAGATGTTTCCTGATGTCTCCTTGGAATTTCTAGTAGCGCCTAGCCAAAAGGATATTATTACTACTCTGACCATGATTTATGGTATATTTTGTTATGGAGGTGACTTGTTTGGTCACAAAATCTTCCTTAGACTTTTCTAGAAGTATGTACTTTCATGAACTTGGTCATTGTTTCCGGGGCACACCCACATGTTTCTCAACTCATTAAGGCTTTAGCCCCCACTAATGCTTAAATACAAACCAACTCGTGGTTCTGAGTAAGAAAAAAAATCTAGTCCAGAGGCCTAAGACCTAGATTCTCATCCAAAAGCTTTCATTAAGAGACAGTACTTATTCTGGGAACTATATCCAGAGGAAAAAAAAGGGATCCAGGGAAAACTGTTCTTACTTAACTCAAACAAGCCAAGGATACAAATGCTGGTCATTTTCTCCAAGAAGGGACTGCATAAAAAGAAGATATCATAATCTGATTTTTAAAAAAAAAATGCTGTTCCAGGAAACACTGCATATAGTTCCGGGACTTGGATCCAGGACTTCAAAGATGAAATGGAACTCTGGCAAGAAGCAAATGGGGTTAACTATTTGCCGAGTGCTTTTAATTTAGAAACACAGAGAAGACATAGTTGGTACTACGAATAGGGAGGATAGGTTGGAGGAGGCTCAAGAAATCACCCGACTCTAATGTGTAGTCAGAAAAATGCTTTCATTTCAGTGTTAAGAGAACCAGGCCAAGCCATCTTCTTATAAAAAGAAAGTTGAGTATAATCTTAGTGATGAAAACAGGTATGTCTTTACAATCTGTCCAAAGGCATGTCATAATCAGAGTGAGGAAGGAAAATCTGGGTCAGCATACTGAGCTAAGAATGAATGGAAAAAAGATATAATAGAGTGGGGGAAGAGCTGTTCAAATAAATGCAGTGTCTTAAAGTACCAGAAAAAAGAAGTATTCAGGATGAGAGGAAATAGCATTGTATGAATTTCAGGGTGGTGAAAAGTAAATAATAAATAATAATACAAGTATTTTAGTAAGAGAATTGGAATTTTTTGAAAAATTGCAATTTATAAACTTCCTTCAGGTATGATGCATACTTGATCCTAGTCTTACAAAAGACCTGAAAAGAAGGTGTATAATGTAGTATTAGTATCATTTTCTAGAAGACTGAGATTAAGAGGAATTAAAGTAGTTCTCCAGGACTGTCACCAGGCTATTAAAACAGGACTTGAACTCAGGCATTGGGTTCAAAAGATATTTATTCCTCTATACATTCTACTGAAATAGACACAGTTACATTGGCCACTGAGGAAACTAACAGAATGAAGCGACTCTCAATAGAAAAGGGGACTGCAACACTTCGGAAGATACAACTGTTTTTAAATATATAGCAGAGAAAATAGACAAATGGGGAGAACTGAGTTATGAGGATAAATGGAGAGCAAAACAACAACAATAAAAGAACTGAAGAACTTGAGAATAGCTATCATGAATATCTGTTGTTTCCGGGTTTCCCTTCTTGCACTTCTGCCCAACAATTTGATAGAGGTGGGTACTGCAAGTGACATAATCTAAAAGGTGTTCTTGATGAGTGAGTGGAAGAATTGGGGCAATGAGGACATCTTAATCTAGGGCTAGTAACAGCCAAGTATTTGGTTAAGTTGTCCTTTGGTTCTCAGACTACAGAGCATTCAGGCACTTGATTTTGTTTCCTTCATTTTGTTTTTGTTTTTGTTTAAGTTAAGAAATAAGCTGTCTTGCCTACTTTCTTCAACTTTTGGTACAGTCCTATCTGAAAGCGAAAAAGAGAAGAACAAACAAATTTGGTTAGAAAGTCTTCCCAATGGTAACTAGAGATATAAGACCTCTAAGGTTTGCAGAATTATTTATTTCCCTGTTGAACTGCAAGAGTTGAATTTGCTGTCCCAAGCTAAAGTTAATTCAAGCCAAGGCAAAGAATTGGGAAAGCACAGAAAATAATATTGATGGAAAGAGATTTAAAAGGGGGGGGGGGGGTTAGCTTGATCCTCTAGGCCTCTTTCAAATATAAGGGGCAATAATTATTCCCTCACCATAAAGTGCCATTGACTGTGATACAGCCTGGACCAGGAAGAGATGAGCTCTGCCTTACTACCACAAGCTACAGTCTTCCCAAATTAGGAAGACTTGCTGAGCCCCAACTCGTTTACCAAGGGTCAGAAACAGTAATGGCTGGGACAAGGTTCAAAGATTTGATAAAATTTCTGCTATTAGTTCTTAGCTAACAGGATTCCCAGGAACCTAATCAACTGGGAGCTGACTAAAATTTTAAGGTGAATTAAGTTTCAAGTGAGTTTAAGCCTAGGGGCCTTCTTATTGCTCAATCCCTAAAGCAAATGTCAGCCCCCCATATAATGCCAACAGAACATGGGCACCTAAAGCAAGAGAGCTCCCCAATGGGCAGGCTCCAGGGGTTCTCTCGGTCATGTCCATGGAGGATACGGGACAAGGAAGAACCTTGATGAGAGCAGAGTCTGAGGGCAAGCATATGGACTGACTGACGAACTTATGCCACTGTAGTCCATGCTCCCCAGTCTGTCCAGCAAAATATGCCTTACGTTCTTGACTGTTGAAGAGAGTATGCCGCTTGCACTTTTCAAATGAGAGATACTGTCGTGAGTACATGATTTTTCTTTCATTATAAATTAGGAGTAGTGCCATGATTATATAACCAGGAGATATTATTTCCAAACCTGATTAAGAAGTATAGACTATCCAGAGAACTTGCCCTTGGAGTTCAGTGTAGTACCTGAGTGTAACTGCTGACCATCTCCCCTTTGACACAGAGTGAATTATAAAGCAATGTATTAGGTTAACAGAGTTTTCAGAAGCGCAGGCCATGTGTGTATGCTTGCTGGGAAACCAGCAGGTAAAACAGAACAGATAGATGTTGGTTTTTCTGTTCAATACTCTTCTGGGAAGAGCCCTCCCTCCCTCCCTCCTTTGGGGGAAGGGGACATCCCACACTACACGTGGCTCTGGGGGGACTGCCAATCATCTCATCCCACCTCCTGAATGGGCATGGAACCCAGGCTTGATAAGATAACCTGGCCATAGTGAACAGCTCAGGTGGGAAATGTGACTAGAATCCTGTTGTTTGTTTAGATGAAAGAGATAAGGGCTCCCTTTACATCTGAAACGGAGATAATGATGTCAGCAGAGAAAACCTAGGAGAAAGACACAGAACCAAGGAGGAACCTTTTTCTCATCCTTTCTAATTCCATGACCTCAGGCAAGACGGCATTTTGAATTTTAGAACTCAAACCACCCTACAACACAGGGTTGTTCTGTGTGTTGAAGAAGATAATTTGTGTTAAAATACTTTATGAAGTATAAACCGCTGTACAAATGTTAACTAAATCAAAGATTTCCAGGGAAACCTAAAGGGCTAAATAAAAATAGAAACTCAGGGTGAAAGTACAACTTAAAATAGAACATGTGAAAAGGAAAACCAAAGCTTCTTGCTGCTCAGCATGATCCCAGGATCAGGAACATGGGCATCACTTGTGAGTTTTTAGAAATAACAGATTTTGGACCTCATCCCAGCCCTACTGAGTTCAATCTGCATTTTAACAGGATCCCCAGGTGATGTCATGCATAATGACCTTTCATTAGCATGCCTTTATGTAAGGCTATGGCAGTTTCTCCTGTCCACCACAGAAGGATGCTATAAGAAAGGAATTTCACTTGCATCCTAGGGTAGGTGGTGGAGTTGAAAAAACAAAGGGTCATAAAATGTGATACTTAAATAAGGAGGAATAAAAAATTATAGATGTTTATATATGTAGACCATGGCATTAAATGTAGTTGCAAAAGAGAAGCAAAACAATAGAATTGATGGAATTTGTGTGTAAAAATAAACACATACATAAATGTTATAATATTTCACAGTAAAGAGTTTGTAGCCAGTGGTTTCTGAGGAAGGGGTTGCAGATGGTACCCAAAAAAGCATAAGGTGATAAATAACATGTTAAATTGATAACACAAAAAATTGGCAAAGATATATGAAAATAAGCAAATTTCCTTTAAAAACAGAATTAATTAGAGGTGTCTGGGTGACTCAGTTGGTTGAGCGTTTGACTTGGGCTTAGGGTCATGATCTTGTGCTTCACGAATTCGGCCCCTGCATCGGGATCTGTGATGACAGCTCAGAGCCTGAAGCCTGCTTCAGATTCTGTGTCTCCCTTTCTCTCTGCCCCTCCCCTGCTTGTGCTCTCTCTTTCTCTAATAAAATAAAATAAATAGAATACATTAAATTTGAATATAGAAAGATATTAAGCAGTTTAATTTTGAGAGATAAACAGGAAACCCTTTTACTATTAAATATGGATTACAAATATTTACTAAAAATATTACCACATTTCTGGTAAAAATACTGAAGTTCATGATACTCAGAGTGCATTGATTAACTATATGTATATATATATATATATATATATATATATACATATGTGTGTGTGTGTGTGTGTGTGTGTGTGTATTTTTTAAATAACTAAGGCCAGGTAAGCTTGAAAGGAAATGAGAATAGGTGGAACACAGAAGGTTTTTAGGGCAGTAAAACTACTCTGTATGATAAGGATGGATACATGTCATTATACATTTGTCCAAACCCACAGAATGTGAAACGCCAAAAGTAAACCCTAATGTAAACTATTGACTTTGGGGGATAAGGATGTGTCAATGTGTGTTCCTCAATTCTAACACATGTACTGCTCCTATAGGGAAAGTTGATAATGGGGTGGCCTATGCCTGTGTGGGATCAGGGAGTATATGGGCAATCTCTGTAACCTCCTCTCAATTTGCTGTGAACCTAAAACTGCTCTTAAAAACTAGTCTTGGAAGGGGTGCCTGGGTGGTTCAGTCAGTTAAGCATCCAGCTAAGGTTCAGGTCATGATCTCACAGTTCGTGAGTTCAAGACTCATACTGGGTTCTCTGCTGTCAGCGCAGAGCCAGCTTCAGATCCTCTGTCCCCCTCTCTCTGCCCCTTTCCCACTCGTAGGCACTTGTGCTCACTCTCTCTCTCAAAAATAAATGAATGTTAAAAAAAAAAAAGTCTTGGGGGTGAGAGGAAACAAGAAAAGTGCCAAGGTAGAGAAAAATACAGTTTGGATAACAAAAGCTCTAAATATATAAGAACATAAAATACCAATGATGATTACCAAAGAACATAAATTACATTGCTCACACAATGGATAAAAAGGCAGATAAAATCCAAAAGGACAAGAGTAATGTTAAGGCTGCCCATGTTTCACTGGATTTTTCATGAAGGTCTGTAGAAAAAATTCTATTAAGTTCATAGAGTCAGAGAATATTAAGGAAGTCTGCAAAGGAGTTTCAAGTCCAACCTTTATATTTTAAGGACCTAGAAGTGCAATGACTTGCCTGAAATAACAATGTGTAAGGACTCCAGCCAGATGTTTTCATTCTAATACAATACCATTTCTAAAAGGGAGTCATGATGGTACAAGTCAAGCTGAAGTGAGTTCTAGCTTAGGTACTTCAAATATTGAAGCAGAGAGAATCCCAAAGATGCTAGTGCAAAAAAATAAATAAATAAATAAATAAAGGAACGACGTGAAAAAGGAAATTGAAGATATAGTACACTGATAAAAAATTACTAGCATATTCAGTGTAGAGGAAGAAGGTGAGAAAAGCAAATGGGAAGTGAATTTAAAAAAAAGGGAAGGAAGGAAGGAAAAATCAAGCTGTGAAGGGATTTGAAGCAATTAGAAACAAGAGAATCTGATCAAGTAATCTCCAGACCCCAATTGTTCTACTTGGAATCACAGAAGTGCAGACTGTCTAAATACATAAAATCAGAGTAAGAAGAAAAGTATAATTCATGATATAAAGGAGGAAAATAATAATAGAGATAAAGGTACAACACTAAAACTTTGAGTATAATTTGCTTGTAAGTAACTAGTAAGGAATGTCTGTGGCAATTTGATTGGCTTATGGTAAGAAATATATTTTAATACGCATACTATGTCTATAATGCGGTAAATTTTTTAAATTCATGAAAAGATATAAGTAAAAGTGTTTCCATAGGTTAAAAAATTATTAGGCTAGTCAATGCTATATTTCTTAGAGACTAAATTATACATTTTTTTCAAAGTTAATGTTTCTGAAATTGGGGTGCATTTTCCATTGTGTATATTTACTATACCATTTCCTTTTTTGCCTATAAAACTGCTATTGAATTGATACTTTCGCGTACAATCCATGGCATTTCCAAGTCAGGGACATGAAGAATAGCATTCCATCATAAGGGTGAAACTCATGCACGCAGTAGGAGAGAACCTCCAGCACCAGCACGTACCCTGGCTCTGGCATCGACAAGGGCACCATTTCTCAGGAGGCATCGGACCACTTCCACCTGCCCTGCCCGGGCTGCCATGTGCAATGCAGTCTCCCCACGCTGCCGGGAAACAGAGACCATTGAGTCATAAGTAAATTCACTGCTCTGAATGGTCAAGGATGAAAATGTGCCTGTTTGTGAAATTCAGCAATCAATCCAAAGGTTTAGGAAATCTATGAAAAGGTATAATTATTTCATAATTATTTAGTCTGAAACAATACAGTTTTGTATCTTCTCCATCTTCATAAGGATAAAACAAATGTTTTTTAGGTTTTTTTTTTTCAGTCCATGACAAACAAGTGAACTTACCCAAAAATCCGGTATACCCTGAGGTTTAACTTCATAGTTAATTTGGCATAATTTAAATTGCTTTAGGTGAGGGGCACCTGGGTGGCTCAGTCAGTTCAGCATCTGACTCTTCATTTGGGCTCAGGTCATGATCTCATGGTTTGTGAGACAGTCCTGCATCAGGCTCTGCATTGATTGTACAGAGCCTGCTTGGGATTCTCTCTTTCTCTCTCTCTCTCTCTCTGTCTCTCTCTCCTCCTCCTCCTCCTCCTCCCTTCCTTTCTTCTCTCTCTCTCTCTCAAAAATAAATAAATAAACGTTAAAAAAAATACTTTAGGTGTTATCTTTTATCCTTCAAACCTAAAATCTGTCATTGTCACACTTGACTATGTGATTACAACTTGACCCCATTTTAAGGAGAAACTCTACATACTAGATCAAGTCAACACAGTGCAAAAAAAAAAAAAATCACATCATTTGTACTATACAGAAGTCATTCCTTTTCAGAATTCAAAATTTACTTCCATAATAAACGCTTTTACATTCAATTTGTCTTTGTGTTGTGAGGCTAGACGATGGCTATTCACATAAGAAATGTGATTTGCCCCGGATGTCCCCTATTTATTATTAATGAGCATATTTAATTATAGACGGTTATTTGAGAGAACTACCAAGAGATGAGTAAAGCAACTGTTAACAGCGTCATCTGTTGAGGTGGGCAGCACCAGGCATCAGGTCATTCCTCAAGTATTTTCATGCCACATCAAGATAGGGCACACTTGTCAGGAAATGGTAGCTTAAGTTGCAGCATGAAGGATGATGGTTAGATGAAAGGGTTTTTGTCATTGAAAACTTTGTTAAGTACTGCCTGTGAGAGAGGAGTTTTTGTTTGTTTGTTTTAATCAAGGTATTTTAAAACCCCATGTTGTTCTGAAGAAGGCAGGGGTTCATTCTTCCAAACAATTTTATAGTTATAAAAAACCAACACACTGGAATAGAAGGGATTACTTCTAGTCACCACAACTGTTCTAGAAAATAAAGCTGATTTCAACTATGTAAAGTAAACCACTCCAAAGAAATGCAATTGATCTTAAAGTTGGTTGTGGTAATTGCATATTTCTGACAAATTCCAGTGAATCATTTCTTCTGATTCCTTGCACAACTTAAGTTTGGTACATAGCTCACAGTTCATTTTATTTCCTAGTATCAGAGACCCATTCCTTATGAAGTTATGAAAAATTCATTTCAAATGATTTGATTTTGAAAGCATTAACCTGGATGTCTACTCTATATTTTTTCTGTTTTATTGATGATTCACTTATCCTCTAATGGCCTTAATGATGACAAGTTTTGACTTTTGTAAAGTAAATGTATCTGAAGTGTGCTGTCTCATAAAACACATTATTGGAATAGCAATATTTGTCCTTAACCTTTGGGTGTATGGCAAGATTTTTCCTCTTTGGACACCCACGATTTCAAACTTGTTTTCTATATCACTTAACCTGTCTCTAAATAGATGGTTAAGATCTAACTATTAAACAA